>NC_086234.1:15450000-16072500 GCF_036321145.2 Pelmatolapia mariae
GGTCAATCGTTGGGATGCGCATGCGCAGACAGATTGCGTGACCGGCGGGCCTTGAACTTTCTAAGGGGAAAAAAAAAAACACTTTCTCACGGACGGTGACAGCGAAGCGGATAATAGTCTTCAGTACCTGCTGGTCTTTGAAGCTCTGGATTCTGGGACTGTTGGAAAAGGTAAAACATTTTCATTAAAACCTTTTTACTGTTTTGTTTTTGTTACTCGTCATTGTAGCTTGCTGTTAATGTTGTGCTAACAATAATGGTTAGCTATGTTAGATACGTTAGCCGTTGACGTTAACGCAATTTAGTATCGGTATACAGAACTGTTTTCCTAACAAAACCACTGTTATAATTAAGTGAAGGTGCTCCCAACTAATTTGAACCTTTGGCTTCTAAAATATGTGGTTCTATTGCGTGCTGCGTACATAACCTAATGTCAGCTAGACCGATATTAAAATTTATAATATTGTTAAAGTCACTAATATGGCGCCTGAAGCCTGTTGTGATGTGAGCTGTGTCTGCTCTAGAAACTCAGAAATTCAGTAGAGCTGAGCCGTACATTAAATACTCACATCACCCTGTACTTTGCATTCTGTAAGAGCTGTATAAAATACAGCTATGCATAAGTGTTTTGAATGAATAGAAATGTGACACATGAGAAGGTGTGTCTTTGACTGTTCCTGTATAACTTATTTTCGGACTAGTTAACAAATTATGCTCCGGTCATTTGATGTTACCAAGATGGATGTCCTTTTGTAATATAGTTACATTTTCTTTGTACATTTCATTTATCCACCATCATACATTAAGCCAAGAAGAGGTCATTATACTAACAAGAGGTATCAACACTGGGCCAAAGTTCAGCACGTGGTTAAAGTTTGTAATCCAGCCAGGGTGTAAATATCACTCAGCAGCCAGAGCTGAAGCAGGCAGCATCAACACATAAATCTACTCTACCCGGCTTAAATCACAAGACCACCTCTGACCGAAAAACTGTAGATTTTTCTTGTTTGCACAAATTAATTCAGAGTCACACTAATTCTTTTCACAGCTCCAACAAAATAAGGAAGAGGAGGGGGAGAAACACAATTAGATTAAATTACAATTGGATGGAAGTTCAGGACAAGGAGAAGGAAGCTTAGGATGAGGAAGAGAAGCAGCAGGAGCATCTTTAGGGATCCCTATGATGTCATCGAGGTTTGTTTCATTAATATAGTCCTCTCACAAAGAAAGATGACTTGTTTTAGTTCACCTAGTTCCTGTATTAAATAGTGATGTGCAAAATGTTGTGGAAAACCAGAGCAGGCACGTATAGGGCATCTGCAGGTAAATGAACATCAAATCTCTCAGACTAAAATCTGTATTATACTTTTAGTCTTAAGAACATATGTTGTATATTTATCACCCTTATGATAAAACCCATGTCAGCCATTGGTTTATGGACTTTGTATTTTGAAGCCTCAACATTTGCTTTATTGCTATCGCTATGTTGTTTTTTTGTGAGCCTTTTAGGCCCATATTAGGATGAGGGATCAGAATCTGGAGTCGTGCACACTACTGTTTCATTTAGCATGTATCCATAAGATTTGTACAGCAGATCCAAGTTGTGCCTTGAAAACAGGAAAGTCGTCTGCATAGAGGAGAACTTTAATAGCAGGCTTGTACAAAGTGAGGCTTTGTGCTCACATTTGCTGCAAACACTCGTTTTAATTCTGTTACCCTGTTTTGATGCAGAATTCAGTTGAAATCAGGCAAGAACGGCACTTTCTTTTTTAATGTGTTCTTGTGAATTGATTGTGTATCGCATACATTTGATTTGACTTTCTGCGAGACAACAGTCATCCACTGGCCAAAAAAGTTTTCCAAATATCTCCACGTGATCAAGCCTGGATTTAGAAAAGAGTAGCAAAATAATCTGCACCTGCTTCACATGCAATTTGTGTTTGTGTGTTCAGAGGTGGCGGCGAGAGGGGAGACCTCGGCTCATCCAGCTGGACAGCCTGACCAGGAGGAGTCGAACATTAACTCTGCTCTTCCAGGGCCCCCTCCAGACTCAGCTGCTGGCATTGGCTAGGGAGTGCGGCCGCCGCTGGGATGATGTAAACGCCAAACTGGAGTCCATCATAGGTTGACTGCAGGTATGCGAGTCAGACCTTCTGAGGAGAGTTTCAGTTTTCTCTCTTCTTTATAATTGACCCTTGTTTTCTCTCTCTCAGCTCCTTGTCTCAGAGTGGGAGGGATTTGAAGCACAAAGGGAGGATCTTGTCGTTTGGTTGGCTGATATGGATGTCCACCTGAGTGAGGTTGACCAGCTGACAGGAAACACCTGAGAAAAACTGAGACAACTGCAGGTGTGGGGTTGTTTTGATATGACATATATTTGATATGATATATACGTCAGTGACATTGTCCTAAACTGGACTAACAAAGGACAATAAGTCCAACATGAAACTTGCCTTACATAACGCTGAAGTTCATTGATCATTTTAATCATAAACTTGTTGTTGAAATATTTTTACTGAAGATGCAAACATCTGCTGATGAAAATGTGTTGATTTATTGGTCTGTTATGAAGCTATTGCTATTTCTAATGTGTTTTTATCACTTTCTGATGTTTTATTAATTAAACAATACATGTATTAATTTTTGTGTTATCTATAGATATAGTATTTATATATATATATTTATTTATAGTATAGTAAAAATGTTTAATTATTACTGTTTAAATGACTAATATGTGACATGTATTGTGATGTTGTGCTGAGGGTTAAAATGCCTTTTTGTCTTCTGGTATACTACGAAATGGCAATAAACCATTAATATATGTCTATGTTGTGCTCGTATTTATTTTACCCTACTCAAATTCAATTTGTTACATTTTATTTTGAAAGATTTAAAATGGTTCTTTAAAGAACCATTTCAAAAAAGGTTCTTTAAAATGGTTTTTTAAAGAACCATTTGAAGGACCTTTTTAAAAATGGTTCTTTAAAAAACCGATTTTAAAAAGGTTCTTTGAAAAACCATTAAAGGTGCCCCTAAGAACCATTTCTTGATGGTTCTTTGGGGCACCAAAAAAGGTTCTTCTATGGCATCAGTCTAAAGAACCACTTTTGGTCCCAGTTGGTACCTTTATTTTTCTGAGTGTGTATAATAAAGATAAAACTGAAGGACAAACTTTCAGCTTTAATAAAAGTATTATATTAACCGTTTAGGAATTACAGACATTTTTATACAAAGTTCCAGAGGCTCAAAAGCAACTGGACAATTGACAGAGCAGCAGCTGGATGGGCAGATAAAGCTTTGTCCCCTCATCACTTCATTATAAGTTGAAATCACCTCCAGATCTATTTAAGTATTGAACTTGCTTTTGGTAGCATTTCACAGAAAGTTTCAACTTGAGGTCCAAAGAGATGCTGATGCAAATGAAGAAGGCCAAGTTTAGGCTAAAACAAAAGAAAAAAAAGAAAAGAAAAAAAAAGAAATCTGTTGTTGGATCAAGACTATGATGCATTCTTAGACAGCAGGAATGAACTGGGCAAAGCAAAGCAACACCAAAAGGCCCGAAAGACTGCAGATGTGAAATGCATGATGACAGAATTATTTCCATGGTTGAGAAAACCATCTTCCCTACATCTAAGTAAACGCTCTGGTGGATGCAGTCAAGAGAGGCCTTCATGAATGCACCTTGTTGTAATCAGAGGGTTTACAAAAACCCTCTGTAGCTCAGGAGGTAGAGAAGGTCACCTACTGATCGGAAGGTTGGTTCGATCCCTGGCTCCTCCAGTCTGCATGTCAAGTATCCTTGGTCAAGTATCCTTGGGCAAGATACTAACCCCAACTTGCTCTCCGATGCATCCATCGGAGTATGAATGTGTGTGAATGTACTTAGAAAGCACTGAGTATAGATAAAGCGCTTGTGAGAATGGGTGTGATTGGGTGAATGTGGCATGTTGTATAGAGCGCTTTGAGTACTCCGGGAGAGTAGAAAAGCGCTATATAAGAATCAGTCCATTTACAAAAAGGTGCAAACCACTGGTTACACACAGAACAGGACATTTGGATTAGACTTAGGCCAGAAAACATCTAAAAGATCCTGCACAGTTTCTTGGAAAAGGATGGAAAGAGGATACTTTCCTCTTCTTAATAAGAAGAGGAAAATATTCACAGGGAAACTTAACTACTCATGTTTCAAATTACACCAAATTATCTGTTGAACATGGTAGAGGGGAATTGGCATGTCTGACTGCCACTGGAACCAGGTCACTAGAGTTAACTGATGATGTGTTGATGGAAGTAGCAGGATGAATTCTGAAATGTACAGGGCTATGCTCTCTCCTCAGATTCAGCCAAATGCTACAAAACTGATCAGTGCAAATGGCTATAAACCCAAAGCATAATTCAGAAGCAACCCAAGATATTCTCAAGACAAAGGAATAAGATGTCCCTTCAAATGGCTCCATCAAAGCAGTAAAACATCTTAAGGGAGCCAACAGAATATTTGGTGATGTCCATGGGCTCTAGAGGTCAGGTTGTCAAGGACAGCAAATGGGAAAATGGGAAGGCTGTAAAAGTTTAAACAGTCAATGGTGTAAATTGTTTTTGAACTGCTTGAACTAAAGTTGATATTCTTTACTTCAGTCGCATCTCAATTGTTTGATTAAAAACTATGGTTGTGTGCAGAACTAAAATTAGAAACAAATCTGTCTGCTACAGCTCTAGCAGGTCTGTCTATTGTGTGGGTGTATCAAGAGCTCAGCTGCCACCCATTTCTTATGAGGAGCCAGTGCACAGCTATCTTCATTCAGCAATCAGCCACCTGGCAGTATGTACGCTAGTGAAGAGCTTCTCAGTTGGTGAGTGAACTAACTGATCCACAATCAGTCCGGGTTGTGCTGCTTAACAGGAGAATGCATATGTTTCTGTTATCTGTGACCACTACTACAATCCCATGTGATAAAACACATTGAGCTGCCGTCATCTTTGGCAAAGTTTATTAAAAGAATCACTGTCGGTATTAAATACGACTTATAGGGTAAAAATAAACAACTGTACAATTGTATTTGAAACTTCATTTTGGGAGGGCTAAAAGGACAAGTTTGCATCCTTTAATGTTAAAAACTCTTTATGTTTTTATATTGTATATTGCTACAGGACATCCTTCACACTGTGTCTAGCCCTCCATTTGAGCTCCTGTTTCCTCCCCACAAAAAGGTAGTGATTCAAAAATGAGGTAGGCCTAATGTAAGTTATCCTCATATCTGTCAGTATCAGTGTGTCCACTAACAATAAGCCAAAATCGCACAAAAGCCAAGAAGAGGTGCAAGTTAGAAAATGGGTTAAAAGGCTGGTTTACATTTGTGTCACCGTTTCATGCACATTTCATGTACATTTGTACATTTGTCTGACAACAAAAACAGTAAAGTATGTGATTAAGAATAGCTTCATATTATGAAATTCAATTTTGTTTATATAGCACCAAATCAAAACAATCACCTGAAGGCGCTTTATATTATAAGATAAAGACCCTACAATAACAGAGAGAAAATCCCAACAACTAAACAACCCCTTTTAAGCAAGCATTTGGTGACAGTGGGAAGGAAAAATTCTCTCCCACTCCCCATTTTCCCCCCCCACTTAACAGGAAGAAACATCCTGCAGAGCCAGGCTGATGCAGGGGCAACGATCTGCTGCGACCGGTTAGCAGTGATGGATATAAATTAAGCTTTTACATAAGTTCAATAAGATCTGTATTCAGTCATCTGTCTGCTTTCCCAGGCATTTGGCTTCTACTCAGTTCTTTTACATCACTTCCACTTTCCCATGCAGTAAAAGTCAGTGCTGACATCATCGCTACAGTATAGTCCAATCATCATCATCCTGGCTGCCTTCTTCAAGCCAATCAGCCTCCACTATGCCTACTTTAAACTGCCCTGCTCATCTTTCATTCTCCTCAAACAGCAGACTCCTGCATTCAGCTCACCTACTCCCAAGTCACTACAGCCAAGCCTCCATCTTATCTTCATCACCAGCATCTAGACTCCGAGCGGTCCTACCCTAATTCTTATCGCCGTTGGGATTTCATTCTGTTGCGATGGGTCATCGAAGGGTAATTACCAAATAGCATAATTGAATTTTGTATATCGATAAATCATGTTAAATAGCTTATTGAAATACCACTGATGTAAGCAAAGACATTAGGCGAGAAGCAAACAACAGTGTGGTTTGCCAGTGGGCAGAATATGGGCCCTGTGCTATTGCTAAAACATGGGGGTTGACACAATGTAAAGTCATGCCAGTGAATGTTGGCGGCCTAACAAAAACCACCAGGAAAGTTTGGTCTATAACAGAGTGTTCATCAGAGTGTTCACGCCGACTGCTGGAAGTCTTAGGCGTCGTGCTTAAGTTTATGTGCCGCTTGTTCCAACTGCTGTGTGTTTGATTAAACACATTCATGCAGTGAATGTACTTGAATGTGAATGTGTGCTCGACAAGATTTAGGTCTCTTCAACTTCTGATCACGTGTTGCTGCTCTATAACTGAATGATTTATGTACTTGCGTTCAGACAGAATTATGAGGAGCTCAACATACATGCATGTGCAAATTCCCATAAATATACACAACAAAACCATTTTGAACCACCACAAACCCACTCTGCACACACTGATCCCCTTAGAGTGAGCGTTTTAGTGAAAAATACCCAAATTGTCTTTCACTTTATTACTAAATAAATTCCACTTCTAAATCCTGGAATCTTCACTGTTTATTTATTATGTATATATGTAAAAGCACACATTACAGCGCAACATGATAGATTAATTATGCATTATTTTCTAATCCATATTTATGCATCATTTCACTCTGAGAGAATCTGCAACTCTTTTGCATTTTCTCCCCCTTTTGGAAAACTTGAACTGAATTTATCTGAAGTGTGTGCCCATCGTGATTTTTGTTTACTAGAATCCTCTTTTTTTCTCGGATTTATTAATACTAAAATGATATCCACGAGGAGTCTGGATTTTTAAAAAAGATTCCCGAGTATGCCAAATGCCAGACCGGGGTAATGATAATGAATAGTGAAATCTACAAGAAATTACAGCAAATATCAAAAATGGGAATCTATTCTCATATGCTAAACACCATTGGAGGGTTTAACCTTCAGTAGTGCTTTTACATCCTTTTCTACTGTATATGTACACACTATATTTATCTTGGGAACTATCATGCAGTTGCTTTCACCAAAATATGTTATATACCAGCTATGTCAGTGATGAAAAAACTCAGACTTTAGGCAATGCTTAATTTTAAATACTTAACAAAAGAATTCTGCTAATTCAATGATAAGTAGTAGTAAATTGAAAGATTTTACACCACATTTATCCAGGTCTAATGGTTTTAATGGCTCGCAAAGAGTCACTCTAGTTTCAGAAAGACATCAGGGTTATATAAGTGAACAGGTAAACAGCCCTTGGCTCCTTCGTCTTAAACTTCCTGAACAAGTGTAAGACGAAGGAGTCTTTCTAAAGGTCTTTTGTTCTAAATTCTTTTGTTGAAACTATGAAAAATTCCACTGATACATTTTTCCACCATCAAGGTGAGCATTTAACCACAATCCTGGCATTTTCAGTATGGTGCATCAGAAATGGTCTCAGTGGAAAGGTGCTTGTCAAGAAGCCATTCTGAAAGAAGATGAAAAGGTTGAGCTATGCCAAATTCCACAAGAACACTGGCAATCAGTGGCTGCAGGTTTTAGGGAGTGCTGATTTGAAATTTCTGGCTTAAAATGTTACTGTGCACAGAATAGATTAAGACAGTCAAGAGAGCAGTAATTGTCTACAGTCGTCTGAAAGCTCTGTCATGGTTTCAGTCTGCATTTCAGCCAGTGGTGTTGGGAGCTTGTCAAAAATGGAGGAATTATGAACATAGAAAAGCAGTCATACTTGGATTGACCATGCAGTATCATCTAGAAGGCATCTGACTGGTAATCCCACACTGCCAATACAATAAATGCATACATGTATAGAAAAACCACACAAACACTTTGGTTTCCAGAGCCTGGACCTTAATATTACTGAAGCAGTGTGGGTTCATCTTGACAGAGAACAGAACAAAAGGCAGCCACCATCAAAAGAGCTTTGAATGTCTTTCAAGAAGCCTGGAGAACTATTCCTGATGACTATTTAAAGAAACTACAATGATGCCTCCCTAAGAGACTTTAGGCTATAGTGGAAAAAAATGGCCATACCAAATGTTCACTTTCAAGCTCATTAGCGTTGCACAAACCTTTTTGTTTTATATACTGTATTTGTGCATAACTCAGAAAATCTCTACACTTATTTCTCAGTTTCGCAACAAAACAAAACAATGAAGGGTGATTCAGGAGTTTTAATACTGTAGAATGCAGTTGGGTGAATCTACAAAGAGCAAACTCAGAACAAAAGACAAATCTTGCAGAGCTCATAATACAAATAAACTGTGAGTGAGGCGTGTCTCCTTAATGCAGCACTTGCCTGCAGAATCCCACTTTAACCTCCGCTTGAATTTACAGCAAGCTATGAAATTGAATAATAAAAAAATAAATAAAATTAAAATGAAATGTTAGTGAATTTTCATGCAAGTTTTGTGCATCCTAGATCAGCTTTGAGGTAATTGCTCTTGCTCCTACCTGCACGCCCTGTCTGGCTTGGCTTTATAAAGTTGCCAAATATCAAAGACCTTATAACTACAAAGCCTTACACCTGAACAACCCAAGCTTTTCACACTTTTCCACTTGATTTCCTCAGACCGTAGGCATCCACTGACTAGATTCACATTAGTGGATTTCAAAGACTCAACCAAAAAAAAAAAAAAAATTAAATAAATAAAACACACCCCTACACATGACTTCACCTGCACGTGCAGCCAAGACGTATACACTGTACACATGTGCGGTCACCGGCACACGCAGTCAATCCGAGAAAAGAAGCAAAGTAGGAAGATTATTTAATTCACATCATATGCAATCAGAAGCAATTAGCTCAACACCCTCTCTCATACCACCTCGTCAGACATTGCACCGGGTCTAAGCCAGCATCAAGCAAACTAAAGCTCTCAGAAATTTGGAAGACTTCCTCAAGAGACGCAGTGGGATTTTCATTCATACAAGCATGTGCAAATAAACAGAAAATTTATGACATCCTAATTCACAAAATTGCAGCATGACATCATGCTTATATCAACCAGCAGTTTAATGAGGTATATATATGTCTATTGCTCTATACTTTATAATATGTATCTGTAATGCAGCAGAGCATGCACAGAAACTGCCTGGCATAATCTGACATTCAAAGAAAAGGAAAACATAGTGCTGCATGTAGTGAGTCATCAGTACTACAGTGTGCTGAACTGCTCTGCCTCAGGCCAACCAAGGTTTACAAGTCACCTCACTATTGGCCTTTTGCCTTATAAAATCTGTATCATACTGCACAAAGATGTTATAGAACGGTAGCTCTGCTTTCTTCCTGCAGGTTGACTTTAGAGGTTAAAAGATCATCTCCAAATCGTTTTACCTGGAAAGTTTATTCTTGAACTTGTCAACAGATGTATCCCCAGTGACAACTGAGCAAACATTGTGCACAGAGAATGTGTAATGTAGTTGAAAGACCAGAAAAATGCCAGAAAGTGGATCCTGAGTTTGTCAGTCTAGCCGTTTCGTCAGTCTATTTCCAACTTAATTGCGATGATTACAGACGCTAAAATTGCTATGAATTTGAGGAAATGAAAAGCTGAAACGGTTACTCAGTGGAGCTTTTTGTTGATTCACACAAAACTATTTGTCAGCTTTTTCAACAAGCAATTATTGCAGTCACTGTTTAAGCAGAAATGCCAAACATTCTCTTTCTGAGTTGAACGTAAGCATTTAGTGATTTTCGGCGGGTTTGCAGAAAACCTTGCACCTTGGGGCTAGCAATGTAATGCTCTCATCTCAAGAAATCATAGTTCAATATTTGAGCAAGTTTTCAGGGAAGTTGTACAGTTTGCATGATTAAATAAATCTTTATGAAGTAAAAGCTTTTCTACTTCACATGAACAAAGCAAGAAGGAAGCACTTACTGGTTGTAGTATGCATCTGGGAGGACATCTCCCTTGAAGAACAGCGAGCAGACTAACGTCCTGAAAGAAGTGATAAAGGATTGGAGATCAGAACTTTCAGAAAACTTGAGAAGGTAAAAAAAGAGAAATTCTGCTTTTTCAACTGATTTGATACATCTGACAGATCAATCACTTATATATCATTTAAAACAGGAAATAATCTTTATTTTTGGCATCATCTTATCGATTTAAAGGAAATTTTGATTGGACAATGTACTTGCCATAGAATAATGACTCCATGGTTCCTCATAAGCTTCACTTTCACTATGCAGTTCTGTCTGTCATCACTCATGAAATCTCTGAGCAAAACAAAGGTTACACTCCACAATAAGCAGGAGGGACAAGTGCTGTTTCTCTCAGTGTCAAGGTTTGCTGTGTAGCAGGCAGGAGGGAGGATCCAATTGCAGGACTCGAACACGGAAACATATGGCAACTTTATTGCTGGGAAAAACACTCCATCAAATAAACTCATGAAAAACAAACAAACAAAAACCCTGAACATGGAAACTAAGAATTAACACTGCAAAACAGGGGGCAAAGAGACAACACACAGCATGGAGTAGATACAACACAACAACTGCAAAAGAAAAACACAGGACTTAAACACAAGCCGGACAACGAGAGGATGGGGAACAGGTGGTAACACAGCTTGGGGCAAATCAGACCTAACGAGATAAGAGGACGCAAAAACTCGATAAACTGCACACGGGACATGGACTATCAAAATAAAACACGAGACAAACACAAAGACGCAGACAAGACATTGAGACAGAAACACGACTTACTGGAGAGACAGAGGGAACATGGAGACAAGAGTGACGAGACAAGGAACAGAAAGTCCAAAATCCTAGGACTGAAAATAGAACACAAGCAGAACCAAAACCAAATTAATTAATAATCAAAGAATATAACTAAAACACACACAAAACACCTGGTCACAGAGCCAGTACCATGACACTCTGAGTACCTGTGGCCTGTGTTCCCACATAGTTGTAATCCCGGGAACCGGTCAAATTGAGCAACTGTGTAAACTGTACCAGGCAAAAGAAAAGGAGAGACCTGCTGCTTAGAGAGGCAAAAGGGTACAGATAGAACCTTTTAGAAACTGAAAGTAAACCTTGGATGGGCATTCAATTGACGGAGAAAGCTTTAAGACTTGAGAGGTTTCAAAAGCAACATTTAGCTGGCATTACTTTAACTCGATCAGTATCAAAACCTGCGATTTGGTCTGTGCAATAGCAGCGCTGGGGAGAGGATGAGTGTGGGGCGCTATGATGTGATAGGATTGTCAGAGGAGATATATCATTTTCATGTCAAAGACTTTCTTTGGGGGGGCCGAGGGCGGGTGGCTGTGTGTGGCACTGGTCTAGTTTATAGCCAACTTTATCTATAAGCATTAGAGGTGAACCTCCAGCCCTGTCGCATTCTGCCTCCTTATAAAATCATGTTTTTACTGCATATTCATCATTATTATTCATGGATTTTTTACCAGCAATACTGCATTCACTTAATTTACTCTGCAATCTTTCATGCCAAGTCAAAAGCTTTTTGTACATCGACAAGACGGTATATTTCTAAACCCTGCTTTCTCAATCTTTCTTTTAGACACACACAAATATACACACAATGCTGGGTCAGACTGAATATCTTTAATCATTTATGAGTCTCCAGCTCTGCTAATGCAAGCCGCACACCAATACTCACTTAATAATTAAAGCCTCGAATTGATTGTTGCATTACGAGGCTTGTGTAAAGGGACATTAGTCAGCGCTGCTGATGATAATAACACGGCTGATTCCCTCCTATAAAACTAGTCTTAATTCACAGAGTGAGCAGAGACTGAGGGGAGCAGAAGAAATGAAAGAACACAGGGAGGCTTTTGGATGACAGACTGAAGCTCAGATGGACTGAAAGGAAGTCGTGAGAGAAACTAGAAGAACAAACTGCTGAAACAAAAGAGTGCAAAGAAAAGAGGCAGTGAACCACATTGAGAGAAAGATTGAATGAGTTAATTAGTGATTACAGAAACAAAACCAGTCTGTCATTTCAAACATTGTTTAGTCAATAATGGTCAACATGGAGAAGGATTTGGCCTACTCCAAATAGGGGATTATCCCACTTACTTTAAAAGTAAGTCAGTTTCCATCATCATAGATCCATTTTTATAACTACTCAACCAGCTTGGAGTTGCACTGGTGGTGGAGTACACCCTGGGCAGGTGACAAGTCTGTTACAGGGCTAAACCAACAACCAGTTTAGGTTCACCAGTTCACCCACGTCCAGATCTTTGAACAAGGAATTACAAATTAAAAACATACAAGAAAAAGTTAACAAAATTTATCATGTAAGCATAGTCAATACAACCTGCTAAAGTTCAAATCAAGCATCAGAATGGGGAAGAAAGGTCATTTAAGTGACTTTGAATGTAACGTCATTGCTCAGGCCAGATGTGTTCATCAGAATATTTCAGAAACTGCTGGTTTACTAGGATTTCTATTTGGGTGTCCTGAGTATGGCCTCCACAGTCACTAGATCCTTATCCAACAGATGTGGAGGAACATTTGCATCATGGAAGTCCAGCCAATCTGAGGAAACTGAATGATACAATCTTGTCTCAAGCAAAATCTCTCAGGATGCTTCAAGCACTTTGTTGAATTTATACAGCTAAGATTTATTTAAGGCAGTTTTGAAGACCAGAGTCCAACCTGGTACTAGCAAAGCAGCCTACCAAATAAAGTGACTGGTGAGTTGGCGAATAGAAATGCTGTCATAGGTTGATAATCTAATGCAATATTATTTTCTCCTTTTTTTAGGCAACTCAAACATGTCTTTGTTTTATCAGCGTATTTTTTTAAATTACAAAAGTCAATGGCTTTTTCACTGAAGGCCTTCCATATTTCAGCAAGATAATGCTAAATCACATCCTGCATTTATTACAACAGGATAGCTTCATAGCTTCAAAGGGTGCTGAACTAACCAGACCTTTAACTTATCAAAAACATTTGGAACATAAGAATTTTCATTTGAATAGTAAGATAAAACCAAAAGACCCAGGACTGTAGCAAAAATAACACTACTTTTTCAGTGTTAGTTTCTATTATTCTAGTTTTCCAGGTGTAGTTTAGGGGATAAGCCTGATTCTGACAGCTCATTCTGTGGTTGGTTGATGGTCTTCTTCCTTATTTGTTTTATCCATGGCTCCCATCTCTTTTTGCTTCTGTTTGTCCTTTACAGGAATTTATATTTCCATTATTGTGGCATCTTAGATGTTGGGTTCCTTTAAGCCATAACTTTAAGGACCATAATAATACTATTATTTTGAAGAGGAGAAGCTGTTGAATAGACGTCTGGACCCTGATGGTACACTGGATGAGAGTCATGTATTATCTTATAATAGAGTGAACCACACAAGTTGTGGCTGAAGTTGTGAATGATTACAAAGACTTAAATGAATGAATGCTCTCAAAGCTTTATACTAGGTAACTGCAGCATGAAAAGCTGAGTAGTTTGCAGTTTCCTTTTTTTGTTGAACAGCAAATATTGATGGAAACTGGTAGTTGACAGATTAGTGCTGTGATATTTGATTTTGATCATTTCGCCCTAGTGATATTCTCACTGCCTCACATTTCTAAACCTATAAACCCATGACCTATAACTATCTCAAGGTGTAACTGGAATTAGAAGTTAAAATGAGACCAGTGAACAGGAAGATAACCAATCTAAAGTACGATGAAGTTCACAAACCCTTTGGAATTACAATAGTTTCCAACTATATTACTAATAAATGTGATCTGACCTCCACCTAAGTGACAGTTATTCACAAACACGATTTGACTGCACAAGTAACACTTTATGCATGTCTTTCTGTAGTAGTGATGAGTATTTGACAACTAACAGGTGTTATCGATGAGAGAAAAAACACTTGAAATTTATGGAAAGACAGTGCTTGTATGAAAATACTCCACACTTAACTAAACACAAATGCTTTAAAACAGACCCCAAGTGTTCTGTTATCACTAAAAGTTGTAAAATGTATCGCTAAAATATCATTCTCAGTCAGTTTGTTATTCATTATGTGTTTACAGCACCTTCTGTGGTTGCTCCAAGTAATGCACTTTAGAAACGGCTTTGTTTTGAAAAAAACAAACTTTATTGAACAGGAAGTCGGCTCAGTCAAGCAAAGCAAGTGAGCAAAAAGAAGGGAAATATATCGGCACTCAGTTTATGGTGTCCTGTTTGAGAAAATACTGTCTAAATCTTCTGTTTATGGTTGTATCGCTGGTATGTACTTAAAGTATAAGTTGTAACTTTGTTTTTGTGCAATATGTTGCCCGCTAATGCAGTATTTGGCTGTAAAGCTAGTCCTTTTGTTAAGCTAGTTACCTGCGATTTTGGAGGTCGTCTGGGATAGCATCAATAGTACAAGTTTATATAATTAGACATATGACATATGCTATGTAGTAGCAGGGTGTTATATGAATGCATATTATTCTGCACATATGTATATCATGACTGTATTTTTTGTCTTGTTTTTAGTTTTACCCTTTTGAATGTCAGTAAACCTGTTGACAACGTTCATCGGTCTTCAGAGTGGTGATATAAGAAAGGTGTTAACGCCCCTGCATCAGACATGCACCCATAACGGCACACCAAGGATAATCTATGGAGTAGTCAAGGACACTGAGAGGTAAACGATCCGACGTGACAATTACCCAGAGCACACAATTAAATCATCAACAGAACAAATAAAAAAACAAGAAAAGCAAATAAAGAAAAAAAATCATGTTTTGGAATGTCTACATCTGAGTCCTGGCCTTTTCCCAGTGCACATGTTGTGGCCTGCTTCTGACAACAGCTGTTCAAGAAATGGTCCAAGATTTCTCAACTCTGTCCAAGTCTCATAATCATCTACGAAAAATGCCCGATAGTGGTTCTTGCAGCAAAATGGGACTGCAAAATTACATTCAAGAGCTTATTTACTTTTTCCAGCCTGCACTGTGAATGATTTCTCAGGGGAAGACATGAAAAGGTAAAAAGTGTTTGTGTGTTATTAGTTTGGTCAGGGTGTGTTTTTTTTAGATATATATTTGGGACTTGATGATGAAGATTACTTTGCGGGTAAACACAGCAAAAAATCCTGGTGTTTCAACAACAGTTCACAAACTTTGCCCCCTGAACTATAGAACCATCTACCATGAGACTCCCATTTTGTACTACAAAAAATTATGCAGCATTAAAATGTTCCTCGGATACTAAAAGAGGGGGGAAATAAGGCCAGGCTGAATAGATTCAATGGAACAGACTTCTACGCCTTATGATGTGCATCTCCATCTGATATGAGTGCCATAAACTCACTTTGAAAATGATGTGTCTGAGTACATCTGAGGTATAAATGGCCATTCATAAATGCTATAAGAGTGGTGGAAATAATCTGTCAAACTAATGACTCTAGACTAAGTGCAACCCTCTGAACATATTCTTAACCTTATGATAATATGCAGTGTGAGGGCATCATTCTAAAACACCTCACTGCATATCCATTTTAACAAATGTTTTACTGTAGCTTTTTGTAAAGAAAAAAAAGAAATATCTACTTGAGTGAATGCCTAATTGCAGCAATTGCTCTTTATAAGGAGCTAAAATTTCTAATTTACATTATCTTTCATTCAATTTTTACATAGCAATGGAGAACAACCCACAAGACAGCAGTTCCATCATTTTCAGCCTTGAAGGGATTAGAAATAAGAACTAAAAAAAGAATAAAATAGGATAGACTACATTAATCATTTTCCAGAGCTTGGTTACTGTTGATTCATAAACAGCCAAATTTCGGGTAGTGATTTTGGATAATGCTTTCTGGTAGTGGACAATGATGCATTTTTGTCATCATGATGGATTTTTGATCAAATATTTAAGATGTAATTGAAGTTTAGGCTTTTAGCCTCAAATTTAAATAAAGTGCTTATTAATCTGTTTGGGAATCTGTTCTGCTTTCCCCTTCTGGTCACCTCACAATTTTCCAGGTTCTGTATCATTTTGATCCAGACTGAAAGTCTTACTCTATGGCTTCATCTGAGTTTTTGCTTCAACTTGCGCCGGAGCTGTGCTGAGGTTTGCCTGTCAGTACCTGTCAGCTGCCTCCAACGTCTCACAGGCTAACCAAGTCAAACGGGGCTCCTCCTTCAGCTCAGTGGCTGTCTCTGGCACACTGGCAACCTGGTCAGCTTGTTCACCACATCTTGCATCATCGCATCCAGGATCAGCTCCAGTCCCTTTTATTAAACGCCTTGAACGTCAGCATTTCAATAACTTTTTGATTATTTGATTGAATCCACTGCAGTGGGATCTGTTGCCAAAATTACACAAAAGTGTATCATTATGCAAAAACAAAGTGTATATGGAATGAAAATGTCAAATGACAGAGGCTACACGTGAATAAGGCTGTGCAATGCTGGAAGAAAGTGAAAAGTCTCAAAACTTAGCATACGTAAAATAGATCTGATTTTAAAAAACGAGTTATTCCAGAAGTACTAGAGTTTAGAGAGTGCATCTGCTCAGAAATTAAAGAAATATTTTAAAATGCTTCAAAAGTATTTTACTCAAACACATCTTCATGGACATGTGACAGTATAGCAGTTATTGGTTCCCCTTGGACGTAGCCACAGCAGTCTACTACCTACAGTCTGTCTACTACCAGTATCAGAGGTGGATTGAGGCCTAAATCTATAGGCAAAAAGAGAAGATTCATCTCTCATCGCCTCATAGACAGGTATCGCTTCCTGCTAAAGGAAGGAAACTCAAACGTGTGATTTGACAAGCTGTTAGTTCCTGTGATACGAGTATCACTAACTGGCCACTTACATCCACTAGTGGCTAGCAGCTGTCATTCATACTTTTAGTTTTCATTCTTATTGGACATTTTCTTACATAATATGGTCCCCTTTAAAAAACATTTTTTTCATTTTAAGAGTTCTTTTTCTCACTCTCTTTTCTTTATCTGTGCTTTCCATACTGTGCTCTCGCCTGTGCCCATTCCTCTATCTGCCTTCAACAATAAATTCTGTCTGCTCATTCTTCTTTTAGTCTCTTCTATTCTTTGTTCTTTCTCTCAGTATCCACCCCCTCCTTTTCTCTGTGACTCCTCGCTGGTCTCTTCTGACAGTGTCCATTAAAATGATTTAATAAAATTATATTATTATTATTATTATTAATAGATAGTTTTCATATCATATTTGTGTTTAAATCATTCAAGTTAAAGAAATATGTTATATACTACATATATTGGCACAATAATCTGTCACTGTAATTATGATGCTCATCTTTAGGTTAAATTGAGCCTGGAATAGTATGTCTTTGTTAATTGGGCCCACATTTTTAAACGTTACCAAGTCATTTTTATGATTGTTTTGAACCATACAGGAGCAAAACACTTAACCAGGATATAATTGGCAGTGGCTCCTCTTTATCTCTGATCTCAATCACCATCTATTTCTTTTCTTCTTAACCTTTTCAACCTAATCCCACATCTCATAGTTGCTATAGTTAATTCACTTACCTAACCATCAAGTAAAGATACACAGATTAAAATGTTCTTTTCCCATTAAAATTTATTTTCTGAATGAAAAGCACCGATAATGATTTTTGCCTATTCCAATTTTCTTTCTAAGAATATAACAGACAGCATTTACAAACATTTTCCCCAAAACTGGAATAAATTACACGGCTTCTCATTTGTGTCTCTTATCTGTGGAAAGAGGTATAAATAATTAACTGAAAATGAGTCGTTACACACCCAGCTTCTACTTTTATTTTACTTACTAAACAAAAGGAGGTCAAACTGATTTATGCAACAAAACAAATATCAGTCACGTAAATCATTTTTCTCTGTGTTTAGAAATTGACCAGTTAACAGGGACCAACCCTTTTCTCTTTATCACTTAGAATTTACTTTGTAACTGCTTGGATTCTTTGCTCATGAGGTTTATGGCTTGTGGCGATCTCTGAGCTCCATATTAGACACTTTTGCTTTTCTAGTTTCTGGTAATCTCCATGATCAGCTGGATAAAGGTGATTTAAGTATCTGATTAGAACTGGTATTACTGACATGTGATTACACTTGTCTAACTTCATTTTTACTACTCTTTGTTTTGTTTTTATCACTGATGTAAATATATAAATTCCTGCACTATCTCATAGTATAAGCCCCTTACAGGGCACCTGCTGTACTTTTATATAACTGTGTTGGTTATTTGCTGTGTATTGTAGACTGTACTATTTTTACTATTCGTCATGCTGCGGTAACACAAAAGTTTCCCGTTTGGGATCAATAAAGTATCTATTTGCTTTCACCACTGTGCTTGTGTTGGGCATGCATGAAACGGAAAGTCTTGTAACTGAACTTAACGTGAGACTGAAAAGCCAGTCACCAGTCTGCAAAATCAGCCCATTCCAGTACCCAGCCAGTGGACTGGTGCATCTCTAAAAGCAGACACATTAAAAGACAGTCAGTGTTTAAGCTAGACTTCAAGTTCAGAGTTCACAGATGACATCTATTGTTCCATGGGATTGTATTGACTATATATCTTTGAAAAAACTCTGAGTTCAGGAATGTTTTTGTCATGGTTCTTGGGTCTGTGTTTTGAGTTTTGGGAATGTTTAGGAGTTTTCTAGTTTGTTGTCTTTAATTTTTAATTTCTGTATTTTGTATTTGTTGTCATTCAGGATTTTGTTATTATGCATTAAAGTTGATGTTGCCCGCCCTTGTGTGTCTGGTTCCCTGTGTTAGTTATTTGTTTCTCCCTGTGAAGTCAGGCTTGAATCTTGTTAATTTCTGTTAGCCCAGTCTCTCTTCCTCGTTCTGTGTTTTCTTAGTCTTGTCTGTCTCCACCCTCGTTTCCCTGTATTTAGTCAGTCTGAATCTATGTGTGTGTTTTTCTGTGACTCATCTGTCATGTCTCTCTGTTTATCTCACCTTTTTCATTCCTGCCCACCTTCCTGTTTTATTTTCATAGTCCCTGTCTCATGTGCTTTGCGCTCAGTTTGCTTCCCCTGTCTCGTCAGTTAGATTATGCCCAGCCATGTTTCCCAGGTATTCCCTCTCGTTATCCTGTGTATTCAAGTCCTCGGTTTTCCTCTGTACCTTGTCACGTCGTCAGTCTTCGTGAAAGTCCTCCTGTCATGTTTCTGCCCGTGCTCTGTGTTCCATGTTTTGCTCCCTAGTTTCTAGTTCCATGTAAGATTCATGCCTTTCCATGCCAAGAGTTTAATGTTTTGTATTTTAGTCTGTAGTTCTCGTTTTGTCTCTGGAGTCCTGCACTTGGGTCCTCATCCTGCTTGCCACACAGCCAAACCTTGACACTTTTTCCTTTCCTTGACTTATAATAATCCTGCAGTCATGCCCAGTATTGTTTACTCTGCTGTTGTCCCTTATCGAATGCTTTTTGTTATAACTGTAACGTCAGATGAGCACTTTATTCAAAAGTGTGTGAATGAAGCCAGATATAAATAATCGGTGAAATCAATTAAACAATATTTCTAAAAGAAAGTTAAAAAAAAAATCTTTAAGCTGCGCCATCTCCATTTACTTGCAGGCAATTCGTTAGTTAGGCAATTCCTAACAAGCTAGCCCCAGCCCTTTCTAGAAGTGTGCCCAGATTCAGTTACTGCATCTTACGAAGTACGCACCTGTGTCCCCTGCGGTGAAATCTTCTTAGTTTTCCTAAGTTTGCATCCAGGGATTGACACGATTGCAATGGTTTTTCCTTCTCTCTTATTTTCTCCATATTATCAGGACAGTTTTGAAGAAGATGGGCCTACAGGAGAAGGTCGTCCCCTTGCAGGCTAAAAAGAAAGGGGTCAATTAAAAAAAATATGTACATGTGTAATCAAATAATATAATTTTAATGCAACAAGTTATTAAACATATTTCCTAAAAAATAAATTTGTGGCTCCTTTTTCAACAGTCATTTTTTATTTAATTTGCTTTCTGCAAGTATCCAGTGTCAGAGACAGAGTCAGTGGGAAGCCCACTGATGCTACTTGGCTGTGGTTTGTCCTCATGGACGAGACATTGGGACAGAAATCTTCCATTAGGCCTCCTGTCCTAATAGCTTTGCAGCAGTGGATGACCAAAAGAAGACGAGCACGAGGAAAGGAATGTGGAGAGCAGGGAGAGAATGGACTGATTGTTCTCTGTACTTATAAAAATTAGTTCTGAAAAAAGTTATGTTCCATGAATGAATCGATTAGAAAAAAGAACAGATGATTGCCTAACATAACATAATAGGTTTACAGTAGTTCTTTTATATGTATAAACATAAAACTGAATTGGAATACTTTACGTTCAAGGCATCCTCCATCTCCGAAGATAAAATCCAATCGAGGTGGGTAGACTGCCTGTGGGGTGGGCTGTGGTGGAGCACCCTGGGTCATGCATCGATCCAGGCCAGCCCACGTTCATGTCAATGAAGCAGCCTTGATGGTCACAAACTGCCTACAGGACAGTAAATGGGAAGGCTTTCTTATTCCTGTACCCCTGACCATCAGGGCAACTTGAAGGCTTGATTAAGATGTGGCAGCCATTGACTGCACCCACTGCTTTTCCAAAAGGCTCTGTGGTGTGCCACCCCTGCAAGTCCACAAAACACTACAGCCAGGTCCAGTGTTGTATACTTTCTAAATCAGCTTTTAATTAAGTCAAACAAAAAAAGAGCTTGTTTTCAGCTTTGCGATATTTTTCTATGCACACAGACAAGCTAGAAGAAAATTTTTAGTTTTTAGTCTTTTAGTTTAATTTCAATTTTTTAGTTATTTAGTGCATTCAATCGCAGTCTGTTAACTTATTCATTAAAGTAACTAGCTAATGTTAACATGAATCTTTAAAAACGTACAGATTAATCAATCTTACGTGATATGAACATGATTAGCTCTGAGCCTTAGCCTTAGACAGCCAACGATGATGGTACAGCTGCTGAAGTTCTTCAAGGATTAGATAAATATTTAAAAATGTCCAGACTCCATTTTTCCACCTTCTTTTCCACAGTTAGGTAGTTAGCACAGTCATAGTCAGGGACGGCTGGTATGAATGGGCTGACGGGGCTAAGCCCTCCCTACCCTTTTTAATAAAAAAAAAATCTATAGCAGTACAGTGCTGTGACGTAGTGATGGAGCAGTTTGCAACATGTTTGCATCCTAGAAAAGTCAACGATGTTATCTTCTCTTTAAATAAGGTAAGCCCAACCCCTCTCTCTCTCTCCCTCCCCTTAAAATACGTAACATGCTTCTTTCTTGTTACTCTTCTTTAAAGATCAATATTTTTTGCTGTGGTTACCAAATCCTTGTATTGGAGACATGTTGTTTAAGTCAGTATGTTGTAAAATAGTTGTGATAGTTCAATTGTAGTCTATTGGCAGATTTTACAGTTGGAACACATTTTTAAGTTCATCCCTAGCTGCATCAGCAGAACTTTCAGATCATTCAGCTATCATTCCTGCATACTTTGTTTTTGTAAAAACAATAAAAAGGCATGTGTTAATGTGTACAGAAACAGCTAGTCAAAAGGTGTGTGGGAGTGTGTCTGACTGGCATTCTGGGTATTCCTCCATATAGTTTTGTTGTGTTGCTATGACAAGGTTTTGTGGCTGTAATGTGGTATCAAGAATGTGATGCTGCTGCTATAGTGTTAACTATATTGTGGCGAGCTCAGACAAGGAGGAGACAGAGGTTTTGTTCGGTCTTGCTTCCCGCCGTATTAGCCCGGGAGCACAGCCGTTTATTTGGAGTTTTGGGGAACACTGCCGCGAGCCAACTGCTCCGCGCGGCAACATACACAGCAATAAAAACAACAACACAAAATGGCGCTCTCTCACCCGGAAACACACAGTCGCAGAGGGAGCGTCACCTGTAACCATGGCAACGTAAACAACATAACTGCAAAACAGAACATAAATGTCAATAGCAAATCCCCGAACAGCTCTGGCCCGCTACATAGCCCCCACCTAAGGGGTCAGTCGTCCCCGACAACCCCATTACCCCACACAAAGTCCTGCAAATGTCCAGGCGTCTTCTTCTGGCGCGCCGGCCGATCCCGGCGGGGGGAAAGTCACTCGGATCAGAACACGGGGTGCCGCCTGCATCCCCTGCCTCGGTATCTGCCGGAGCGAGCGGTCGGCACGGCGAGAGTCTGTCCTGGTGCAACACCACCAGGCGCCCCGGGCCTGGCATGCGAACACGGTACACCACTTCTGTTAGCCGCTCCACGACCTCCGCCGGCCCTTGCCAGTGACTGCAGAGTTTGGGGGACACTCCTCTCTTGCGAACCGGGCAGTACACCCAAACCTTGTCACCAGGCGCGAAACCCCCCCCCCCCCCCCCCCCCCCCGGCACTTAGTGTCGTAGGCTCTTTTCTGTCGTACTCCGGCGCTGGCCTGGGCCCGGCGGGTGTAGTCATGAACCACCTGCAGCCGCTCCCTCAGCCTCCTGTAGTAGTCCATCTCTGGCCCACCGTCAATCTCCAGCTCAGGGGGGGACCCGAACACCAGATCCACGGGCGTCCGGAGCTCCCGTCCAAACATCAAAGCGGCAGGTGTGCACTGGCTGGACTCCTGAACCGCAGTCCGATACGACCAAAGGACCAGGGGCAGATGTCGGTCCCAATCCCGCTGGTGGCGGCTGGTGAGAATGGCGAGCTGGGTGGCCAGCGTGCGGTTAAAGCGCTCGACCAAGCCGTCGCTTTGCGGGTGAAGCGGTGTGGTCCTCGTCTTCTCCACCCCCAGCTGTGGAGCTCAGCCGGGACCCCAAAACGGGTGAACATCTCCTCCACCAGCTTCTCCGCCGTCGTCGATGCACTCTGGTCCGGCACAGCGTAGGCCTCCGGCCACTTTGTGAAATAATCCATGGCCACCAACACGTACCGGTTCCCCGACTCCGTAACAGGGAAAGGCCCTAGGACGTCCACTCCCACTCGCTCCATCGGGGCCCCCACCAGGTACTGTTGAAGGGGGGCAGTGGAGCATTGAGTTGGGCCCTTCTGTGCCGTGCAGGTGTCACAGCAGTGCACATGAAGTTCCACATCCCATCGACAGCCAGGCCAGTAGAACTGTCCTCTGAGACGGCGGAGAGTTTTGGCATTCCCATAGTGGCCGGCCCCCACCGAGCCGTGGACGAGCTCGAGCACCTGCGACCGCAGCGACCGAGGCACCAACAGCTGCAGGAGATCTCTGCCCTGCCCGGGGGCCCGCCATCTCCGGTACAGGAGGCCGTCGTGGGTCTCCAGGTTGTTGTACTGGGAGTAGTAGGCCTTCACTTCGGGCTCCTGTCCCGACACCCCCGTCCAGTCGGGGCGTTGCGCCGCCTCCAGCCAAGCCCCCACCTGAACCAACGTCGCATCGGCCTCCTGCTCCCGCTTCAGCTGCTGCGGGGTCAATGGAAGCCACCCCCCTCCGCTGGCTGTGGCCTGAGCAGCAGCCACCCCCAGCGCCTCCTGGGCCCGCTCCTCCTGTCGCAGACAGTAGCGGCACTCGACGGCCATGCAGGGCCTTCTGGAGAGGGCATCAGCGTTGCCATGCTGTCGACCTGCCCGATGCTGGATCTCAAAGTCGTAACCCTGAAGGACCTCCAGCCAGCGGGCCACCTGACCCTCTGGGTGTTTGAAGTTCAGGAGCCAAGTCAGAGATGCATGGTCAGTGCGCAGGAGGAACCGGCAGCCATGCAGATATGGCCGGAAGTGCCGCACCGCTAGCACCACAGCCAGCAGCTCCCGCCGGGTCACACAGTAGTTCCTCTCGGCTCGCCCCAGAGCTCAGCTGAAGTATGCCAACACTCGTTCTCCAGCATGGTCCTGCTGGGAAAGGACCGCCCCAACTCCTACATTGCTAGCGTCAGTGTCCACAATGAAGGGTTGCCGGGCATCGGGGTAGGCCAGGACTGGGGCTCTGGTGAGGGCCTCCTTCAGCTGTGCGAAGGCTGCAGCGCAGGCATCACCCCAGCCAAACGGCTGGCCCTTGTCGGTTAAGCGGTGGAGGGGGCTGGCTGTCGTCGCGAACCCCTTAATGAACCGACGGTAGTAGGAGGCTAGGCCCAGGAAGCTCCGCAGTTCTTTGACGTTCGAGGGAGTCGGCCAATCCCGGACCGCAGCCACCTTTGCGGGATCGGTGGCGATACCCTGAGCGCTGATCACATGGCCCAAGAACGTAGTCTCTCTCGTCAACAGCCGGCACTTCGCAGGGTTGAGCCGCAGCCCAGCTCGACGGATGGCACCGAAGACCTCACTCAGGTGGGACAGTGCACTGTCGAAGTCGCCACCGTGTACCAACAGGTCGTCCAGGTACACAACACAGCGGCTACGAGGGATGTTCACGAGCACCCTCTCCATCAGCCTCTCAAACGTCGCTGGCGCATTGCAGAGCCCAAAGGGCATGACCCTGAACTGCCACAGCCCCTGTCCAATGGTGAATGCAGTCTTAGGCCTTGCTTCGGGGGCTAGCTCCACCTGCCAGTAACCGCTGCGTAGGTCGAGGGAGCTGAACCAGCTGGAGCCGCTGACGTAATCTAGGGCCTCGTCGATCCGTGGAAGCGGGTACGAGTCCTTCTTGGTGACTGCGTTGAGACGGCGAAAGTCCACGCAGAACCTCGGGCTGCCATCCTTCTTCCCCACCAGGACCACGGGTGCCGCCCATGGGCTGTTGGACGGCTCGATCACCCCAGCCGCAGCCATCTCACGGATCTTTTCCTCCGCCACCTGCCGTTTTGAGAGGGGCAGCCGGTGTGGGCGCAGACGGATGGGTTGGGCAGAGCCGGTGTCAATGGTGTGCTGGACCAGCCCTGTCTGCCTGCAGTCTTTGTCACTGGCGGCAAAGATGTCCACATTCTCGTCCAGGAGGCGCCTCAACCGCTGGCGCTGATCACCGCTGAGACCTACGCTGCTGCGCTGCCACAGGTCACCAACAGCCTCGGTTGTCTCGGTCGAGGGAGATTTGTTGGGCTGAGGTGAGTAGAGATGACCCGGAGCCACCGGCACCCGAAATCTGCTGAGCGGCAGCTGCCTGACGCCTGTCACGTCTGGTCCTGGTCCCCCCCGCTCCCTGCTTTTGACCGCACTGGAGGGTGAGAGTCTCTGTGCCAAGAGTGATAGCCCGCTTTGCAGTGTCGACGCAGGCCCCCCAGCGGGTCAGCAGATCAAGGCCGATGATGCACTGGTCTTGAATGTCAGCAAGCCAGAAGTCGTGAATCAGCTCCAGATCCTTCACTCGGATCTGCAACGGTTTCTTCCCCCGCATATCAGTTCTCTCCCCCGTCACTGTCATCAGCTGGGTGTCAGTGGGCGACCAACCCTTCACCAACGACCCGGACGTTCCAGGGAGCACGCCAGGTCGTATCAGGGAGATGGTAGACCCTGTGTCCACCAGGGCCCGGCATGGCTGGCCCTCAATGCAGCAGCTCAGGTAGAGTCCCTTGAGGTGCCCAACCCGGCCCACCACTGTGCATCGTCCTTGGAGGGGGACAGGAAGCTGGGGCGGTGGTCCCCTCACTACACCGCTCCCACCCCGTTTCCCTGAGGCTTCGTAGTTCTGGCCGTCGGGGCAGGTGCTGGGCAGTCACGCGCCACGTGGCCAGGCTCATCGCACCGGTAACAGCGGTCGGTGGGACGACGAGGACGCCTCCGAGGCACCGAGGGCTGCAGCTGGCATATCTCCGCGACCGCCCCCTCCCCGACGCTGCAAAGGTGCCCAGGCTCTCCCCCGGCCTACGGCTCCGGTTGGTCAGCTGCTCCCTGCTCTGATCAGTGGAGTGCCGCCGCCCAAATCGCCTCTCGAGTGCTATGGTGAGGGCCTGGAGCTCATGCTGCTCTGACGCGGCTAGGTCAAGGAGTACCTGCAGTGCATCTCCTTCCAATGCTAGCGCTAGGTGTGTAGCAGCCTCGCCGTCACTCCAGCCATTATGTCTCGCGGCTAGCCGTACTTGTGAGAGGTGGGGCTCTAGCGGGGTTAGCCCGTTATATTTCGGTACCTTAGCTGGCGTTGCAGGCATCACTGCTTGCTGTCGGGGGCCCGGTGTGTCGGCCGACGGAGGCAGCCCATCAAGCATTGCCCTAGCGTCAGTGCGCTCGCGCCATCGGGACCCATCGGGGGACTTACATGGCCGCTCACGTCCTCTCTCTTCAATCGCCAGCTTCCCAGGCGGGTAATGTTCTCCTCGATAGCTTGCTCTAGCCTCCGAATGTCTCTCTCCATTATGGCGAGGGTGAGCAATCCCACTTCTGACACCAATGTGGCGAGCTCAGACAAGGAGACAGAGGTTTTGTTCGGTCTTGCTTCCCGCCGTATTAGCCCGGGAGCACAGCCGTTTATTTGGAGTTTTGGGGAACACTGCCGCGAGCCAACTGCTCCGCGCGGCACCATACACAGCAATAAAAACAACAACACAAAATGGCGCTCTCTCACCCGGAAACACACAGTCGCAGAGGGAGCGTCACCTGTAACCATGGCAACGTAAACAACATAACTGCAAAACAGAACATAAATGTCAATAGCAAATCCCCGAGTCTTCTCACACCCCCGGTCTCTGCGGCCTGCTGGAGCGGGGGGGCTAGGAGGAGGAGTTGGCCGTCCGACTGGGGTCTGGTGTGTGGGGCCTCCCTGCTGCTGCGGAGTCGGGGCAGTCTGCTTCTCCCCACTGCAGGGAAAAGGGTAACACCACCTGGGTCTGGGTGCAGTTTCCCCCTCCAGGGGCAAGGGTACCTAGACCCGGTTCTTAGAGTACGCTTGGGGAGTGTGATTGTGTGTACAGCGTCTCTTTATGTCTGTCTCCTCGTTGGTTGAGTGTGAAGTAATTGCCTATGAGAGCATGAGGGTGGGAATGGATGTTTGTATTTGAGTGTGCCTGTATGTCTGTGTCTATATGTCAGGTTGGGTATCAGACGCCACCTCTCTGGGGACATCTCAGGCCCTCCAAGGTTTGGAGGCCTATCTCCCCCCACCACTTCCCCTGCCGGTGGCAGACGCCCTCAGACATCGATGCGTTGGTGGTTCTTTGTGTCCGGGGGTGGGCGTCCGGGTACACACCAGCTCACTCCTTGGTGGCTGCTTATCCGGGCCTGGAACCTGGGGCTCACTCGGGCCACTTCGGGGGTGGGGTGCCCTCGGCCTCTCGGCCTGGGGCTCGGTCACTCAGGCACAGCTGGCTGCCGGCGGAGCTCACGGGCACGTCACTGCAACCCCCCCTGGCTTCTGCTCCGCGGCTGCTGAGTGATCCCTCATCTGGGACTCTCCTCAGCTCTTTCTGGGACAGTGGCGCGGCTGCCCCTCTGTTGGTCTTCCTTGGTCTCTTGTGTTCTGGGGGCCTCTGGATGTCTGGAGTTTTGATCTCCTCCATACCTGCTTCATGCCCTGGAGGATGGGACTATGGCCCCCCACACCCTCTAGCAGATTATTACATTAAGGAACCTTTTAAATACAAGCGCGCTCATGCTCACAGGTGTACACACAGGTGATCACACACACAAACTACACCCTTTTTGGCTCCTACCTCAAAGCACACTGTGCGCTGTCGATCTTACGTGCTGCACAATAATGTTTAATATTAAGTATTTAGTGTTATATTCCCATATATCATTGTGATGTTGTTTATTCTATTACTCTCGTTTTCTTCTGCTTGTTTTCTTTTTTCTTTCTCAACAGGTGATCCAGGTGATCAATATATGTATTTTTTGTCTGCTTATTTTGTTGGTTTTTGTTTTTTGCCCTTTATCCCCGTCCCTCTTCTCCGCTGTTTTTTTTTTGTTTTGTTTTGTTTTTTCCCCCCTCTTTCTTTCTCCCTTTTCTTTTCCCCTGTCCCGTATCTAGCAAGTAAAAAAAATAAAATAAAATAAAATAAAATAAACAATAAAAGGTAAATCAAATGGACCATTACGGCAAGGCTGGGATGGTCCATTTGGTAAATCCGTTGGGCATCTTTCTTCGCCTTTAGACAATAATTCTGATGGCAAAAGAACCAAATGGGACAGGTTTAAAAAAAAAAAAAAAAAAAATAGCAAATCCCCGAACAGCCCTGGCCCGCTACAATATAATGCATTTGTTAGCCCACCCACCCAATATCACTACTAGCTGCCACTGGTCATGGTTACTAGGTGACAAAAGCCATGTTGAGATGAGGTCAGAAACAGCTGGTGGTGCAGATCTGAAGACTTGATAGTCCAATTTCACCGTCCTTTTATTCTGGCCTTTGCAAGATTGGAGTCATGGGTTAGGCTTTTCTTCACAGGCTGGCTCATTAGCAAAGGTATCATCTTGATGCATGCTCAATCATCCAGGTAAGTAAACCTGTGGAAGAAACGTTTCGTCACTCATCCAAGTGACTTCTTCAGTCTCAGCTGACGGCAGGTTTCCCCAATCTTATAAACAGTACATGATTTGGGTAATTTGGGGGGGGGGTTGGTTGACCTTTGACCTTTACATTTTCATTAATATATTTAAAACAGAAGCAGCACAAACCAGCAGAGACACAGCACAGTTGATTGATACCAGTCTTGTTTAATTTCACTAAGGGGGGGGGGGGGGGGGGGGGCTGCTTGACCTCCGATTACCTCTAGAAATTTTCTTTAATATCTTTAAAATGATAGCGGCACAAACAAAAATTTTTGCAGCACAAACATAGCACAGATTTTTGATACCACTTTTGTTGGATTTGAAGAAGGTGGGGGGGGCCAACTTCACTCACATCTTTTATGTACACTTCTTTATTGCAGCTGTCGACCTAGTTCATTCTGTTTTAAGCCGGGCAGATGTGATTGGGGATGCCGCTCAGACCACGCCCCGCCACTACTCTGCAATCAAAAACAGGCTCACTGCTGCAGCCACTAAGAGTGAATAGGATTAAACTCTAAATTAATAATTCACAAGTTTCTGGGTTTTTTTTGTTTTTTGTTTTTTTTTTTTAAATTAGACTAAGACTGTACTTTATTTTTCCATGTTTGGCAATGTTCACATTCTTTTTAACTTGCTTTTTTGAAGAAGTGGTGTAGATTACTGAAGGATTCATTGTGAATGAGTTTATTATCTAAGCTAGACTTTTCTGTCATTGTACCACTGCGCTAGACCGAGGTCACCATTTGCAAATCAGAACAAGGAGCGCGACTGCCACCTACAATCCAAGATGGCTACGTTAGTGTTTATCTACAGGCTGAGAGAGTCGTTTGAGAGACAGCTCATTGCTTTATTTGTCAAAAAGTAGTGGGCAAATTAAGGACTTCCAGAGGAGAAACACAAACAGCAAAAGGTCTTTTCTGGCCACCCACACAATTTTTTTTTTAATTTGGTTTGTTTTCTGTTACTTATTCTTAATTTGATGCCAGGGAATTATTTATTATAACAGTTTTTTTTGGGGTTTTTTTTTTTTTTTTTTTTTTTAAAGTGCACATTACACAATCTTGGAACACTTAGCCAGTACAAAATTGCCACAGTAGATAAACAATTGCCAGTGTCATTAATACTTATCTTTTTCACCAGTAATGCAATGGGAGTTAACAAGGCCTATATATTCAAACAGCCTAACTGAATATACATATGCATACTACCATTACTGCAAAGTTCTGAAATATACCATTTCTCCTGGAAGAAAGAAGAATGGATCATTATATCACACAATGCCTTTTACACATATACATATATAAAGTCTAATTTCTCTTCTGATGTTTCTCCCCCATCTTCTACAAAGCAGCCAGCATGCAGATAGGAATGTTAGAGTCTAGATGTTAAATGTAAAAATGTATCACATACAAATCTGAGTAAGCAAGGCAACAATGTGGGCTGTGTGCGTGTATGCAAGTATATATTTTTTAATTTTTGTAGAAGGGGGGGAGGGGAAACAAAAAAAAAAAAAAAAAAAAAAGCAGAGATGGAAAGGGAGCATACTGAATGTGTGAGTACCAGCATGTGCACTGTCAGTTCCCCAATGAAAACATGGCATTACCCAAAAGACGTCGTTTCTCTGATGTTGACAGCAAGCTTTTACACTGATGCTGCTCCTCCAGAAAGGCTGAGTAAAAATAAAAATTCCCGCAGTAACTGTACATCATTTATCATCATCACCTTTATTTACCACCAGTAGGTTGACTGAGACTTTTTCAGAAAAAAGGACCAGAGCCCGACGTAAGATTTTAGCAAACTATATAAGAGGCAAAACAAGAAATCTGACCTAAATAGTTACAAAATGTTAGATGATCATAGTGCTTTATGTATTAAAGTAAAGATTATGTTTTTGCTTTTTGTGTGTGGGTTAATTTCTGTCTTTTATATAGATATAATTTACTCATGCCATATACTGACGCTGACAAAGTTCACAAACAACTCCAGTTACGACACAGCTGAACTTGTGCCTGGTTTCAGAATCGCTTAATTTTAAAGGGTATGTATTTTCATACATGTCATTAAATGCACTTTGACAGAGTTGTTGCACAGCAGCTATGCAGCACGTTTCCATAACCTTTACAGAGCTCTGCACAACTTCTTTACTTTAACAGCATCATTTTTAGCCAAACACGTATCAGGGACATGCATGTCGACAAATGAGAGACTTCCAAATGGATGCTAATCATGTTCAACCTCTGCTGAATATTAACTGAATTACAACATTCTTAGGTTATAGTTAGTGGTGTTCATTATGATAGAATTGGTAACAGACCAAAATCTTTTCCTGTACCTTTTTTTAAATATATGCCACGAAGAACGGGGCTGCTACAAAGACAGGGTTCAAACCCAGCAAGCAAGGTATAGCAGGTAGGTATAGATAAGTATAGCAAGGTACAGAAAGCTGATTAAGAATGAGGCACAGAAAAGCTCAAGTGGACTAAATAAAGATAACTAGAGATACAATTATCATGCTAAAAACTAAACAAGCAAGCATGCAAACAAACCTGAGGATCAAGGTCACTGTGGGATAAGGAAATTAAGGCAAAAATGCAGAACTACAAAAATACTAATAAATAACTAAAAATACAAGAACATTTAAGACTACAGGGATGAAGTGATGCAAATGCAGCACTCAGAAAATAAAATAAGCAAATAAAGACTTTTAAAAACATAAATTGTGCCAAAAGTCCATGAAGAAAAAGCAAAATCCAAACTCCTGGAAGCACATATGTAGCACACAATAAGATTCTGTATGAGGACAAAGGAATCAAGACACTTGGGGGGGGGGGGGGGGGGAAGCTGTGTGCAGCAGGCAGAATAGGACCCAAAAGCAGACTCTAAGACAGGACTTAAACTCAAAAAATACAGCTTTATTTGCTGAATGGAAAAACAAACAAAAACAAAACACAAAGCAACACTAAACTGAGAAACCTAAGAATCTGAACACAAGGGGAAGCACAGGGAGACTCACACAGCCACGAGGGAGATGCTGACATAAATACACAGAAGGATAACGAGGGAAGTGAGAAGACACGGGGAACACAGTTGACACTAATTAACATAAAGCCACAGGGGAAGCAAAACTAAACACACCGAACATGGAAAACAAGACTTTCACAATAAAACAGGAAACGATGTGTGGTGGCACGAAGGAGGGATAACCAGTAAAGGTGACCAAGGGGTGTTGACAATGCCACCTGGGGAGAGAGTTACACCCCAGGAAAGATTTTTATAGCCAATGTAGACATTACACTGGCTACCAAAGCCCACAGGCTCGTTATTAACAGCAGAGGTGAGGCAGATCAGTTTTACGAATCAAAATTTATTAAGAAAAACTACTAAATCATAGAACTGTAAAATCAGAGAAGTTCTTAAGGTAGCAGGGCTGAGTCTGCAAGACTGTTAATTAAAACACTTTAACAATGATTAAAACGACAAGGCTCGCTGCCACGGTGCTACCCTAGTAAAATAACTACTCAATAAAATAACTAAACAAAATAGTAGACCGGCCACTTGAGGAGGCAACCTACAGAGAGGAGTGCCCAAGGGTGCCACCAATTACTCACCCGTGTAGTTCTACTGCAAATCTCACTGTCACTCACACTGAAATCTAAATGGTGCAATCTACCTACTCTCACTCTCATACATCGGGGAGGGGATTCCACCTCACGTGCCTAGCCCCTCAACAAGCGGCCACACCTCCACTAAAGCAACAAAACAAAGCATAAAATGTTAAAGAAATTAGTAAAATAAATAAAACAAATACACCTTAAGTTACAGTTCTTTATAAAAGTATGATTAAAATGTATAAAATAATTCCGAGTAAAAGACCATAAAACCAGGAGTCAGTCGAGGCCAGTCCATAAATGTTTGTAAGATGACAAACAGGCCACAACAAGACAGAATAAAACCAAACAAGACAAAACGGGATAAAACAAGACAGCAGCAGTATGGCACAATCCTGTAACAAAAAGAGGGAAACAGTCGTCAAGGTCCACCCTACTATATGCCACAGTATAACAAACACAAGAGTCCCACTCACCACTCTCTAAAGGGCAATACTAAAATGAGCAGCTTTCCTGAGGAGCTCTGCAGTGCTTAAACTGCCTAACGCTCTCAGCCACCTTGGATGGGAAAAGACTGTCAAATGCCTCCGTGTGGTTGTGAAGCACAGCTGTTTCTTATAAGGTTGCTAATTATCAGCTGGGAAGGTGTGGATGTTAGTGCTGCATTCGCGGACATTACATAAAATCCTACCCCAAAATCTGCTTCACTACCATCGGAACATGGCACAGCACTGGAGGAAAGGCAGATGAGAGGGAGCGAGGGAACATGAGGGAGAGAGCCCGAGAGAGACATGACAGACTGGGGAAACATGGATAAACATGACAGGCAGGGGGGAACATAAAAAAACACGAGGAGGGAAACAAGACACAAGAACTCACACAACATATATAAACACAGAAACACAGAGGCCAAAGACACGAGGTGAAAATACTAAATAAACAGGGAATATAAGAAACTCAACACATCGACTAAGACTGCTACTGAATCTGAACACCAGAAACTCACAAACACTTGGTCAAAAGGACCCAGGACCATGGCAATCGAAACACTTAACATAGACTTGGCAAACATTTAACAACAAGATACAAAGAGATGAGGATACCGACGAGGTAAGACTAATTTGGAATACAAAGAAACAGATATTGATAGCTCAAAAACCATATAGATATATATATATAAGTATTAGCATAGAGGCATACTAGGATTTCACCTGCCACTGGTTATGATGACCCCAGCTATCAACAGTTTTTTCAAGTTTAAAAATACTCAAGAGCCCTAAGATTTAAGTGAATTGTCTTCGCTTGCTGCGGAGTCATGGGAAATCCGAACCATGCTAGTTATCCTTTAGTATCACACAGGAGAGAAAATTACATGTTAGGGTTAAATTGTCACACTTGACACTGCATGTTCCACATCTCGGTGACAAAGATGAAATTAAATAATGCACACCCAGTTCTTCTTTGTATTTGTGAATCTCATAAATTGCGTTAACCATCATAACAGGTCCGTCTATATAGATTATCACAAATTACAGAATTCAATCTTCCAGAAAGGTTAAGGTAATTATCTTTCTTTTGTTTTGCATTCAGAATTATGCAGGCAGTTTACTCAGTACTAAAAACCTCGACTGCACTTACTTTCCTTAGAGTTTCTCTCTTGTTGCTTTAAGTGGACACATTTAGTCCTGGACGTGGCCTAAAAGTGGTTCTGCTTTGCTCTTAAGTGTGAAATAAAATTATAATGAAGTACTGTCTGCTCAAGTTTCTCTATATTATCCTGTTCTCTTTCACAGATATATGAATACCAGAGCAATGAAGAACCGGACAGTACCATTAAAACCTTAACCACATACAGTCACTTCTTATACTCGTCAGCATTAAAATTCATACATCCACATCACACAAAATTCACTGTAGCACACACACAAAGGTGCACCTGTCAAGATGTGGCATTATTTAGAGTGACACAATCATTCAACCATAAACAGTCTTTTTTATTATTCACACAAATATATTCTCATATAACACAGGCCATAATCTAAGACCTATTTCTCTTTGTGATTGAATACAAGAAGCAATTACTTTTACTAATATTATATTTATAATATAAAAAAAAACATGACAGAATATAGGTAGTGTGGCATATAGGCGAATCTGATATTATAACTTAACCTTTAGTGGTTCAAGCACAGACAACTCTACTGTGCGATTGTGAGAACGCACTTACCTGGATGTGCTCGTGTCGCGCAACAACAAAATCAAAACATAAGAAAGTTCTCTCTTTGTGAATTGAGTGAAGTTTTGAGCTCCAATTTGTTAAGATTATTCAGAAGAGATGTCACCTCATGATTCCTTTCAAAACCAATGTTCTGAAAAAAATGCTTTTGTATTAATCAGTGCTAAAAATAACAATAATAGATTTCCTGTTTGCAGCAGTACAGAAACAGTGCTATCTTTGCCTCTTCCAGTGGACACAGCACCACTATACACAGACAGGCACATGGCCCTTCATTAGCAGCTGCAAAACAAAAGCTAACACCCCGGTATTTGTGAGGAATTTAGTGAGGTCACTAAAGTTCGATTTCAACAACACCTAAGTTTTAAACAGTTAGCATAAATGTTGACCTGGCTGACATGCACTTAAATGTTAGCGATTCAACTATTAGCACTTACCCAATAGCCACATTAGCTGTCTCTTAAGTTGTCACTAGGGTAGCAGATAGCAACTGTGGCTAATTAATAAAACAGTTACATTAATATGGGAAGTGGGCAACAAACTTCACCAGTTCTGCTCTTACAGAAAGTAATAATTTAACAGGATAGCACAGTTGCTTGTATCTAAAAGTAGTATGTTTCTCTTAAAGTCCCAGAATGAACATGAGAAAAGTCTGCCACTCTACTTCCTTAAGCAAACAATACTTATTTCAACATTTAGCAAAACTATTCAAGCATAAATGTTTGAATTTCATCAACTTACCATTGTTAGTTGTGGTAATATAAAAGTAGGAGTGAGAGTAGGTAGGTAGGTCGGTGGGGGGATGAATTCCAGTTTAAAGTGATCTGGGCCACTGCTGATTGGTCAGATGCAATGGAACCATTTTCGCTTACTGACTGGGATAAATCCATGTTTTGATGACTTCATGGAGAGGGATGTCAGCTTTAAGTTACCATATATGGTTCCTCGTCGTATAAAGGGTTGTTGAAGAATATAGATGTTTAAACTTTTTTGAAAATAAGTCCCACTAGCTAAACACAAGGCACAGGGTTCACCGCCACTGAAATTAATGGACAGCAGTCATTGTGTCTGTAAAAAATGGTCTTATCTCAGCATGTGTTTGGAAATTTGCTGTCTTTAAAGGGGCTGACAGAAATTTGTTTTTGGTTGTTTTGGCTAATTTTTCTCACCAGCAGTGTCTGTTCCTAGTTAATTCATTTTGGATCAAAGCTGAAATATAATTCCAATTTAAAATTCCAATTTAAGTTTGACATTTTAGTACCATATGTAATTCTCATGCTTGCCATTCTCTACTGTAATGACTTATTGTTAGGTGTTATTCTTGTACAATATATGTAACATTTCAGCTATATCATAATTAAGGGACAAGTGAAGAAACGCAAGCTCTCATCAAGTGGTGGGCGGTAAACGAGAGCCTTTTTTAGCGGGAGGAAAAATTCTTTAAAGAACGGATGGGAGTATGTAATGATTTGAGTGCTTGTATTATTGCCTGTGTGTATGAGAAAGCATTGGAGGCACACTGGGAGTGTCCATCTATTTTTTATATTATACTGAAGTGGCAATGTGTCACCTTTTGTTACTTATTTAATTATTTGTATTTCCTCAGGGACTCTGTTGGCTGTTCAGGCCTGGTCATAACAGCCAAACAGGCCAAAAACAAATGAAATAACTTGAAGGTAATCTTCCTTTTCCTGCCTGCTTCCTTTTTTTGTTTTAATGGATTCACTTTAGTTTCCCAGGCTTTACATTTAAACCATTCTTGTTTTACACAAAATTGGGTTTGAGACTAAATACTTTAATTATGTTAACATTGTAATTAAAAAATTAGGTCCCCACCTCCCAACAAAGGGGTAGTTACAGACATCAAGCAGATACTTGTGCAGTAAACCTGGCTCAGACGCAGTTTACTGACAGCCCCCTGTCAGCACTTACGTCCAAGTCTTCCCTCCAAGTCTCTTAGAGAACATCATGGGAGCAGATGATGCTGCAGAAAGCCCCCGCAACTTCAGAAGCAGAGGCTGGATCTCGAGTGCTCACAGGAAGATTGATTGCCAGCATGTTTTAAGGATGCCTTAGGTACCCTCAATGATGTTTCTGGCCTTTGTGTGATGTCTATCGAATCTTTCTTCCACGTGATCTGTAAAAAAAATAATAATTGAGCCAAGAGTCACATACATTTATTCTGTGCTCAGGAAGATTTTGGGGAGGGATAATAACTAGAAGAATAATATTGCTTTTGTTCTCATAAAGTTCCACACACTCCCACACTATTCAAGTGCTCATTGAAGATGGATCACCAGCAATGTTTTAAGCATGCCTAAGGTGGGCGCAGTGATGTTTCTGGGCTTAGAGTGATGTCTGTTGAACACTTCTTTGACTTATTAAAAAAAGGAAGCAAAGAAAATAAATAGTAACTTCCAAAAAAAAAAAAGGTCTTTATTTGTACTTTATTTAAATATTACTACTAACAACGGCAGGAAGTTACATTAATATTATGGGTAAAGGTGAAAAAAACCCTTTAATTAATTAATTTACCTTCACAGTGTGTTTTGGCATTAAATAACTGTCCTGTTATGCTTTAGCTGAAACATGACGTTAAAACGTTTCATAATAACAGCCCAGTGTGTTTTTGCCACAGGCTGATGATATGGGGTCATCTTTGAGTCTGGGTACTGCAGGGATGGGTATCCTCCACATCCTGAGAGGAATAAGTCTGCTGGTGGATACACGGCCTGTTTGTACATCAGTGAATGCCGAGGGACAAGTGCATCTACCACAGATCCTGAATTGCAAAGGTAAACATAAAGAAATGCACCTCTGGCTTCACAAATACCCTGCAGTATAAGCTGAAAAGTTTCATACAGCACTTTTGCTGTAACGAAACAAATTTCCCACCTGTGGGACTAATAAAGGTCATCTTATCTTATCTTAATCACATATATTTTTGTGTAACATGAAAATGTCATATCTGCTCTGGGAGCGTCATCTGTTTATGTTGATCCAAAATCTAGACAAGTCCAGGCATGTGTGAGAGCAGGAGCAGTGTGTTTTTTGGACATGTCTCAGTATTAGAAATACTACTATTATCAGTTGCCTTATTGTAGGTGATGCAAAAGTACAACAAGGTGATATCCACTAAAAACTTCTTCACCAAATGTCTCATCCTCCATTTCATACATAAATACAAAGATCGTTGTTCATTAGATATGTAGCTGACTTTCCTGTTGTTAGGCAGCTCCTCCAAGACAAGTCCTACTAGAGAAGAACACAAGAATATTATAAATAAACAACAACACACATCTAATCGAAAATTAGATCCCTCTTAGTGCCCTGCAGCTAGTCAGAATAAATGCAAATGAGGGGAAAATCTGCATTATAATAATAATAATGGCTGCTTTTTAATTTTTATTTTTAACCAAAACCACAGAAAAAACATCAGTAATGATCTTTTGTGTTAAAGGTATTAACATAACCAAAAGAGGAATACTTTTAAATAATAGAAAGGCAACTACAACAGGTAGAGTGGAACTATGCAAAGCTCAGACTTTATTATGGAGTAATAAGAGCAACATATAGAATTATCTATAGCGCTTTCTTGTTTAATGTCAAGCACAGCTGCACATTGATTGAGAAGCTCTCCTACTGGCTGTGATACAACTAGAAGGGAAAAATATGTATTTCTGGTTGGCGAGTAGTTCCAGGAAGTTGCTGGTTTCTTAGTTTCTTGCATACTTACGGATGCAGATCATCAGACTTATTTTAATAACAGACAAAGGTAAGCTAAGTAAATACAAATATCATGTGTCTTTTACATTACTGTGAAGGAGTATTGGCCCACTGGTCTTTGCAGAATTTTTTTAATTCTATCATGCTCTATACTGGTTAAACTGATTCATGATCAGTTTATCCACTAATTTTTTCCTCTGTTATAAATTGTTGAAATGCGAGCACTGTTAAATGCTATCAAAATGCTGCAATTTTATACCGTTAAAAAGCATCTGGCAACACTACAGTCTTTTAGGCTTGTTAACACTTGTCACACATCAGTCACGCTGAGGTTGAAGGGTTTTCATATGTTTTGGCTCACAGCAGGGTCCAATTTAACATTTGAGATCTACTGGGTTAAAGAGAATTTCTACTCCCTCATGTCTCGACTGAGCTCTGGATACAGAGACGTTCTGCGTCTGGAAGGGAAGGACCCAGCTGTTGTCTGTGGAGCGCCGGATCACTGTCATTGCTCTGGCTTCTTAGACAGCAGATCAGCAGTTTGTATCTGGACTCTCTCATACCTCTCTAAGGTATTTCTGACCTTTTGGCAGCCCGCTTAAAACTTTAAGACAAGGGCCTTATTGACTGTCAGCAATGATTTATGTTAGTAACGACTGAGGGCGGGAGGAGAGTGAATAAGAGTCATGGAAAGAAGGTAACAGAGCAAAAACAAGCAAATTGGCAACAACTACCATCTTTTCCTTTATGTATAAAAATTCACACAGGGAGGGCAAGATGGAATGGATTACAGCAAAGCTACTTGTTGCTTTGCTCATTTTTTTTGACTTGATCCACAAACCTTCTGTTAACCAGAACTATGTGGCCAGTGGATTGGAGTGTTTTCTTATTACCCTTCATTTGAAAAGGCCAACTCAAAGGGTGCCTAAGTTACTAATTACAGTAGTTTAGCTATTGGTGTTAAATGTTGCAATTATACCAATGACATTTCCCAGAAATAACACACTATCAGCCATTTAAGACCTGCAGAAAACCTAAAAACACCTTGTTTGCTCTCTCACCTCTAACATGATTTTAGATTTTGCAGTCTTCCTGCTCTTCTTGCCAAGTACACATATCTGTGCTTCTGTGCATTTCAGTTCACCACACACACACACATATATATATATATATATATATATATATATATATATATATATATATATATATATATATATATATATATACATGTGTGTGTGTGTGTGTGTGTGTGTGTGTGTGTGTGTGTGTGTGTGTGTGTGTATTTCTCTACTCCTTAGATGTTCTGACTGTTGCAACATACCACACATCAGGGCTTTTCTTAGATGTCTTTTCTTAATTTCAGAATACAAGATGTAAGGAATTCTGAAGCATGTTTTTTAGGCAATACACTTGTAGGCACAACAGATACTGTTAGACTTTTCAAGCTCTTTATTTTTCCAGTTTTTCTCAAGATCTTTAGCCTGCTTTTTAACACAAGAGTACACCTTTCCATCCAGATTTAGCGTAAATACAAGGATACAGGAAAAAGAACATGTTGAATTAATATTAATGAATTAATATCCATCTACCGCTGTGGTCAAAGTATTAGGACATGGTTGGTCAAGATAAACAGTTTCCCGATTGGGTGCCTGTAAATGAGTGCAGAAGTAGAAAGCATGAAACATGGGTTAAAAAAAGGGCAAGACACATCCCTAAGAGTGAAAAAAAAAACATAAAGAAAAAATGGTATTGATGTTTAGCCCATTACTTTTTTTCTTTGGTCTATTGATTTGACAATGTTTTCATCTCCCGCTAGTTTTCATCTCTTCAGGGGAGCCACAGCTTCAGTGAATCCTTAAAACACAAGTCTCCCTTAAATTGAAAAATGCCCACAAAGACAGGCAGATCATAACCATTTTATGCCAATCCTTTTAATGATCTTACACACACAGACAAGTGGTCTCTCCTCAGGGTGAAAGTGTCCAAAGTCTGAGGCTAGACTCTGACCTCGGACTTTCAGTCTTTTGATCATCACCTGCTTATATACAGGATTAGGTGACTAGACGAATATACTGGCTTTCTGCAACGGACAGACTCAATCAGAAATTGTTTTTAGGGACCAGTGTTATTAAAGGGATTTCTATTATTTCAGTTTGCTAATTCAGTTGCCTCCTTAATAATGTATTCGATAAATAACTTGTAAAGCACAACAGATCAGCAACTTTTTTCTGCGATATATCTTGTAAAATTCTTGAAAGAACATTAATAATAGATTGCATTTATATAGCGCCTTTCGAGACCCTCAAAGCACTTTACAATTCCACTACTCATTCACACACTGGTGGAGGCAAGCTACAGTTGTAGCCACAGCTGCCCTGGGGCAGACTGACAGAAGCGAGACTGCCATATTGCACCATCGGCCCCTCTGGCCATCACCAGTAGGCGAAGTGTCTTGCCCAAGAACACAACGACCAAGCCAGACAGAGCAGGGGATCGAACCAGCAACCTTCCGGTTACAAGATGAGCTTTGCAACCCCCTGAACCACGGTCGCCCCTTAATCTCAAAGTTAGAATTTTTTTCAGTGAAGCATGTCACTGTGTTTAAAGTTATTTAATGCACCATAAAGAAAGGCAACAGCACAGTTAGCAGTGTTAACCACTGCTCCAGATGAAATCAGATGAACTCTATGAAGTGTTGCTGACTTCAGATGTGCTACAAAAACAGTATGGCCCCTGATCTGTTCAGTGCCACATTGAACTCAGTGGTAAACGCCACTTTAGATTTAACTCAAACAATCAATATGTGATTGACTTACAGATTGTCAGCTTTTAATTCAAATGGTTTAATAAAAGTATTGTATTAACTTTTTAGGAGTTACATCAATTTTTATACAGCATACACCCCCCCTGTCTACAGGGCTCAAAGTAAGTGGATAATTAACTGACGATTGTTTCATGGTCAAATGAGGCCTCTCCCCTTGTTCATTTATAACAGCATAAGCAGAGAGAAGATCTGCAGTTGATTGAAATTGTTTACTTTAGAAGCAGAATAGTTATCCCTTTATTATTTAATAGCTTTTCAACTGAATTGTTGATTTAATTCAAAAGAGAGGCCAATGCACCTGAAGCAAGCTGGAAAAAACAGAGAAATGGCAAAAAATTGTCTCCAAATCAACAATCTGGTACATTCTTAAGGAGGCATGCACTGACCAGCTCAGCAATGCAAGAGTCTGAAAGATTTGCGCCATTTTCTAATACAAATGGTTCTGACTGTAAATGAAATACAGCAATACTTACTATGCACATGGTAAGCCAGACTTGCCATGTGTAGTCTTGAATTTACAAAGGTTTTTCATCATAATACCTCAGGGAAATTAATATCAAGCACCACACAAAAGCATTGCTATACTCTACAGTTTGCTATGATCAAAGAAAAAAAAGATAAGGAAAATAAATAACTGAGAGTAATGACTAGCATGAACTGTATGGAATGACAGTTAAAGGGGATGCTGTGGACAAGTATCTTCCCGTGTGTTTTATGTCTCAAACACACCTTTTTTATGTCAGTTGCTAACGCTCCCATTGTTTGCCTCTTGTCTGAATTGATGTTTTTCAATTCTTTTAATCCTTTTTATTTTTCGACTCTATCCTATTCGCCTTTTCTTCCTTTTTTGCCATCTTTGTCTCCATTGAGATTTCACTTCTCTCGCCATGTTCGCTTCATTCTGTGTGCTGATTGTTTCTACACTGAACCTTATCTGAAACTCCCTGCAGGATTGGTGCTGGGTAGAAGTGCACACACGCACACACACACACACACACACACACACACACACACACACACACACACACACACACACACATCCAACTCTATTACACACAAAAACAGACACGCAAGAACAAACTGTCATGAAGCAACACACAAATAGCTTAGCAGAATTTCCTCTCTTGGTTTAGAAGAATTGAAATGTCACTGCAGTCATGATCACAAATCAATAAACCATTCTCACCGCTGCCATTTTAGTGTGTGTGTGTTTGTACATGCTTTCAGGCCAAAACTCATGGAATTTTGGACATACCTCCCCAGTTTTCATTCAGTGTGTTTTAATCCCCTTAAACATCCTTAAACCAGGATGACATGAACTTCACTGACCTGCAGGAAAAGCAAAAAATCTTTGGCAGAAAAGAAAAAGATCTAAAAACAAGAAGCTCGTGCTCTCTGCAGTATTTACCTTAAAGGGAGTAGGTAGGCATTAGATAATATGTATTGATTTTTACATAACTGTACCTGATTAACTCAAGCGTATTGTATAATATTATCCTATGACATCTCTAACTAGCTAACTAGACAGCTCATTCTCTTGATAATACCTTAATGGACCTTGACGAAGAGGTCAGAGGGCCAAAATAATCTGATATTTAGATTCTCCATATACCAATTCCATATGCCATGTCAATAAAAACAATCACAGTATGAAACAGTTTAAAAGCTCGATATAACATCATTATGTCTTTGACCTTCAGATCAGTCTATTGACACTGAAAGACATGTCAGAGGTTAAATGGGACATATATGTGATATTTTAAATCTTTTATAGGCTACTTTCTGTGTGCCTATATGTATATGTATTTCTATATGTTGACAATACACACCACACTTGTAAAAATCATAGTTTCTAAGTTAAAAGGCTTTTTCTCAATAATCGACTAATTAATCATTAAGTTGACCTTGAAGACCTTGGTGAATTGTTAACATGACCCCACGCATGCACACAAACACTACCAAAAACATAATCTCCTTTGTGGAGGTAAAGAAATATGAAAATATCTTCCCTTTTTTCTGCAGTGGGTTAAAAAAACCTTTGGCTATGTGCTTTTCTACTTCAGCTCACATATATTGTAGGCTGAATCCATTCATAAAAGGTTGCTGGTATTTTATAGAGCTGTCTGTTGTTTGTCCAGTGTTGGTGCATAAGTCCAGTGTGCATAAGACAACAGTCTGTTGTCCAATTTGCAGTAATATATATTATAGTTACATAGAACATGACATCTACCCAACAAATCCAGTATTGATTGGGCTGTAATATAGAGAATATTAAGCTGTTTATTGATGTCAGCACAGTGTGTTTGCTACTGGCATTAGTCCCACATATCCAGCATTATTCATTAAAAAAATAAGCATTTCAAAGATTAGAGCCCAACCAAATTCTTAGTGGACCAATGATATTTGCTGATATTATGTATTACCCAATCTATTTGTATTGCCATTCATAACACCCAATCCATTTTAATTTAAAAAGTAAAAGAGAAACACCATTCAGTAGTGTTTTAAATGCTGAAGTTGCCTAGTTTGCCCACCAGAGGGAGCTCTGCAAAACATGTTCGAAATGCCACAAACACAGAAACCAGCTGATCCGAGCAGAGCCTAACATGTGAATAAAAGGCTACACATAAACAGGAAAATGTCGTTATGATTTGTGAGTCTGAAAGAAAAAATATCTTTTATTCGATGTAGTAGGGTATTGTGTTTTTAAATATTAATATTGGTCTTGGAAGTAAGCTTCTGACCTCTATTTTATTTTTTGTCCAGTCATCTTCTCATTTCCAACAGGTCAGATTATAATTAAAAAAAGAATTCTGAGAATTCAGAAAGATTGGTAATGATATGGTGAAAATGTGCAGAGGGATATGTGGATCAAGATAGAAATCTGATTCATTCGCAATTAATCCACGCTGACTTTGCTATGATTTCCCTCCTAAATATGGGATCCTCTTAGTTTCCACATGCTGAAGCACTTCGTGAATTAAGTACTTAGTTCTGGATTTTCCTTTGATCGGTGCTACAGACTGGTATCCTCCTCAATCTCCTGCTGGCTGAGTTCAATGTGTCACTGAACTCCAACATAGCAACGAACACCCTAATTTCCCTAGGGAGTGTTTCGCGTGCCCCAGTAATGGTGCATTGCCTTTTGTAAGGCCTAAGTGAAAGCATGAATAATTCTGGCACTATATTACACTGGATATGTTGTTGGAAAAGGCACGGAAGGTGATACGGGCAATGCAGGGCAGAATAAATTTATTAGTTATGCCACCTCAGCAGGGATCTTCTGCTGCAGCCGTTGAGATGCTCTTAATGGTTACTTTTTTCAGCACAGCTTTGTATATTTAAAAACTTAATGGCAACAATAGACAAAAGTAACCAACATTCAAGAGTTCTTCCTGTATTATTATTATTTTTGAAATAACCAATGATATAAAACAAGAAAAATGACAATGCTAGTAGTAAAACAGTTTTAAAACCATTTTTGTTAATTGGGGTCGACTCAAACATAATAATTTCTTGTTAATCAAATATTAAATACTAACATAAAAATGCATTTTATTGTACAATGACCAGTAATATATTGCTGTGCCCCCCGTCCTCTGCACAGGCCTGTTCTAAGCCATGGGAAAATCTTGCATTCCAGCTGCTCCAGCTCCGTTTCCTCTTGGCTGGATGTCCTGAGCAGTGTCTGCTGCTTGTTCATCAGCATTTAAAAATGATTGATGGTTCCCATATCCTGTGAGATCAAGTCACTCTGGCCGATGTCAGACTTTTATATTTGGGAAAATGGTCTAGACGCTTTTCTGTCCGTGCACTTAAGATATAAGACCTGACATGCACTTAACTTTATGTACTGCAGACAAATAATAGTGAATAATTCCTGCAGAAGTTAGGTCTTAATAAATCAAACAATGTAAGTCTCTAATGCATTATCTTGTCATATTTGTGACACTATTTCATATGGTGGCCTCATCCGGCGGTAAGCTGAGAGATCACAGACAAAGCCAGACACTAGAACATTTTAGAGGAGTTCAGATAAAGTCAATGATGTTCAAAAAAGTAGAAGAAATAACAGAAACACCTCTGTGAATACTGCAGTGCAGTTCAATAATATCACAAATCACACCCTCGATAAGCTCTATGGACACCTCTATCATAGAGTTTCAGCAATAAATAGCCATTATTATATACAGTACAGGCACTAGCTATTTGTTCAGTGCACCTGTTCAATTACTTTTTAACTCATATATCTAATCAGCCAATCACATGGCAGAAACTCAAGGCATTTAGGCACATAGACATGGTTGAGACAACCTACTGAAGTTTAAACTGAGCATCAGAATGGGGAGGAAAACTGATTTAAGTGACCTTAAATGGGGTTGGATGTAGTTGGCAATGTGAGCGTTGCCTAATTTTGGCATATAACTGTCTCCAGAGTATCCCTGTGACACACTGGAGATCTGTTTTGGTTGCACCCCACCTCTCGCCCTATGGTAGCTGGGATAAGCTCCAGCCGCCCCATGACCCTGATAAGGATAAGCGGTAAATCTCTGGGTTTTAATGGTCCAAAAAAGCGAAAATATCCAGTGAGTGGCAGTTTTCTGGGAGAAAATTCCTTGTTGATGTCAGAAGACAATGAACAGACTCGTTCAGGCTGGTTGGATGTAACTCAAATAACCACTCATTGTAAACAAGGTATGCAGAAGAACATCTCAGCATGCACAACATGTTGAACCTTGAAGCAGATGAGCTACAGTAGCAGAAAACCACACCACGTGGTCCTTCTGCCAGCTGAGAACAGGAAACTGAGGCTACACAAGCTCACCAAAACTGTACAAGAGAAGATTGGAAAAAGCTGCCTGGTCTTATGAGTAAACATTAAAACAAGGATCCACAGTGCTTTGTATCAGTGGTTTAGGCTGGTGGTGTAGGTTTGTGCTTGACTTTTCTTGGCACTCTTTGGGTCCCTTGATCATCATTTAAACTCTGTCTTCATGACCACAGTGTATCCATCTCCAGAAGGACACACCATGCCAAAAAACAAAAATCACTTAAACTTTACTTGTACAACACAATGAGTTCATTGTGCTCAAATTGCCTCCACGGTCACCAGATATACACTTTGGATGTAATGAGATGAGATTTGCGCAGCCAACAAATCTTCAGCAATTGTGTGGTGCCATCATGTAAATAGGGAAAGAAAATCTCAGAGAAATGTTTCCAGCACCTTGTTGAACCTATGTCATGAAGAATTAAGGCAATTCGGAAGGCACAAAAAGGGCCATACTCGGTATTGGCAAGGCATCTAACAAAGTAGCCAATGAGTGCAGATAAAATGTATAAAACCGCAATTGTTCTTTATTCATTAGTGGTTAATAAACCACCAGCTATGTATAATAGTCCAGGTAGATGGCAGAAAAACAAATTACTTGGCACTTCCTAACCAAGTAACAGACACAGCTAAAAGAACCAGCAGGCAGCACAAACAAAAAAACAACACACAGACAAAGGCAAGAAATATTAATTGTTAAAAGCAGTCTACTTAAAAGAACTAAGGGATTGGTAATGTGGCCAAATTACCACACAACAACAACACATCTGGCAGGAGCAGCTATATCTTCCACTGGCATGAACATCTGTATACTTCATTCTTCCCAATTTAGAAAAAGTTTACATAAACAATATACTGTATGCCTCAAAGCTAGTTTCAATTCACTTAAAATTAATGCCAACAACAGCAGTCAGACAGAACAGACAGAAGCTAGAGAAATATGTCCGTTGTGTGTGTTTCATCCAGGCAAACAAAGCTTGAAGTCCCTGTCCTATCATTTATACATTAGACACAAACAACATCGGCAGGAGGTTTTAGGGCTAAATTAGCAGCCATGAATTGTGCAGGTAGTCTTTTCATTTAGATACAAGCCACAGAACTGTAACTTTGAATTGTTTTTCACTTTCAATTGTGTAGAAAACCTTAAATAACCCTTTCCATTTATAAGGTTAGCTAACTCTCTTTGAATGAGCTAGCTAGTCTCACACACCTTTTGTGACCTTTCATGTGTGACAAGAAGTTTCTGCAAATTTGTTTTGCATTTTGAAAGATTCACCTAAACACTACAAATAAGGCTGAAATATAGTGATTAGAGAGCAAACGTCTATAGGGAAGCAATTGCATCAGTTTGTTGCAACTCAATTTCTTTCTGTTGGTCTCTCGACGCTGGTTGAATGTCAGCGCTGCCAAACGTCTGCCCAGATGACTTTGGTGCACAGGTGGTGCAGGAGTGACAGGTTCTGGATTCTCTGCCGACAGAATTTGGCACAAATTAGCTTCTGGGTTTTTTTTATGCATTTTTTATGTATTTATTTAGAAAGTGAAGAGGGTGAGTGGATGTAATGCATCAATCCTTTTGAACAAATGGCAACAAAACTATGGTAAAGAAGAGCTCTGGGCTTGTGTATTCAAAAACGTGGCTCTGTGAGTGAGATCTCAATAAAAAAAAGAGTTGACTCAAGAGAGGAGAAACAATCAATTAGGAAAGAAGAACAAGAATAATCTCTCTCTCTGAATGAGATCAGCGACTGCATGTGTAACACAATTGGAATTCATAACCAAAACTTGGAAAGAGTGATTCACATATGCTGCTAATACTTTCCCCAGAGCAGTTCACGCTTTAACACACACCTCACCAAACCTATTTTACCCCATAGTGAGAAAACGAATCATGTCCAACAACTATTCAGCTGTCAAGCCCTTCCTCTGGCAGTACCACAAATGTTGCCCTGTTCGTCTCTTATGTTCAGCCATCTGCTGGAAGTCCCTGAGTCACCTCAACACAGGATCATCACCTATTCTTCTCCTTTTAAATCAAACAGACTCCACTGAGGATTTTTCAGTGCAAACCTAATCCATCATCAATGCCTGACATCACTTCGCTGCATCAGAGCCAAAGAAATTCATCATCTTCACCTCTCTTCACAAACAATGCAAAACTTTAATAGATTTGGCAGCCTAATATTGGAGACTATCCTTCTATTCCAATGCATGTCAAAGTTTTTTGAAGTGCCTAGCCTCATCACGCTGTTTTTGACTGCTGCTTCTTTTTAGATTCTTAACGTTGCCAGTGTGACATGTGCTTCTCTACAGACACCCAGAGTTGACAGCACAGATATGTGTTTCCGTGTCGAGGCCACGATACAGGATTCACGGTTTAGAAAAAAAAAAGGTGAGTTCTCAAAAAGTGAAACTGAGCTTGAGAACTACACCTACACTTTACGTTTACATTTTAAAGCAGCTTTAAAATTATATCTGTCCATAATCTGTATTGTCTTGTAAACACATCATGTTTCCAAGAATCATGTCTCGATGGAAGTAGATTTCTGAGACTGCATCCACACTGGAAACAATTTTCTTGTTGTAAATCTCCAAGGGCGAGGGCTCAAATGTTGCTTGCAGATACTCCAGTTGCCTCCAGTTCACATGCCAATTAGGCACAGTCATCGGCTATCTAAAGATTCCAAAAAAAATTACTGGGATGGATTGGTTTCACAGTCATGTAGTAAACGTGGGTGTATCTTTGCATTTTCAAGCTAAAGCTAGGGAAACAGTATTTCTAATTATCTCAATTTTAGGGATTCTAAAAGACCGTTCTAGAGTTCTGGGACATTTTTTGGCCCACCAATAAAGTTGAACATAATCTGTGCCCTACATACATTTGTTCTCTAAATGACAAGTGTCATTTACACTACTTGCTGAAAAAGTTCCTCCAAAATATTACTCGAAAATCAGACACACTCCCCCCCCCTCCCCCCCCCCCCCCCCCCCACACACACACACACACACACAAAAATGTAGAAAGGAGGAGAAATGATCCAGTTGTATGCTAACGCCATGGGCCGACCACAGTTCAGTCCTCTTTCATATAATTTGTGTCATCCCAACACCCTCATTGGTGCGACCCTGTAAACCATATTAGCAAAAAAAAAAACCAAAGACAAAACAAAAATAAATTAATCACCAAGCTTCCTTCTTTTAATTTATGTATTTGTTCTTGACTTTCACATAAACATGTGTTAAAACATAGAAAATATTATTAAACAACAATTCTGTGGTCCTGAATATTTATTTTTCAGATGTATGGCATAATATAGAAAAATGAGTCATATATTCCTTTGGCCCTGTTATCTTGTGCACACTGTTTCTCTAAGTTTAACCTTTTTACTATATAACAAAATAAAATCATAATTTTTAATACTATAACCTTAAGTAGTTTTCTTGGTTTGCAAGGATTTAATCTGTTTAATCTGTCTTTGTAATTATTTTATGAATAGTACATTTTATGAAACATAAAATAAAAACTTATATTAGCATTAAAAGAAACATGAGTGACTATTAATAGGTACCTTGGGCAAAGTAGAAAGTTGGTTAAATTTATATAAGTCTTATCTGGCACTGAGACTGATTATCTTTAACTTAAAGGTCAAAGATTTGGTAAACGGTAGTTTTAAAATCTACTTTGAGGTGCCAGAGTATTAACATTAGCAGTATGGATAGGTTGGGGACCGCTGTATTATATAGTGCTGTCAGCGTTAATCTCGTTAAAATGACGTTAACATTAGCGAGTTAACGCGGATCGCTCCGTGCGAGGGCTGCTCGTGTTAACTCGCTAACGGAGATTTACCGCGTTAATGCAGTTATGGCATTTACGTCATTTTAACAAGATTAACGCTGACAGCACTAGTATTATAGCAAGATTCTATTTCAAATGATTCAATTCCTGAAATTCAAATTTTTAGTGCACTTCTTCAGGTAAAACAATTCAAAACATGAAACTCTTAAATTTAACTGCAATTAGTCAAGTTGAGGAATTCAAATATTAAAGATTCAAATTCAGTATTTTTGGCCTCATATTTCAACCAACAGATCAGGTTTAGCAATGTGTGTCTTTCAAGAGACACAAATGTAAAGTGTGGAATAAAAATACATTTATTACAGAAACACTTGACATCAAACAGATAAGAGATGAGCATGTGTCTGAAGTTCCCAAGCCTGAAGTTAATCCGTCCACAGAGAGTTTTTTTAATAATAGTTCCCCTTCAAATAAGGACAAGCAGTGAAAGTCTCTCAAACAACACCCAGAAAACAAGCAGCACTGTCCACGAGGCCTCCATAGCTGCAGAACAGACCACGCCAGTCAGTCTCCACCAGTCTTGACCTTTCCAGGCCTCTCTGTAGTATTAGCAATTCACTAAACAGAGGGAGCAACTCTAGAAAGTCCAAATTAATTATGGCTGCCAGAGGGCTTTGGTACTCCATAAATGTAAGTTGCTGACATAACTGATAGTCTTTTCTCTTGGGAGCGCTGTCTCTGCCTGTCCCTGACTTGCTGTCTGCTCTCTTGGTACTTGCTGAGAATGACTGAAGGTCTTGTAGGCTAGCCAGAGCTATTGCTTTTTTGTTTTGATAGTTCAGGATGAATCACCCTCATCACCCTTCAGACAGGTGGCAACACTCATGGCATCAGCTCATGAGTGCAATGCAACTTAGGCACCTGGGTAATGGGGATTTTTTGTTTGTTTGCGTTTGTTGCGCATTCAGGCGCAGAGAGCTTTATCAAAATGATGCAATTTTCACCCACGTTTATTAAATCAGCACCAACACTTTTCTTCCGGCTACAAGAGAATGCATCATCCCGTTGCAGGGTAGACGACTGTGTGACAGTCATACAGTATTAGAAAAGCATAAATATGTACAGTGTTTCCCCCAAGAAATGTGTTCTCGTACAGATTCATCATGACTCAGTTTGCACTGCCTGGAGCAAACCTGTGCCTGCTCACATCTTTTCTTTGACTTTATATGCAAAAGTGCTTTTCTTGAAATTCATCTTGCATTCACCATGAACATACCTTAAGGCTCTAAGAATCTCTTCTACCCGGTCTCGTGTGCTTCACCCTGTCATGAGTGCAATGGATTTAATGGGCAAAGTCGTTTGGGGAGCATAGCTATGACCTGGATTCACACAATAATGGTTCTATTGCACAGAAAGGGGGACATGTCACATTCGAAGAAAGAAAAATATCAGTTTCAAATCCCTCTGCTTTCGTCTCAAGAGCTGAAAGTCTCAAACAGGGATGCACTGTAAACAGGTTTTTCTCTCACTGTGTTTTTCTTGTCTGTTTCTCAAGCATGACTATATACCTCTGAGTATGGATATGTGCGTGTGTATTTGTATTACTCGTGTCTTGGGGACTTTGGTGTGTTTACACAGTCACAAAAATTAGAAAATTGTTCCATTTTAAAGTGAAAACCTAGTTGAATCCTGGGGTGAAGTATAAGACGAGGTGTGGGAATATCTACGCCACATGTTCTCAAGTGATGGAAAGAAAACTGTGATTCTATGAATGCCTGGTTCTTGCTTTTTGCCACCTGGACTGACATATTGCCAGAGTGCATGGGCAAATTGCAATGTCAACCATTCCTGTTGATATCAATCTTCTCAGAAATGTGAGTTCATGTGTGTGAAAGTGTATAAACTGCATATGTGTGCCTTTTGGCACATTCGGTCCTCAGCATAGATATTTGCACTATACCATCAGTGGGGTGTCTGATTAAATTCATTCTGCGGTGTGACAGCCACTCTAATAATGGTATAGCTCCCTTAAAGTCCTGATCTTGAAATCGTTAAGCCAGTGTGAGATAACATAAAGAGACAATGAGACATCCTGAAGCCACAGGAGAACTCTCGCAGGTAATTTGATTTTCTTTTTTCTGTCAACTGAAATTTTCATGAAGTTAATTGATAGAAACTGCTCACGACATTGTTTCTGAAGTCATCCTCACTTCCCTTGTAGTGCCTGAAATTTTTGCCTGGTACTGTGTGTTTGATGTTATTTTATTTCGTCCTTCCCATACATTTTTCTGTATTATCGATACGCTGGTGCGGATGTCGTTGCGTATGTGTGTAAAGCTTACCCAAATGCATGCTGTCTCATCATGTTGTTGTACTGCTCCTCCATATAGTGTTTGTGCTGAATAAATCAGCTAGGAGCAGGGAAGAAGCCAATGATCCCATCGCCTCTCAGTAAGAGGTTATTACAGGAGAATATCTCTGCCACTGCCACAAAACCTCCAGTGTTTGAGGTATTTCTTCTTTTTAAACTTCACAAGGTCCTATATTCATGCTTTTAGGAACCATAAAAAACTGTTCTTATCCAGCTGTTAAGCACATAATCGTTACTGTAATGTTACTGTAAAATTTGACCCCTATTTAATATCAATATTATTAATAGTAATTATTATTTTTAATCATTAGGTTGTCTTGTCCCGTCGTCCTCCCTTCACCCCCAACCAGACGCTTGTCTCCTCCTCCCTGAGCTTGGTTCTGCAAGAAGTTTCTTCCTGTTAAAAGGGAGTTCTTCCTTCTTGCTGTCACCAAAGCGCTTGCTTATAGTGGGGTTATCTGATTGTTGGGGTTTTCTCTGCAATTAATCCTCTGTTATTAAACCTTTTCATTAATAAACTTGAGATCTCGTTGTTTTTGAAATGGTTGCTTTGTAGACAAGGACAGGTCTGCAAGCACTCGCAGTCAATTGTTATTATCAGAACAATAAAGTAATAAGATGGCAATAAAACAGCAAAAAGACAGTTTGTCAGCCCTCAGTTCTGGACTGAATGGTTTCAATTTCATGCAATCTTTTTGTATGATAGGATAAGCTGGCAAAAATCACAAATCTTTTGCCATCTGCTGGAAATCTGTTGTCATTCATATGCACATTAAACATAATTTCCTATTAACTACAGTGGAACCCCGACTTACGAATACTCTGTTTCACGAAAAATTCAAGTTACGAAGGCACTGAACGGCAATATTTCTGCCTGTGTTACGGCAAAATGCCCGAGTAACGAAATCCGCTGGCTCTGATTGGCTGAGCCTACAATGCCCACAATGCCTTCCGAATCATGTGACAACCCCTTGGCTTCTGTACTTGCGCTTCGCTGTTCCACTTGAACGACGTATTGTTGTCCTAGTTAGCAATTAGCCTATAGCCTATCGTTCAGCATCGCCTCACACAAAACGCGCGATGGGTGCTTCGACTTACGAAAATTTTCGACTTACGAAAGACCCCCAGGAACGAATTAAGTTCGTAAGTCGGGGTTCCACTGTACTTACATTCAGACCCCAGCTAGAACCTCATGGATTTGAAATAAAAATCCCTCAACAGTTTGTGATGTAGTTGCTGCAGGAACTTGCTTTTACTTAGGAATAAAAAACAGTATACTGTACAGACTGTTCACTGGAGTCTCATATTGCAAAGAGATGTGCCACAGATGAGTTGCATTCATCAGACTCAGATTGAGTGTTGGCTCTATGTTTATAAATTAGATGTTAATTATTTGCAAATCTTTGCCAGTCTGTCTGAGAATGATCGCAGTCAGTCCAAGTCAGACTGCGATTGTTTGGGGACAGGTTGCCTACCACCATCTGGCCTGGCAGCTTCACAGTGGAAATTTGAAATTATTTAATGCAATCACCATTTGATAGATGTAAAAAAAAAAAAAGTCCCAATAAAATGGAAAGAATATTTCAATCTCAGGTGACAGTGTTGTTTTTTTTAATTAGCAAATATTCATGATAATATGAATGTAGTGGTTTGACGCTATTCCTGTGTATTCTTGTTGTAACATCTCAAGATTCATAAAAAAGAGAGACTTTAAGGTGACAAAACCTGACTCATTATTATCTTAAGCAGTCATTTCTTTGATAAGTGTCCGAACATCCAGTCCTTCTTTTGCGCTGCACATTGTTCAGAAGAATGTTGCTTAGCCAGAGCTGAAAAAGTTCAACCTGGCTCTGAGATTTATGCTAGCTTCCCTTTTCCCTCTAAAATAATGTCTGAATATCAAATCCTCATTGTTACGCCAATGGATTCATTCACTCATTTCATGCCAATCCCTCTGTCTCTGCCAGAGAGGCAACCAAGCATTGCCAGTCCCTTGTGCTAGTCCTGGCTCAGGATACAAGATCCCTGCATGTACATGCACAGACTGCGTATGTGAGTGCAGATGAAGGTCCGGTACCTGTGTGCATGCATAAAAATGCATGTGTCTGTCTATGCATACACTTATGTGCATCCCATTTTATTCCCTGAGAATTCCATCCATTATTTTCCCCATATTCCTGCCTTTTGTTAAGGCGAAGGCTGTGACACCTGGACTTAGCTTGTCAGGCGATCAGTTGAAATGTTTTGTTTGTTCACAAATTAATGAAGAGTTTGCTCCTAAAATGTGTCTCAGAAATGCCAATGACCTGGTTGACATTTGTTTTTGTGCCACTAGCAAGTGGTAATATTCACTTAATGACACTTCAGCTCATGAGAGAACACATGCAGCAAAACAATAACCATCTTTCCATTACATTTGCAGTCTGTTTATTCCACTCTCAAGGTGACTCGGGTGGATTCTGGTCACCCCCTGACCTTGCCATTAACATAATGGCTGATTTTTACCATGACATACATAAAGTGGATTATGCTTACCTACTCTAAATAGATCTGTGCGCCCCAGGGGATTCATCCTTTGGATTTTTAACAACCTCTCTCTAAGCACCATCTGCAGGGAAACCATTTTTACCCATTGTATCTAAAATTCTAAAGGTTAGATTGTCATAAGCAATTTCCTGCCACCTGCAGAAAGTACCACTTTACTATTGACAGCACTCTGACCTTCTCACAAGCACCTCATTCAAGTTATAATTTACACTTATATACAAAACAGTAGATTCAATTAAAAAATCAGTGCAATACTTAATACATTACAGATATGCTTATGCCAATATTGATTAAATAAAGAGAAGATTGCAAGTGGATTCTGGCTCCACTGCACCATAAAGGGGCCATTGAAACTCTGTGAGAAGGATTATTGATGTACATATGCCTGTTTGAAAGGCATACATCGCATTCAAACATGCTAAGTGTTGTTTCTTATTCCTATTGCCCAGGGTTTTATTTCCAGGGTTTCCTTCCTCCTTAGCAGCTGTGCAGACAATGTTGCTTCCATAAAAGAGCCTGGTTGCATCCTAATAAACAGTTAGCAACCAAGGTGTCTTTGAGTGCACCACTCCTTCAGAAGGTCTTTCTAAAAAAAATATATCAAACATCCATAATCCTGCATGAAAAAAAAACTTTCTAGGCAAGAGAAGGCATATTTAGCTTGTCAGCTACAGCAGTTTTATGAAAAATACCTACTCAGACTTGAAGAACTGTTTTAAATCCAGGCCATTGCTTTGTACCAAGGACTGTAGCCTGAAGCACACTACAGCATCTTAATATTAATATGCATTGTTAATATACACTGCCAAGCCCAAAAATGAAATACTTGGTTATAACTAAGCAAGCAGTTGCATCCATTAGATTATTACATCAGTGGTTAAAATATTCTGATGGAAACAGTTATTAGACTGCGTCAAGCTAAGAAAACAACTAAAGAGAGTGCTAAAACTACTAACACCTGATTAAGAAATGTGAAGTATCATCGTTGAGGAGGAAACTTTGCTCAGGAAAAAATTGTGCATCTTCATGATCTTTTAAATGTAGAAATGAAGAGATGGCCCTGACCAACTCCCTTAGAGTAACTCTCTGTCTCCTGGAATCTCCTCCACGCTCTTCAGACTGTGCTGAAAGACAACCAACATTATTGATGTGCCATCCAGGAGCTGGACTACCTGTGCAACCGGTGCAGGGTCATCATGCTACCAGTAGTTATACTGACTTCAGTCAAATGCAAAACTAGTGAAAAACAGTCAGAAAACATGATGAGGGAAAAATGTCAGTGGCCTCAACCTGTTTCAGGGGTTCTCTCATTGTTGTCGCTCTAGTGCACTTTTTGTTAATTTCGTTAATACCAAAGCAGCTGAATCTGATCACCTGATTAAATACCTCAGGCAGCAGAAACCCAAAGAAGAAGAGGCGGTAGAAGAGGAACCATCATGGAAGGACAGGCCCCTGCATGGCATGTACCACCAGCAAATAGAAGAAGTGGCTGATATTGAAAAATCCTACCAATGGCTGGACTGAAAGGTAACACAGAGGCACTAATTATGGCAGCATAGGAAAAAGCTCTGAGTATAAGATTGACAAAGGCTGAGGTTTACCACACCAGGCAAGACCCCAGGTACAGACTGTGCAAAGATGCCCCTGAGACAAACTGGCACATAACAGCAGACTGCAAGATGCTAGCAGGCAGGGCATACTTGGAGCAGATCCCAGCAACAACATCCTAGATATGTGTCCAGAGGAGGGCAGTCCTAGAAATAGCAAAGATACTGTGCAGGACCCTCAAGCTCCCAGACCTCTGGTAGAGGATCTGAGGTTGAAGGATAGAGACCGTCCACAGTTTTTGATTCAGGTTTAATGCTATGAATGCATTCCTAAACTCGTTGAATAGACAAATATTAATAACAGTAACAACAGTGTTTCTTGAGTCATTTTCTGTGTTTGTGCAGTATGATATCAGTTTGCTCGTGCTGTGTTTTGTTGACCTTCATGTCAAATTTGGAGAGCAGTGAGTAGCTAGTTTGACCATCCCTCTGATAAGTGCAGAAGAAGTGAGGGAGTGCTCTGCTTGCTGATAAAAAGGAACCACTGAGTGTACACAGCATCATTTGCAGGTGGTATTTGCAGCTGCCAAAATGTTCTCTCAATAATCCAAATATTTAAATATCAGTGGTTCTGAAAGACATTAGTCCATATCTTTGACCATTTTTTAACTGACCCACTTTTTTCCCTCTATTTTTCTAAGTAAAGGATGCAACTTGAAAGGATTTTTTCACCCCTTTCTTTTACACCCTCCATTTTTCCTTTTGTCCCTCTGTTTAAGGAAAAACTGCTCTTTCCTGTTCAGTTACTCTTGGTCCGTCTGTCAGTTTTTACTGATGTCAAAAATAGACCTTTTCATTCCCGTTCCTGCCTCTTTCCCCTCCTTTTTGCTCTCGCTCACCTCTCTGTTCCACTCTCCCTCTGTCTTTCATAGGTGTCAGAAAGACGTCTGTGTGCTCTGAATGTGGAGTGGAGGTGATGTTTGGATGTTTTGAAGCAGAACTGTCTGTCTAACCGTCTGAATACAGAGACCTATTGATTGCTAGTTTATGAAGGGATCAGAAGCTAATCTGTACGGCCTACTCACATACACAGAGATACACGCATACACGCCTGTGCGTGGACCAAGCGCTCACTGTCAGTGAGCTTTTCTTAATAACTGTCCATGCAGAGATAAACAGTAAAAACAGATTCATTTCTGATGGCTTTCATGGGGAGTCATGACCTTCACGTGGATATATAAGCAGCTGAATATGCTCAAATGCACAGGCACATGCACGTGGAGTAGGAGTGGGAGTTTACTGTAGGGCATAAGAAAGATAAAATGTAAAACCCAGCAGAGTACCAATAAATTAGAGTTTCTGAATATATGAGAATCAAATTTATCATCTATTTTATTTATGATTTTATGGTTGGTTCATTCACAATGAAATACATGAAAATGTGTGCATGGTGCTGAATGTGCTCACACTTTAACGTGTGATACACACAAAACCAAGGCAGTGACATGAATTGTCTCATCATTTTCCATGCTAAGTGATTTGGGAGGCTCCCAGGATGAGTCACTCACAGCCTGACACTCCCAATAACACAGCCCTGCTTCATGAATTCTGCACTGTCTCGCTCTCTTCTAATCACTACTCCATTCATTCATCCACTTCATCCGTATGTTCCACCTGTTGTCATGATGATTTGGGGTGAACCTCACGTGGAAGAATGAAGCAATCTGCACTAAACCAGACCTATATCCCCATCTGAAACCAACTTCTGACCCTGAAGATTTTTATCTAATCATACTTGGAGTATAAATTGAATCTGAAGTTGACGTAATAGCAGAAGTTGTCCAGTAATGCATTGATAGGATTACAGTAAACCTTTAAAAGAAGGGGATTGATTGCAGTGATCTGCGCAGTGTCCCGGTTTTTAAGCCAAAGCTGAGAAGATAGCACTAATAGGGAATAACTGGTATGTCTAAGTGTTGCGTCGTCTGTCATGATGATTTGTGATGAAATTTAGATGTAATAGTGTCCCAAATGGAGCCAAACTGTTTCCTGAACTTAAGCAGCATTATCTGCCTGACCCTAAGGCAGCTGCTGCTGCTCCCGCTGCTGTCGGAGTGAGAGTTGTTTCCCTTACAGCTTTAACTTTTTAGCCTTTGCACGCCTCAAAAACTGGTGCAGCATCCAAAGTTAGGTCACTAGCTTATTTAAATTGGGTACAAATTGTTCTGGAGATGTTTCTGTCAGAAAATGGATTTATAAAGTTCTTTGCATGAAAAGGCTGGTGACAAGGATGGATGGATGTCTATTTTCGCATTCTTACATATATCTTACACTGCATACAATCAACATGGGGTTTGACAATACGAGCCAACAGCCAGTAAATGCTGGTAAATTTTGACTGCTGTTGTTTAGCTGTGTGTATTCTGCCACCATGGCAAGTGTCCAAACCGGCATATGGTGGTTCACTTAAAGCACAAAATTACTTTGGCTGCTAGAATAATAGAAGTGACTGGCGAATTTTGGGATGCAGAAACCACTATGGCTGACATCCAAGAGAAGATTTGTTTTCTGCTTAGAATATAATCGAGTAGGACAGGAAGTTTATAGTTGCTTGAATAGACAAAGCAGATACATGCTTGATTAGTCCTGAAAGTTAGTGATGACAAGTTTCGTGGAGAAAGACAAGTTGTTCCTCTGAGGGAAAAGGTCACATGGAGTTTGTTACAATGAAACTGGAAAAATAAAGGCTCAATCATCTAAGAAGCAACACCATAGGTTATTTCTGGAAGATGATAAAGCAGCCTGATGATATAAGGATGACCTTATAAGTAAATGCACATAGATTTTGTGGTTGTAAGGGACCAGATGGAAGAGGATTCAAATAAACACCAGGAGGCAGATCCAAAATCCAAATCTTTAATCCGCACAAGCAGTGGGCATACACAGGTGAACAAGTAAACAACTCTTTTGAAGGGCGGGAAAAAGTCACGCACGAAGGGATCAATTATGAACACAAGGAAGATGCGAAGAACACTGAGCCAAGAACCAAGAAACAATGGACAGGAAGCCTGAGTAAAATCAATCTAGGAACTGGGGAGTGACATGTAGAAGGTGTATATACTGAGGGCTATGGGAAAATGGGGTCACTATCTCTAAATTTTGAATGATATATTTCAAAATTTCCACTTAGAAAGTATCTTGACATTTTGATTTACCTCTGAGTAACTCACAATTTTGAGATATGAAACTTGAAATTTCAAGTTATTTTGAAATTTGGAGATTTTAACCCAAAATGAACAAATGAAGTTAATTCTGAATATCTCTAGGTCTGGTATATTAAGTAAAAGTTCTTGAAGTGAATATGTTGGATGCTGAGAAGTGGGAAGGTGCAAAGATATAAGAGTAACTCTGACAAGAAGCTAATCGTAGCACGCCTGAGATGATAAAGCCTGTTTCGAACTCCTAGTGTCAGCAATGTTAAATACCCACAAACACTGATCTGACAATAGACAAACCACTGACTTGCTACAGAGTACAAGCGATCTGCACAAACAAATCTCCTGGCAGAGAGGCAGCTCCTTCAACTCCTAAAGGCTTTAAGAGATCTGCTGCTAATCTCTAAGGGCAATGGGCACCATCAAATATCTTTTACTCTACATAAGACTGCATAAGTAAGACAGACACAGGGAAATTCAGTGATTAAGAATTCATTATCAATTTCGATATCACTTATTGATTCTCATCGGTTCTCGCAGTTGCTAAGCAAAGACATTACATTTGTGTGAATTAATTGCATGGTCAAATGTTTGTGCATAGATGTATTTCCCCTCTTTGTTATGATCATTGTTACTCAAACAAAATAAATGCATTACACAGATCACTGTTCTTAAAGGTAATACATGACTTTACTGTCAGGAGAAAATAACTTGTTGCACTACTCATTACTGTATATTACTTTCGCGTTTCTCTGTAAAATTACCTGAAATGCATTGTCTCGTGATTACCATTAAAAAATATAAACCTACAGGCTACAGTCCCACACACCAACACAAGAATCCTTATCCTAATGAGGACACATATGATCTTTCTCTTGGTATTTATGTATAAAAACAAAGCTGAAAGCATTTAGCAAAGATGAAAACCAGCACAAAGAGACTTTAAAGCGATCGCCACACTGATTCTACTTTAGAAAAATGAAAAGGTAGAAATGGAAGCTGCAGCCTGACTGCTCATCACTGCCTTTGTTACCTGATAAGGTTCAGGGTCTGGCTGCAGGGCTGGGGTCGGCATTCACTCAGGTTTAACATCACTCTGGTTTCTTGGCTAGCTTAGCATTGCTGTCTGCACAGGTGCTTGCAAAGAGCAGTTATGCTATGTTAATGCAAATATTTCTGTCCTGGATGCAGTTTGCAAATAAATAAATAAATAAATAAATGTGATGTTGTAGACCACACCACTATTTTTCTCCTCTGGCACTCAAACTCAAATCAGTTGATTGCAGCAAAAAGTGGAACCAAGCCAAAATGATTGGCTAACATTTCCAAGAAATTGAACTACTGGGAACCAGTTCTCTACAAGAATTAGTTCTTTACTCCTATCCCTACCACCAAGTACATAAAAAAACAATTAATTTTCAAAGGATACTTCTGAAACAAAAAAGGTTGCTTTTCATAGTGTCCGTAGGTATTTAGCTTAGAAAAACTCCGAACTGCACACCTGAAGCTCTCTCATTATTTCTTGCTGATTAAATTATAAACATAAGCTGTGTCCCGGCTGCATCCTTCGGAGGACCCGGCCTTCGCGATCTACGTGGGCCGGGTCCTTCGAAGACCGAGAAGGCCGGAAGTGCGAGGCTGTGAAATGGGACGGTCTAGCCTTCAGATTAGCGTCACCGCTGTCTCAGTGGAGTTTAATAAACTCGGCCGTCTGCTCCTTGCTATCTAAAATATAACAGGACACTGGCGTAAATTCTCGACCGTCTCACACTTCTTTTTAATCAGTTTTCTGTTTAACGTTTATTCAGCTGTGTGAAAATCCCGGAGGAACCCACCCGATGGATTAATAAAGTTTTATTTAATCTAACAATCTAATAACTTTGATCTCAGCCAAACCGATTTACTCCGGAACAAATAAAACACCGAAAAAAGGCAAACAATTACATATTTAAGTTATCCGAGTGACTTATATATCATGTTTAACCTGAGTAGCGAAAGAGCGGGGGTCTAAAAACGATGAAGCCGGGAGTCTGCTGCTCTCGCCGGCTGGAGTGACCATTGAACCCCCCGGCTTGCTATCGAGCGGGTGGGTAACAGACGTCTCCGAAAACGTCGGCACACTTTTGCAGATATGTGATGTCTTGATAAACCAAGCAGATATTTGTAATTTACACAGTTACTTTCTCGCCTGAAAATATGTTAAAAGTTTATTTTGTGACCCAGAAAGATTAATAAGACTAATTTTAAAACTTAATAGCGGCCGCCATTGTTGGCAGCTGAAATTTGGCTGGGCCGCGCTATGAATTCTGGGATATGGTGGGCCACGAAGGACACACCCGACCCATCCTTCAAATTCGGGGAAATGAAGGACGCATTTGTCGGCCGCATTTGAAGGAGTCGACGAATTGGGACAGCCTTCGTCGCCTGGCTGTGATGTAATCGGCCTTCAAATGCGGCCTCCGGAGGATGCAGCCGACGTTTTGGGACACAGCTATAGTCTTTGAAAGTTTATCATAACACGTGTTATGTAACAGCACAGTGATGACAACGGGCACTTCCTGAAGTCACTGTGAAAACATGTTGGATTTTTTGCACCTAACAGAGTTAATAGTTGTTATTTAAGTTAGCTAAACATACTAAAGAGGTAGGCAGGTCCTTCAACCCTCTGCAAAAAATGGATAAATAAATGAATGACACCATAGTGTTCAACTTGTGGACTGATGTTATTGACCAATTTCAGCTATTTGCCAGTGTATCGGTATCAGCATTAATAATGGTGATTTTTTTTAATTAGAAAGTAAACAATAGATGAGACAAAAACCCACTGACTGTGTTGTTTGTGTTGAAATAGCACAATTTGTCCACCAGAGGGACAAATTGGTGGACCAGAGGGACTTGCTGCAGCCTGCCTGTTGGCAGCAAGTTTGAAATTCCAGTTGGCTAACTTGTGACAATAAAGTTATTTTTTTGTTTGTTTGTTTGTTTTTTTACTGCATCATCACATTATCTTAGTACAGATTCATAAATAACGTTTAATCTGTCTGAAAGAAAACAGTTTTGACGGATGTATCCAATTTTATATTCCTAAATTTCAATATTGATCTTAAAAAGTAATTTCTTTGTTATTATTTTGAATTAAAATGTGTATAAAAATTTCCTTTGGTTTGGTTATAAAGTTAAAATTATTCTCCAGTTTTAAAAATGGAGCCTGTTTAGCTGAGAAGGTTGAGCGGGCAACCTGTAAGGCTAATGCAGAGACCTAGGTTCAAATCAACCCTCAGGCTATTTACTGTGAGTCTTTCTCCTACTGTTTCAGTCTTCTTTTCACTGTCTCACCAAATAAAGGCTTGAATCACACAATCGCACTATTTTATATTCAAACTACACTTGTCTTACCCTTTTTTTTCTTTAGTGCTTGACAAGTGTGGATCTAGAAAAAGTAGAAACCACATATTCATTCACTTTACAAACACAATGTTTTGTCCTCTGATTTATTGTGGCCTCATACTTGCCAACGATTTTTTGGAAAAAGATGTACGCTGGTTATTTTGTGTCTGTCAGGGATGGAGAGCCAGAGGGTTTTAAAGTGATGAGTCGTGCAAGAGAATATAAATACAGGACACCAACAACAAAGCTCAGTCGGTGCTCTGCCACATGGTGAGATGAAATCATATGATGCCAGAAGACTGTCCTATTTCAAAGTTTGTCATCTGTTTTAACAGGAAACCGTCTTCTTTAGAGTACCAGACTTGTGAAGCACACTGACAACGCCCATTATAATGAAAGTACATTGTTGGAGTCCAAAACAAGTACAAGCTGGGCTTTCACGTTATTTGCTAGCTTATTTGATTATTTAAAGGGTGTCGACTCGACAACTTGATGTATACTTTTCATGGTTTGTGCAGCATTTATGTGTGTGTGTTATTGTGTAAACTCATTGGCCACTTTATTGGCTACACCCACTTTTGCCTTCAGAAATGAATGTTATGCGTAAGTTCAACAACTCCTCACGCAAGTCACTCCATCCAGTCCTCCATCATATCTACACCACCGGCTAGACTCTGGGGGATCTTGCCCTAATTCCTGTGACTGCTGGGATTTCATTGTGCTGTGATGTGCCATCAGAGTCTAGCATCCAAATAGCATAATTAAATTCTCTATATCAATAAATCAGATTCAATTCAGTCTAATGATCTGTCCGTATTGAACTAAAATGATAGCATCACACAGCCGCTGCTGATTTGTCAGCTGCAGATCTATGATGTGAATCTCCTGCTCTACCACATCCCAAATGCGCGCTACTGGATAGATGTCTGGTGACTGTGAAGGCCATTTGACTACAGTTAACTCATTGTCATGTTCAAAAAAACAGTCTGACATGAATGTGTGTTACCCTGCTGGAAGCAGCCATCTGTTCTTCATACCTTGGTTGTAACAAGTGGTTATTTGCCTTCCCATCATCTCAAAGTGGTCTGGCCATTATCCTCTGACCTCTGCCATCAAAAAGACATTTTCACCCAGAGAACTGCAGCTCACTGGATGTTTTCTCTGCTTCACATCATTCTCAGTAAATCCTAAAGATGGTTGTGTGTAAAAATCCCAGCAGATCAGCAGGTTCTAAATTCCTTGGACCAGCTCGTCTGGGACCAACAACCATACCACATTCAAAGTCACTTACATCACCAGCAGGTTGCATTAACCAAGTCTGCATACATAAAGAAATTGAGTTCGAGCAATGTGTTTGGCTGATTAAATACTTGCATTAATGAGCAGCTGAACAGGTGTACCTAATAAAGTGTCCGGTGTATATGTCACAAATACTGTATACTTATATACAACATATTTTGTGTTCATTTGGCAGTTAAGTGGATGATGTTTTTATTGAATTTCTCTATCATGTCAAATGATATAATGTGGGATTTATAATACACGAGAGATTGCCTACTGTTGACTGAATATCGCGCCAGGCCAAAAATAATGAAACGGCTGCTTTGAATCGAAGCCAAATACCCATACTTAGGAGGACTCAGCATCATTCACTCGAGACTTAAAGTAGTACTTGAATTGTTAAAGTTCAACAATAACAGAATAAAAATAATCAAGGCCTTGGCAGAGTGCGTACCCTTAATCTCAGTTTGAAATCAGCGTTCAAAACCAGGTTTTAATCTTAAACTGTGATGTTTTTGCTTGAAAATGCAATCACAGTCTTATGGACACACACACACAAAGTAGTACAGATGTTTTTTAATGACTTCATTATCATCATTACAGAAAAATACCTACAGTAGCCTTTATAGTAAAGGGGTTTTTTGGGGGGTGGAGAGATTCTGGGTGTACTCAAATAAATTTCAGAAAGGTGCAGACCCAGACAGGTGATGTGTGGTTTTGCCCCATTTTCTGTTTCATTTCTTTGCCAGAATAGATAATGGGATTGCAGAGTGATTCAGAAAGAAAAGGTGAGGTGAAGGTTGCCAATAGTAATAGTCATTATTGGAAAATCAACATTTCAATCTCAGACCATGGGGATTTTGTCAGTTATCCGCCATGCCCTTGAACAGGAAACTCAACATTTCTTGTCACTTTTAGTTACTTTTACTCATCAACGTGTAAGTTGGAGAAACATCCTCAGAAAAGATCCCCAACTCTCCTGCCATGAACTCTCCTGACTGACTTTAATAATGAAAGTTGTACAAAGAAAGAGAAAGCCAACGATACTGAGCTCAGAGCTGATTTTGAATGCAAATACTTTTGTCCAGTTCTTTCATCAAGTGTGGCAACATGGCCAAATAATAATAACAATGCCTCTGATTGCCTGACTTACGAGGGAGGACACTCCAATCAGTGCAAAACAAGCTTTTCATTTTCTGAGTTGTTGGCAACATGAAAGACGCGTCATGGACTCCTTGATGAAAAGCTGCTGTTTTGGAGCCAAAATTGGGCCGGTAGTAATTTTGCACTGACAGGAAAGACACAACCTCTGCCTTCTCGAGTTTAATGAGATAATTTGACCAAGAAGATTGGTTCAATTGCTAACCCCATGAAAAGTTTGAACTTTCAGATTTTGTGCAAAACTCTTGAACAATCACTCATTTCTTTATATTTTGTTAGAAAAATGTGAAATAGTTGCCTTGGTTTACTGAAAAATCTGCAAATATATCTGGAAATACAGTCGATTAGGCAAAAACAGAGTTTGTACAACTCTGACAAACTTGAAAGTGAATATTTGGTATGAACAACTTCATTCTTCAGCACAGCCTTAGGTCTCTTAGGCAAGGTTTCTTGTAATTTTTGTGAGTAGTCTTCAGGAATAGTTCTCCAGGCTTCTTGAAGGACATTCAAAGCTCTTCTTTGGATATTGGCTGTGTTTTGTTCTGTTCTCTGTAAAGATGACCCAATACTACTTCAGATCTGGTGTTACTTTTATGCATTCGTAATTATTCAATTTTGACAACATCCCCAACAACACTGGCTCAAATGCAGCACCAGACCGTGAGTCTCCACTGTATTGGCTGTTGACACTCACTGCTGTACCTCTCTCCTGACCTTCTTTCTACATAATGACGACAATTTCAAATTTGGATTCATCACTCCATAAGACTGTGCTTGCCTTTAGTTCGGTTCTTTTGGCATATTTCAGCCTAATGTAGCATATCTCAGCTTTTTCTTATTATTTCCATTCCTTAAGAATGGCTTCCTCACAGCCACCCTTCCACTCAGACCATTTCTGATGAGGCTTCAGTAAACAGAAGATGGATCAGCTGAAATGCCAGATGTGTCTCTCAGGTCCTAAGTCAGGTCATTTTCCTATTTCTTATTTATTTCTGACTTTGCTGCTTTGAATTGGGTTTTGGGTGGGGGTTTAGTGCTGCCATTTCTTCCTTTGTCTGCCACTTATCCAGTCCATGCCAAGATATGCCAAGTTTTCAGCTAATAGCTCTTTAGGAATCACCTTCCTGGGGCAAAATACTATTTTATGCTTGTCAAACTGTGTTAACTTTGGCATTTTTCATAGATTCAACAAAAGAAATTGGAACAAATTCTGTGTTTTTGCAACAGTTTGCTTGTCAGGTACTGAAAATGAATGAAAACACAATGTAGAAAAACTTTGAAAGGCATTCAGAAAGCCTGGAAAACAACTGCTCAAGATCACCTGAAAATAAAATTACAAGAAAGTCTGGCTTCCAAGGAGCCAGACTTTCTTGTATAGCATAGCCAGACACTATACTACTGCCACAATGCGAATGTTTTACTGTTACCAACTAGGCAAAAACAACTATTGAGAAACCATCCCGCAAAAAGATGTATTGCACTGTTTGATGATATTTGTGAAAGATTAAAACAATTGGGCAACTTAAGGCCACTTTAGGTACTGGTTGACAAACCAGTACCTAGTCTGATTACCTATCAGTGGCAGTATGAAAAAGTACAACAATCCTACCCTAGAAAAACAGCAGGAAATATCATCTTTGCAGGGTGATCTCAGTCACCTGGTGTGTCCGCATTTGTAGTTGGAGAGAAACTCCCTGGAAGTCTAGAAAACTGAGCTTTTTAACACCATTTAACCTTTTTAAAGGGTGTATTTTGACTCTAGACCTTGACATTTACCTATCCCAAGCCAAGAAAAAAGTACCTCCTAACAATGACTATGTCATTCCTTAAGTGACATGGCCCTATATGCTGTGTCAGGAACTTTGTATAAGGAATTTCAGACAAATGTTTAAAAAAACTGTTTGACAGCTGATCACATGATATTAACAAGAAAATATGACATACCAGTAACATCTCAAGATCAATTTGTAGCATTAATCAAGGGATAAATGTACAATTTGAACTACTTACACTTTGCTGCACAGCTCAACATAACAGCATTGGGCATCCGTTGCAAAATTCTCCATTTTCCACTAATTTTTGTGAATACTAGCTTTTATTGTGAGGGGAATATCCAAACCTCATACCAGGTGTAAAGCTTGGTGGTGGAAATGTTTGGAGCTACTTTACTGCCTTGGAGACTCAGCAGCTTGCGGTCCTTGATTCAACTATAAATATTCTATTCTGCATCATATCAAAGAGTATTTGAAGGTAATGTGTGGCCATCTGTCCAAAAGTTGAATCTGAAATGGAAGTGGAGTGTTCAACAGAATGATGATACTAAATACAAAGCAGAAAGAAGAAAGAGAAGGCTGTGGAGTTAAAACACAGAATTAAAGACATATTTAGTTAAAAAATTACAATAATTACAGAGCTGAGGAAGAAGGGTGATATTGTAAGAAATATTCTAAGAAATTTTAAGGGGAAAAAAAGTATTCCGGAGATTAAAGTCAAGAAATCTGTAATGGGGCGTTATTATGACAATGGATTGGTCCAGTTAAGTGAAATAACTAAACAGACATCTTTAAAAAGTGCATGCAAGAAAACCTTTAAACACCACTGACAACTGTGAACTTTGGAATGGGAAAAAATAATGAAAAATATCTGTGAGCTGATATCAGAGGCTGATAGACAATTATGCCAAACGCCTACAACAATTAGTTTTTCCTTAAGGAGGTAGTACCATCTGAGGTTGAGAGTGTACTTGCTTTTCATCTGTTGATATTTTTGTTTAAAGATAATTACCACCTCCCACCTTTATCTACAGGCACTGTTTCAAAGAGGATCAAATGTTTACTTGTCCAAATAAGTCTAAAAAACCCAATCATTTCTATTAATTTCATGTCTGTATCTTTATCTTGTCAAAATGACAATGGGGGAACCACATAAGGAAAAGAGAGAAAGAGAGAAAGTGGCAAGTGAACAAATAAGAAAGCAAAGATAAGCCAGTCGAGTTATTATTTAGGCTGAATGCAGAAAAAAAGATAAACAGATGTTTAATGGAGTAATTACTCCTGTGCACTTTTTTAGAAATATCTAAGATATATCTGGAGATCATGATGATTCATTTGACAGCCGTGGCTGACAAAAAGAATTGAGCTGAGATAAAGAAATGCATAAGCGAGAGGGAGAGAGAATAAGACGAGGGCAGAACAACAAGCTGAAAAATAAATCTGAGCGACAGTGAGTCAGAGAAACTGAAAGACAAGAGTCAGCAGAGAGAAAGGGAGACGCTGAGATTGTTGCTCATTCATCCAGACTTGCAAACAACAGAGTTACAGAGTCTGAGACAGACGAGGGAGATGGGGAAGAAGAAGAGAAAGCGAGGCAAAGAGAGGAGGATCTTGTTCGGCAGAGAGATCACAGCAATACAGATCTATTTACAGATTAGTAATGGTTCTGACTTTGTGTGTGTGTGCATGTGTGCGTGTGTGTGTGTGTACAGCAGGTACCAACACCTACAATGTCAAACTCAGAGACACACATGGCAAACATACCTTTGGCAGGTTATCCTCGTATCCCCCGAGTAGAAAGCAAAACCTTCCCGCTCTTGCATTGTGTTTATTATCAGTTGTAATGGGCTGCAGGTGTTTTTGCGCCATCTAGAGAGTGTAAATATAAAGCTTTTCATTTTTATCTCTGGGATTGTGATGCAGGAAGTAATTGCAAAACTAGAAACATGGAGTCATTCTGTAAAATTCGATACTTAATACTGGAAACATAATGCCTTCCCAGTGATGTTTGACCAGGTCTGCCATTCTATGTCTGGAAAATTCCACCTGTTTTCTGCTGCTCATCTGTGTTCGGGTCATGGGGGCAACAGCCTAAGCAGCGAAATCAGACCTCCCTCTCACCTGGCCATCTTTTTAAGTGTAATTTATGGTTCTGCAAATGTGCAGACACACTCCTGTGGAGTCTTTCAAAATCCTGACTGTCTATCTGTAGAATGCTGATTGGTTGTCAAGTTCACAGAGAACTGTGAAAAAAAATTTCAAAGATCAGAAAATACAATTTGAAAAGCACTGACAGTGGCTGCAGTGATCAGTCTTCATTGTTATTAATGCTCAGTTTCAATTCAGCTCTTTGCATGTTATAATTCTGCTGGGTGACAGACCAACAACAACATGATTACCCACTAATCGGTTGTAACACCAACTTTGTAAACTGTCTCTATCTGACAACAAAGCTCTCTGCAGTTAGACGGGCCAATTCCAGATGACCAGCAGACTGAGAATATGCTACTCCTGCTGGACCATCAATTCCTCTTCTGCTCCTTTGTGGAAACACCAAGGTATTCCAAGCCAATCAATAGACATAATCTCTCAACAATGTCCTGGGTCTCCCCCCATTAGGGCACACACAAAATTTATTACCTAGGAGGTGTCAAGGAGTTATCGTATGCAGATGGCCAACCCACCTCAATTGGTTCCTTTCACCACTTTGCAGCAGATAGAAATTCTTTTCATAAAAATTATTACCAGAATTGGTGACAAATGACAGCGCTGGCAGAGTCCAACACCCACCAGCAACAGATCTGACAAACAGGCAGCGCTTCTCCTGGTCCACTAAACACATGTAGATTCGCTGGGCAAACTCAGATATCCTTGAGAGGATAAAGAGCTGGTCTGCTGTTCCATCACCAGGACGGAAAACTCTCGACTAACAGACTTGCTCTCCTCTTGAAAAGCTTAACCTCCAGACCTCCTCGCTGCTGAAAAGATATCTCAACCGCGACAGCCCCACAGCAGATCCTCAAACAGATCTCGTCCAACCCAGGGGCCCGCAACCTCACCGACCACTGACATTGTTGTCTCCTTTGTCCCCAGAATGTGCTTCCTTTAAGAAGGCACACCAGTGGATTCTCAAAGTACTTCACCTTCATTCTCAGGATTCAACAGCACCTCATCCCTGCTGTACACGTGTGAGCAGAGCATTGGTTCCTCTTCCAGAGTCACATGTCAGTTTGTCAGAATTGCTCCAAGGCCGTTTTCTTCAGCCGTTGTCAGAGCTGAATTCCAGTTGATCCGCTGCAAGTTAACTAAGCTTGATATGACTCCTTCCACAGATTTATGACTCCATGTAGCTTGGGTGTCCACCATTTAGGTCAAGAGTTACAGCTACAGCTGGCACTGACCACCTTACCACAAGGACCGCAGGATCCAGGATGGGATGTACGTAGCCCAAACAGGGAAACTTGGACTGTCTTACTTTTCAGCCAAACTGACAAAAAAAAAATGCTACTCTGTACTTTCATCATACCAATAAAACCCAAACCCAAACAAACACGGGCAAAATTTAATTAGATCAATTGCAACCAGTGACAATGAAGAGATTTATTTTGCTGTTGTCTTACCAGATGCACTAAAAACACAGAAAATGAAACAGATAAAGAAACACCGCAGACTGTAACAGGTCTGCCTCATAGGAGCTTGGCCTCCTCATCGGTTGTTTCCTAATATTCCCTTTCATGAATATGATGGTGTGGGGCTGAACATTCCAGTTTTATCTAACTGCAAATCTTATCCTTTTCATGCTGGCTTCATAATAGCACTCGATGGTCACCAGGCACATGCTGATTTTGAACACTATCATCTTGAGCAAGAAACTGCACTGGCAAATGCATTTGATGTCAGCTTATGACAGAAATCATCACAGACACATTCAATTTATTAGTTCATCAAGCTTTACCTATTCTTGTCATAACTGGTAAATTATTTTCCGCGTGTCGGTGTACCCCTTCAGACTCCTTCAGACAGGACTATGACTCGGTTAGAAGATTAAATTTTAATGTCTTCTGGGGGAAACTTCAGCTTTATAAGAGAAATGGGATTCAACTAGAAAAAAGTATGCTAGTATGAAGATGAACATAAACATAACATTTATTAAAAAGCTGTTTCAGCTCACTAGAAATTCATTGTGTGGCTATCAGTTGGAAATGTCATCAACTCGTCTTCCTCCCTTTCCACTGGCGCCTTCAGGTTGCGCAGCTGAGCAAGCTGTGCCACCAGTTACCACCGGCTGTCTCTACCATGTTTTGCAGCTGCAGTGCAGTGGCCTTGAGTAATTTGTGATTGTAGAGTGTTACATTATGTTAAAGCACCTGAAACTCAAGATGAGCATGCTCCAGTGCCCACTCTTGCCCTCTGTCTCTTTGTTGTCACATCAGAAGTTGTGTCTGAGGTAACTCCACTGCCTCACCCTGAAAGATGACAGGTGTTACGAGCATCCTTCTGTTGGCATTTAGCTTTGAGTGGCAGGATAATAACACAGCAGAACCAAGAAGTATAGACAAAAATAGCTCCAGGGTGCACATTTAAAAAAATAAAATAAATAAAAGATGCAGGCTGCATCTATTTTACATGTATATTTTGGTTAAAAAACACTCGGATCAAAGCGGAGTGGACCATTTATAGCACAAATCGTTATGCAGATGAATTGAGCTCAGTACTCAGGAGGATGCACGCAAGAAGAATCCAATAAAGTATGCAACAGACTCCTCAGGGACCGCAATAAACCTCCCCTGGGGTATAACGGAAGAGAATATTTGTCATGCACAATGCAAGAGATGTCAGAATTATCATTATTATTAGCAAAAGTGGCAGCAGGGAGAAAGCATGGCCAAAAGCAGCTGATTAGTTTGAATCTAACTGGAGATCAGCTCTTATGAAACAAAAAGAAAATGCCTAAACTTAAGACCAGAGAGCACAAATTTTTGTGTCATAACACATTTTGCAGTCAACAAACTGTTATTCCCCTTAAGGGATTTTGCCAAAATTACTGTAGCGGGGGAGAAGTTCTGCGCTTTGTATTTTATTCAATAAAAAAGCAAGTTGTCCCAAAATTATTAATACTTTTCAGGCATAGCAAAATGTTATTCCAGCCACTCTGTGTTTTCACATACAGAGCTGCATAATAAAGAGTATTACAGCTCTTTGAAAAGTCTGCAGCTGCTGATGGACTGCATTGTTCATGCACTATGACATGAACAAAAGCCATAATTTTATGTAACTATTTGATCTTTTATTTATTTAAAAAACTCAAGCGTAAGAATGACATATTAGATTAATCTTTTTTGAAGTTACAAACCCGTTTTTCTGCTCTCTTACAAAACAATTAAGAATTCCCTTCTCTTCAAAGAAAAAAGGAATAGCTCTCCGTCTTTCCTGCATTAGAGCAATCGGCACCTTAATATTTTGTTCTCTGCTGATCTTATATGCAGAGCACAGATCTCTTGATGTGTGTGTTGATGAACATTGTGGTATTTCTAAATTAAATATCAATGATGTGTCAATAATACACAGGTATTATTATTAGCAGGTTGGATGTGCTGTGCGTTCAAAGACAATCTTCTGCAGGCCTTGGTTGTAACAAGTGGTTATTTGAGTAACTGCTGCCTTCCTATCAGCTCAAAGGAGTCTGGTCTGGACCTCTGGCATCAACAAAAGAACTGCCGCTCACTAGTTATTCACTTCAACCACCTTTCTTCCCCATGCTGATGCTCAGTTTAGACCTCAACAGGTCATTGAGATCATGCTTGCAGGCCTAGATGCACTAAGTTGCGTCCATTTGATTGGCTGATAGACTTTTGAGTTACAAGCAGTCCAACAGGTGTACCTAATTAATTGGCAAGTGACTGTATTTCAGCCACATTGAGCTCTTATTACTCCCTAGTACTTTAAACTGTAAACTGATGTTACTTTAATATTTTGGTAATATTTGAATTCAATCGCTATTATTTGCTTGTGTGCAGAAAAATCCTCAGTGAGATTATATGGTCAAATTAGCCGTGTTTTCTTACATTGTGCTGAAAAAGCACAAAGATCGTCAAGTCCACAGGAGATATAAAGTTCTGGAAAAGTGCTGAATTTTAAAAGGGTGCCTGTATGGGAACTCTGTAATTAGGCAGCCCCAACCAATTAAAACCTCTACCTGGATCAAGCTGCTATAAGCTTTAATCTACCAGAGGGCTCTATTTAGCAGCAGTCTGACATATGAAGACCGTGAGAAGTCATATGTAATTGTCCATATTGTTCTCGGTTATCTGTCCACTGGGTGGGAGCTGGGTTGGGTAACTGAGGCGTCCGCCCTCCTCCCCTCACTGCTTGCAGAGATAAGAGATGAAAAACCCACAAAACACCACCAGTTCACCCTCAGCTTCAAGGAGTCACACTTGCTTACAATGGCTGAGTCAAAGTAGTAAGTACAACAATAAATTCTGTTTTACATTAACTGAACATCTAAAGTTTCAGTATTGAGTACAGAGGAATATACGGGAACTTTAGGGCATTAAAAATGTCTTTCAGTGATGAGAAGCTGGCAGATGACAAGAATGGCAGCCTTAAGAAGAGCAAAAAGAAGAAAAAGGGGGACGATGCCTGGAGACCACAGGGGCCAAGAGACCCGTTCGCCATGGTTTGTTTTTTTGTGCATGTTTGACTGTGATATTCAATATGTTTTGTTTGTGGACTATGAATATTTGGCTGCTGGAAACATTTCGTTTTCAGTGCATTTGTATTCTAGCTGTAGCTGATTTTTCGTTTCTTTTTGACAGTCAAACTTTTACTTCCTTAGGTGGGATATTTGCACAATGACCTGTCCTTTCAATGTCATGTTCTGTACTAGCTGGATGCTTTGCCAGAGAAGAAGCAGCAGGAGATCCAGAGAGCCCTTCACCTCTTCTCCTTGGAGCCAGGTCTGCCAAAGACCCTGCAGCAGGCCAAAAAACACACCTACTGCTTTTGGGACACGCAACCTGTCCCCAAACTGGGTAATTCGTCTTTCAGAAAACGTCTACATACTCGTAAAAAAGAAAGCACTAATAAAAACACTAAACTTTTTCTTTGGTCTGTCTGCTAGAATTCTGGCAGCTGTGGGTTAGCGTAGCTTAGCACAAATAGAAAAATTAAACAAGCTTGTCCAAGTTTGTCCAAAGATAGCAAAATCTTTATAAACTTTGGTTTTAGCAGACTAGACAAACAAGGCATTATAAGAAAGGTAGTTTAATAATCAAGGTAATTATGGAGCTTTAGCTAACCCAACATGATTGGGTTACTTGTTTCTGTGTCCAGTCTCGTGGTTGCAAAAATAACTCCAGTTACAAAGGACTCAATAGGAAAACAATAATTCCATGAAAGTATAGTGATTGTCTTATGTTGAGTTCACAGTCACACTTGCTAGTTTCAATCCTTACTGAATAGACTGAAATGTTGATTTTTCAAATTATGGCCCTTAGCTGAGTCATATCTTTTACATACAGCCTGGACTGGCTGCTTTCTTTGTCTGTATACAAAGAAAGGAGTAGTTTTGGTCCTCTCAGTTTGTCAGTACACTGTAAGAAATATTTAATTTTGCAATTCTGTCAATATTTCATATGTAATCTTTTGCACTGTATTGGTGCATTCTTACATTTTACAGCAAAACGTATCACAGCTACACGTATGGATTGTTAGTGGGCAAGATACAGGACCTCTTCTGGAAAACAGATTTTTCTTTTCTTCCACTGTTTCTGGCATCTGTATGATATCACATTCTCATTATATATATATATATATATATGTATGTATATTATTTTAAATTGTCTTAGTTGCATATTATTTTATGCTCAGCTGACCTTCCTTTTGCTTTTACATATGATAAGAAGTCCTGAAACACTGACTTTATGTTGGCCTTTTGAAAATATATTGTAAATTTATAGTATATAGTATAAAAAGTGCATTTGTACATCACTCCTTCATTCACTTGTACTGAGAATAGTGTTATCTGAATGTCATTCGATGCAGACATGTCTATTTCTTTGCCCTCAGGTGACAGCATTACAATTCATGGCCCAATAGTAGAGGGTGAGGCAAGTATCCGGAATGAGCCCTACTCACTACCTCAGGGCTTCTCCTGGGATACTCTGGACCTGAGCAGCCCTCCAGTGGTAAGTTATTTATTGTAGGTTGTTGTATGCAATAACAGAAAAAATATGACAGTCTTTTTCTAGCATTTCAGAAGTAAAGGACCAACTTCTTAGTGTATGGCTCAGGAAAATAAAATGCTATTTAAAATAAAATGAGTCCAATTCAGCGGTTTTCCATCATTTCAGTTGAAAGAACTATGCAGTCTACTAAATGAGAACTACATGGAAGAAGATGATAACACGACCAGATTTGACTTCTCTCTGGAATATCTGCAGTGGTAAGCTCCGAAAAGATGTAGTGCCTTTTGATGTCTACTTTTTAGCATTAATACCTTTTAAAACCTCTTATCTAATAGAGAAACACACAGACATACACACACATACGGCTCAGGCATACTTCATAGATTTTTACAGATTCACAGCTGGACTCTGCTCTGTGTAATCACAGTGCTTTGCTTTCAGCCTCTGCGTTACACCGAATTAAAACACTAAATGTCTTTAAAGGACATTTTTTTCTTTTTTTTGACTTCCCAACCTGACCTAACACATCATATCTTTAACAAGCCTCTGCTTTAATGTCGTCACTGCTGTTTTGGTTTTTTTGTTTGGTTTTTTTTTGGCAGTGATCTCCATAAAGCAGTACCTTCGGGGCTACTTGCATCAAAATATAATAACATTTACTTTGAAATGAATAATTAGCGCTATCTTTTCAGGAATTGGCACAAGTGTTTGGCCCTGAGGTTGAAAAAACTGCTGCATTCATTCAGCCTCTGAATTCACATCATGCTGAGTTCTTTCTTTTTTTTTCAGGGTGTAGTGAACTATGTCTATATGAAATGAGTGTTGTGCTGCAAACAGCATTATTTGTTTTCTCTTAAGGGCTCTACAGCCTCCTAACTGGGTGGCTCACTGGCACTGCGGTGTGAGAGTAGACCCCAATAAGAAGTTAGTCGGCTTCATCGCTGCTGTTCCTGCAGATGTTCGCATTTATGAGATGTGAGTAGCTCATAAATATATGCAAAGATGTGTGTTTGTGTGAAGTCTGATGAGTGATGCCCGCATTCAGAGCACGTAACCGTGGCAATTTCCTCGTGAACATCTCAAAGCTGGGACTCAAAATGTTTCTGCAGGGAGAGGCGGGTGGTACAGGTCAAATTCCTGTGTGTTCATAAGAAGCTCCGCCTCAAGCGAATGACTCCAGTGCTGATCCGAGAGCTCGCCAGACGGGTCAACCAGCAGGGGCTCTGCCAGGCTGTCTACACCACTGGCATAGTACTGCCCACACCAATAAGCTCCTGCAGGTAGTAGCTGCCACACATAGTTGAGTCACAATTTAAAGGCAAAGGAAAGCGATACATATGAGCTTTGCATGGTGCAAAAGGGAATAAAATCAGCACCTTTTTGTCACGTTGCCATGGATGCCAGACTCTTCCGCCTTTATCTACAATAACTAATTATACATTTAGGTGTTTGTGTATGCTTCACTTAGGTTACATTTCGTGTTTTATTTATGAAGGAACGTCTCTGTCAAATAAATCCTTTTAGACTTTGGCATCGCCCACTGAATCCTCGTAAGCTGATGGAGGTCAACCACCCAGCACTGAGACAGAGCATGAACCTGCAGAGAGCTCTGAAGTTCAACCGCTTACCTGAGGTTAGTCTGTGCCGCCATCTAGAGACAGAAGTTTACTGCTGCATGTTGCTACTGCAGCACTTCTCGAAAGCATTTCTCCTGTTTTCATTCACCTCGCTTGAATTATTTCCAAGGTGACAAAAGTGCAAGGTCTGCGCCCTATGACCAGAGAAGATATCCTGGGGATAGATTCACTACTCCAGACAAACTTCTGCAAGTTTCACCTCAGCCCCATCTTGTCTGTGCAAGACGTAGAGCATCTGTTGCTTCCAAGGGAGAATGTGATCGACACCTATGTGGTCGAGGTCTGACCTCACTGTATCTCTACTTTAAATTATATCGAAGAAGGAAAAAAACTTTTTTTTGCTGGGGTTCTTTTTTTTGGGGGGGGGGGGTTTAAAATGATATTATGCTGTAGTCATTAAAAATGTATTTGCCTCCTCTCCTTCCACACAGGGTGATAATGGTGCCCTGACAGATATAGTGAGTTTCTATAGCTTCTCCTCGAGAGTGCTGAATCACCCGGTCCACAAAAGCCTCAGAGGAGCTCGCCTCCTTTATGTTGTCTCTACTAGAACGAAGCTGGTCGACCTCATGGAGGACACCCTGGTCCTGGCAAAGTCTGTGAGTGTGTCACTGTAAAAACTTAGTTCATATAAAGCATGGGAGCCAGGGATCCTTTACAGAGGCCAAAGTACATCCTCATATTCGTTACCCTAGTCTCTGGTCTCTGGTTGGGTGGGGGGTTGGAGCCTATCCCAGCTGTCGTAGGGCAAAAGGTGGAGTAATGCCTAGATAGGTTGCTAGTGTGTTGCAGGACTAACTATTCACAGTCCCATTCACACCTATGACCACTTTATATCACCATTTATCATCTAAAAACTGAATAATGTGGCATTATGTTTCACTCCACTTCATATGCTGTAAGCCATGAAGCTGTGTATAATTGATTTTGTGTATATAATGGTAATGTTATTGTTTTTCGTCCCCTCGCTAACAGAAAGGTTTTGACGTCTTCTCTGCCATCGAGGTGATGGACAACAAGAGTTTCCTGGAGAAGCTCAAGTTCAGTGTCAGTGACCAGAGCGTTCATTACTACTTGTACAACTGGATGTGTCCTAATATGAGCCCAGACAAGGTATTCAGTGCATTAATGTTGCAATCAGTTAAGAGCTATTACTGTCGTTCTTTACATTTACATGCAATCTGTTTGGTCCACCACTTTATTGTCTAACCTTGGGTCAAAGCACTGAGTTTTGTTTTGGGTCAGATTGTGGGTTCAGTGCATCGAATGTAAAGAAAAGTGGGACAGAATTCCTCCATGGTGATGTGGCAAGTTGTATAGAAAACCACTACTGCAGGTTATTGCTGCTCTAAGTAGTTCCACATGCTATTTAATCATTGGGTATACATAGTTTTTTACAGGACCCAATAGATTCCTGTCCTGGCAAATGCCTTACATGTACATTTTTTAAAGACTAATAGAGGGTGACTACTATGACTTCAAGTAGAAGTCAGATTACGGCGAGGACGATGAGAAAATGATGCTACGTCTAACTTGATTTAACACTTTGTTGTATACTTTTTGAATTAGTTTATGGCCTCAAGTTTCAAGACAGGTTTATTATAACATGATGTTTATTTTATAAAGTATAATCCCATTTAGATTAAAATAGACAATAAATGGAAGTATGATTCCGGCTGTGAATACTTTGTGTTTGACAAGTTGCTACATTATGAGTTGACATTCCTTTTGTCATGTCAGGTTTAAAAAGTAAATAAATAAAATGGCAATGTCAGAAACTGCTCAAAAATGTTTGTGAATCCGCCCTGTAAGGTTCAGTGTAGGCGTCTCCTGTCCTTGGTAGCTGTTGCTCATCAGTAATTCATACAATGGACGTTTGCTTCACAGGTTGGCTTTGTGTTCCCCAACTGACCTGCTACTGGAAGAGGGCAGAGTGGCAGAGCGGTGAAGGAAGTGAAAGGATTTTCAGGAGACTGGACGTCAAACTGCATCAGTATCAGCAAAGGGGAATTTGGGGTTTTGGGGGAAAAACACGTGCAAAACACGTGTATTCAAAAATCAAGAAGAGGAATAAAGGCTGAATTAAATGTCTAGATGCATGTTTGATCTTTATGGCAGATATTCATTGGGTCCAGTTTTTCAGTAACAGGGACGAATTGTTTTTGACGTAATGGAGAATTAAGTTGTGTGTGTGTGTGTGTGTGTGTGTGTGTGTGTGTGTGTGTGTGTGTGTGTGTGTGGACGGGTATTAACATCTTCATGGGGACCAAAAATTGGTAGTTTACTATACTTGTGGGGACAAACAGCCCTTGTGGGGACCAAAATCCCGGTCCCCACGAGTTTGAAGGCATTTTTGAGCCTCAAAATGTGGTTTTAGTGTCAGGGTTACAATTAGGTTATGGTTAGGTTTAGGGTAAGGGTCAGGGTTAGGCATTCATTTTTGATGGTTAAGGTTAGGGTAAGGGGCTAGGGAAAGCATTGTGTCAATGAGATGTCCCCACAAGGATATAAATACACACATGTGTGTGTGTGTGTGTGTGTGTGTGTGTGTGTGTGTGTGTGTGTGTGTGCGCGCGAGCACTCACAGAAGGGCATGATGCTGTATTAGTCTATTAGTCTCTGACTAATAGAGGAAACTCATATAACCTGTGATGGCATGACTCTTGATAGAGTGCAACCAGCACAAAAACATTATTGGAAGACAAAGGCATTAGAGTCACACACACACAAACACACTCACTCACACACACAGTCGTGTTTTCATATCTTTGTGGGAAATCTAATTGACATAATGCTATCCCTAGCCGCGTACCCTAGCACTAACCATCAAAAATGAATGCCTAACCCAAATCCTTACCCTTACCATAACTTATTTGTAACCCTGACACTAAGACCACATTTTGAGTCTCACAAATACTTTCAAACTCATGGGGACGTGGCCCCATAAGGGCTGTTGGTCCCAACAAGTATAGTAAATTTCCACTTTTTGGCCCCCACAAAGATATGTAAACACAGTACACACACACACACACACACACACACACACACACACACACACACACACACACACACACACACACACATATGCACACAAACCAGTCTGTCTTCTTATCTGCTCTTGCTATTCACTTTAAGTTTCCAAGTACACCATGACAGGAATGAAGCCATTCAAGTTAAATCTCAACTAGGCATGATTTGTTCCAGAAGTGTGAAAGTGAAACATTAATGAGCATTTCTGGGGGGGTTTTCTCTGTAGGGCTAACAGTCAGCAAAGAAACCAAAGGAAAATGCTGTAAAGTGAATAATGCTATCACAATCTATAAATCTGTATCTATCACACAGCAGGAAGTTTTGTTTTTTGTCTACATCTTAGACATTCTGGAAATCAAGTGCTGACCGCATTGCTTCAGAATAACCAGTTTGTAACCTGTTTGTTATGTTTGATGAAAAAAAGACAAATTACACATATTAAATTTTTGTTTTACTTTCTCTCCTGAAAGACAGTACAGTGTAAAAGCTGTTCATTGTACATAGGTTTTAAGCATTCCCTCATTTTTTTTTTTAAATATATGGTGCCTTTACTTGAGAACTACTGCTCAGGTGGCCTTGAATGAAGGAACTGAATTTTTTTTTCTTGCTTTCGGTTTGTTTGTTAAGCCTCTTAACTCCAACCTATGAATCATTTAAGCATGAAGACATACCTAACTCAAGGGACAAACCACAGTTGTGTCTGCACAAAACAGCTTAGCAAAGACCTTATTTTAAATGGTGTCTTTAGGCACTTTGCTACTATGAGCCTGTTGCAAAACACATAATTTGTTCCCAATTCTTTAGTTGAATCTATGAAAAATGCCAATTTCTGCACCAACAAGGTCAAAGCGCTGTTAGCTGTAAACTTGGCATAAACCGGACAAATGGAGGACAAAGGAAGAAACTGCATATAAACCTACATGTCCTTAAGAAAGAGGGAAAAAAATCCAGCAAAGACCTGACACAGGACCTGAGAAATGCATCTGGCTCTGCAGATGTTCAGTCAACTATTCACTGAAATCTCATCAGAAATGGTCTCAGTGGAAGGGTGGCTGTCAAGAAGCCAGTCTTAAGAAAGAAAAACAGGAAGAAAAAGCAAAGATATGCCACATTACACAATAACTGGACTGAAAATCAGTGGCAAAAGGTCTTACGTGCTCAATCCAAATGAAACATTTCTGGTTCAAATCTTCGTTGACATTAGGGTCAGAAGAATGAGGTCAAAAGAAAGGTACAACAGTCAGTGCCATCTGTAAAACATGATGGAGGCTCTGTCATTGTTTGGGGCTGGAGTACCATCACACCCTGATCCACAATGTGAGACCATCTGGAAAACATCTTATTTGCAACAGCTTCACTTTCAACATGACAAAGATCCCAAACACACTGCCAATGAAGAAAAACACACAGTGGAACTCTGTCAGTCATGGATCGACTCCCCAAAGCATAGACCTTAATGCTATTGAAGACTACTTACATAAATTACAAGAAAACTTGCCTATGATAGTTCACACTGTGTTGAAGAATAAAGGTGTTCATTCCAAATTCTGACTTTCAAGCTCTTAGAGTTTTTCAAACTAAGTTGTTGCCTTAGATGGTGTATTACATGTTACATGTTTTTGCACCTATTTCTCATTTTCCTTGCAAAATATAAAGAAATGAAGGGGTGGCTCAAGACTATTTCACAGTGCTGTACCTACAGTGCCTATCAATGAACAGCAGGGTGCGCTGCAAGATATCAAAGCGGGCCTTAGCTTAATGAGCAACCGAAGTGCCAGATATAGAACTCACCTGCTTTGCATTATGTGGTTGCATGTGTAAGAAAATCTGTAACATATAAGAAGCAGTGACAGTGACACACAAAGAGAAAGACGGTTGAGTGTGTTTTGAAAGTGTTGGGTTTGTAGTTTGTAGTTTATGGATCGATAAATAGTGTTAAAGCTTTCAGTCCCTCACTAACAGATCATAGACTTTGCCACTGGCTCAGTTATAGTTTTTATTTTAATCAGTGCGGTACAATGCGGTGTATCAAGCAGCACAAACAAGAAATGCCCCAATAAGGAATACACATAATGTAGTCATGTAAAGCTTTTGGCATTTACTAAATTTAACTTCTTGGTATATAATTACTTTTATTTTCTTACTGTACACACACACACACACACACACACACACACACACACACAGTCGTAATTTATACATTACAGCTAGGAAAAGGGGCGTTTACTGGGAAGACGCGAACGCACCGCCGTTTGGTTCCAACCAATCAGAGACGAGATAGCATTTTAAGTTTGAAGCAACTCGACCTGCTTCCAGTAGCCGCTATCACAGCTTTTTCTCTCTCTGCTTACTGACCAGGCAGGACTCCGCCGTGCTGACCCCTCAGTTTCGGTGAAGGGTGGTATGGAGAGCCTATCTGTCTTCTGAAGAAGGCAAGTGCTGACTCATTGCTCACTTTGCTTTCATGCCGTCTGTCGTGGAGGACTCGCTCTTGCCGGTGAAACGCTATCTGACGGCTTGAACTACGTGCTCAGGTTAACGTTAGTGCTGCCACCAAACTTTCCAAAACAGAGCGAGTGTTTGAACAGCTGTATCACAGAGGGTCTCTTTAATATCTCGGCGTGTATGTGGTTGTTTGCTTGCGCGTAAGGAGACCTCCACGGTGGGTCGCAGGTATGTTTACAAGTTAGGGGGTTATCCCCCCCTTTTTTTGTAATGACCGTGTTGTTATGGTGTAACTAATTCCGGTGCTGTCACGCTGGATGTTTGAAGGCATTAGCACAAACTGTGCACTTCCTGTGAACAATTTGAAGCATTTAATGGCTGTTTGAGGAAATGCTCATCTCTGATTGTCGTGCATTTTTGTATATGAAAAAAAAAATTTTGCGCACAAGGATATGATGCATGCATTGTGTCGAAACACTCATTGTAAGTCGGCTGTCATCGCCTTATTCATGTTTAGCCTCGTATTTTACTCAGTGTGAGTAAAATGTTGCTTTTTATAACACCAGTTTAATGGTTAATATTGCACTTGAATACGCCTACTACCGGCTTGTTCCCTTTAACTGTATTCAATGAGCAAAACGACTCCAAACGCTCCTTTCCATCTATAGGTTTTTTTCCCCGGGCAGTTCAAGTGTGACATATCAAATTGCATGTTAAAGTTAGCTGGTTTTATTCGTCCCCTCACTCTTTTACTTAGTTTTCGGCAAATTAGTCAGCAGAGAGTTGTTGAGCTCACTTTCCACAGAGGGGAACTAACCCTGGGTGCAGTGAGTGAACATTTGAGGCCTGTTCTGCAAAACCACCTGTGAAAACAAAGTGATAAAAAAAAAAAAAAAAGACAGAGAGAGAGCGATAAAAATGAAAAGGCTTCAGGGCCCACTGCTGTTACAGTAATGTCACTCCAGCTGGCACATAATAGTTTGGAATCAGAGTCGTGTTTATCTGTGTCAGACTACCATGGCTGTGCAAATACTGGCAGACTGCTGGGGAGGTGTGTATGATTGGCTTTGAAGTATGTTTTTCTTTTTTTGATCATATGATTGGGTCTGGTTCTTGTCACATGCCACGAAGCATATTCAAATATTTAAATTCAAAATGTTGTCCTTTTTTTGGTTTTTAAGGGAAAGGTGACCCTAGAGTTGATTACAGTCTGTTTACTTGTTTTTTTTATCTGTCAAGAAAAGGGTTTGATGCATGATTTCAAGAGTCGCTGTTACTTTTTCTGAAATTATGAATAGAACTAAAGTTTGTTTTGTTTTGTTTTTTTTTTTTTTTTTTTTTGAATCCCAGGGGTACTGTGTTTAAGGCTTGACTGTAATTTTCCCATTGTAAGGCATTTCAGTGGCTTGTGTCACAACAGGCTTCCCAGGACCATCATGAGCCAGCTGGTGTTGAGCAACACAGGGGGGGAATAAAACCCTGATGCATGCCTAGATAAGATGTACTATGTGCTGTGTGTCAGGCGCAGAGCAGGATGGCACATGTTAAAGCATTGCTCTTAATCTAATTTGTAACGGGGCCTGTTTCTCTGTGGGAATATACTAACCCAACACTGAAAAGGTTGAAACGCTGTGCAGAATCTAAATAAAAGCAAAATGCAATGATTTTCAAATCCCATGAACCCATATCTTATTCACCACAGGATATAGGAAACACATCAAATGTTTATATTGAGAAAAAAAAAGGGGGGGGGGGGATTTTGAGTCCTGTGTTTTGCCAGGTTTACCAGGTATGTCTTCACTGGCCTGTTGCTATTTAACCTAATTAGCTGCAAAGTGTTCCTCCAGCTATTTTCTTTATAGCTCCAATTACTTTTCCAGCCTTTTGCTGCCGCAATTCTAACTTTTTTGAGACATGTTCATGCAGTCAAATTCAAAATGAGCTAAACTTGTTTTGTAAAATAGTAAAAACGTCTCACATTAAACATTTGATTTTTTTTTCTGTTTTTTATTGTGAATAAAATATGGGTTCATGAGACCAGCAAACAATGCATCCTGCTTTTATTTACAGTTCCTCTCTCTCATCTGCATAGTGCTGCTGCACATTATCTGCCTTTTCTTTGAGCCATGCAAAGACCATAAACAAAGAGAGACAGAGACTCCATTGTTGTCAAGCAAAAGTGAGTGTTTTGCAGTGGCATTGGGAGGTATTATCATTCATCCAAACACCTCCTGTCAGTCTTGGGGTGGTAACGGATTGTCCCTGCAGGGATCTTGTTACTCAACGCTAGTGGAGAAGTGTGCCGTGGATGAGGGCTTTTGCTGCAAAGACTTGTTGTGTTCTCTTCTAGAAAACTCAATTCCTGGATCATTGCCATCACAAGAAAACAATAACAAGGTGTACGAGTCTCTTAATCATGGGCCAGTTCCCTGGAATCATCCCGCAGAATCAAAGACCGTGGGACATTGCTCTGCTACTTGGTGGCTGTGCATTTCTTTCTTTGTTCTTTTTTTTTTTTTTTTTTCTGCTATCAGAGTAATTTCCCACTTGTTTGCAAGCGACAGATGGGTTGAAGACCTGTCATTAAGGCTTGTTCTGCATTTTTGTGAACACTGTCAAAATGTTTTTTTGGTGTGTTCACCTCCCATAGAGTGTTGCTATGCTCAAAAGTAATTAAGGGATGTTTAAAAAAAAAAAAAAACCTGTAAAATTAGAGCTGTCAGTTGAGTTGAGCAATGAATGTTTTAACAAGACTCTAAAGGCAAAGTACCAAAACAAGTACACCAAGATTTCCACATTAATTTAAAAAAAAAAAAAAACAACCGACTAAAATCACATTGCTTTGTATTTCAGTTCTCCAAGGAGTCTGACTTTCTTGTAATTCTTTAAAGTGATCTTGAGCAATAGTTCTCCAGGTTTTCTGAAGATCTTCTTGACATTGACTGCTTTTTTTTTTTCACTTATTTTCGGTCCAGTCCTTTCACAGAAATGTTTTCAGAGAAATGTTTTCCTGTTTTTCTTGTTTGCTGTGAATTATTCAAGCATAAAAAAAAAAGGCAAAAAACTCAAGATATGAACCAGTGTTGTGTCTACTCATAGCAGACACCTTAGTAGAGTTTTAAATTATATCTTTAGGTATTTAGTTTCACTTCAAAGAAGCTCGATGTTTTAATTTTTTTTTTAAAGTTTAATCTGTGAAAAATGTCAAAGTTGACACAGTTTAAAATGCATAAAATAGTAATTTTGGAGGCAGCCGACATCCAAAGCAGAACTTTCAATGTCCTTAAAGAATGCTGGCAAACTGTTCCTGAAGACTACTGAAAGAAATTACAGGAAAACTTGTCTAAGAGTTCAGGTTCACTCTGTTTTGCTTTATATACTGTATTTCCATTTATGTTTGCATATGTTTCCATAAATCACTGCACCTACTTCTTATTTCCCAAGCAAAATATAAGGGAATGATGGGGTGGCTCAAGGCTTTTGCATAATACGGTATGTGTGCAGCTCCTACAAAAAGAAAACAGCACATAGCCTGACAGTGGTAAAACACTGACTGACTGAAGCATTGTTTTGAACAACAACAAGGACATCAGGAAAGAGGAGGAAGTGTGGAAGAAAACATCAAAAATCAAAAAAGCACAAATGGGAAGAAGAGTTAAATTACTTCTTTAGACAGTTTTTGTAACCCTGGCTTCATTTTATTGTTATCTCTATTTTCATACTATCACTTCTGTTTTTTTTTTTGTTTTTTTTGTGGTAGAGGCTTAGCTAACGGGACAACTGGTTATTCCACATACTTATGACAGTGCCCCCAGGTGCCTGTCACTACAACTACAACTTGCTGACATGTGTCTCGCTGTACCACCCACAGACTACCAGTGCAGTGCTATGTTGGGACCTTAAAACCCACACAGGAAACCACTAGCAGAGAAGTGGTCAATCATATTCAGTGATTTGAAGACAATGTCCCTGACCTTTATGAATTGGAAAGGTCCCGAATTAAACTTTTGTTAACTTTGAGTCGAGTGAAGTGACAACTACTGAGAGCCCAGGATCCTGATGATTGTCATATGACAGGGTTTTGATACATTAGTGGAATTTCCGAGATGTCTGGTCGTGACAGAAGCAATGCCTGGCAGGTATGGACACTCCTTAAGTTTGTTGCCACATTGTAATCATAATCATATGACTGAAGAAGGCTTTACTCACTTCACAATGTATCCCTTTTGACAGAATAAAGTGTACATGTACAGACGGGCACAAACCTCCAGGGCTGAAAAAATTAAGCTGAATGGTGCAGAACAACTGCAGTTCCTCAAGTGGCCACTTGAGGCTGACCCCCACAAGCCAATCAGTCCTCATAGACTCCTGTATTAAACATAATATAACTTGTTTCTAGCCTACTATATAAACGTTTTTTGGTCTCTGTAGCTAATTCGCCCTTTCTCACCAGTTGTACAAACTCATTGGTTTTTATTCTATTTTAAATTAAATTAACTTGACAGGTACTCGCTGATATAGGTGACTTATCACACTTTATGTCCAAAAAGTCTCCTCAGTTATGGTGAGGGGAATTCTAGCATTTAATTGCGTGATACTTAGTGCTAATAGATAGGTATCTCTGGCTGTAGTGTGCATACATAGTGCATGGATACAGCTGGCTAACCATGTCAGAAACCAATAACTTCTGGCTCAGGAATAAAATGAAAACAAAACAATGTTCCAGCATCCAAAAGGCTAAAACTAAGAGTTTAAGATGACTCTGCCATCTAATTTGAGTGCTAATGTTTTATATGTAAAAGGGAGGGTACCCACTCTGGGCAAGGGACAAGTTGCTCCCCCAAGTGGAGGAATTTAAGTATCTTGGAGCAGTAATGAGGATGTTGTACTGGTCTGCTGTGATGAAGAGAGAACGGAGTATAAGATGCTATGTCCAAGTGCTTTGGGTAGCATGAGACTGTGGACACGAGTGGCTAAAATAAGGTTCCCCCCGTAGTGGGTCTGGGTTCTCCCATAAATATAGGGTGAGGAGTTTGGTCATTGAAAGGAGCCACTTGAAGTGGTCTGGGCACTAGGATGCCTTCTGGATGAGATATTCTGGACAAGTCCTATGAGGGGAGGCCCCAGGACAGACCCAAGACATGCCGGAGAGATTATAACTCTCAGCTGTCTTGAGAACATGTACAGTGTAAATAAGACAGTTATTAGAGTAGATATTGTTTTACCTGGTCAGTGGAATTTAAGTATACTGAGAATTTCTCAATCTTTAGCTATAGTGTACTTGAGAAAGTCAGGCACAATTCCACTCAGCCCTGTTGCTCCCCTCTTTCTCGCTCTGACCCATCTTTTCTTCCTCAGCTCTCAGTAGGATTTGATGTCAATTGCACAGCCAAAAAGTTCAGCAGTACAAATATTTATATAAACCAGACGGGATGTGACAGTGTGAGGAATAGGAACTCCACTGGGAAGATGCTAGAGGGTTATCCTTGGGCTAATCTCCACTAAGACATATTTATAAACCTCGCTAGCAGTTAGAGTGGACCGCTTCCAGCTTCAGCGCTAAGATGCAAACTGTATTTGGTCAGCAGCACCACCACCGGGACCAACTTCAATAACGACGTCTGTTTAACCAGTTTAATATTTGCATGGCACATAAACATATGGTTATACTTCAGGGTTTCGTTTGATTTGCACAAACGCGTAATAGTTTCCATGCGTTGAGGGAGCACAGGGGATTTCTCCGTACTGCCTTTCGCTTTGTTTTTTTTAGCTGTCAGAGCCGAATTTCATCTGACACCACCGTCAACTGACAACAAAGCCTCAGAGTAAAATATAAGTGAGGTATTTAGTGTATCTGCGGTGCTTTTTTTTTTTTTTTTTTTTTTTAATTTAAAAAAAAAAAAAAATTCTGTGCTTGTCAGCCAGCGTTTTTATTGCCTTCAAACCCATATGAGTGGCAGATGTTACCATGAAATATCCATGAATAAAACATGCACAGTTATTGGTAAACCATATTTAGGGGGAGTGTTTAAAGGCAGCAACACTTCCTGTTCTGAGCCGAAGTTTGCATGGAAGTTTTTCAAGCTTACAGAGCAAATCTAAGTAAGGCCTCTTGTTCATCATATATGCATGTCCTATATGGGGCAGTAGACCTTATGTAAATGTAATTAGCCATAAACTTTGGAATGAACTGCAAAACAGCATTTTTGGAAAATTCGGAGGGGGTGGGGTCCTCACTTTTTTGATGAGCTTTTTTGATCCTTACTTGAAACATTTTAGTTTGTCTGGCATTAAGTGGTTAATACCACTACTGTTAATACTCTCTCTCAGCCATGACCCATCCCCCTGCAAGATACTAGACCCCCTTTAACCCTCTACTCACCCCCTGCTCAGTAGCATTCCAGCTGGCCAGATGGTGTCTGCCCTGCACAGTGGACACCACAGAGCTGAGAGGGAGAAACCCCACTGGCAGGATGAGACATTCCACCCCACTGATCCTCCCCCCCCCCCCCCAGTCCTCATTTTGCGCCCTCTTTCTCTCTGTTCTTCTTCTCGGTATCTCAGAGGCTGCTATTCTGTGGAAGAACTCTATGCTGATAAGTTGTTGGCAAGCGGAAAAATCTCATTATCGTTTGTCAGGGTCATCAACTCAGTCAGCTGTGAGGAAGAACAACAGCAGAGATAGCTGTATGTGAAATAAGAGCATGCAACTATCGAACAGCTGTCTGAAAAGAGAGAGTGGATTAAATCTCATGTAGTTGAGGTCATGTCATTTTTAGCTACTGAAGTTGCTACTTTAACATGTGCAAACCCATTTATTTGTCAAATGTCCTGCCTCTGGTCAGTTTTTGAATTTAGATTTGGTTGTGCAACAATATTTGCATTCGATCAAAAGTGGCCTCACAGCAGGAACTACTGATATAAATCGTGGAAGTGCATGCAGAAGAGAAGGGACAATGGATGCAAACATCAGTTCTCCCTCTCTTAACTGACCCAGTAGAGGTTTTTGTAAAATTGAAACGGCTTTTAGTCATTCTTTATTTTTCACATTTTCCATCGTAAGTTGGCAAAACCGATGTGCTGGAAGTGTTGCTGGAGCACTAAAATTCTTTGTGTGTCTGCTCTGGGGGTAGTGGCTTTAATTGCAGCTACTAAGCTAGATCTATCCTATTTAACAAAAAAAAAAAATCTGTGTGTGTGTGTGTGTGTGTGTGTGTGTGTGTGCGCATGTATATGATCTCCTGGCTAGATAAAGTACCATAAACCCCACCCTTCCTTCTCACCGCTGTAGCTTCCATGATTGCAGTCTTTTGTTGGAGAGGCAGTGTGTGCGTTTCTCCTCGCCTGCCTTCTTCCTTGTTCTTTTTTTTTTTTTTCTTGTTTTCCCCTCTTTGCATGTGCACAGTGCATTTGTGTGAGTGTGTTTGCTTGTTTGTTTTTCCCCATATGCAATGCTTAATGGCTTCTGAATGGAGGGAAATGGAAAGCTGGAAGGCTTGGACAAAAACGTAGTCTGTAAATAGACGAAAAAAACGCGCACTCACGCTGTCCAGTGTAACTTTGAAGCTTGATTGTGTTTGAATGACATGTAGCCAAATTAAAGATTTCCAGGAGGGGAAGCTGCACGCTTTCTTTGTCTTTCTGGTGACATAAGTAGTGCTGCCTGAAGCGGGTCAGTGCATTTCTACAGCGCGAGTACCCACAGGGTTGTTATGTCAACTGCTTTTCGGGCGACTGGCTCCAGTCAGCAGGACTTCTGGTAAAAGGGATTTAAGGGACTTTGTGTCTCTGTGAGAAAGAGAGGGAGGGAGAGGGGGAGGTGGATTAGTCTCAGACCCTGTTGTTTTTTTTGCAGTAGCAGATTTTGTCCTCCTCACCCCCATATCACCAAACTGAGGCCTCTCGGCACCCTGGAAACACATGCCCCACAAAGCCATCACATCCATCCCCCCCTTCCCCACAAAAGCCCGTTCTCTCCAGCTTTCTACCCATCTCCTGTCCTCTTTCCCCACACTCTGACCTCACTTCGTTTTCCTGCTGGACCCTCTTGTCTCCGTTCACAATCCCTTTTTTGTATCGTCCTCTGCCCTCCGTACTCTTCTTCTGTCTACAGCTGCTTTTCCTTCCTCTGTCACTTTAACTCCATTTCCCTCTTTTCCCTCACAGATCAAAGGGATAGTTGAGTCATGTGATTGAAGACCCCGTTGCCAAGATAGACAAACACACCCTGCTGTCAGAATCAAACTCTGAAGCGGACTCTATTAGCGGTGACGGGGATGCGAGCAGTTGGAGTTGTGATTTAAAATTTGCCAGTTGTTGCAGGCAGGGCACTTACACCGCCTTAAGTGCTGAAAGATTGCTTTTTAATGAGACACACATTGAACACTCACTATGTGGTTAATTGTTATGTGAGGGTTGCTTTAAAAAAAAAAAAAAAAGCGACACACCCTCCATCTACCGTCCTCCCGGGCCACATCACGATGCATTTTTTTTCCAGTTGAAAAACATTGGTTTGATTGCTTGCATGGATCGATATACGTATAAAACATGGGGTTATTGCATCAGGGCTAGTGACCTGTATCTGCTTTCAGTGGAAAGGCACATGACCTGGTCGTAGTCATACACACCCATTGCAACATATTGTATACCAAACAAATCACAGGACTTCTTGTGCTTCCTGTCATTTTTCTGTTGTCGACAGCGGTAGGATGACATGTTGCTTTTTCTGGACATAAAAAGAACACAATAATGGTAAGATTTGATATTACTATATTACGTCTACAATTAAGAATATTTTTGTGGACTAACTGTTTCTGTGCCAGTGACTTTTTGACTGCTTTTGAAGTCCAGTGAAGGTGGAAGTCTGTCCTCTCGGGTGTTTGACCTGTGACTCTGCAGCAGAGCTCCTGGTGGGCTAACCAGGGCTAGGGCTTCCTTTAGAGGTTTGTTGGACTTAACTGGGCTAAGGATTTAATATTACTACATGTTTCTCATCGGTTTCTGTGTGTGCATATATCACTTTAACCCTACCCCCCTCATGGTAACACCTGTGGAGAGGAAGTACGATAGAAACCATTGCACAACATACATGAGTGCAAAATGCAGTAGAGACTTGCACACTGAGCTGAGACGTGCATAAATTGGGTACATTTTCTTGAGGGCTGGATGGGTGATGTCACAGTCTCCCTCAGAGACACTGATCTTTTCTTACTTTTACTGGAATTCATCAGTAAAATTTGGGGATTCACATTAGATGACCAAATCTCAAAGGAAGGAATACTTTTGGAAGTTGCTCGCATATGCTTCCTTCCTGTGCACTGAAGAGCATACTTTTTTACTTCCATCTTTTGTTTTGTTCCTTCATGGCTCCTGATGCTGGCAGAGGATTTCTCAGCACACCACCAGCTGTAAATCCTTTTTTTTCTTCTTTATTTCAAAAATGGAAGGCCAGTTTGTTTTTGCACTGGCACCTGGTTTTCTTAGTGGAGCAGAGTTTCCACTCTCCACCCTCTTCCCTCAGGAAGAGACTGTGTCAGCAACTGGCTGGCTCTGTCTTCAGCAGCTTCCCCTGATTTTGTACGATTAGGAAAAGAACATTTCTCTGATGGTTTACTGTTTATGTGAATTTGTGAAGTGGCTAAAATGTTGTCATGATGATACAAAATTTATATCCTGAGTACTAATGGCCATAAAACAACTTGGCAGATTTGAAACCTGAGAGCTGTCAAAGTCTAGCGCTCTCAGGTGTAAATGTCTGTGGTGTTTAGGGTTTCAATGAGAAAAAACAGAAGACTTGTGGGAATTCTGGCAAAGCTGAACTGAAACAACACTGAAAGGTTGGACACGAGTTCATATCGGTCTTTGGTTGCGAGCTCAATATGTTTCATTGGTCCTGTGACTTCTCTCATTAAGTTGATGACTTACAGAGCTGTGGGCTTTGTGGTGAAAGGCTGACTGACTGTCTGTCATAACACCTTAAATGTTTGCTAAACAGTGCTTACATGCACTTTGGTTCATTCTTTACCAGTGATGTAGTGATGCAATTTTTTTTTTTTTGTATATATACACAGTTAAAAGCTTTTTCCATACAAATCTACTATTCATGAGTAGGGTGTTGACCACAGTCCTGCTCTGTCCTCTTGTTTGGACATGTGATTTCTGACAAAATCCAGTCTGGTAGACTACAGGTCAATATCTGCCTTTAGGGCAGCATTCTGTCTGGCCCTTATCTCAGAGTAGTTTCTGTGTATGCTGTTCTTATGAATATGTCAACAGGTGTTCATTTCCTGTAACTCATATCATCAGTGACCAACAGTGACATGGTGAAAATTAACTGGGTTTTCTCATTTGAGCTGCTTATACCAGCCAGTAAAACACTTGACAGTTTAACTGCAGGCAGCATAATTGTTTTATCCAGTGAGCTTAAGTGTTGTAACTTCTGCATTTGTGGTATATTGCATTTCTTACAGATGTTATGTAATCTCAAGTAACTCCTTACTTGAGAGGAGTAAACATTTTAAGATGGCCCTGTCATGCAGTACTTAGACTTACAAGAGGAAATGATTTGAAGATATTTTGAGTCCAAAATAGATGCTGTCTGAAACAATTCAAAGTTTTTCTCACTACCCATCCCTTCTATTTAAGAGAGCACTGGACATTTGCCAGGGTTGAGAAAAAGCTTTTAGGAAGAAGGATATGGGGCACGGCCAGGAAGTGACACACTTGGCCTGTGTTGAGACAGATCTTCCTCTTGTAGACAGTAACAGCTCCCAATGGGCAACAAAAGGTCAGAGAACACTCTAATGATTGGAAGCCGATGATTCAGTTTGTTTGTGTGCCCTAGAGGAGCAGAAATATTATTGCCCACATAAATTAGCCGGTAGGACTGGTATAACTACATAGTGAACAAGACAGACACATTGTCACCCGTGACACAAAACAAAAGAACAAGATGTGTTTTGTTTTGTTTTTTCTCTTTGTCTTTGTTAACAAGCTGCTCTCAAATATGTGATGTGATCCCCTTTCAGGGACAATCAAACTGAACCAGATGACTTAGCTGCTGTGATGGAAACAGATGTTTTGTTCTGTTGGGAGTTTTGGCCCTTTTTTTATTGTTATGTCGACTGCTATTACTCCTTTCACTTATGCAGGCCTGTCTTACTGCTTTTTTTGATCCTGGTAGCTGCGCTTGTCTTCATTACTCAAGAAATAACCATAAATAGGTAAAGGCACCATGCAGTGTTTTGGTGTTGTAAATCACCTAACAAAACAAATATTCTGGGTGAGTCCACATGTGCTGATAGAGGGGGTGATGATTTTTAAAGTATGACTCACAACTGCATTTTGAGTCCCCCTTGTTGCTTAAAATAACAGAGGCGGCTTCCAAACAAAGCAGCCTCGACGTTCTGGGTCTCCACGGATAAGCTTTAGTGCACTGTGGAGCTCTCCTTTTATAGGTAGTGACCTAGGTGAATTACGTAAGCGCGCACACACACACATGCGCGTGCAGTCCTGAAATCAACATCTAAACGAAGGATCCTTTTTGCCTTCATAAGGCTTTGTTTTGGTGTAGCATTGAGTTCAAACCTAAAGGTCAAGTCAAATTAAAGATTTCTGTGTTAGTATTTGTTGCGAAAATGGCTCTTTGCTTAAAACAGGTCAGGGAACGTCACAGTTTAGGGTTGCTTTGGTTCTACTTTGATTTTGGTGGTTTTACCATATTATAAGAATGTAAACTGTGAAATACCCTAAAAAATTAGGCTTGATGAGAAATCTAATACACTCTAATCATAAATATCTGTTTCTTATTGAGCTCTGTAACCCAGGAAAGCTTCAGTCTTGGAAGCGGTGGATTTCTTGTTCCCAGTTGATTAGGCGTGCGTGTTTAATTTCTCATTTGGTTTTCATATTGTGTTGTGAACTCTGTTTTAAAAGCTTTGGCCTAGTCTAAGCTGGGATGTGTACTTAGAGTCTGTTCTAGTTTCTGTTTTGATTAAGTTTAGTTGCAGTTTTTCCAACAGAGCTAGGTTCCAGTTGTGGTCAGAAGTTTACATACACTCATCATGGGCATAAATGTCATGGTAATTTTGGTCTTTTAATGATTTCTTTGAGCCGTTTTTCTTCCAGGGTGGATATGATTGTACAACATATCTTCAGTGGCTTTAAAAAAACAAATTGGGTGCACAAGTTTAGAGAAAATCCAGAATAAATCCAATCCACACAAGAAAAGAAGTATACGTACAGTCTCAAATATATACAAACACCCCCAACTAATATTTGGCTAAATGTCCCTTAGTAATTTGTACCACAACCAGATGCTTTTGATGCCATCAACAAGCTTCTGGTATAATTCTGGCTGAAGATTTCATTTGTGACCAAATAGCTCAAGCTTAGTGCAGATTGAAGAAGGAGAAACTGAGTTTCTTGGACATTTTCCTGAGTATTGGTCAATCCAACGAGTCCTGTCAAACAAATCCTTTTTATGGCAGCAAAGAGAAATTAGCAGTTATAGTCAATCATGATGACTAATGAGAACTTAATAGGCCTTGGCTTTGTCAACCCCTCAGCACTTGTGAAAAGGTTTGCGTGAATTTATTTGAGCCTGTATGTGTAATCTTAACCCAGTGTGCCCCAACTTGTGTTTTGAAGTAATTGAAGATGTATGCAGCACAATTATTCCACCATGGAAAACCGCTTGGAAACCCCCCAAATTACCATGACACGATGATGAGTGTATGTGAACTTCAAACCACAACCTCTGGTGCTTACATCATTTGTTATTAAGTAATACATGTATAAGGAGCTAGCCTTTAAATGCCTTAATACCCAGGCACTTTGTCACAGTGAATTTTTTCTTTCTTTCTTTCTTTTTCTTTGTCTCATGCAGAGGGACAAGAAACCAGTTTCAGCCAAGACTGCACTTGTCTTGGTTGCAACTGTAGTCCTGATTCAGTTCTGCAGTTCTGGTTACAGCGGCCCTCCAGCTTGAAGCTGCTCACCAAAACAAGAGCAGGAATGCAGTACACAAAAGTTATCATTGTCAAGGCATAAGGCAAAACACTAATTGGAGAGGCAGCTAAAAGTTACCAAAGACCACCAAAACAGCGACTTAGTCTGTGATCCAAAAACGCAAAGACAGGAAGAGCTGGGACCAGCATGCGGGCAGTCACTGAACTTTTAAAATAGATGCAGGGGACTTTTCCATGTGTAATTTGATTTGAAGGGGTGACAGAATGAAACCTAAAGCACTAACATAAGTTGCCAAGCATAATTTGTGGCACTTAATATACCTGGGCGTCTGCGAGAGAAACGGTGAAATGAGCACAAATGCTTGACATCAGACTAAGTGGAATCAATGTGAACTGTACTCATTGGCTAATTTTTAGGATTGTTGGGATCTTTTCTACACAACGCAGATTAATTGTAGGTGTCTTAGACATCTGCAGGCTTGTAAGAAGGCTCAGACAGCATGGAGTCGTCCAGCACAGTCACAAAGTAAACTAAGGGAGACACTGTGGTCGCTCAGTGTTTAGAAAATCAGTTATTTTAGGTGGAGGAGGAATGGGGGAGGCCAAGGTGAAGACCAACAGACACATTTTCTCTTACTGGATGGCACTCGTACACATACACATTCTGTATAATATACACCAGTTTCCTATGTAATATTTCAAAGCTGTATTCTCTTTTAAAGGGAGTCATTTATTAACCAAAAGGTGGTCAGAGATTGTAAGCACTCAACATTTGTTCTAGCTTATCACTGTTACAGAATAGGCTCTTAGAGTCAGAGCATTTATTCTACCTTATGATCAGACACACCTTTGTTTTTCCTGTTGCCTTGACCCATTCCTCAGTTTTCCTCTTTCTTCTTGCCTCTCACATTACTAACATTGCCCAGATGCGGAACACTTATTTTCCTATATCCCTGAAGTGTGAGAACTGATGTTCTTAATTAACTTGTGCTCTGTATTTATACGGAATTCAGGGGGCTATGTTTAACATGTGCCCCTCTATGGTATATGCATCATTGATTCATGTATGCATGTGTATACTGGTCATGCATGTGCATGGGCTAAAATGGCCTGTGGTGTTGTTGCTTTTGGCTTATCGGCAAATATGAAGATATTTGGCTAACGTTTATCTGTGGTGTCACATCGACTTTGCTCTGGTTAAATGTTTAGAGATGGTGTGACGAGCCTCTAAAAGACTTTGTTTTTTGTATAATGATGGTTTCTTTGTTTCCCTAATAAAAATACCTCACGCCCCTCTCTGTCTTCTCTTTGACTTTTCCAAAGCATCGTGAGCATACTTGTGCTGTGAGAAACGTCTGTGGAAAAGCCCCAGTGCTTTTGGTCCAGCGGTCAGAAATGGTGCCTAATTATTATTGCTGTTGTCAGCTGGCAGTGCCGTTTTCAGAGCTCTGCGTCCAGACCGTGTGTGGCTTTTTTTCCTCCTCTGTGAATACTTAATGGAACAAAGTGAGTTGAACTTAACAGTCTTACTGTTTTTTCTTTCTCCCTAAATCATTGTGACTCACTTGGTATTGAAAAGTCAAGTTATTTTATAGTGCTTTTTTTGGGGTGCTGAAGGATGTGGAAAGGAGATGATTAAAAGATGATCCTTTTCACAGACACGGGTAGCTGAAGCCTGTCTCAGCATGCACGGACTGAGAGGCTGTATACACTGTGGATTGGCTGCAAATATAAGACGGGAAAAACACATGTAGTGATGAAAATAAACATTTACTGATTCACACTAATGGACAACATAGAGATTTCCATGCACTGTAAAGACAGTCATTATGCCGGATAATAATTCTGAGAGCGGATAAGCTAGGTACAAAGCTGTAAGGAATAACATGGGATTAAGATAATATTGCATGTGCATTTACCACTCTATACCCCCACCTCAACTTTCCAACCACCTCAAAAGTCGGTCGATGTAATAGAGGTTAAAATCGGAGCCTCACAGCGGTGGTCGGGCGTCTTTGATCTGGCTGACATCATTTTCATGAGGTGGGTGCCAGATGTGATACGGCAGGGCTTGACTGAGAGAGATGCAATTTGCTTAGTTTCTTATGAAAGCTGCACCAATATGCAGTTTTGTGTAAATATGATAATATGGAAGGTTGTATCAGTTTACAGTAATTGCTTTATTTCTAAGTTAAACATTAAATGCATTTGCAGTTTTAGATTTACAATCTACAAAATACACCCTCCACAGGAGAAGATCAATGCTTTTTAACAGTCATTATATCTTAAATTACTGAGACTCAGTCTAAAGCTATGTGTCTGAACATGGATTATACTAGTGTTGTGCAAATTTCAGTCGTTCTTTGCTAATGCTCGGGGGCAATCCGTTAACATACTTGGGCAGGTCACAGTTTTCGGTTTCTTCTTTAGAAACTGACGTGCGCTTGTTTGCTTGTTTGTTTGCTTTGGATTTGTGTCATGCTGGAATTTTTGTTTCTGATTCCTGGGTTTGTCTTGTCAGTCAGTATTTTCGATATTTCCACAGGCTAGCATGGTAAATGTTGCCTCCCCCAACATCCCACCTCTGTGCATACTACACGTTCAAAAAACAAATGTAGTTAATCGTCGTCTTATCTCAGGGTTCACAATCCTTCCTTTTTATGTGCTTTAGCAACGTGTATTAATTTTCTGGATGGAGTCTATTGAGGTCAAGGTTGTGCAAAATGTCCTCAGCAGTGTCTGAGCTGTTACTGATATGCACTGATGCCTCTTGTGCCAAGTCTGAAGCATTTACCCATCTGTTTTGCATTGGACGTCTAAGTGATGTTGTACAGGAGTGCCCTCACTTCTCTTGTTTACTGTATGTGTTGGTACATCCGGTTTTAACCAGCTTTAATGGGCCAGTTGTCTGAAATTGTATCTGCAGGATGCACTAATGATGTCTTCCTTCCTTGTTTGCAGTGCTGGAATGATTTTGATGGAGTAAGACATTGCTGTCACGGGAGATTTTAAAGAAAAAAGTTGGATCACATATCAAGAAACTAGTCTCTTAAACCGAGTCGAACTGCGTAATGGATGGAATAGACACCCTGCAGAGCTCTGCGCCAGAGACCAAGGCTGAGCGAATTGCTCGCTACAAGGCAGAAAGAAGGCGGGAGTTGGCTGAGCGCTATGGCAACACAGAGGAGTTCACCTCAAAGTACGTGCGTAAGGACAGGAAAACTGCAGGCACATCCGAAACAGTGTCTTCAACAACAAAGGAGAAAGAAAAATATGAGGATAATGGAGCAGAGCAAACATGCACCAGGAGGGCCTTTAGGAGTAAAGTAGCAGAACCTGTGGAGCCTGCTGATGAAGAGCCCACAAAGAGAACAGCTCACCCCAAAACAGAAACGACTATATCCTCAAAATCAGAAGCTGTGCCCTCCATAAAGATGTCCTCCCATTCCAGGTGAGTTTATTCACATTGTCATAATATTAGATATTAAACACACACTAACCCGTTGTTTGTGCAAGACCAGTCTCATTGTTGTTTTCACAGTGACATATAATTGGCCAGGGCCACGAAACAGAACTGCACAGGCTTGTGCAAGCGGGTCGTCTAAGAACAGATGTAACTGATGCGCATGCAAATCTCTTAAAACTAATTTCAGGAGAAAAAAACCTGAAACAGTGTATTGCTTTTCTGAGGTTTCTTTGATTTAAAGAACATTTGCAGCAATTGGGCCATTTTTATTCAGCTATTAAATGACTTTAAATGGGCTTGCTGGCTCCCAGTACGTGAAAAGGAGGTAACAAATCGGTGCATTTGAAGAACACTTTGTGCTATCTTCTGTTTGAGGTAAACACAAGTGCTAGCATTTCCAAAATTGGCCATGTGTGGAAAGAACAGGACTACCTTGTTTATTTTGCCATGGTGTGTTTTGCTGTGATTACGTACATGCTGCTTGGTTTGGTTCACTTCACAGTTATATGAGGGGCTCACAAAACCAGTGAATAATGAACCTCTATTGTCAGCTTGACTGGATGAAGAACCTGGAGGTTTCTCAGAGGAATGCTTGTTTCTGAGAATTGTACACAGACGGAGTAAAACATGTCCTGTCGTGGGTCTGGGGCTGTAATCATGCTGCGGATTCTGCTGCATGCACATAACTGGACTTGTCTGTTCCTGAATAAAGCTGCCTGAGGGAGTGATGCTGCTGAGGAGAAGAACAGAGATGGATAAGAGTGCTGAGATAAAATCAGAGTTGGAAGCGAATGAGTGTAGAGCTGTTGAGCTTTGCCAACTTTTCATGCTTTGCACTTAATTAAGCATATTATAGACAAGTTATTTTATACATTGGAAAAGACATGCCTTGGGTTATGGCCTTAAAATAAAAATAGAGCGCAAGCAGCATGGCATGTTTCAGTGTTCTACGTTATCATATTTTATGGCAAGTTTGGCTAGTTTGATTACGTTTTAAAATAAATAAGTCTTTTTTATTTCTACATGCATATTTTAACAGTGATCATCGTCCTGCTTTTGTGGCTTTATTTGGATTAGAACTTTCTCTCTCTCTCTTTTTTTTTTTTTTTAAACAGGTTATGAAATGTGAGAGGAACTTCTCTCAGTGCGTCGGCTTACCACAGCAGAAAGAGTGTTTGGGAAAGTACAGAGTGCAGTTTATGTACTGTGTTTTTAATTACAGAGAGCAGAAAGTTAGGTTGACAGGTTAAAGTGTTTGTCTCACATGCCTGTCATGTTATCTACTATTTTTGTAAGTTCTGTAATGACGTTCATTTCACGTCACAGCCCAGCTGTGCAGGCTTACACAACATACATAAGTATGGTATTGTAGAAGCTTTTGTTGTCTAGGTATTCCCATATATTAATGGTTTTTAGTACTTCATATATTTTCCTTTATTTTAAGGCGTCTGCTTTCCGCGTTGACTATTGTGTCTTTAGTGGGTCACACATATTTACTGAAACATGAGCAACATTTTTGTGTAGTCTTTTACAGAAGGAGCGTACAGGAAACTGGAGCTTAGCTGTCTCGGTGATAATGAAAGCTGTCAACAGGCGTTTATCTGCCACAGACACGATTCTTTTCCTCGTGAAGTTGCAGTTGAAGGGTGACATTCCAAAAGTCTGCTTTTTGACGTGAAACTGTTACATTACACCCTTAGCAATTTAAGAAGAATTCGTTTGGTAATGCTTTGTCATCCAACATCTGATGCGTTTGTATGCATGAAAGCGCACTCTTTGGCTGGCTTTCTCCCATTATTTCTCCAATTTTATGTTAAAGACTCCTGGTTTTTAATAGAGGTAGGAATCGGAATCACCAGACACCCCACGATACAATATTATCACAGTACTTCCCTCACTGTGTGATATCACTGAGACTTTCAACATTTTGCGACATACTTCGTATTACAGTAACATTTTTCCAACTTTAAATTATGTCCTCAAGTTAAACTTTGTTGATATCTGTTTTGTCCGATAAGATAACGTTCACTTCAGTTATTATTTTGCTGCAAAATGTGATTGTCAACACTGTAACTAAAACCTGCCATTAAGACAGAGTCAGTGTAATATCAGTCTGACTGCAGACAAATGAGGTCAAGTTGCCAACTTCATGCAATCTGTTTCTGATAACATAGTAATGACCTGTGCTAAATGCAAATGTAACCACTACATTTGCCCTCAGCAGCCTTCTCATTCTATAGGAATATAACCAGAATACAACCAGCTTGCTGCCAATTGAGTCCAGTCCCCTTGAATTGTGCTCATTGACAAAGATTCGTTCAGACTGATGGCAACATGCTGGCAATCTGTCTGAACTGATAAATTAGACGGCAGTTATTTGCAAACTTTTAATCTCTCGTAGATCGTTTGCTCTCAGTCCAGACCATGACTGTTTCCAGAAAGTTTGCCTCCTATCAGGTAAACTGTGCAATCAAACATGATAGTGAGTGTGCAACACTCTGGGCAACCATTTAGTTACCACAAGTTATATTCAGTTACAGAAGGTTAAAAGTCAACAGTATATTTTTTTTTAATGTGTGTGTGTGTGTGTGTGTGTGTGTGTGTGTATGTTATCATATGAATTTGGGATAGTATACATGGAATTTCCAGGACTGCATAGGTCATAGTAATCTTGGTTTGAAAGTGCTCTATGCTGTCAAGCATGTTTAACAAACCACAACTATTAATGCTACTGACATGATGGGGTTGGTACCCAACCTCTTTATAAACAAAACAGAATTAGGATTAAGGCTAAGGACTGTTTACAGTACGGAGCCACAGCAAAGACAAATGCCTCAAAAAGTTAAGCACACAAATCAGATGTAATAAAATTACAGCTTTTAACAACGTCGCAGCCACAAGTGTTGTTTTTATGCTCTTATTTCATTTTCTCTCATTATATAATTTAATATGATGCACACAAAGAAAAACATAAATTTATGTGAAAAAGTTTACTGTGAGTCGTGTTTGTTTGATTACACAAGTGCCCGGCTGGATTGGAAAGTTCCCCTCTGTTTTGCTTTTTGCCCACTCATGCACTGCATTCCAGTTTTCTTCATCTACTTTCAGCTGACTGTCAACGTGTGGGTAGCATAGGTGATGTGTTTCTGATACCTGTTATAAGGTTGGTTGTTAAAAATGGGCTGTCCGAGATCAAACGATGAGGTTTACAACAAATACATTTAAGTTAGAGCAACGACCGATTTGGACTTCTGCAGCAAATCATTGTAGAGTCTACGACATAATCTACGCAAGTTACCGTCACCATCAAGAGCATTCATACTTGTGTGAGGTTCATTATGTGTTAATTACCTTGTGGTCCTGTCCTGATGTTTTATGTGCTGCCAGCCACAGCAGAAACAAAGTGCTGGGACTTTTTTCCTCCTGCGTTCCCACTCTTTGTTGTGGTCAGTTTTTCTTCTTTTTTTTCGTTTTCAAGAAACAAACATCTTTGTCCCTTAAGTTTTTCCATTTCTTTGTACAATCCATTGTCTCCATTTCAATAGTTTTGGCAGTCTCCTTCCACAAATGAGCTGACGTCTGTGAGTCCTTACATTATAATGTTATGATCATTCTCTCATTGATCCAATCAAAAACTGTGGCCCCAAAAAAGAAAATGTAGCTGGAAATGTGTAGGAGGAATCAACGGTACTGAACAGGCCAATCAAAATAGTTTGGAGTTGTGTTGACTTGACGTATGGTTGCAGATCTACAAAGGCGCGCGTCATGTTGTGGCGGAGAATGGTTTCAGAGGGGTTCGTGGTTTGCTTACACACAACATAGATTTAACACAGAAGTATAAAACATAAATCTCTGCAGCCAGAGATTTTTGAGTATTGCATCACTTCAGTTTATTGTTAACTACATATATTGGCCTGGTGTAGCATGATGTCTTCACAAAACTATCAGGAGGCGTGGCCATTAAGAACTGACAAAAGTTTGTGTAGTAAACAAATCCAAGCCAAGAATTACTCATAAGAAACTGCAATAAAAAACACTTCTGCAGTAGTTTTAGGCTCACAAATTACAGCAGTACAAGGAAAAGCAAAATAATACAGAGTCCAAGCCAACGTTTAAATGTTATTTTGTTCCCTTTTGCAGCTGCATAGTGTAGTTGTAGCTCTTGTGCATGTAAACAGTTAACATTAAGAGTCAGCTAAGAAGATATAGTGCTTACTTAATAAGAAAAAGGAGGAAACAAACATCCTTTATGCCTGGGTGTGGCATGCGATCAATTTTGGACTGATGGGCATAGGCAGCTTTCATAAACTGACATTTGATTATAGTATGGTACCTGGCACTTGCTCATCTGTAGCCATATTTGCTCAAAATATCTTTAGGAAGATTATCAAATCCTGATAATAATCCAACTGTGTCAAGTTTGTCTTTGAGGAAAAGAGGGCTGGAAGAAATCAGCCAATTAATCAGCTTTTATTTGCTTAAAACTACTACTACTTTTGCTTATCTCAGATTCCTTTTTATTTCCACTATGCAGAAAGTATTTAGTGGCAAATGTACACTGAAGGAACAACTGAACTTAAGAGGTTAGACTCTTAAAGTAGAAGCTAAACCCACGCTCCCTCGTTCTCAAGAAGCACACTGTGATGCAGTTAATTGTAAGCGCTTGCTGCTGCTTGTTTATAGTGTGAACTTTGAGGTTCACTTTCTCACAATAGTGTGTGGTTGCGGGCTTTTAATGAAGCACAGTGGGATGTACTTGAATGAAGCATCTGAAATGAACTAGGGTTTGTGTAGCTTCTGCCTTCCCTTTCTCCAGTAACCTTTGACCCGTTGCAGATGTCCTCTATTGTATTAAAGCATTTCTCCCCTCCTCCTGTTACATCACTGCTGCTACCCCACAGGCAGCTGCTGTCCCCATCCATTTTTAACACCCATTACTTGGAAATGAATGACCATATCTTCAGATGCAAGAAAGGCTTTGCTGTTATATCATAGCTGACACGGGAGTGGAAGAGCAGCATGAGTAAATGGATTTATGTCATATGAGACGCAGTAAGTTGCTTGCTGCAGTTCTTGCAATTTTTTTAGACTTAAGTGTGCATTTGTAGGCTATAATAGTGTATTTAAGAGTGATGTGCATATATTTTGTGCTGTTTGCCAGCATCACTTGTGAAAAATGTGTAACTTCTGTCATCTCTTTATTGCATTAGAGAGTGACCTCATTTCTCTCTGTCTCCCAGGCTGCTGGAAACTGATGACACAGAGGAGCCAAAGGGTAAGATGAACTCGTACTTTCACTGCACTCTGATCCTCTATTGTTCCACACACTGCCTTATCACTAAGCTCATTCAAGTTCTATTACTCAGTGTGAAGGGAGTACTGAGCTCATTGCTGATGTCAGATTACCTTCCTGATTTATAGACGTTGGCTTTTTAATACTCTTTTATCGAGAAGTGAAGAAAAATACATCTGAAATGTTCTTTGCTCAGTTTGTAGTTGATGTATAATTTTAAAAAGCATTGCTTTAGGTTTTCTAAACTGATATATATTTTTTCCAATAAAGAAATAAATAAAATAGAGACGCTGTTTGGCATTTACTTGCTGAGACAGCTAACCAGCTAGCTTTACAAACTAAAGCTGTGTCCAAGCTGTGTAGATAAAACACAGAAACATATTTTACATACAAGTATAGTTACAAGGATTATTATCTGTGTCCACTGTGGAAAAGAAGCTATGGATAAGCAATTTTTTATCTTCTGTTTACTTATTACTCTCCTCTAAATATTACTAACTGATGTAATTGACAATATAAACAAGTTTATTAGCTGATAACCTTTTTTATACTTATATCATCTAGTGGTTTTGTACTTTGAATTATACACTTTGTTAGCATTTGGGCTGCTGCCATCTGGAACTGTTGAAACAAGAAGCTTCTATATTAGAATGAGAGGGTGGAGCGCTAAGTCATCGGCTAAATCAGCTAATGCCAGCAAACTTGGTTAGCAAGGTATTCATAAACCTTAGCAGTGCCCAGGCACATATACAGTCTTTGCTTTTTGATGCTAAGTGTCAGACTGATAAAATACTATAATTTTACTTATTAAAACTGAAGCATAAACTTTTTTTAGATGGTCTGTACCAAGCAGCAAGTCACATTTTTTTTTTTTTTTTTTTTTTTTTTTTTTTTTAGATATTTTGTTAAAATGGTACAAAAGGCATCAAAAGCATAAACACTGTCTGTAGGTCCAGTTTAGTGACTGCTGTTAGTGGATGTAAAAAAATACAGGACGTAGGATGCTAGCCATAAATGTAGTATAAATGCCACATTTTGAACAAAGACACTTTTTTCAAGTCTAGTCAAGTGGCTTTGTTATTTCAAGCATGTGCAGTTGTACAGTACACAGTGAAACGAGACAGCGTTTCTCCAAGACCATGCTGCTACACATAACAGACAATCAAGGCAGGACTACATAAAGTGCAAAAATTGCAAAAAACCAGTGCAACACCAGACAGAACAGAATGATACAGACACAAGATAAAGAAATAGAAAAGTGCAACAATGGCAGTGGGTTGTGCAAAAGACAGAAATGTTGTGCAAAAGGTAACATGATGTTTAAAGGTGTGTTTGTATGACATTGTGCAGATAAGTGCTTGAGGTGTTTTAGTGTGGATGCATGCAACAATCTGTGACCATGCCTTTCTTTACCCACTGGTTGGCCCACTTACCCGTGTATTTCTCTGCTTACATGTTTGTTGTCCCTTCTGTTTGGTTAACTTGTATTTAGAGATAAGTGTAAGTGCTGGGTAGAAGTAGAAGGTGAAAGGTTTCAGAATCGTGCGGTGAGCAAAACAGTTACTTTAGTGTTTCACAGCAGAGTAATGTTGTGTAGCATCTTATTGGCACATACAATGATCACGTTTCGTTTTTTTATGCTTGAATTCTGGAAGTTAGCTTCAGATTTAATTAAAAGTTGTTATTTAATCATGAAAATCATATGTTAGAGAAGAGAAATGGAGCTAAATATATTCTTGCCATGATTGTTTTTCATTTTAACATATAGCAAATTTTAACCTGGACTTGCCCAGTGTAAAAGGTGCACTGCAGGCATAAATTATAAATGATAGCACTATTGTGTCCATAGTGTACTATCACTGGTGTTGCTTTTATTCACTGCACCAGCTGTAACTTCTCCCCAGTGAACTCGGTCTGATCTGTAATAAGAGGGTTTGAAATTTAAAACCCAGCATGAGGACAGAAACGAGCTGCAGGCAGTATTCTGCTGACTGTCTCAAACTGCCATATTCTTCAGTATTGAGTGACTTTTCTTTTCTGTCAACACCAACAGGACACTGAATCATTGAGTTTCCCAGCTAAATGTACCCCAGCTTGGAAACAACAGGATTACATGACCATTACTTATGTTATTTCAGTTAAACCGTGTTATAGCTTTAAACAGCTCATTTCAATGTTGATTTTGGGAACAAAATATTCACAGAATAACATTAAAAAACGATATGTTGGCAGAAGAGTCGGTTCTTAGGCAGAACAACTCTCGTGTTTACATCAAAGGTTTCTCTGACCTCTCATCAAGTCAGTAATGCATGTATGCAAACAGCTAGCTGGTTCAAATTTAATACCTAACAAAGATGCAGCAGTGTTGATACCCACATAATTATTAAACTCTACAAAATAGGTGATGCCCACCACTGGTGCACTATCTGTTTACAGTAAATACACTCCATTTGATGTTTGCTGATACTGGCTAAACATCACCTCTGCTGCGAGTTTCATTTTACAAATCTGATGTTTTGATGTTCCCTGGTATTGTAGTGTGATGGTTTACACTTGTCAAGCAGAAGGTTGCTGGTTTAATTCCAGACAGTGACAGAAATTTGCTTTGAAGTTGTGTCAGAGAGGCCATCTGGTGTCAAACATCTGGAGCTATGTGCTGTGGCGACCCCCAATAACAAGGGAGCAGCTAAAAGTAGTAGTGCCTGGCTGTTATTTACATTTGACCTGAGCCTTTGACCTGGGCATCAACAGTAGAACAAAGATCGCAGTCTTGTAAGAAACACTACCTGACGAGTCTTTAAACTTCAGTGGAAGTTTTTTTTTCTCTCTCTAGTTTGGATCTTGGATGGGTGATGATGTTAAAGACTGGACTAAAGTCAAAGCTATAAGAGTACAGTCTGAGTGGAGTCACTAGTCTGCAATGCTTAGTGTTTCATCATCTGAATTAAATCATGTTATGTTCTCGACAGCAGGGGAGCTCGGAAACATAAATCAAAAGTGGAGCTTTCTTTTTATTTTTTCTTTCATTGGAAACAGTGAGTTTGTCAGAGACGTGCTGTTATTTTGGAGTAAAAATGTCACATTGTCGGGGCGATAAATACAGATTTAGAGCGCGGGGATGAATTTAAGTGCGCTGACTTAAGAAGTGTGTGTTGTTTTGGAGTATTGTAAAATTTAATGATTTCCTTTTGTTAAGATTAGAAGATTATATTCTCAGGGCTGTTCTTGATTAGGGAGTTCACATGAGACCCAATTCTCTTTCTCTCTAACGCATATGCACAAGTAAACGTATTCCTCTCATCAGATGTTGAACTGTTGCATTATTGAAAGACTCGCTGAATTCAATGTGGCGCTCCCCACTGACTTTTCAAGCTCCCCCTGAAGCCAGTGGAGCTCATTAGCCTTTTGACATGAGTTTTTTTTTTTGTTTTGTTTTTTTTGACTACGAGAGAGATTGGTGTGTAGTGCATTAAATTACCTGCTTATGTCTACCTTTGTACAAGCTTTAAAAATGTTTTCTGTGCCAAACACACTGTCCTGAATCATTTTCCCTTGCTGACACTCCCACTGATCGTTTTTTACTGCACTGGCAGAAAGAAATACACTTGTGGAGCAATTAATTCTCACTCTTTTATTCGCTGTGCTCATTTTAGTTGATAAAAAGCCTGTGGACTCCAAGAGAAGTGCAACTTCCAGCGTGTCTCTTTTTAAGGTACGGTATTTTGGTTTCCCATCTGTCTCACTTCATGCATTTGTCTGTTTGTATATATTTGCACTTGTTGTGGACACATAAATCTGTTTCTACTGCCTCGTTGTAAGGACCTGGCACCTTTTTAGGGAACAAACATCAAATCCATTCATGAAAATAAAAGGCTATTAGCTTTAGATGACAGATTAGAAATCAAGGTTAGGCAAGCAGCTGGTAGTTTAGTGGTAGAACAGTTTTTTTGGGGTGCATTTGTCTTTGGTTTATCCCTTTCAGCCCCCTTGCTGATTTACTCACAGCAGCTTTCCAGTGCAGCTGGTGTACACTCCAACTCCCCTCTGGAGGTTTGCACCATTAATAACAAATTGAGCCTTTCCATACAGCACGGAGATGTCCTGCACCTGGATGCATGCTTGGCCAAAGTCATGACTTCAGCTCACACAGGCAGTGGAATTGGTGGTGGAAAAATAAAAAGATGCACTCAGAAACAAAAATGTCGATAATGTCCCCAATCCTATGGGAGAGCTTCACATGTGTTCTTAAAATGAACTGAGTGTTGGTCTTTCCCAGGCTGCTAAGGTTTCAGAAGTGGTTAGGTTTCATGATGTTTGATGTAAATAGCTGTTCTAACTGGGCCTGCAAACTAGGAACGGTGCCAAGGCTGGCCAAGTGAACCCAGATGGCAGCAAGTTGCTTGAACCAAAAAATTGCTGGGAAAGTAGCCTCTTTGGGAGCCCAACTGAAAATCGCAGTACACCCCCACCCCCACCTCCGCCCGTTCTTCTGACCTAGATCTGTTATTTTAAGATGCCTCACTCGACTGTCAGCAGCAGTGACAGATGCCCATTTTCTGTCTTCACGTTTCCCTTATCACTCATTTCTCCTCCTGTTGAAAAAAGCAGGTGAGTCAGTGTCTCCATCAGAAGAGACAGAGTAGGAGTGAGGTTACAGCATGTCTTCTTCCAGCTCGGATGGAAGCAATAAAAGAGAGATTCAGCTCATTTATACTTAGAATTTCCTGACTGAATTTCCTGAATGTATAAAAATCTGTTCTGCAGAAGGCAGCACATCCTCCCCGGTGGAAAAATGTGTTCGTTCTTTGTAATCAGTGAGCATCGCCTAGGTTGTAAGGAGCCTCTAATTCTCTAATTCGATGGAGTTTAATTTCCTCACTGCTGGAGATCCACTTATCTTTACCAGGTCACCTCAGGGCTCAGTAAAGTGTTTACTGACAAAGGTCCCACACAGCTGCACAGTTCACACTGTGTGCAGGTTTTAAAAAAAAAATCTGGCGATTAGACAGAAATATAAAGGAAGACATGTAAATCCTTTCACTTTTGCTTTCTTGGCAAGTTTGATGAGTAAATTGATGTTATTATGTTACAACACAAGATATACAACCTATTAGTTTACGAGCTTGGGTGAACAGTTACCATAGTTCACTCTAAAGGTAGTCATACTTTCTTAATGCTGTTTTATTAGCATTTAAAATAAGCACACGAGCAGAATTGTAAACGACCTGGCAGGAAACAACAAAAACAAGAAACCTGCCTCAACGGTTCCCTTGCATTAACGTGAAAAATATAGCACAGCTAATCCCTTTCTTTTTAATTCTTACACTGCATGTACACAGGGTGGATGAATATGTCATACCTGCTCTTTGACATCACATACTTCCTTTTATCTTTTTTTTCCTGGAACACCCTGTTTGCGTTACAGGGGTTAACTGCTTTTCTCAAGTAGAGGGAGGCGGAGCCACATTCATTTATTTACTTCCCATATCAAGAAATCCTTTACAGCTGCCGTAGGACTTCAGAAGTATGTGTTAAAAACTTAAACCTAGTCTTTAAGATACTACTCCCTCCATTTTTTTTTCTTTACCTGTAGGAGGTGGAGGGGATGGAAGATGGAAGCAGCGGCCGACAAGTTGATGTTAAAGGAAAGCATCAGGTAATCGACAGTGACGAAAAGGAAACCTCTACGAGGTAAGCAATTCCAGCCAGGTCGAACGCTTTTATTAGATGAACTATATTAACCGTTTAAATGCTGTAGTGTCTTTTTTTTGTGGACTGTGATACATTATACAGCACAACATTAATAATTAGATATACCTTGAAACACGGTGACATGCAGGGCGAGCAGACTGAATGGAGCACAGAGGTAATTACAGGCTGTCTAATGTTGTAAACAGCTGCAGAGATAAACCAGATAAACCTGCAGGGCTTGCCTTTAATACTGCTCTGTCTTGCACGCACGCTCGTGCACATGCATCAACACACAAGCACTCAGGTGTCAGTGGTAGCCACAGTGATTCAAACCAGATTGAAGTTAATAGCTGCTGCAGTGAGAGCAGCACTGTACTTAGCACTGTAACCACTGTGTGGATCCGTTTAAGGTATAACTGAAACCATTCCTGGCCCTTCTGATCCATGTGGAGTTTGAATGAGTCCCACAAACTGTTCTCAGCTTCTCCCCAAGTCAGGAATTGTTTCAGTGTGTATGTGTGTGCATCACCATTTCCAACTAAACCTCATCACTGCCTGCAACATGTATAGTGAATAATGGTTAGATTCCTATTTACATCTGTATCTATATTTTTATTCTTCTTGAGTATTTTTGCATGATTCAGATGATTTCAGGATATCTTTTTCTATTATACTGGACCTTGGTGTTGCCCCCTCAGATTAGCTACTATCTGAAACAAGTCGATTTAGGTCCTCACCTCTTTTCTGATTGGCTGCCCCTCACAAATAAAAGGTTTGAACAGTCCGGGGGCAATCCTGCTGTGCTAACATATCTTCTGTATGTAATCTTATATCTTCTGTATACATTATACTCATACATGCACATATTAAACATGGCTAAAGTTTCAAAGACATCAGACTACTGTTTCAAGAGCTTCTGAAGTTATAAATCAATAAAATACAAACAGTGAGAGTATCATCAGCTCCTTTTTATTACTGTGGATTCACCATGTAAGCTGTCACAGTGGCAGCCTTATGTTATAGTAAGCTTAAAGTCATATCAGTGTTGCCAGTTTAATCCAGCAACTTGATATAATGTTTAATTTTGTTCTAAGATCTTTGTGATTTCTGTTTTTTTCTGATATATTATAGGCTCCATAAACCCGATACAGGCAAAGTCATGGAAGAGAAGGAGTCCGCAGACGAACCTTCATGGAAACGGCAACATGAGGACACTGCCACTACAGAGGAAAAGGTCAGTTTACCTAAATGAAAAATAATGCACTCATAAAACTGTGACGGTATATAAAAATAAGAAGTGATTCTCACGAGTCAATAGGCAAACCTATAAAAGCGAAATTCTGTGAATTCTTTTCTGAAATGTCCTATTTCTAGACATCTGCTATTTCCAGTTCCAAAACTCTTTACTTGGTTTTGTTTTGTTTTTTCCTGGTCTGGTTTAGTTTAGTTTAGTTTAGTTTTTTTTTTTTTTTGTAAACTTGATTTATAACTCCCTCATCTGGACAAAATATTATAACGTGACCCAAACCGATTCTCGAAAGTAATCAGATGAAGTACACACACATACTTCTTCGTGTAAATGCCCACACACGTATCGAACTCTGGAGTTCATTAAAGGAGACCACCGAGTTAGCACTGGACTTTACTGTTACACCCAGCTGGCTTTGCAGTCTTACTTCTTTGTGCGTCTCTTCCTAAATCAGCACCCTCTCATCACCTTTGACCTCTTAGTGTCTGCTGTCACAGCTGCTTTTGCTAAGTTATAGCATATTAAAGACATGATCATGCCTCCTTTTTTTGCAGGGAAGAAATTCATGGTCTGGGTTTGGAATTTCTAATATTTTCAAAAAGCTTTGCTTTCTGACACCAGTTTCTCTATCTGAATTTTTTCCTTATATTGCAAAAGACAAAGTCTTTCAGATTTGTTGACAATATCCATATTTGATATGTTGACATTCTTAGAGGGGGGAAAAAAGTGAGGCTAAGTCATCATCATATTTAGTGTGACTCACTAACCTTAACGTGGGAGTAGGTCACTGAAAGCAGTGAGTAAGCACTTGAATCTGTCTTTGTGTTGATTGTATTAGGTTGTACAAATATGGAGAAGAGAGGGAGAAAAAGAAAAATAGATTTTCACTCTTAATGCTGAAAAACTGAGAAAGCTGTTAGATTTAAAAGTTTTATTGCAGGTTTTTTTTAATATTATAATGGCTGCTAATAAAAAAATAAAAAAAAACCTTCTGTGTTGTTTTCCCTCTACAGTCTTCCAGTCTCCACTCTGACAGAGCTCTCCCACTCAGCAGAAACAGAGACGCCTCTCCCCCTCCCAGTCCTCCCTGCCAGTCTGCCGCCGTGCTGAAGCGCCAAGACTCGGGGCCTCAAGGCATCAAGGGAATCCTAAAGAAAAGCCGCTCTACTAGTGTGGAGTCAGACCACAGCGACGGCTCCATGCCTGACCGTTTTCCAGCACAACAAAGTAGTGTCACCCTAAGCCACCCTCAGAGTGAAGACAACGAGGAGGAGGTGGAAGAAGAAGAAGAAGAAGAAGAAGAAGAAGAAGAAGAGCGGGAAGAGGTGGAGCAGCAGCAGCAGGAGGAGGAGGAAGAAGAGATGGAAGAAGAGGTTAATGGGGAAAATGGCAAAGAGGATGAGTCATTAACAGATGAGATCCCAGATGGAGGGTGCATCAGTAACAACAGATATCAGAGGGGGAGCAGCAGCAGTAGCGGTGGAGGGAGCTATGAGGAGATGCGGAGTCCCTCCCCTGATGAGAGCCTGGAGAAGTCCTCCACAATGTCAGAAGATGTCGAGGAGCTCGAGAGCAGTTTGGATGGAAGTCAGAGCTCGTCATTCAAACAGAGGTCAGCATGTGGAGAAACATGATCAGACACTCGGGATGAGACAAAAAATCGATATCATACATAAGATGGAAATTTAAATTTCTTTAAAATTATTAAAAGGTTCAGACTTTTAAAGAGAAGCAAAAAGGATTCATGTGTCTTGTTTTCTTTTTAGACTGGCTGAGCTCGGTAGAGAAGATGAGAAGGACAGACCGAAGAAGGCGAGGCCACCTCAGGTGATCCAGACGTCACTGGCTGACCGCTTCAACCAGCTCCAAGATGCTGAAGGTGCCTGGAAGAAAAAGGTGAGTTTTTACTTACTGAACAAATATGTGATGACAAACTTGTTCACTTTGTAAAATTGCACCTCTACAAAACTTTATATTGGTCATTTTTGCTGGAGGCTATTGTGTTGGCAGGGTTGCAGGACTTTTTCACTGGGAAAAGGGTGGTAATGAGCAAAAAAGAGCCATATGTTGCAGATTGCCTTTACAGAAAACTGATGGGAAAGAAAAGACTTGGTTGCAGACACATTTATTCCTTTGCTGAATCAGTTTGTTTGCCTGAATTGCTGCCAAAGAGGTGTGAGGTCAGGAGGGCTTGGCGGTGCAGCGGATATAGGAGTGGCGATGCTAAAGCCAGAGATCCAGGGCTCAGCTAGCCTGCCAGAGAGAATGAAGGACACACCTTCTACCCCTTGTAAAAATAAAATCCTACACCATGACCAAACACCTGCAAGCCTTCCAAGCTTATGCTTCCTTCCTTTGTTGGCTTTTGCACTCTCCTTTCTTCTTCACTTCTCAAAGTTAAAACAACAATTTCCTCCACAGGGTTAGCTTTTTTGTTCTTAACAGACTTTCTCAGAAATATATATAAACATCCAGATCATACGGTTTTGCACAGGTCAGTGTAAACTGTCTAGTAGATACATGCTAAAGCAACTGTCGTACTTGGCGGTGATGCAAGTTTATGCAGGTTTCTACACGCTCTTCTTTTCTACAAAAACATGACCACCCACACAAAGCAAGTATTCAAGTGGAAACACAAGACTACACCATACAAAAACCAGTCCACTGAAAGTGCTTGTACTGGATGGTACTGCACAAGTGAAAAATATCCGGTGTGTTCTGCATGGACATCCCCAAAACGGTTAAATGGACTCTTAAGATTGAAATGATGTCATATTTATTTATATATTTTTATTTTTTATTTTTGGCTGGGTGTCTGTCAAGATCAGTGATTTTTCTCGGGGGATTACTGGTTTGGGTTCATCCAAATATGAGCTAACGTTAGAACAAATCCAGGTCTGGAAAAAGCCACTTTATGAGTGAGTGCAAGCAGCCAAAATTTGAGCAAATCCCCAAATACTGAAGCATGATGTCATTTCATATTTGTGTGGTCTTTATTCGTTCTGATAAATCCATGCTAAAGCCATAAAAATTTTTTTTAGTGTATTTCCAGTGATGGCACAAAAACTGCATCCTCAACACTCGCACGCATGAACGGGTGCCAAGCTGGTGTCTGAAATGTCTCTGGATCGCTTCCTTTACTTCTGTCTGAGGCTTGTGAATTGGAACCTACTGTTTATTGTGGCTGCTACTGTAGAGGTCTGGGAAACCAACTTATGTCACGGATGCAGCTAATACAGGGTTTGGCTAAATTACCGGCATTAGTGCCATGTCTGCATTAGCCATGGGGCATTTACTTCCATGTGGAACATGTCTCTCTCATGTGGAAAGGCCATTGGTTTTCATTAGAGCCAGACAAATATTACCAACTGATATTGACCTATTGCAGATATTGTCTGAAATGCAGCAGATGCACATGCAGTTGTCAGACACTCGATTAGTTATACCTTGCCTGTATTGGGTTGGACGCACTTTTTGCCTTCAGAACTTCATTAATTCTTCTTGGGATAGATTCAAGAAGGTGCTTCAAAATTCCTCTAGGATTTTCATCCTTGGCATCACATATTTGCTGCAAATCCATCGCATCCATTCCGTCCAGTGGAAATTTCATGTTCCACTACATCCCTAAGGTACTCTATCAGTTTGCGATCTGTTGACTTCATACCATTACTCTACCAGCTCCACCCTGAACCTTTGAGCCAGGATGGATTCATGTTTCCATGGTTTTTACACCATATTCTGACCCTACCGTCCGAATGTCACAGTAGAAATTGAAACTCGTGAGACCAAGCATCAGGTGTCCAGTATTGGTGAGTCCCTTTGAATGTAGCCTCAGTTTCCTTTTCTTCACTTACAGATGCCAACAGCAGAGAACCCCACCCAGTATGGTCTTCTGCTGCTGTAGCCCATCTGTTTCAAGGTTTGATGTGTTGTATGTTTAGAGATGCGCTTCTGCATCCTATAATAACTATCAGCTCAGAGCAGAGCAGACAATTCACCTCTGACCTCTGACATTTTCACACATTTTCATACAGAGAACTGCCACTAACTGGATATTTTCTCCTTTTCATGTCATTCCCTGAGCCTTGAGATGACTGTCTGGGAAAATCCCAGCAGAAATACTCAGACCAGCCTGCCTGGCACCAACAACCATGCTTTGTCCAGATTCACTTAAATCACCTTTCTTCCCCTTTCTGATACTCAGTTTAAACTTACATGCTTAAGACGACGTGTGTATGCATATATAAATGAATTGAGGTGCTGCCATGCGATTGGCTGGTTGTTTACATGAACAAGCAGTTGAACAGGTGTATCTAATAAAGTGTCTAATGATTCAATTTCAGACAGAGGAAAGCTTTGAGTAAACGGAAATGTGCGTTCACATAGTTTGTCCAGAGAATCCTGTCTAATAGATCTGTATTGGATTTTCAGTTTTTTCTCATAGCCTCAAAAATCCCGAATCAGTCAGACTCGAGTTTTCATGTTAAACATTTTCTCTTATCTCATACGCTGCCAAGTTATTTCAGATGTTTTTACTCTTCGGTTACTATGTGGAAGACCAGAAAATGTAACACGCATGGTACAGGCCATGATCGGCTCCAGATGTTTCCTGTTAAGCCTGCTAAGCTGATCTGTACACCGTGGTGCTGTAAAGTGATGCTTTGTTGTAAATTTAATTTAAAGAGGGTCTATTGTGCCTGTTAGTCATAAATTGCAATGAGTGATGGCTACACGTTTCGAGCTAATGGTTAATAACATAAAAAAACAAGCTGTTTTAGGTGTCCTTTACAAAAACATACCGACTCTTGAAGATTGTTTAAAATTGTTTGCTGTAGGCTTGCTAAGTTTTTGGGTTTCATGTTTCAGAGATGACTTAACAAAGAACAGTCTGGCATCCCTCCACAAGCTAACACACTGACAGCGCAGGCCCCACACAGAAACTTAACTAGTCATTAGACTTATGTGTATAGTTCCCAGAAAGTCTATTAGAGAGTCTATTAGCGATCGACTTAAGTTGTGGTCATTGTCTTCAGTGCTTCAAGATGCATAAAGAAAGACGCTTTAATGCACATGCAAGCCTTTCACAGAGACTCATATGTGCTGTCCCTTAATGCAGCTTTTAAAGGAGTCTCAGCTTCACCCACTTTATGCTATATAAATAATCCTTGTCTTTACTGTTGCCCTTCTTCTTTTCTAATTCTTCTTCTGTTGTATTTTTCCTTTCTTCTTCTCCTCTTATATTTTCCCTCCCCTAGTTTCCTCTGTCTTGCTGTGCTCCTATGGCCTCTGTCCTCACATGCAGACTCTTCCCCTTTCTTTGACTTTGGCATCTACCTGCCATCCTTTTCCCCACCCCTTCAGGTGAGTGTATGTGTGTGTGTGTGCACATACATACAATGCATGGACTTAACTGCTTAACATTCGCTCATATTTCTCAACTTGTGTCCCGGACAGCCTCTCGCCCTCATCGAGTCCCACTGAGAACTCAGAGCTGTCGACACACTTTCTTTCGCTACATGAATGCGGTCTGCTGAACTACAGGTGGTCGATATCTGTGTTAGTGGTTCGCCCAAAAAGCTGCCCACACTGTACGGTAAAGCGGGGGTGGAAAAGTGGTTTCCTGTGGGGCTTTGAGGTCTTTTCCTCTCCTCCACTCTCTCCAGGGTCCTGTCAGGCCAAGGTATTTCCCTTTTTTGATTGACTCCAGAGGAGCGTGCTAGCTTGAGGGGCTATCGCAATGTGCAAGTGTGTGAGAGTTGTTCCAAGACTTTGTGATTAGGGAGATATTGTTTGTATTATAGCAGGCATGAAATATAATATGGAAAGGGTTGAAGTTGTAGTTTTTGACTGCAAGAAGCAGACTTTACTTAGTCCTGTAGTCCAAAAGTGTGTTATTGGTATGCAGAAATGTTTATTTGGGCTTTCTGGCTCTTGAAGTGATTTTAAGAAAAACACAGAGCGCCTTGTACAGTAACTCTCACCCTTTAGTGTGTGAGATGAGCAAAAGAGCAGGAATGTTTTAGAGGGATTTGTCTGTTAGAGTAGAAAAGCTCTTTATTAGCCTATCCAGGTGTCTGTGCATTCCAGTATGGTTCAGTCTTAATTCTTTGAGCTTTTGTCTCATGTAAGGCAAATATTTGAGCACATATGGCAGCACATTCGATATGAAAGCAGAAAGTAAAGTTCAGGTTGAAATGGCGAGACGCGGAAGGAGAGAGAGAACGTGCGATTTGATTTGGTGGATAATTGTTTGAGCATGTCAGCATGCTTTTTTTCCCTTCGTTTTTCCATTTTCTCATACACAGTAAAAAAAAGCACATTTATTATATTTCAGTGTGCTAAATATAGCAGAGGCCAAAGATGTGTTTTATCTCTAATATTGTTAAATATGAGACTGGATGTGCTCTATAGATGTGCGATTTATTGGCTGATCAAAAATGATTTTCTTGATTCACAAAAGGATTATTTTTTTCCTACTAAGTGATGTCTGAAGGTAATGAGGTAATGCCCGATGGACTGTTTTTGGAGTGTGCTGATCTGACCTTGGGTCTCCAACTTTGTGCCTGTTGGAGCGTCAACAAAAGTCTGTTATCTCATATGAAACACTGAACAGGACCTCGCTGTCTTATCTACATGGGAGAGAAGCTGTAAATCCAAGTATTTAAAAAAAAAAAAAAAAAAAAGTTTCTGAAGGATTAACTGGATGACTGCACTTTGTTGATCTCTGATTTCTGTTTTATGTTACCTAAAAATATAATTGTCTCCTAACTGACTGGCTTGACGTGGTGTTTAAGTGTAAACCTGCCCTCACAGAGATTTGTGTCTGCATACGTTTTCTTTTAACTGTGCTTAGCATTTTGCAACAACAACAACTGTAGAGAGACCTAATGGTACATTTATAATAAAGTTTAAACTGCTATTAGACGTTTACTCATGGATGCCATGAAGGAGGATATGAGGAGTTGGTGTGATTAAGGAGGAACAGATGGAGAAAGATGATCTGCTTTGGCGAATTATCTGAAAGAAGAAGATGATAGTTTTTTCAAATTGTTTTGCCAAATGATTTCGTGTCTTCGTGTCGTGTTAGAAAAATAATGAAAACAACAATAAACTGCACCGACAGCTTCTTTTGAACCTCTGTTAATCCCAAATTTAGCTAAATATGTTTTTCTCTTTAAAGCTGCCTCTAGCATCTGTAAGAGTTTAAGGTTTCTGAGCTTACAGTAAAGATGAGGCGATGAGTTATAGAGTAAGAGTCAACAGATCACACAGATCGTTACTCATCTGCCGAGAACATTCCAGCTGTTTGGTGTGGGGAATCCCAAACATTTGTTTGTCGTCTAGCCAGTTTAGCTTTCATCCCGCGCTGCTTAAATGCAGTACGTACAGCTTGCATGCATAAATAAATGTAAAATCAAATCGTGTAGACATTGTTTTTATGACCTTTCATGCTTGGTTAGCAGTTAATTTTGTTTTGTTTTGTTTTGTTTTTTTTAATCTGTGCAGTCACTGACTAAGCTGTGTGTAATCAACTGCAAAAACTAAGGCACACATTGCGCACGGTGTGAATTACTAATTAGACAGCAAAGGGAAAAGTGTGACAGAAACAACCTAAATATTTCAGACTGGAAAATCATTAATTACCGCAACACAGTTCCTGGGCTGTAGGGAGGCCAGTAAACTACTGCTGATTCCCTTTTAATGGTCGAGTTCAGGTGCAAAAATGGCAGCAGGAGTAAATCACAGAAGGAACGGTGTGCTGAATAATGGGTGAGAGATGGATTTGAAAAAAGAAAAAAAGGTCTTGGTTTTTATTGCCAGTATTAAATTTTCCTAACTCGCTGACAGAGTAATTTTTGCCTGTATGACTGTTTCACTCTCCTTCCTTCATCCTCATCAGAGTCTCTGTTTTCCTGATGCAACACTTTTTCCTCTCTCATAGTTACTGCACCAAGTTTTCATGTCTGTCTGCTCTTGTGTACACAGTTTATCAGAGTGTAAGCCTTAACAGATTTGCATTCAAACAAAAAGCTGAAAGTGTTTGAATGTTTCAACAGAAATCCAACGTAGATGTGGAGCCCAAAATGTCGCTGGCAGACAGGATGAAAATTCTCAAGGAGAAGGAGGAGCAGTGGAAGAGCAAAGGCAAAGGAGCGTCCAATGACTCAAACCAGTTCACTGTGGCTGGACGCATGGCCAAGAAAGGTGAAACTATACTCTGTGCTTTAGTTGGCCTGAATAAGCTCATTGTTTTCCACTGACAACAATCCTAATAACTGCAGCCCTTATAACATTATACACAGAAATCCAACCCTCCCAACAGACGCAGACAACCTATATTTGATTACACAAAGCGTACTACTTTGAATAGGACGTTTCCAAGCCATCGAGTTGAATGCACTCATTGTAAAGTAGATACAAATATCTCTGTAGTCCAGACAGTCACAAAAAACCTAACATTTGAATTTAAAGACCAAAAAACAAACAAACAAATGACCAATACTGAAACTTTTTATTTTATTTGCAAGGTCTCGTCTCAGGAATAGAAGAGTCACCCATTCGAGCTCTGAAGAAGGCTAATGCAACACCCGTCAAACCTCTTGAAGGTCTGTAAATCTTTCTAATACCTCACTGAAAGGTCTTTTGAAAATATATTCATGATTAAATATGGCTCAAACTGCCACTTAATTACAGATGAAAAAGATTGCACCTAAATTAATTTAGCTGTTAAGAGTTAGTTGGAAAATCCACTGAAAAGTAAATGAGTTTTTCTCTGCTGTACAGAAATCTCCACTCGATCTGATGTCAAGGTGGAAGGAGATAAACGGCTCGACAAGCTGGAGTCCTTCCTAGACAAGCTCCACAATAAAGGTACAGTTTCTCTGCTTCTGATTATTGTACACAGTATTGAATTTGATGTTGTATTGCATAATCAGTACACGATTATACCGAGTCTGTAAAAATGTGTCATTCCAAAGTTGAAATCTAGAGCTGTGTCCAATTTAAATGGTCCATAATCTGTTGAAAAACACAGTTTTTGTCATTTTGCCTCTGTACATCACGGGTCTGTATGAAAATGTCTGTGATTCCTTAACAGTTAATGCAAAACTGTAGTTAAATCCACTGAAATAAAGCTGAAAGTCTGCATTTCAATCACATCTTGAATGTTTGATTTAAAATCCACTGCTGATTGTTTGCTGAGGCAAAACTACAAAAATTGCGTCTTTGCCAAAAAAAACAAACAAACAAAAAACTGGAACTCCAATAAGTGTCACTAATGATTTTGACCACTTCAACATGTGGAAGCAACAGACAGGAACATATTTTTAAGCGTTTAAGAATCAATAAGCAAACAGCTGCGTGTAACGCAGAGTAACTGCCAACACAAATGTTTGGGCCACCATGTGGATTAGTGGAAACGATGAGATTGGCAGAACATTTGTTTTTCAGATTAAATTAAGCTTTTGGAGCTTTTTTTTTTTTTTTTTTTACTTTAAGGAATTTAAACAAAAAAATAAGCAAAAGTAAATAAATGCAAAAGTAAAATTGCAGAATTGTTTTTTTCCTTCCATTCATTTATTTTGTCCTGTTTATTATTTTTTAGTAAATATTTATCCCTGTGCAGTTTAGTAAGCTCTTCTGTTTCATCCTATTAATATAATGCACACTAATTTAATAACATTAAAAAAAATGTTGACTTTCAATTGGTGTAAGCATTTAAGCTATAGACATCACAGGACATCCATCACCTCACGTGACCTTTGACCTGTAAAATGCCAGAAAAGTTATGCACAAAAAGTCTTTGTAGCACTTCCTTTTCCATCCTTTCTTCTTGCTGATGTTATGGCTGGTGGGCGCAGGCGTGAGCAAAAGCAAGACATCCACCATCGAGGTGACAGCAGAGATGGAGAAAGAAGTGATGAAGCTGGACGACGAAGAGACGTTCGGCAACTTCTACAGATCCGTCTCGCCCTCAACAATCCAGGACACCGGCGTGGTGGTGACTGAGGAAGACCTAAGCCAGATCTCGACTGAGTCGCCAAAGTAAATTTGTAATAAACATAAATGGGTTTTTTTGTCCTTTGCTTTTTAGTATTACAATATTTTTAAGTTCCTAAACTTTGTCATCAGGCTCACTTCAGCAGTAGCAGAGCACAAGCGAGCGGTGCGACCAGCCAGAAGAAACCAAGGCTCCAGGAACCCTCTGCGAGCTTTAGCTGCCCGCAATGACATCAGGCAGGTCTACACCGAGCAGAGGCTTAACGTAGCCACTGTGGAGACCAAAAGGATCCAAGTGGAGAGGAGTAAGTGCTCAAACTTTCCTACTGTAGCAGTGCTTACAGTATATTCTCACCCAGGATAGCCAGAAAGTCTTGGATAGCTTTAAAGGAGCACAAAAAGTTTTATTTCTAAAAAAAAAAAAAAGAAAAAAATCACATTAAAGTCAGTGAATTATTTTATACAGGAAATATGTCTGGAGAGTGAATTTCTTGTTTATGTTGTGAATCAGCCGTAACGTAAACACACTGTATATAAGAAGAAAATATGAAAATGATGTTCAGGTAAAGCTGTGGGGCTGTTGCTAGCCGGTTATTGCATAATCATATTAGTGTGATGTTTGCTTGAACAAGTATTGTACTCTGCTGACTGACCACAGTGACGTCTTCACAGTTTACAAAAGAGGAAGTGAGCACCACAGCTACGTGTGCTGTGTGCTAGTATAGCTCACATGAAAGAAATAATTAAAGCGCGTCTCGTCTCTTTGTTTATGAAAAATTAGAAAAAGGAACAGAAAATCATCAAAACCTCAAAACAGTTTAATATTTCAAGAGCTGATGTGTAACTGAGTCCCTGTTCTTGTTTTCTCACCTGCCCAGTGGCAAAACACTCAAACCTGGCTGACGTTGCCTTGGCCGGTCTGGCCAGCAAGGAAAACTTTCGCAAGGTGAACCTGCGAAGTGTGAAGTCCACTGATGTTGTGACCAATAACAGTGCAGTGCCTTTCAATAAGCTCATGCTTATCCGCATCAAAGGTGAGGAAACACGAGGGGATTAACTCTTTCTATGAGTACGTGTTGAATATTGAAGCGATCAAAGGTTCAGTAAAATGTTTCTTGTTTCATTTCTTAAATATATTTGGTAAATCGGTTTAAATCCTTTTAATGTTTCAAATAAGTAAAAGGTCTTTTTTTGTTACTTTGTGAAGGGCGGAGGCACGTCCAGGTTCGGTTGGTGGAGCCCACAGCTCAGTCTCTAAACAGTGGTGACTGCTTTCTTCTGATAACACCAAAGCACTGCTACATGTGGAGTGGAGAGTTCGCCAACGTCATCGAGAAAGCAAAGGTAATGAACCTCACACACTGAATCAGCACCCTAATGACCACATTTGAAAAAACAAAGAGATTCAGAGCCGATAATGTTGTGCATTGACGGGCTGTTTCCATCATGAACTGCAGGATCAAGTTTGATGTTTGATATATTCAGAGTTTGAACAAACAGATTATAAAAGGCTTTAGCTGTACCTATCAATGGGACACTGTTCTGTGGGAACTGATCTCTGCTGCTCTCGTGGTTATTGCATTGTGTAATGTATGAAAGCTTGTTTCTGCCACTGAAATCAAAAAAGGTTGTCAGACATTCATGTTATGTGAACTTTTTCGGTTATTATATGTCAGTAACTTCACATGAAAAGTGAGTTTTTATAAATTTCTCTCTGAAGATCCTGAGGTCTCAACCAATAATTTAAAAATCCATCAAACCAAAATAAGGTTTCTGACATAAAGACGTCTTTACACTGTTTGATCTGTAACTCAGACAATCATCACACTAAAGAGATGCAACAGAGAACCACTTTGGTTTTAGGAGTTCAACCTAAAACATGTTTGTTTCCAAATGTAAAATATTGAACATAAAATATATAAACCGGGATAAGCTGAACCCTCAAACATGTACAGGTGAGTAGACAATGGTGTCAGTGTTTATATCAGCTGAATTTCATCAGTAGATCAAAGGCTGTGCCTGAGCTGGAGAGCTGACTTGGTTGAAATGCTTGCATGCTTACACTACAGGGTGACGGATTCTTGTGGTTACCAACAGAATTGCTGTATTAATAAGACCCAACCCGGCTGATACAGGTTCAGATGATTCCTCCACCTCTATTTCATCATTTATTTTCTCACTACTAGGAATACTTGATTTGGTTGGGTGAGGGCCCTGTCTGAGTAGGGCCTGCAGGATGTGGGACAGCCACAAGTGTTGCCTGTGCTATTCTCACACAAGTTAGCATAGTGTAACTGCTTTGTGTTCTCATTTTCACAAAGTCCGATCAGTACAGATGGATTAAATGAGCTAATATGTGTCTACTCTTACACATTTAGAAAAAAATGTGACTGCTGTGTATTTGCTGTAACGTGTGCTTTGTGTGGACAGGCGTCGGAGATGGCGGCGTTCGTTCAGGCTAAGAGGGACCTCGGCTGTAAGGCCCCTCAGGTGACGGTGCTGGAGGAGGGCATCAACACTGAGAACAGATGGGCCAAAGAGTTCTGGACCCTGCTGGGTGGAAAGACCAAGTACAGAGGTACGTGCACACATTTTCTTAAGTAAACACCGACACGGTCTCTGACCTCTGTATCTCTAATAATACTGACTAGTACCAGTAGATATTCTGTCAGTCTCTCCTTAGAGCACTTCTCTTATCCTCTTGAAGGATTATCTGTCTAACCACTGAGCCCCCACACCACCACCACCGCACACATGTGCTTACCCTGTTTTTGATTGTAGGGGCGGGAGAGCCAGAGGAGGATGAGCTGTACGAGAGTGGCGTGGTGGACTCTAATGGGGTGTACAGACTCCAGGGAGACAAGCTGGTGCCTCACGAAGACGCCTGGGCCTCTATCCCAAGTGTGTCCTTGCTCGACTCTAAAGAGGTGATGTCACTCATATGTCTGGGAAGTTCTGATAAGTGGAATAGAAACTCAGTCCATTTCATTCTCCTACAAGCCTTTAAGTCTTTAAAGGCTTACAGGAAGCTATAAACTCTGAAGATCCTTAGGACGCGTCCATAAAAGTCAAGACAGAGATTTCAGTAAACACTTAACCAACGTCTCCCTCTCTTCCTTCCTCCTGCTGCTGTTGCCTCACACCAGGTGTTAGTGTTTGATTTTGGCAGCGAGGTGTACGTGTGGCACGGGAAAGATGTGCCCTTGAGCGACAGGAAAGTGGCCGTCAAACTAGGCAAACAGCTCTACAGCGGCAGCTACGATTACAGCAGCTGCAGAGTCAACCCGTTGGATGCTTCCTGCACAAACCAGGACACGCCTCAGTGAGTGTGACATGTTAATCCTGTATTCTGTCCTCTGTGGGGTGCTTTTTAAATGCATGATGTGGTCATCTCACATTTAAAGCAGCTTTAAATGGTTTAAGAAGTTTGGAGCTTCAGCAGCACATGTAGTTTAAAGAACAGCTTTATTGTTTGGTTAAGTAATAAAGCTGTTCTTTAAACTGCATGCGCTGCTGGAGCTTCAACCTCTTCAGACTCTTGTTCTTCTCTATGCACTTTGGAAGTAGGTGAAGTTGTGCCAGAAACCTCTATTGTCTGTTTAAGCTGAGAGCTATGTTAGATTTTTAGTTCTATTGCAGCCCCTAGTGGTCTCACTGTGCATGTACAGCCACACAGAGAAGACACTAAAAATAGTAAAGGTAACTTTCATGTGTGTGACATGTAGGAAAGGGGAAGGTCGTCCAAGCTGGGCTCTGTTTGGTCGTTTGTCAGAGCACAATGAGACGTCCCTGTTCAGAGAGAAGTTCCTGGACTGGGCTGAGAGGAAGAAAGAGGAAGCGGCTCAAGCTGAGGAAGTTAAGGTAGAGGAGATTTGTTTTGTTTGTTTGGTTTTTTTTTGTTTTTTTTTGTTTTTTTTTTTAAGTAACAAATTTAAAGCTAATTAAAAGTGTCCTGGTTTGCTCAGAGCCCGGTCCACTCCACTGTGCGCTCCCCACTTGACTTGGAGCTCCACCCATGTGACGCTAAAGATTTGCTGAACAATGAGCCGGAGCCGGTGAAGACCATTCTGGAGGGGATCGATGTCCAGCGGGGTCACGGCCTGGTGAGGACAGAGGATGGGAGGCAGGCAGAGTTAGCAACCGTGGCCGTAGAGGCGTGGCACATAAGAGAGCACGGAGAGGAGGAAGTGCCTGAGGAAAGCCTGGGCCAGCTGCACGAGGGCGATGCCTACATCATCCGCTGGAAGTACTCTGTCACCACGCTCGGTGAGTCACATTTTGGCACAGCCTCAGAATAAATAGTGGAAGAAGATGCGCGTGGGGAGCAAAAATAATAATAATAAATTTGCGTTTGTGTGGCTTCTCTTGCGTGCCATGTTGGCACGCATTCATCAGAACTGCATGTGAAGAAAAGCTGACTGTTATGTCACTGAAAGCCTGAACCAAATAAGAAGGTTTTCTGTGCTCTGTTCTTCCAGTGGGGAAGCGGCAGAAACCTGGGGAGCTGAGCGCTGGAGGTCCTGGGAGAGAGAGGGCTGCGTATTTTTTCTGGCAGGGCCGCCACTCCAGCGCCAGTGAGAAAGGAACCTCCGCTCTCATGACGGTGGAGCTCGGAAGCCACAGGGGGTCACAGGTGAGTCACAGATGCACCAAAAATAACCATAATAAGTGTTAGAATCGCAATCCCTGCTTTTTGAAAGTACATTTGGATCCAGCTTTGTTTACCTTTTTCTTTGTGCGTGGCTCTCCAGGTGTTGGTGACTCAGGGAAAAGAACCTCCTTGCTTCCTGCAGCTCTTCCAGGGAGGTCTGATCATCCATAAGGGCAGCAGAGAGAACAACACCAACAACACAGGTAACCAAAAAAATCTCATGTTGAAACTTTGACTTGTTGTAAAAGATTAAAGCCTCACAATATTTCATAAACCGAATGAATTATTTAGGTTGTTCTGGTAGAAAACATGAAAGCATGCCACGTCTGTTTCACCTCTGCAGAAGCCTGGAGGTTGTTTTGTGTCCGTGGTGAGGCAGAGTCAGAGGCCTCGCTGGTGGAGGTGGACTGTCAGCCTAGCAGTCTGCGCTCTCGTGGCAGCCTGGTGTTGCTTAATGCTGAGAAAGGCCAGCTCTACTTGTGGCACGGCTGCAAAGCTCATGAAAGCGCCAAGCAGGTGGCCAAAAGAGCAGTGGACAAACTAACCCAGAGGTAAGGCACAGGATGTGTAAATGTATGAATGGATGTTTGGCTGCGGCTGCGGATCAACACGTGTCTGTGTCTTCAAGGCATCCATCAGAGTTAGGCCTGAGCCTCAGCAGCAGTGTGAGAGTGGAGGAGGTGGAGGAAGGATCTGAACCTGCGGAGTTTATGAAGGCTCTGGGCCTGAAAGACAAGAAGGCCTACGACTGTATGCTGGATGGTACGGCCCAACATGCGCTGCTTAGTAACTATCCAGGTGTTTAGCAGAATGTAGATATGTAGATAGAGAGATAATATGTGTGTGTGTGTGTGTGTGTGTGTGTGTGTGTGTGTGTGTGTGTGTGTGTGTGTGTGTGTGTGTGTGTGTGTGTGTGTGTGTGTGTGTGTGTGTGTGTTGCAGATCCAGGAAAGTACAACTACACACCACGGCTCTTCAGCTTAAGTGCGAGCTCCGGGGTGTTTGAAGGGGAGGAGGTGCTGTATCCCGCCAGGGTAGCAGAAGGAGTCATGGCGATGCCTTTCCTGCAGGAGAACCTCTACGCAGCACAACAGCCAGGTAACACAAGCTGGGAGCAATGTCGCATTTCAGTTATTTCTACATTTCAGTTCTTAAAGAATTTAAAGTTCGCGAAGCAAGTTCAGGTTTATCTTCAGTAAACATCTACAGATATAAAGAAAGATACATATAATCAAGAGGAACGTCTGCTAATGCCACATACATCACAAATATTTTGCAACAGTTCAAACGCAACACAAAAGTTCAGTGTAATCATTTTATGGCTTGCTATCTTATCACATCACTATTTCTTCTTCAGCCTTGTTTCTGCTCGACAACCGTATGGAGGTGTATCTGTGGCAGGGCTGGCAGCCTGAAGACACGCAGTGCACCGGATCTGCGAAAATGCGCTGGGACAGCGAGAGGAAGTGCGCCATGGAAACTGTGCTGCAGTACTGCAAAGGTCAGAGGTCACACACAAGCATTTTGAACATTTTATTTAAAGTCTTGCAATATTCTTCACAAATACTTCATCATCATTTTTTTTAATATAGAAAAGAAGAGAAATCAAAGCGAGAGGCCATAAAAATCTTCAGATCACAGATTTCACTTTAACAGTCGAGTCATGCAGGGATGATTTTCATAGTAACGTGTGTGTCTGAGTAATGTTGTTCTTATGTAAAGTCTCTTATATTCTGTACTTTAATGTCCGGTCTCTTTTTTTGGCTTATGTTTTCCTTCTGTTTTTCAATACAACATCGACTTACAGAGAAGAATCCTCGGCGCCCCCCTCTGGCCTATTTGATCCTAGCAGGCTGTGAACCCCTGACCTTCACCAACATCTTCCCATACTGGGAGAAGGACCCCAGTATCGCTTCAAAGGTGGGTGATGGCTTGTCTTTTACTGCAGAGTCTCTGTCTTATGAAGTGTTGGTGTCAGGGAGCTGTCACAGCTTCACAGCTTGAACTGGAGATTATTTTGTCCCACGCATCGCAGCAAGAGTGCAGGGCTGTTTTCTATCCTTTTATTCAGGTGTTATGTTTGATTAAATGTGTTGCAAAAAGACAGAGTTTGAGCTTAAATGTGAAAAAAAAAATAGAAAGTAGAGTATTTCTGCCTCTGTCTTCGCAGGCTGGGCTCTCCAAAAAAGTGATCTTGGTGAAAGAGGCCCTGTCCAAGCTCAGTAAGCAGCAGTACTCCATCGAGGAGCTGACCAGGAAACCGCTGCCAGAGGGAGTGGACCCTCTGCGTCTGGAGGATTACCTCTCAGACCAGGACTTCAAGGTAGGACGCGCTCTGTGACCATTAGAATTATTTATTACATTTAAATTCAGTAAATAAAGAAAAATGTTATAAGTGCCAACATTTATTTTTCCGCTCACTTTTAATGTTTTACAGAAACTTCTTGAGATGAGTCGCGTTGAGTTCAACGCTCTGCCAAACTGGAAGCAAAAGAATCTGAAGAAAAGCAAGGGTCTGTTTTAAAACCGCATCGTTTTCTTCACGCATCTGTTGGGTCTTTTTTCTTTTTAATGTGTTTTATTAAAAACAAACAGGCCTCATTTTGTAGAAAGACTTAAGAAAAGCAAATGTACAATTTTGTTCAAATGTTGATCTATTTTTAAAAAACAGTGCCATTTTTCCCCTTTATCAGTGAAATATTCTAGCCTATGTGCAATTGTTAACCTTTTTTTAATAGATATGTGTTTTCTTTTACATTTATCCTCATATTATAAATATGTAATATACCATAAATGTTTTTTATCAGTTTTATTTCTCATTTAAAACTGTTTGTTTATAAAAAAAAATGCCTGTGGTCTTTATACTTTGGCAATTTTATTTACTCCTTTTTAAAAAAAAATTTATTTTTATTTTTTGAAATGCGTCATGGAAAAAGCCACCTCTGTGTTAAGAAAAACAATTGCTCAGCAGAAATATGAAATATCGACATGTTTTGAGAACAGAGGAAGAAAAATTGAAGGTCTGTGCACAATTCCTGTAATCTATCATTCTCTGATGCTCTTTAACCAGAGTGTTGGTACAGACGTCTGATTCACACACAGAAAAATATTCAGCTTTTAGCATTTTTAAATGTGTGCAGAGGCATGAGTAACAAAGCAATCTGCAAAACTCCCCCCCAAAATTCCCTCGTTGATCATTAATATCGATTAGTTTGTTCTTATAATTAACTGCCCCTCTGGTTATCTGGGACCAAATCTAATCTTTGTCTCATTTATGTTTTTCTGTGTATGTGTGATTTTTGTGAGCAAGGGTGCAACTTTTAAAAGTATTAGGTGTGTGTTGTGGAGAAAGACTGAGAGAAACTGTGCTGCATAACTGCCTTTAATGCAAACGTACTCCCTGTAATGATATGATGGTATATACAGCATGCTGGTAGTAAAGCTGCCTGTCACGTCTGAACTAGAACACTCTCTGCATGGTGTTCACAATCATGCATTCATTTTGTTGCAATATGCATCTTTTTTGTGATTAAATAAGATCTGTATTATTTGTTTGGGGCCAGCTTTTATTTTTTTTGGCACATAAAATAAAAGGTTGGTGGTTTGGGAATGAGATGCTCAGTATTCCCTTTTCAAATAAAATGTATAAAAAAAAAAAAAATTATGTATTCTGATGTAATTATTCAAAGAGTATTGGGAATAATTTCATCATCACTCTCATTGTTAGCCTCATAAACAAAAGTGTGTATATATAGATAGATATAGAGGGGAAACTGCACAATCCAGTGATAATACGATGAGACGCTCCAGCCGTCCATTCCAACACAAACACATCAAAGTATCACTGATAATTCAACAATAAAATAGCTTCATGTTGTGGCCATCACATAGTGATTCGGGATCTGAAAGTGAACAGATTTAACGTACATCATGCTTTGTTAGGTTTATCATTTTCATTTCACACGTAAAACAGATTCATTCCAACCCGCTCTCATTCCCAACGTGTAAAATATCAATGACTTGTCACAATCGTCTGTATTTTACGCGTCAGGATGAGAACATGTCGTAGGTAAACCTATTCATCTGCTAGTCAGGAAATCACATGGCAGCAACTCAGTGCTTCTAGGTATGTAGATGTGATGTGGTCAGCATGATCTGTTGACTGTTGACTGTTTGTTGGTGCCAGAGAGGCTCCTCTGAGTATTTCAGAAACTGCTGATCTACTGATCACATAATCTCTGTAGTTTACAGAGAATGGTCCGAGAAAGAGAAAATAGCCAGTGAGTGGCAGTTCTCTGGGCCAAAATGGGTTCCAATGAGGGCAACAGTAACTAACCAGTTGTTACAACCAAGGTGTGCAGAAGAGCATCTCTGAAGCCTTAATGTGTCAAACCATGAAGCAGATGAGCTGCAGCAGCAGAAGACCAGACTGTCAGCTAAGAACAGGAAAGTGAGACTAAACACTCAAGGTCACCACATTTGGTCAACATATGGTTGGGAAAACATTGCCTGGTGTGATGAGTCTCAATTTCTGCTGCAACATTTGGATTGTAGGGTCAGAATGGACCCATCCTGCCATATATCAGTGGTTGAGGCTGGTGGTGGTGGTGTAATGATATTGGGAATATGTTCCCGGCACTTTTTGGGGTATTGTTGCTGACCATTTCCATCTCTGACCACAATATATCCAGTATCTGATGGCTGCCTCCAGCAGGATAACTCACCATCTTACAAAGCTTATATAATCTCAGACTGTTTTCTTGAACATGACCATGAGTTCACTGTACTCAAATGGCCTCCACAGTCACCAAATCTCAATCTAATAGAGCACCTTTGGGATGTCGTGGAAGAGAAGAGTGAGGTCATGGATGTGCAGCCAACAAATTTGCAGCAACTGTGTGATGCTATCATGTCAATGTTAGTCATTTCAAGTCACACTATTAAACAAAAATGTTAATTTCATAGATTCTTATTTTTAAAAACACTATACTGATGTCCAGAGACCTGCCTGTTCTGACACGCCTTTGCAATCTGCAATTTTTAGAAGTGACCAGAAGAGGGTGCTGTCTGTCTGTCCAACCTTCACTCCTGTTTAAACACTGTTTTTTTTCTCCCCCCCTACAAATCTCTCCAGCCTTTTCGTTCATAAATATTTAAAAGCTGATGAGCAGAACAAGAAACTTTAAAAACAAACTTGCCAGATGAGAAAGTTTCATTTGTAGGCAGATGTTCTGGAAATTTCTTCAACACCATGTCAACAGCAGTCATGAATATTTGTCATGCCTGCCTGCCTGACTCATGCATTGGAATAGCTGTTTTGGACAACACCTGCTCATTTAGGATGCAGTACATCTGTGCCTCACACTCTCAGGGTCACTGACAAGCAAAACAAACCCAGATAGATGTGCACCATATGGATTACACACTCACCTCCTCATCGCTTATCTACATTCTCATTTCATATAGACGCCAACAAGAATGCGGCAGTAAAGCTTTCTCTACAACAGATTACAGAATGCTGTCATTGCTCCTCCAACAGCAGAGAGATGAAAGGCCAGTGGGTTTATTTATCATAAACTCTGGCTTGCATTAATCACCTGCATCCTTCTGCCTTCTGGCTCAGGTGCCACAGCAGCCCACGATGTGGCTGACATGCAGGCAAACAAAGCCGATGCTAATACAAAGCAGATTAGCTTGACTAATGATGTCCTGGATGTTAGATGACGGAGCTGGGCCTCAGCTGGAAAAACATGAACTAAACTCAGTCTGAAGAAGAAATTAAGAATTAAGAAAATTTAAGAGTTTACTTTACACCCCGAGTTTGTACATATACAATGTGCAAGTGACTAGAAACAAATACTCCCCTGTCAACGTTTGTTGCCCTTCCAGTTCATAAGGACACACCCAGCTAGGTTATGCAAGAAGATGCAGCTAGTACATGTTTAACTTAGCATAGCTTAGCTTAGCTCAAACACTTGTTTAAAGTGTTATAGCCCACCTCCAATTAAAGATATTGTAGTTTTCCTACAAGCACTTGTAAGCTCACTGGTTAGCACTAAGTTCTAAACTAAACTAAAGTGCAGGAATGAAACATTCCCAGATTATATCTTGGGCCTGGATGAGGAACGCCCTGGAGTTTTAGCTAGTTGCCTTCAGCTGCTTCCAGCCAAGAAACTGCTCTAATCTCAGTTTATAATTTTTTTATTTTTTATTTTTTTAAATCTGATAAATGTCATATTTAACCAGATTACTGACAAACAGTTGAACTATGTTAAATAACTGGCTGATGGACAGAACCTTAAAATATATGCTTACTTTCATTATTTTGTTATTATATTTTTGTGAAGTAGCTTTGAATCAAAAATTCAAACCAATCCTGTTTTAATTTTTTGTCTTAAAAAGTAGATAAATAAAAAAGTTGAGACTTTCAATATGTGTAACACTACAATTTTACCAGTATTTTTTTTTATATATATACTTTTGCCACTGTCAGACTGGACTTTTTGGTTATTTGTTGCATTTTACCTCAGCCATTCAAATTGCTAACGCTGTCCTTGTGATCAGTTCCCAAGTGAACACAGAGCTCTCCGTGTTCCAATTTCAAGACTTTAAAAGGATACAAAAATAGCCTCAGCGTATTTTTTTCTCATTTTAGTTTGTTTACCTTTTATGCTGAAAGATGGGATGAAGTCATAATTGCTCTGCACAAGCTGAGAACATCAATATAACAGGCTATCAAAAGAAAAAACACTCCACCAAAGTCTTCCCAGGAGACATTTTAGGAGAATTGATTGTGTGTGATGAGCCAATCAATCCTCATATGCTGTGGACTGTATGTTTACACTTTTTAGAGGCTTTCTTATACTATCATGCATATCATTTGAAGCATCAGATAGGAGCCCCTTATGGACAAGACAAGTGAGTTCTTCAGATTTTAATAACTCGTAAAACAATTCTACCTGGCTCATTTGAAAGGAGAAAAAAAAAGAAAGAAAGAAAAAAAATCTTGTTTATATGTGAGAAATCCAAGGCTTTGAAAAATTCATTGTCGCTCTGAGTGCAGCAGCCAATATCAAAGTGAAAGAAACCTGCAATAACCTTGGAAGCGCCTGTGTGTGTGTCGATGTGTGTGCGCACAAGTGGTAGGAATAGAGGTGATAATGCTGCTAATCAATGTTGCTCCCTGGCTTCTCTCCCAGCAGTGCTCTGTCTTTGGATTTCTGCTGCTGAGATGAAATTTAGCAACTTCTCTGAGACTGCAGGAGAGCTGCAGGATTAACGTACGGAGCTGTCTAATTCATTCTCCTCACAATATGCTTTGATCTATGAGGTATGACTCATATTAAAAACACCTCGAACCATTTCAGATTAGTCTGAAAGTTTTTCAAGACATTGAATTTTATCTTACAGTGATTGTTATGCATCACATTTCTATTAAAGGGAATATTAACAAAAGAAATATGAATATAAAAATCTGCTGTCTCTTTTCTAGTCAGTGTCATCAGAGTAGTTTCTTTTAGTTTTCTTTTCAAACTGCTGAAAGGAGAATCAGAAGCCACTGATCCCCTGGAAACCTTCAGTTCCTCTGGAATCTCGTGTATAACCCAAACAGTTGGCGAAAAATGTGTTGTTGGTTGCTCAGTGGAATCACAAAGAGGGTGTTGCACCAAAAATCTCCTTTTGATTGCAGTCACACTGATACAGAGACTAGTCTGCAACTGTCTGGCAACCACTTGGCAACCACTGGTCAGTGAAAAATTTGTATTCCCCCCCCCCGGCAACCATGTTCTACGAGCAGTTGCTGGCAGTCAGTACCACAAAACCAATTGCAAAATGGAATTTCTTTGTGCACCGAAAACTACAGGGTCTGTCGTCACTGCTTCGTTTTTGTTTGGGTTTTTTTGGGGTTTTTTTTCAGACTCGTACCCAGAGGTCAGACCAGGCATAACCAGGCTGCTGCATTTCAGCCTTGGGTAATACGGACACCTGCTCAACCAGTGAACTAAACTGGTGCCCTCATGGCCACCAGTTTGCATGGAAGATGGCGATTTGTCTGCAAACACCAAATACATGCCAAGCAATAGTAAAAATGTGAACTGCGCCATGCAAATTGGAAATAAAGAACTTTTACTTTGAAGGTGAACTTTATTCGTTTCCTGTTTGCAGCACATTTTTTCAATCTTAAATGGTAAATGGCCTGTATTTGTATAGCGCTTTTGCTTAGTCCCTAAGGACCCCAAAGCGCTTTACACTACACAGTTCGCAGATAAGTTGGCTATGGGCAACCATGGAAATCTGCTAGTGACTAAAACAATCACAAGGAGGGTTTTTTTGCACCTTGTGATAGCTAGCAGTGTGTTGCAACCACTTGCCAATCAGTTGAGGACTGCATATTTTTGCCAGAGTGTCACTGACCGGTCTGTAGGCCTGCTTAAATGTTGCTTTATAGCAATCATTTTTCCAGCAACTGCCATTACAGCAACCACTTGGGTACTGGCTGCAACTACTCAGTTTTCCCTCCTGATTGTTGGTTGCCAGATGGTCACAGACCAGCTGTGTTATGAGACCTTATTTATATTATCATATACTGCCACCATAGTTGTCACACATGCAAAATAGCAGAGGAAGTTAACGTCACGTAATTAGTGGTCACGTGTCCGCAAAATGTCTAAAGATGCTCAGACATTAGTGATGTGTAAGCATTACAGTGAAAAGCCAAGTCAGTCCAAAAGAGTCAGTTTTCTTAAACTTGCTTGTAGCTACTGAATCATTTTGCATATGTTTGCCTGCAGAGTTGCTGCGTAGGTGTTTCATTTCTGTCATCTCCAAAAGTCTGTCTGTGTTGATCCGTGCAGTTGCTCATTATGGTGACATTACAACAGAGATAAGTGTGATACAGAACCTGAAAAAGTTAGAGCTTCGCCTCACATATATACATACGGTATATTGTACCTTCTTTGCATTATAACCTTTTTCTCCATTTCTCTCGTTTTTTCTAAACATATTGCCAAGGTGAATAGATTTTAAAAAAGAATCCAAACTTCCAAACATTTCAGAGGAGCTCAGACAAATCCCTCCACGACTTGAGATTAAAGTTTAGGCTTCTCCCAACCTCTCAAAGGTACAGAACTTTTGGCATTAGATTATCAAGCAGCTCAAACTTCACAAGGCTAATAACATTCAGTCGTTTCCATCGTCAGGAGGAGGGCAAAGTAGAATTAAAGGAGAAGAAATCATGGCTGTCTTGCTTTGGATATGATGCATAAAGCTGCTCTGGTGGTCAGGGCTGGCCTAAATGGGATTCTCTTCTCTTTCCAGCAGATGGATTCAGCAGCAAGACGATGATAAAGAGGCCAGAGTGATGTATGAGAGAGAGAGGAAGATCTTTTCAATCAATCTGTCATCTGCAGTTCCTGTATCATCTGTGGGAAACGGCACTGATGTCATGGTCGATAGAGGCAGGCTTTTGTCGCTGGTAAATGTGTGTGTGTGCGCGTGCGTTTGTGTGTTTGCATTTAAATGGCATGCAGTACCTGCTATTTTCAGATGGGAATATGGGACTGAGAACGTATTATAGGTTTTTTTGTTTTGTTTTTATGGTGAAAGTTGGAGTTTGCGTCCCTGTGCTTACGTGTGTGTGTTTGAGTATGCATAAGTGTGTTCAGATGCATTGTGCTGAAGTTAAGTAGGCAAACTGTCACCATCTGCTGCCTGGAAATACCCGCTGACATTTTACATCACACAATATAAATGCTCACTTCAGCGGTTGGCTCAGTGGAAGCAGCTCTCCTAATCCCAAACATGTGAGTGTGTGTGTGTGTGTGAGATGTGCAAGTTGTTGTTTTTTGTCTTCTTTCTGTTTAAACGACTAAGATTTGAATAAACCAAAGCAGCACTTTTAACATCTCTTTTTTAAACTGTTTTTAGATCCTGTTTTCAGCCAACGAGCTGACGTTAAAAAAATGAACTTTAATATTATGCTCTGAATTGAAAATAGTACTGGCAATTTTAAATGCTAAAATATTTTAGTTCTTTATTTTGTTTTTTGTCCATCCTACACACATTTCAGGCAGAAATCAAACATCTGGTGCTCTTGTTTCTGATTTGGTGCGTCAGTTTTTGTGGACAGAAGGATTTAAAAGCATACATGACCTTATTGTCTATGCTGATTTAAAAGGCCCTTATTCAGAGACACTAGCACAAGAAAAACTTGCAGGTCACTAAAAGATGTCCAGTAGAAGAAGTGGCAGGTTCAAGGCTGTACAGCTTTCTGCTCCAGCCTTGAAAATAATGGAGCTCACAAAAAGAACCTAAAATCACATATGCACTGCAGAAGGGTTTAAAAAAACATTTTTTTTCTCTGGTTGGCATATTGTTTCCTTCATTGAGGACAACAAAGCCATAGAGCTGTAGTGAAAATTACTGGTGTGATGTGCATATTGCTAAAAGACTGCTGAAAGAACAGCTTTCTGTGGTTTACAGTGGAATGAGTAGAAAATGTGAACAGATTATGTGGGAGACTGACTCAGTAGAGAAGAAAGCAGCCTGCTGCGTTTTAATATCCATGATCATGCTTAGTGGAAGTCATAGTTTATCCATTTAGGGATGGTAGTGTTCGTCAGACAGGCCGCCACTTTGCTTCATCCTGAAACATCACAGAATTTTAGCTGGATTGGGAAAATGTCCCCAGAGGAATGGGGAGCCTCTGATCCCAAATCATCAACACATGATATGATGTTATAACCACCAGGGGTCAAAATTTACTGTTTACTGTGTGAAGCCATGACTTTCCCTCCAGAATTACCATAAAATTACTGGTTTGTTTGTTACTGTTGCCTGTGGGCTCCTCCTCCTCCAGGATCAGGATGCAGTTTGTGACAGGGGCGGCTGCCAGGTGCTGCTTACATCAACTTTATTCCTTGGCTTTCAAATATTTTGGATCATTTTGGAACAAAAACAGGTAAATGATCTGCTGGCACCGGCTCTACGAAGGAAGCTGAATGAAGCATTCGGCACTCTTCACTTTGATTTAGCGACTGTAATTACCTTTTGGTGTTCGATTCATTTTTCTAAAGCGGAGAAATGATGAAAACAGTCAAAGTTCTGGGACGAGTTCAACCAGCTCCTAAACCTTCAACCCCCCATCTTGTGGCGTTCCCCACAGCGTTGTTTTTTGTAGCCGTTTCCTTCGCTGCCGAGTTTCTAAAACAGCGGTTTTGATTTTGGTGAAGGAGACACCCTCGTGACTCATCGAGTAACACCACCAACCAGCCAATCAGTGGCATGCAGTCCGCTGATGTCACATTTTTTGATCTCCTCGGATCGCTTGGAAGCCGGGTGGAGTAGGTACCAAAACAGTAGCTGGTACCAGGAACTAGCAACAGATTTTCCACATTAAATATGTGGAAAAGTTTGGCACAATTTTCATTTCAAAATGTAAGTTTCTCTAACGCTGGTTAATGACTCAGTGCTTGTCAAAATAACGACATCACCACCGGTTCAGTCTTACTTTATGCTTAATACTAGCATGCTAACATTCTAAACGTAGTTATACTTGTAAAGTAACATTGTTTAGCTTTAATATTATTAGCACTGTGGCAAAGAGCTGCTTATCTTCTTAACTGACAATGCCAACAACCATAGTCATCAACATGCACACATTTTCAGTAGCATTTTACAATGCGGTCTGTGACTAAGGGTTAATTCCCCTACAAATGTATTTGTATTTTATCTGAAATTACTATATTTAACTACAAAGCCTTACCAATAGGTACATTCAAAAATGGGGTAACAATTCAGCCTTTTATAGGGAAAAAAAGTAATATTTTATAGAGAAAATGACACAGGAAGTAACTTAAATGAGTGTGTAACTGTGGGTAATTTAGCAGCAATTCCTGAAGTTGTGCGGTACTTCAAATTACACAGTATTATTATTTATGCAGTTCTTAAAATTACTTACAATCTATTTTTTTTCTTCCTTTTTGTGAAAACCTGAATTGTTATTATAGTGTATCTGCTGGGAAATATGTAGGGAAATGCATGATTACATGATGTCATTAATTTCTGTTCATTTCAGGTAAAATTCCTTGAAATTCCCTTTAATTCTCGGAGATTTCTACAGGAGTCCTGGGCTATATAATAAAGTTCTATCAAATATTCCAACACACTAAATGTAGGCTAATGCAAGAATAAATAAAATCACTGTCTTAAAACAATCCTGTGACTGTAACTACGGAAAATCACAAGGGTGACACTCAAAACCTCAGTTACTATAATGTAAGATGTGTTACTATAATGTATGTCTGACACCAATAGAAACAGACAGTCTGCTGTCACTGAGCTTTGCTAATCTCAGAGGCTCAAAGCAGACTGAGAAAAATGTGAAATTAATACAGTTCTTCCCAGGCCAACACGTCTCTGTGGGGTTTTAATATGAAAAGACGGCTTTGTAATTAAACCACAACCTCTGTACGATGTTGGGTCTTGCCTATCCTTGTTCTGTCTGTAGATTTATGTGCTTGATATTTCTAATTCTCACTAAGCACACCTGGGTCTTTGGCACTGCTAAACGGGGTTGTCCACTGTTTCTTACTGAGTGACCTTCAGCGTGGCAGAGGAAACTGAATTATTTCTGCTAGGGCGCAGTTGCTGTCCTGCTATCATTTCGTCTTTCTTTCTCACTGTCACTCCCCTCATCCTGAAGTGCCTCTCTGCTTGCTGTTTATTACATGAACTGATTTACTGCAAAATAACAGTTTTCTGCACCGTGTCACCCGCTCCTCAACCTGAGCAAACGCTCTCAGAAGCAATCATGTAAAATGAAAAGTGTTTAATTTTTGTGCATGGCAGCATCATCCACTTTGCTCATCATCCCTCTGTCTGTTTTGTGCCTATGATGTCCACTTTATCCTGCAGTTTTCATTTACACGTATCTTAGAATTTGGGATAAAAAAAAACTAATTAAAATGATAATTACAGCCTGCACTGCTTATCTTACTTAACTTAAAAACTGAAAACAGCAAGCCTGACTGTTCGGTGCCAAGGTGTGTGTCAGACTACTTCTTGAGCAGAGGTGGCGATAACCTGTTATCAGGTGGGTCACAGCACTTGCAATTATTGCAAATAGGTGAATTTTCTTCACCTGTTTTCAGTCTAATGCTAAGTTGAATGATTTATTTAGGCTATCAGCTAACTCACAACAAGAAGTAGTGTTGAAATATACTAAATAGTATTGCCTAATTGACTGATTTGTATACATGACTGACTTATACGAGCATATCATTTAATCTGATCTGCACTTCAAAACACACAAACAAAAATTGTGTGTTTCTCATTTGAAGCTGCTGAGGGTTTGGTGACAGCTTGTTTATGAAATATAATAAAATCAGTGTAAAATGAGGACTGATGCATCTAAAATCTGTGTGTGTGTGTTTAGTATGTTGTCATCTGTTTTGTAGGTAAGCGCTTTGATGTTTTTTCCTACATTAGCCTGATTTTCCAGTCTCTCTTACAGCAGTCTTCCTAATTATCTGTTTCAACAGTATGCACACCTTTATATCCCTCCTGTGGTTTTATACAAATGCCCAGGCAGATGCTGTGAAATTGCCTTTACAGTTCTGTTTACCTTCGCCTGTGTGGTTCACTACCTACACACAGTTACACTCGTGTACTTAAACAGAAACTTTCATGCTGCTACAACTCAACCCAGTCGCATCTAACGTTTTACATATCAGGAAACAGTAAAACATTTTCTGGTCTTTACCAGGTGCTAAAATGATTTAAGTCTAAGCTCAGATGAACAGCAACACATGAGATATTACACAGTGTCATTATTTATTTATTAAAAGCCAAGTAGTGTGTGTAAACACAAGCACACCTCATGAATTAGTAGCTTGTAGAACCGCTCTCTTCAGGTCCCGCCACAGACTGAGGTCTGGACTTTGACCGGGCCGTTGCAGCACATTGATTCTTTTCTTTTTCAGCCATTCTGTTGTAGATTTGTTGCTGTGCTCGGGATCATTGTCCTGTTGCATGACCCACTTTGTGCCAAGCTTCAGCTGTCAGACAGATGGCCTCACATTTGACTCTAGAAGGACAGACGAGAAGTCTTGCAGTTTGTTCGGAAGCAACTTTGTAAACCTAAGCTGTGCTGCCATGTTGTTTTTTTAGAGAGAAGATGCTTTCTCCTGGCGGCCCTTCCAAACAAGCCACACTTGTTCAGTGTTTTTCTAATTGTGATTCAGATTCTCTGAATATTGCATGGGCTGAACTTGTGTGAGTGAACGGGAACACTGATACCCGCCTTGAATGTTTTCAGCTTGTGAATAATGTTTCTCGCTGTAGAATGATGGAATCGGATTGTTTGGAAATGTCCTTGTAACCTTTTACAGATTGGCATGCAGCAGCAGTTTCTTCTCTACGATCATTTGTGATGTCTTTCCTTTTTGGCATTGTGTTAACACACACCCGCATGCTCCAAACCAGCAAACTGCCCAAAAAATCTCCTTTCACAGAGGTGTTCACGTCTCCTACTTACCCTCATCTTAACTCCTATGGAGGCAGTAAGGATGCATGATTTTAAAATAAGTAAAGACTCGGTGTCTGAGCTTGTGCTGGAATAATTGTAAGACCTGCTGAGAATAAGATGATTTTTTATTGATATGTAAAACATTAGAAATGAAAGAGGGCGTATTTTCTTTTATCAGAGCTATATGAGTTTCAGCATCCCTGCAGGTGTTTCACAGTGCATCAGCCAGATTATGTGTATCATTTCCAAAAGTGTTTTTCTCTGGTATCCTTTCTTCCTCCCTCTCATTTCCCCACCACCTCATCTTCCCCCACCTGATCCATTTTTCTATCTTTGTGTATCTATTCTCTCTCGCTTCTCACTTTCTCTCTCAATCTGTCAGCCTCCATCTTCTTTCCTTTTGCCCTCCATGCTCGCCTTCTCCATCTCCTCTGAATCTTTCATCAGCAGCAGCAACAGTTGAAAACTATTTTCTAGCTCCATGCCAAACTCCAGCATCTGAACTTTAAGATCAGAGAAAAAAACATAATGTAGCCTTGATTTCTTGATTTCTTACACCTCTGACAAAGAGTCTTTCCCTGGATAGGAGGACTTTAGTTTCATTTGTGCAGCATAAAGGCCTCGGGTTTCTCTTGAGACACTGGATTTTGTTAACTGGGTGCATGAGTTCTTTGTTGCTTGATTAATCTGATTTAGCGTCAAAAACTGCTCTATAATTGCCTCGAATGGGTTCCCTTAACAGACTTTTCCCATTTGTGAAAAATGTGTTTGAAAGTGTCACAGGCTGTAGAAGTGGGGGTGAAAAAGAAAGAAATCATTGTTTAATTGCAGGCTTCTGATGAGGATCACAGCGCGATTTAAAATGATAGCAGCTCTGTAATTGTGATGAATGGGGTGTCACAGTGTGTAACAGTGAAGCATTAAGCTCTGTGTTAATTGGCACGACTGACATTACCCGAGTGAAGGATAATGGATCCTTTCTGAGCTCGTGAGGAAGTGTTGAGCTCAAGCAATCAACTCAAATCCCCCAACATATCAGTGCACACGGGTAGCAGGCAAAATCACAAAATATTTAACACACTGTACACACACACACAGAAGCAGGCTGAATGCATTCTTTCCTAATCTTTGTTCATCTTCACACATCTGCAGAACATGGATACAGTAAAGTGTTTCCTCAGACAAGCACACCACAAACTTTAATGACATCAAAGAGCCAGCCTTTGCTTTCAGCTCAAAACCTTTTGTTTATTTCCTCTGCTGAACTTCAGCTTTCTCAGGAGTGTAATTTTCTGCAAGCGGCGTGACGTCTTGCCTCTCGCGTCTCTGCTTTTATTTGTAACGCCGACCGCACCGTACTCCGTGTTTAAGCTGGGAATGTGAAGGTGAGACGTCTGCAAGATGATTTAGATTTTTCATTATTTGCTTTCTCTTTAATATCTACAAATGTTCGGGGAGATTTGCTTTGGCAGAATCCTCTATTGTGTTATATATCAGCGTGATGTAATAAATGTGATACAACGGCGACAATTTGGTAAGAGAAAAAAACTCAATTTCAGCTCCGGCGAGCAAGTTGGGATTCTTTGTGGTGCTGCTGTGTTTCCTCTTCCTCACTTTGTCCCACCCTCGCGGTGTTCATTACAACCCTTTGCTATTGAAGAAGTTTATTGCAGGCAAAAAAATTACAGTCATACCTCTGTTTCCACCTGCCAGCGTACATTTCCCATAATAGCGCCTCCTTACTTTGACATGTTTGTGAAATAATCTGTGCTGTGACCTCTCCTGACAAGAGGTTATGAACAAAACCATTTTCCTGCTGTTTCACAGCCTCCCTGGTGATTTCTACTCCTGCTGCCTGGGTGCATTTTTTTGTTACACATGGCCCTGATCCATCTCAGCCTGACCCCAAGGTCGACCTGTTATTCTGGGGCAGAGATTTCATGATGTGGGAAGAAGGCTAATCTGTGAGTTTGTGACATGTCAGTGCAAAGGGTTAAAACATAAGTGTGTTTGATCCTGGACACAGACCCCACCCATCTTACTCCACTTCCTGTTTTCATTTACATCAACAAAACACATTTCATTGGATTGGTCTTGTAATTACTGATTCCTGCCCATGTGCAAACAACCGAAGATTTTTCAAAAGGTGGAAAAGTCCATCTGAATCACTTTGCTGGTCACACTTGAAACACAGATTTAATCCCACAATGACTCAGCAGCACTTTATAATACGACCTGTATGTAGGGTTGCAAGACCCCTGAATTTAAATCAAATTACAATGTAATTATATTTATCTACAATTAGTTAAAGATATATGCACTAGAATAAGGGGGTAACAACTTAAGTTTTGAAAGGGAAAAATCATTATACTATAAGTAAAGTTAAACAGTTTGCAGGTAATTTTGAATAAATCACAAGTAATTTTAAGTATTGTAGAACCTCATTTAATTTACAGGAAAGTACACATATATTATTTTGTAAGTATTTTAGGTATTTCCTTTTGAAACTCATGTTTGAACAGTAATTGTGAAAGAAAAATTAAGTTAGACTTTGCTCCATTGTTATAAAATCATATAGACCTGAGAATTTTGATGGTGTTTATTTTTTCTTGTAAGTTAGTAAGAGAGAACAGTATACATACACATCAACATAATTAATATTAAATAAAAATGCAAAAAGGCTAGATAAATCCACTCAATAATATGGCCCGCCCCCTGAAATGTACAGCGTCTTTATCATGTAAGATTAAAATTACCTTGAAACTGCACACTAATTAAACATTTTTGAACAGTACTTAAATCTACTTACGGTATAAACATTTCTGTTTCCTGTAAAAAAACAAACTTGTTACCCCCTTATTCTTGTGTGTCTACCTTTTATTATTTATAGGCAAATATAATTTCATCACAGTTTTGAATGAAATACATTGAAATACGGCCTGTTAACCTTCTTAACACATCTGCCAAACCAGCTCCATACTGACAGCATGAGCTAAATAAATTATGTACATAAAACAAGAGTAGCCTTGTTAAAATAGTTAGTAGTTAGTATAGTTAGTATACACTGCCATAAATTTGAATTCAAATGAATGAAGTCCAGCCCGGAGCACTCCTGCACAGACCCTGGAAGCCAAAGCCAAAGACAGCAAGGTCAGAAACAATGAAATGTATGGTCTCAGCAAGTGGAGCCCCATCATCCATCTTTTATATACAGTATAGGGCGCACACATGCATGCATATGGGCATTCATCTATTATGAATACATGTATCCAACCTTTTTCCTAAGAGCAGTGCAGCAACAAAAAAAAGTTTTCTTGTTATTAAATTATTGGCTGTATTGGAAATTCCTTAGAGTCATTCTTGAGGTTTCTTATAAATAAAAATTTTAATAAAAACTTCAATGAGGAGCTTTGAACGTCTTGTATGGAAATCTGAATGCATTTAGAAGTGCATGCTTCACATTCACAAAGCCTCATGAGACCTTCAGCATTAAATGTTTTTTGTATCTGTCTCATTTATGACATTCAGTGGTCAACAAAAATGCTAATAACTTGCCTTTTCATTAAAGAAATACTTGTGTTGATTTCCTTTCATGCCAATGTTTATATTAAATGAAGTATGAAGATGACAGCCAGGATTTTTTTTTATGACAGTTTCTTGGTCTGGAGCAGTGAGTCTCTGCTGGCCGCTGAGCAGGAAAAACTCCCTTTTAAAAGGAAGAAACCTTCAGCAGAACCAGGCTCAGGGAGGGGCAGCCAATCACTGCAATTGGTTAGAGGTCGGGGAAAGAGCGCAGAGGGAGAAAGGACAAAGTGCAAACTATTGGAGAGACAGCCTGACTTTTTTTCCTTCCTGTCACCTCTGGCATTGCCATATTACACTGTGGATGATGATAAAAATGAATAAACAGACAAAATAAAAGAAAAAGAAAACTACAATGGTGCTATTCAATAAGGCAAATTTTGGTGTTGATCTGATACCAATTAAATATAGGGCTGATATTGCCAATACCAATACCGATACTGAGACTTTTTAACCCACAAAGGCAGCTTATGAAGAGGAGAGCAGTGCGTCATGATCCATGAGATAAACCATGATCAATTTGCAAATTCTGAATACATTTTAATGTCCACTAAATCACATAACAGCATTGGTATTGATACTATTGCTATTTGGTTCTATCTGCCCACCTTTAAAATACAAACAGGAGGAGCCTATAGATTTTAAAGAGCTTGTATGGGAGTTTAATGATGAAGCCTTCCCATGTGTAGCACACTGAGCAATGACAAACTGACGCTGACATTATCACTGTCAGTTGTGTCCTTTGGTTTTTGTAGAGATTAGATAAATGGAACAGAGCCTGTTAATTTGTTACCTGTAAGATTTTGTAACCTCATAACATGCTTCAGGTATAACATAAATCCAATTCAGTCCGTCTAAATCTGGTTTTGAAATCTCCTCAAACAGTTAATGCGATTTCTGTCAAGGTATGAATTTTACTTACTTAGTCTTGAACAAATGTGTTATATTTGGCAACTGTGTAAACAGAGTTGATCCAATAAATGTCACCTGCTCATGCGTCAAATGCGCTCGTGCTGGATAAAACTGACAGCTCTCCTGGACACCTCGTCCCCTGCGGTTAGCTACTGATCCAGCCATGGGAGGTTCACTCCTCCATTAATACTGTACATGTAACACATGCACACCACACGCTCCACACTTCATTGCACACTTCACGTCCTGTGTGGTTCTCAACCTACCCACTCCGTGCTGAGATGTACACACATGACACACATGCACACCCCCACATTCACTTACACTACTTACTAACACACTCGGTTATACATGCAGAGATGCTGGTTGACACAACACATGCGTTTAATGCCCTGAAATAGAGAATGGCTTCAGCATTCATGCAGCACGTGCTGCAGGATTCACTGTCTGAAGATTCACTGCTGTACACTTCTGGGACTCAGTGCTGCTATGCTACAGTGGCTCTGCAGTGCGGCTGGGATAGTTGGAGTCTAAAATACAACCCTGTTCATTCCATCTGCATATGACACAGAAGATAAATACACACCTTTAATGGAAATCTAACAAAATAAGGTATTGAGGTGTTGTTTCCAAATGAGCATATATGATCTTGGCAGGTATTAAAACTTGGTAAAAACATATGTTACATCCTTTCTTGTTTTCTATTTAGCATTTCATCTGCCTTTGTTCATTTGAGGTTGTGTTTACCTAATTCTAAGACGTGCTTAGGGCCAGATAATTTTTCATTATTGCCTCATGTGCAAACCCTTAGAACTGGACAGATAATAGGTTCTTTTTATTATGTATTTTATGCTTTGATTATTTCCTCACTATCACAGCACTCCATACAAACTGGGGGCTACTGGAGATCAGTTACTAATGTCACATAGCTAGAATTAATCAAACCTTTTTTTAGTGTTGCATTTCTTTCCATTTTTTCCTATTCCTATATTTCCTATTTAATTTTTTATCAATTTAGCAGACAGCTGTATCCTCTTTATGAATGGCTTGGTGTTTGAGATATGTATTGTTTATTGTTGGTTAGTAGATGCTAAATGTTAGATGAACTAACAGCATCTTTATCAGTACTGTGCTGGGCACTTTTCCTCATAAATGATCTTTTAGATATGTATGAGGAACATTAAAAACACAGACAGACACACACACACACACATATATATATATCACACACACATATACATATATAACAAAAAAAAAAGCTTCAAGCTCGGGTCCTCTACCAGAGGCCTGGGAGCTTGAGGGTCCTGCACAGTATCTTAGCTGTTCCCAGGACTGCGCTCTTCTGGACAGAGATCTCCGATGTTGTTCCCGGGATCTGCTGGAGCCACTCGCCTAGCTTGGGAGTCACTGCACCTAGTGCTCCGATTACCACTGGGACCACCGTTACCTTCACCCTCCACATCTTCTCGAGCTCTTCTCTGAGCCCTTGGTATTTCTCGAGCTTCTCATGTTCCTTCTTCCTGATGTTGCTGTCATTCGGGACCGCTACATCGAACACTACGGCCGTCTTCTTCTGTTTGTCTACCACCACTATGTCCGGTTGGTTAGCCACCACCATTTTGTCCGTCTGTATATGGACAGAGCTAAGATCCCACAGGATCTTAGCTCTGTCATTCTCCACAACCCTTGGGGGCATCTCCCATTTTGACCTCAGGACTTCCAGGTTATACTCGGCACAGATGTTCCTGTACACTATGCCGGCCACTTGGTTATGGCGTTCCTTGCCTGCTAGCGTCTTGCACCCTGCTGTTATGTGCTGGATTGTCTCAGGGGCATCTTTACACAGCCTGCACCTGGGGTCTTGCCTAGTGTGATAGACCCCAGCCTCTATGGATCTTGTGCTCAGAGCTTGTTCCTGTGCTGCCATGATTAGTGCCTCCGTGCTGTCTTTCAGTCCAGCTTTGTCCAGCCACTGGTAGGATTTCTGGATATCAGCCACCTCCGCTATCTGCCGGTGGTACATACCGTGCAGGGGCCTGTCCTTCCATGATGGTTCCTCCTCTTTCTCATCATTCTTGGGTTTCTGCTGCCTGAGGTATTCACTGAGCACGCTGTCAGTTGGGGCCATCTTCGTGATGTATTCGTGGATGTTCCTTGTCTCATCCTGGACTGTGGTGCTGACACTCACCAGTCCCCGGCCTCCTTCCTTCCGCTTAGTGTACAGCCTCAGGGTGCTGGACTTGGGGTGAAACCCTCCATGCATGGTCAGGAGCTTGTCTTGATGTCAGTGGCTTCTATCTCCTCCTTATTATCCCAGCCGGGTACCTGATCACAGGCAGGGCGTAGGTGTTGATAGCCCGGATCTTGTTCTTACCGTTCAGCTGACTCCTCAGGACTTGCCTGACCCTCTGCAGGTACTTGGTGGTTGCAGCTTTTCTAGTAGCCTCTTCATGGTTTCCATTCGCCTGCGGGATCCCCAGGTACTTGTAGCTGTCCTCTATGTCTGCAATGTTGCCTTCTGTTAGTTCGATCCCCTCAGTTCTGACTACCTTCCCTCTCTTTGTTATCATCCGACTACACTTCTCCAGTCCGAATGACATTCCAATGTCATTGGTGTACATCCTGGTAGTGTGGATCAGTGAATCGATGTCTCGTTCACTCTTGGCATACAGCTTGATGTCATCCATGTACAGGAGGTGGCTGACAACTGCTCCGTTCTGTAGTCGGTATCCGTCTTCCAGTCTTGTCAATGATCTCACTGAGGGGGTTCAGGCCTATGCAGAACAGCAGTGGGGACAGAGCATCTCCTTCGTAGATCCCGCACTTGATGGTGACTGGTGCTATGGGCTTGAAGTTGACAGGAGCTTCCATGTGGTGCTGAGGCAGGTTATATATATATGTTAGCGGGTTAACGCGGATCACCCCGTACGTGGGGTTGCAGTGCGGTTAGCTTGTTAACGCGTTAGCGCCGTGCAGCCCCACGCACGGGGCGATCCACGTTAACTCGCTAACGGAGATTTGCCGCCTTAATGCGGTCATGGCGTTAACGTCATTTTAACGAGATTAATGCTGACTGTACTAATATATATATATAAATTTATATATAGATATACATTTGTTTGATCAGGCTTTAACAAACTTCACTTTACTTAACCCTGTGACTAAATGTCAAAGCAAGTTAAGAACTAAAAATGATCATAATTTAGTCTTTTTAAACCACAGCTAAAATGATAATAATTTTTTAAAAAGCGAATAAGTTACTGTGTTGCACATGCATTGGCAGGAAGAGAGGAGAAAGCATCTGGTCTCCATAAAGAGCTTTGTCCAGAGTTTGTTGAAGATCACTTGGACAAACTGGAAGACCATTTGAACAATGTTTTGTGGATGGATGAGAATTTTTTTTCGTTGTGTCATGGTTTATACATTTGGTACTAAGGAAAAAAGAACCTCAGTTCAACCCTGAGAGCAGACAAAAATCTCTCTAGGGTTGCTCCAGGAAAAGCATCCAGCATAAAACTCTGCCATATCAAAACACGCTGTGACCCCTTGCAAATAACGTAGCAGTCAAAAGTATCTGTACTTTATGTCTGGAGAGAAGCGAACACTGAATTCCACCATTAGTACCTCATTCAACCTGTGAACTATGGTGGTGTTGATGTCATGGTCTGAGCCTGTTTTGCTTCATATATAGGGTGACCATTTCTGATGAAGCAATGAATTATACCAGCAAATGGGTGCGTGTTGTCACCAAGGTGTTAAAGTGTTGACCCAGAAAACCCCAAACTGCTCCCAATGCATCCATCAGAGTGTGAATATGTGCATGCGTGATAGCTGGAAAGCACTTAAAGGCGTAGAGTAAAACTTGTGTAGTAAAGTGCTTTGAGTGCTCAGTTTGAGCAGAAACTCACTACACTGTACAAGCACCAGTCCATTTACCAAATTCTATGGGAAAATGTCAGAGCACCTATCAGTGAACTGAGTCCTGAAGAAATTGTCATGTTGTGGAATATCAGGGGACAAAACAAATGAGCTCAAACTACTTTAGGTTGATGTCCAGGACTGGCAACAATTATTTATTAAATCTTATTTAATTAATTGCTAAAAAAAAAAGGGTTAAAATGTTTTGAACATGATATGTATCTTTATATCATTTTTCCAATAAATAAGTCACCAGACTTACTATTTTCACTTTCAGCTTTCAAGATCTAACTTATCATCACCAAAAAAATTCATTACGAATGTGTCATATGTTTTATTAAAGGTGCAGCTGTAGCTCAGTAGGCAGAGCAGGTTGCCCGCTAATTGGAAGGTTGGTGTTTTGATCAAGTCCATGTGACAAAGTGTCCTGGGGCAAGATGCTAACCCTCCAGTATTACGAAGTGGCTGATCAAAAAGCATCTCTTTCAACTCTGTCACGTCTGTCATTCATTGGGTGTGCAGACTTACAAGAACATTATCAGTATAATGTGTCACTTACAGTCCTGGCTTTATGAACCCCTCCATGAACAGGGACATGGGTTAAAAATCAGACTGTGTGGTGGGAGTGAAACCCATGATTAATAGCTCGGATGTGAAATGGAGAAGCTTCTTCTTTTTTTTTTTTTGAACTACTGACTCAGTGAAGAGGAGCACGCAGAGTATCAGAGCATGAGTCTGTCCATGTGAATATACGTGTGGACGTGAATGTGTGTGTGTGTCATGTGTCTACCAGATGGAGCTCTTGACACTGAACAGTTTGGGGGTGAGGGGGGGAGAGCGACAGAGGCGACATTGAAATGATGTCACTCAGTTCTCTTCCTGTGTCTCTATAATTAAATAAACTCTCTCTCCCTGTCTGCTCCATAGCCCGCTCTCTCCCTCTGTCTCACTCTAATTCCATCAGATCCGGATCCCTTTGCGTACATTGCAGGGGCAGGAGATGTGTGTGTGTGTGTGTGTGTGTGTGTGTGTGTGTGTGTGTGCGTGTGTGTGTGTGTGTGTGTGTGTGTGTGTGTGTGTGTGTGTGTGTGTGTTAGGAGCACATGGGGTTAAACATGCGGATAAGACAGCGGGTGCAGTAAATTCATGGCCTTCTCCGTTTGACAAATGACTCTGTCAGCCTCTGGAAGGGCAGCGGCCCCTCCATCGACCCTCAAGGTGCCCTTCCACACATTCATCTGCCACTGCACATCTAAACCGCAAGTGCAATAAAGTTTGCGAGAGGATCTGCGGCCTCTGGGGAACACGGTTAACACATTTCATTGTATCCTGCAATGCAGTGCATCCACCTTCCTCAGGGTTAGCTGCAGTGGGAATTAAACTATCAAAAGGGCTAATTTTATGCTGACTTATACAAGATGATTCGTTAAGAGGGAGCACTGAGTAGACAGAGGTTGTGCAAATTCGCCGGGCGTTAAAGCTCTGAGCAGCAGTGTTTAAGGTTTGTCCACATACAACCTTCAGTGTTTAGGCTAGAGAAAATGTTTTTTAACATATCATCCAGGGTAGCAATGCTTCACACGTGCAGAAATATTCACACAATGACGTCTAGAAACTGTGGCAGTGAAGCAGAGTTGAAGGGTGATGCTGAAGATAGATAGTGACGTGAAGCTGATTGGACGGACACATGGACATCACTGGTGACTGGAGGTGAATAGGGGGGGAGCACTGCATCAATATGACACTGAAATGACAGCTGACAGCAGCAGAGAAAGCAACCTAATGACTGGGTGTGAGACACGGGTTATGGCAAAATCTGACAGAAGTCCCCTGGTCGGGTGGTGTGATGAGATGGACACAAAGGGAGAGGCAGAAGAAGGGAATAGCTAACAGGAGAACACAATTATCTTCCTTACTGTAATTTTTACTTAGATTTATGTTACAGAAGAGGAGATGATGCCCACACCTTCTGATAATTTTATTTGTAGTGACTCAGGATCCCTTAAACTCAGGCAAGAGTGTGCAGTTGCATAAGGTCACATTACCCTTGAGTCTTTATGAGCTATATCTTTATAGCCCCTTTTAGACACGGGATACATAACATTGTTAGCATCATCGGCACAGGTCACTTTTATGTTACTGTCTCTCACAGCTCCTGATTCAACCAAGCTGCTGTCCTGAAATTAACATTTGTATGATTCCCCCGGGGCAAATGCTGCTTCAGCCAATCAGTGTTTTTAATGTCATCACAGAGAGTCCCTGCTGTCATTAAACAAAAACTACAGAAACTTACGGACAGCATGAGAGTTTCAGGATTTACTTATTGGTTTACACTACTCTGCTACTGCAGCTTTGTTGTTATTATCATGACATGATGATATTAAAATGTCCTTAGGCCCAGTAATATCAATGAACGTCTCCATTTTGAAACATAGTACGAGCAGGATTTTCAAAATGGACTTAATGCTTTTCATTTAATTTCACCCAAAACAAATGACTGAGCCTATGAGCTCAGTAAGAAAGTGTTTACAGAGGACTCGTCACAAAAACTGTTTTGCCAGTATAACATCAGGCCAGTTAAAATTCCGAGACATTGATCTGGTCAGTCAGGTAGCAGATGGGGTACTGATCAGTTTCAGCTGCTTCAGTGTTGATGACAGTGATAGTGATAGTGAGACAACCCCCCCAAACAGGAAACAATTTACAGGTGGAGGCCACTGAGTAGGGGCAGTGTCCTTACTCGTAGTGTGAGGCGATACATGGACCCTACAGAGGTTGCCCAGGTATCCAGGATGGTACATCAGTGCATGCCTTTGTGAGAAGGTTTGCTGTGTCTCCCAACATAGTCTCAAGAACATGCAGCAGATTCAAGGAGACAGGCAGTTGGTCTAGGAGGGCTGGAGAATGCCGTGGAAGGTACTTAACCCATCTGGAGGACCAGTCTCTGCTCTTTTGTACAAGGAGGAACAGGATGCGGATTGCTAGAGCTACCAAATGACTTCCAGCAGGCCAATGGTGTGAATGTCTATGGTCAAACAATCAGAAACAGATTTCATTAGGGGCTGCTGTCCTCTAGTGTGCCCTGTGCTCACTACCTGGCACCATGGAGTCTGATTGGCATGTGGCAGGTGTGAAAGAGTCTGGAAAAGCCAAGGAGAACATTATTTTGCCTGTAACATCATTCAGCATGACCGATTTGGCAGGGGTTCAGTGATGGTCTGTGGAGGCATACCCATGGGGAGCACCAACAGGCCTCCACAGGCAACAGCAACATGACTGCCATTAGTTATCAGAATGAAATCCTTGATCCCACTGCCAAACTCTAGGCTGGGTTCTGGGTTCCTGCACACAATGCCTGGCCTTAAGTGGTGAGAATATGCAGTAAGTTTCTGCATGACGAATGAACTGATACCATTTTCTGGCCCCTAGCACACCTGACGAAAATCCAGCAGGACACCTTTGGGACATTTAGATTCGATCTATCTAATGCCGACCATGTCAGTTTTTCACTTTGACTCTCGGGATGTCTTTAAATTCATCCCTCTGCGAGTTGATAGTTTTCCTTTCGATCAAACGATGTGGCATACTGTCTGTGAAGGTTCTCAGTCATCCAGGTCATTGTAGTCTAAGGAGCTTGGAAAGAAAAGGACTTCTTTAAGTTGCTTGAAGATGTTCACCTCTCAACCATGAAGCTTCTTCAGTTCTAAGGTCAAATGGTGGAGAGTCCCAGATTTAAGCCCTATGGGAGTGTCCTCCAAGAGGGACATGGACGTCCTACCTAATCACACGAGCCAAGGTGTGAAAACGGATGTAGGTGACAATCAGCCAAGGTTTCGGGTGAATCCACTGTGATACCTAGCCCCACCGTATAGCCCGCCGAGTCTTGTCCCGTCAAGGTGGCTCCTCTATGTTGTGCCATGCGTTTATGAAGTGTCTGATTGGTCTCTCCAATGTAGAGGTCTGAGCATTCTTCGCTACACTGTACAGCATGCACTATGTTGCTAAGGTTGTGTTTTGGAGTTCTGTCTGACTGACTGTCAGATGTAGCACACTGTTGCTAAAAGCTTACTGTCGTTCAGCCTGAAATGACAGTATAGTTAACAAGTCATCTGTGGTGCTGGACACACTGCTGCTCTGCTAGGTTGGATAACTTAGGCTAACTACCTTAACTTAGCTAACCTATGTTTGATGCTGACCATCAAAGTAAACAAAAGAAATAATGTGATGCTCGTAGAACTTACATTACTCAAATATCTGTCACTTAGCCTTAACAGTTAAAGCTGGACTAAAAGCATTTGGTTAGTTTTATCTTTACACCCAGACTCTTTCTCTTTTTGTCCTTTCTCTTATCACTCTGACAAAGATAATACCCTTCATTTTCATTGAGTGGCTTTCCACATTGAAATTGGGTTTGTTTAAACAGAATCATGCAGGCCACTTGCAACGGAAGTGAGTGCGGTCAAGTGGGGCCCCCATAGGGAGGTCAGGTCTCTCCGACTGTCATTGCATATTGCTCACTGCTGTAGTTTGAAGTTTTGCAGCCATCAAAAGCTCCCTTCACTGCAGCTCTGTACATTCAGACATAAAGCCGACATGTTCAGATCCTGTCAGATTAATGGGAAGGAGCTCATGTCTGAAAGGGGCTTATGCAATACATAAAAGCAATCGAGTTTTTGTACCATCGATGCATCCCAGGTTTGTCATCCTCCTTTTGCGGTGGTAACACCTATAGTTTTAAGGGTCTTCAAACTAGCCTAAATAATTTCTGTGACGTGTCTAAACACGCCTGAGGGCAGAACTGTTTATAGCTGAAGGTGGGAGAGAAACTGCCATAACTGAGCAGTGAGATGAGTCATAAAAATGGGGACAATAGCGGACACTTTCAGGCACACTGTCCTCCAGTGTCTTCATGCTACTGCACTTTTTTGAATGCATGAAAAGTGACTGAAGAGAGCATTTTTTTTAACCTCTGCACATGTAGTGGATCACTGTCTAATAACTGTGCAAATGAAGAAAACAGAGCAGTTTAAGGCAGGCTGACACTTTTATTAAGGGATATAAAATGTACTTGGTTAGTTGTATTTTTAAGGTAAATGTAATTGTCTACCTACATAGACAGTTACTGCCTACATTTAAAATTGCTTATTGACATTTCAGAGATAAGAAACAGTTTTTGAGGAGGAGTCATTTTATCTTGTCTCACTACAAATGCTGGGAAGAAAATTAAAAAAACAAACAAACAAAAAGTTGTTTAAATGATGCTTTAAATTTTAAAAGTGAATTTTAAATTCACTGAATGATTGGCCCATTCTTCTTCAGGCTAAATTAAACACTTTCCTTTCCAAAACCTTATTAAAACATGTTTTCAGTGATGACATTTGGAAATGAGAATCTAATCAAAACCATCAAACAGCTCAGCTCTCAAATATTGACTTTCTGCACCCATTAAGGAAAAAAAAGAAGAGTGAATTAGATTTTCAAAGTAAATTTGAACTGCTCCATAACACAAGGTGGTTTAGCTGAATCTGAGCGAATCACAGGAGAGGGAGGGGGGGAGCACTTCCATTAGGTTGGATGCTGTGTGACAGCGGGGGGAAATGAGTTAGTTTGGAGTGGGCGGCCGGGATGTGACTCCCTGCGTTGGAGAGGGATAAGGGACTCTGTTTGATAGAGTTTGGTCAAAGTGGGCTGGTAGAGTTGAGCTTTGCTGTTATGAAAGCAGCTCTGAAATGGAAGCATGTGGGCGCCAAGTGCCTCATCGAACACTCGCTTATCTAATTGCACATCGACAAGTGGGGAAGGGGATGGGGTGGGGTGGGTGGGAGTATAACAGGGAATTAGCTCTCACTCCGTGTCTGCGTTCATTCATCCCCTGCCTATTGCAATTCCTTCATATGAAATCCATATTATTGCTTGTGTGTTTTGTGGTTTCCTGTGCCAGCCTTTGTCGTCATTAGCTCTGAGGAAATAATTAAGGTTATTTACTCATCTGAGTCACTGAGTGTCTGTTTTCATTCAGCTCATACTGTACTTTCATGTGCATGAACTGGGTCTCCCTTCGCTCATAAATGCTGCCGCAGTGACTCGGACTTAAGATCTAAATAACTAGTGTGAAGATTCAACGCAACAGCTCCCCTGGTGGACAATCACAAGCGTTCACTTGAGTTTTAGGCATTTGCAAGATTGCTTTGGTCTTTCACTGCCATAGTCCGCTTTACTCTTGCAGTAGATGTTGAGAAAAAGTGTTGCCAACGATGAGAGATCTCAGGACCCATATGTAATGTTTATATAGTTGTAGTAAAAACTTTGATGGACTTTGGAGGACTTTTATTGGTTGGCACCAAAGATTAGTGGCCAATATCCAAGAAAATGTGAAATATGGCCACAATCTCCCCTTCTGTTCCCGGAGTATTTTTTAAATAACAGCCTGAAAAAGCCTGTAATCGCTTCATCATATTATCCTCTTAGACATCTGTGTGACATTTTATCATCATAAGAGGAATTTATTCTTGAGTTTTGGTTAAAAATGGGGGTTTTGTGAAGTCATAATGACCTTTACTTTTGGCCAACAAACTTTTAATACTTCATCCTTGAGTCACAATGAAGGTTTGTACTAAATTTAAAGAAATTTAAACAAACACAAGGGCAAGGATTTTCTTTTAAATCTCTGAAAAAAATAACAGTCAACTAAATTCTGGAAAAGCATAAATGAGAACACAGCATGTGTCACCTATCAGCAGATTATACCAGCCTCCACTTTATTTTTCATGATTTTTATTTAACTGACATTTGATTTTCATGTTTGTCTTTTTAAGGGAGGATTAGCTGTCCCAGGTGAAATGCAGCTGCTGCACAAATTCTATAATACTGCCTCAAAGAGCACAGAGTATTTTAGCACTGCTGCCTCACAGGAACAAGGTGCAGAGTCCAAAGATATGCTTGTTAAGTTAACTAGCGACTCTAAATTGACAGTAGGTGTGAATGTGAGGATAAATGCTTGTCTGCTGCTCTGTGTTAGTCCTGTGTTGGTGTGTGTAAGGTGTACCGCCATCTCCCAAAGCAAATGACTGGAAAGTGATTTGCTTTCAGTGTGTTTACTCGTTGATTTTAGTGGTAAAAAATGTCCTTTAACATCTACGTTAAAAGTGCTGCATTCCTGCTAATGTACAAATGCATCAAAATAAGAAAAAGAGTGCATAAGAAAAATTAAAAAAACCCACACATTTTAAATACTGTACCAGAAAAATCTTGAGCAAAAGAGCACTGCTTGCATCTTTTCACTGCGCTACAGTTTTGTTAATTTAAACAAAATCATAAAAAATCAGGTCTTTAGTCCCCTGACTGGAGTTTACCTGGTAGAAGCACAATAGTCTTTCACTCCATTCACTGATGGATGTGACTAAATCTTGGATCACTGTGATGTTTTGCATACAGTGTGGATATTGCCACTATTTAGAAAAATAATTGCCTCAGGAGATAACACATCTGCTGTCCACTGTGCTGAGCATTTTCCTGAAGCCTTCATTATCGACCGTATTCAGTGGACACGGTCGGTAATGAAGGGCATGTACACCTATTTGTGATTTCAGTGTGTCTTTGAGAGCCGATAAACACACTGACAGCTGGGTGAATAAGACACAACTCTACATCACTCTTTGCATTGGATTTGCTCTTGTTTAACATAGCTTGTAGTAAATCCAAAAGTATTTTCAAATAGTGGATAATGAACTGCTACGAGGGACGAGCTCTTCGCCTTCTGCTGCGCCAGACATTTGAATTTTGTTGTATATCTGCCTTTTAACATAGTTTTACACATCTAGACTTGTCCAGGATATTTCAGGGAGTGCTTGTTTTCTATTGGTGGAGCACACATTTTCAATATTGTTCAGTTTCTTTCCTTTAAATGTGGGAAGCCAAAATTATGATTCAGATCTGAAATGTGATTAATCGTGCAGCCCTACAAGGATAGTCTCTCTCTCCGCTGTACTCGACTTCTGTGGAGAATCCACAGATTACAGAAAACTGTATATAATCAAGAGCAGAAATATTAATATGTAGTGAAACAAATATACAACAACTTCATGGATTAGGGCTTTAATGTCTGTGACAAACAATACTAAACAGTTGTGACAGCATGAACAGGGAAGATGTGTGATCTCCAGGTTATTTGGTGTGTGTGTGCATGTGTATTTTATGTATTTGTAAGGCCGTACATAATGGACTTTGAGGGTAAAAACTGTTTTTGGAAAGACTTTTTAAAGGTTGAGATTAGACAGACATACATAGAGAGGCTCACAAAGCCAGAAATCCCAACATGCACATGGAGAGGGCTTCATCTGTGCAATATTGACAGTTTGGTATAAGCCCTCAGCTAAGCCAGGCACACTGTGCACCTGCTACATTATTAATGAGCACTGTGTTTATGGATGAGTAACACACGAAGAAGACGACAGAGAGACGTCATCACTTTGCCTCCAACCTTCAGCAGGTAAACATCAAGGTTCAAAGGTCAGCTTGACTCCTAAACTCCATTTAGCCGCTCACTTCTCAGACACAGCGAGTCTCTCAGTAAGAGATGGTGAATTTCACTGTTTTCTTTGTGAGGCCAAATGAAGTAATGAGGCATGCTTCACTCAGAAATGAACAGTGAGCTTGGAAACTGTAGAATTCATTGTGGCTTCCAGCAGCAAACGGTAAGAGTGTGAGATCAGGTGTGGATCTGTATGAACTATAAGCGTTTACAGTTAAAGATGGTGCATGGGCACTGTTCCTTGATAAACAATATGTTTCATACATGCATGAATGAACAGTGGTTGCGAGTTAACCTCTGAGAGCAAAGCTTGAGTGCATGTACAGTATGTGTTCTGGATGAGAGAGCATGTGCGTATGTAGCTATTTGGGGAGTGTATGCTTTGGCACATATAAGACCAGACCTCTGTGCTTACTGTCAATACGCTCCTGCTGTGCAGCAGCAGCACTGCTAAGCCCAGCCTCCTCTGATAATGCGTCTTATAAAGACACAGGCCTTGATTCTTTTGTTTAATTAATCACGGATGCATTCGGAACAAATCCTTATCTGCCCGAGCTTCAAAATATTCCTCTGAGTAAGCAAAACATTACATTTAAAGCGATACTCCTCATTAGGTTGTTTACGCTCATGTGGTGAAGAATTTGGGGATCTGGTGGTATCTAAACAAATTACATGCCTCTTGAGCTCCCATCACTGGACTGTAATCTTATATAATTTACCCTCGATGCTCATACTACTTAATAATAAATGAAGAACTGGCTGAATACATATATCAGCTGGGAATGCTTTGTGCACTCCATTTTCATTTTGGCAGCATTATTAACTGTAGGCTATTCAGTGTCAACATTCATCTCATTATTAAACCGCAGGTCTGTGGCTCATTTAGTTTAGTTGACTACTTAACTAATGGATCTCCTAAATTCTAGTAAATTGCTTCAGACCTGTATGGTGTGACGGTGCCCCCAGGCTGATGGCTATGTCTTCTTTGGACAATACGCTGTCCAAATAGCTTGAAGGACCAGGTCATTCACATGACCCCACAGAGGATAATGTTTTATAATTACTGGATAATTGCACCTCTCTGCTGCTCTGTTCAAATAAACCAATTGTCTGAACACATCCAAAGAAAGTCACCTTGATAGGCTAAAATGTCAATCACCCATTCACTGGACATTTATTTTCATAACAACTTGTTATGTATTTGTTATATTTTATCATTAGATGTCTGTCTACTGTTCATTAAGAGCTTATTTTTGCATGGAGAGCAAACAGTCAACTGAGTGTTTTCCATGTTGAGGTTTTCCTGCCATGTGGCATTTAGCCATGCAACGTTAACTCATTCGTCATTTTGCATGTGTGACAATCTTGGTGACAGTGTAGGATCAAAAGAATGAGGCCCCAGTGACACAGAGACTGCTCCGCCCACTATCTGACAATTACCAGTTGTCGAATGTGCGTGGTTGCTGGAGGTTGATGACTGTAAGTAAAAACCTCTTTGTGTTTGCTTTGTTTGCTAGCATATTTCTACAATGAGCTAATCTCCCAGCTGTAGTAAAAAGTGTGACGCTGCTGCTGCCAACATGTTTCAAAAGGCATCACTTTTAATTTGAAGTTTAAGCGACTTTAGCTAACCTTCACCATTTCTAGTTTGCGCTGCACTTTTTCAACTTTTACTGATGTTGAGCTGGTAGCTAGTTAGTATTTACATTCAAATATGAAAAACTAAAGGCTACCGTAGCAGTCTGCCAACAACCAAAGCAATCACAAGGAGGTTTTTGGTCCAGCACCATCTTTGCAACCAATTTCACCAAGGCAACAAGGCTCCTGGTTTAAGTGGTGTTTGCACGTTCTCCCTCAACCTGAGCAGATCTGGGTGCTTTGGTTTCCTACCACAGTCCAAAGACGTGCTTGTTTGATTAACATCTAAAATGTTACCTCTATGTAGAGCCCATGACATAGCCCGTGCAACTGTATGATGCCTTTGCAAGCATTTATGGCCCATTTATGCTCATTACATTGGTTGCTTTGTGCAGCAATGTGATTTTATCACATGACCACATCCTTTTATACTCTATGTGACCGTGGTGCTTTTGTCTATTTGTCTATCTTCTCCAGCACTATTTCAGAAATCTCCCTGAGGACCTATCTGGGAATCCCTGTCCTCTGTCATGAAATGTCTGTGCAAGCAGACTTGCTCACACAGCCATTCATTGTCCAATTGCAGTGGCAATGGCTAAACTGCATAGTTACAAAAGTCGAGAGGTGCACTACTGGCCGAAACAACTCCAAAGCCCCAGTGGATATGATATCACTTTTTGTTGTCTGGCACCGTTGATAAGGCCAGCACAAATGGGTTCTTTCACCTGTGTCCATTTGCAATGCTTTGCAAGTCTGCCAACAGAGAATTAGATGGTGAATTTCTCTTTGAACTGATCTATTCTCTTCCCGTCCATTAAGAAAAATGTAGTAGTAAAAAAAAAAAAAAGACATGCTGTAGGGTTTCAGAAGGGTTTACGATGAAGATGTACCTATGTTGCAGAACTGTAAATTCACCATTAGCCCTGTGATTGACTGTCATGGCTGGGTGTGTGGTGTGGACCCAAAATGCACGCAAACTAAGGCAAGACTTAACTTAACAAAAAACACAGGGAAACAGAGGGTGACAAGGGAAGTGGAAACACACGGGGAAGGCAACAGGTACGAGTTAAGCATGACAAGACATGAGGAAGCAACACTGAACACACTGAACACAGGACGCGAGACTGTCAAAGTAAAACAGGAAGTACACAAAGACTCAAACTTGACACATGAGCGGGGGATAAACTAAGAGGGAGGCAAAAGGTGAAACACATGGAGAGGAAGAGGGAAAACAGGTAAGGAAGACGAAACAGCGACACAATTTAGACACAGAGGGCGGGGGAGAGGGAGCGAGAGACACGGAGGGAAACAGAGAGAGAGGGGTCTAGGAGAACACACCTGGATGTACGAGCATGGAAACTGAAGAGGGAGGAGACACAAAGAAAAGACACAAAAGGGAACCTAGCAGACAAGAGACTAAACTGGGAGCACAAGAAAACTCAGAAGCACTCAGAGCAACTTGAAAGGTGTTATGCAAAGAAATCTAAAGGTGAATGCTGTTCAAATTACCTTAAGCAGTTAAATATAGCACCAAACCAATTGTGTGAAGTAGTACATCCTTCTTACTTTTGCTTTCGGTATTACAACAGACACTGCAGTTGCACTTCAGCGCTGGTGGTTGACTCGTGTGGCTGCTTCAGTTCAAGTCACTCGCTTTATCTGACGGAAGTATTAGACCTTCTCAAAGGCATTGACCCCGACTACACCGACACATCCGCTCTACGCCTCACCTTAGGACCTCGCAGAAATCTGGCAATGAGCTTACAAATAGATTGTCTTGACAGAAAGAGACAAAACCAGTGTCAGCTGAAATAGTGCTGTAGCTGCTGATTCGCCTGAGCAATCTTCTGTTATCTCCTACAGGGCCAGAACAGCACCGCTGGCTGTAAGCTCTCAGCAAAACACGTTTTCTTTCTCAGGGCCAAAGCTACAAAAGAACATGTCTTACTTTTATGGGTAATCCATTTTTAAACAGCACCTCTTGTATTTAGTATAAATGTCTCCATTTTTAATATCTCTGGTTTAATCTGTTTCCCATGTCCTCAGCTGTTTCAGGCCTTAAGGGTAGAAGAGTGGAGATGTCTTGTGTTACACCTCTCACCAAGCGTTGTGTAAGAAGCATACATGTGCCTTTTTAAATATTCATATGCTACAGCACATGCACTGTGCTTATGCTGTTTTTCTTATTGTTTGGTTTTCCAGCTTCTTGGGTATATGGATAGCTCACCTTTAAAGAGGATAAATTGCTGTGCATCTCTACTTAAGGAATTAATCAGTAAAATCTAATATTTTAATATGCTGATCCCAAATAAGCCAGTACAAACCTGAGGTTAAGCATTGTAGCTTCTCGGCTCAAGGGGACGCAGAAATTTGTAACTGAAATACTGCTAGGATTTCTAACAATCCAACAAAGGAATTTTGAAAGCATTGTAAGTGTTTCTAGTCTTCCCCCTCTGTGCCTCTGCTTCTTGTTTTTCAATTCTCATAATGGCAATTACCTCATCACTTCTAAACATGTTCCTGAACTAAATCTTACCCTAGAAAAGAACCAGAAACTCTCTGAAACTCTCTGTTTCTATAAATCTAATAAATAAATTAAAAATCTATAAATTAAGTAAAATATATATATGTAATTACATTGTCTTTATATTTCACAGTCTTCGTATCTTCTCCTGCCTTGTCCTGTCTGTCAAAGCAGCTTTTCTCAAGGATGTCATAAGGTCTGCTTGCTCCCTGGTATAACAATTAAGTTATTAGCATGCTGCAGCATATCAGCTTATGGGACATGAATATTGGCCAGAAATCACCAACTGTCTCCGAGCCTACGGGTAAGAATCACGACCTTTCATTCTTTTCGCTGAACCGGGGGATTTTTACCTTGAAATACTAATGGAGATATGCTATGTGAGCACCTCTAGAAGGTCAAGCTGAGGCACAAATTCACTGCAGGCAAAATTCTGGATATTTCCCCAGACGATCAGCAGACTGTGGTTTTTATTTAGAAAAGGCTGTTTGTGCAATGAGACAGCAGTGTTTAATGTTTTGGCTGCTGTGACAGCATAATCTCCCTATTTTTGCAATAAATAAAAGATATCTTTAAATCTTATCTCACATTTGCTCCACAAGAAAACAGATGGGTTTTTGCATCACAAAAAACATACAAAAGCCTTTGGAACTGTGGCTAAATCAGTCAAATCATGTGTGACTCGCCGACCTTGAAGAAGAGTGCTTGAATGAGTCAGGATGAAGTAGTGCTCCTTCAGTTTTAGGAGCAAGTCGTGCTTTTTCTTCGGAAAACTACTTCCAGACTGACCTCCGAGTCTGACCCCATGTTATTCATTAAGTCTCTCAGATTCTCATTTTTCCTGGGTTGTGGCTTCGTTTGACCCGTTCTCACATCTCTGTAAAAAACAAAGTTGTTGTGAAAAGATTGTTATAGCTTACCCAGCATAGGAAAAAACCATCTGAATAAAGGTGGAAATCACAAATAACGTTGCACTGTTTCAGTTCACTTAATACGTATAATCACTCATTTCTGTCCCTCTAGCATGAACTTTCTCAACTTCTAGATGGATTGAAACCCTGGCATCATCTCCCTGGTCAAAACTATGAGACTATAAAAGCTGCAATATAGACGGACGCACATCAGTGCTGTTTCTACCTACAATAGAAGTTTAGTCAGACTGTCTCTTACCACCTGAGACGTACAACTCAGTCTTTGTCCGTCTTTGTTTCTTTTTTCTTTTAAAGAATGTGGTTAGACATGCTTATGAACAGATGGCCCTGCAACATCTTCCCCTCATACAAAGACTTATTTTGCAGTTGTTTTTTTGTTTTCTTGTTTTTTATTAAAAATACACAACACTTTTGTCATGGTCCCAGGTTTTTCTGGATTGTTTGTTGTTGTTTCTCCTTCACTCCTCACCGCCAAGGCAGAGTCTGGCCCTGGTCCCCACCTCAGCGTTCACCTGTGCAGCCTCCTCACCTGTCACCAATCACAAATTATTACTCACCTGCCGTCCATCATCAATGACTACTCCCATGCTACTTAAGGCCTCAGTGGAGTCTGAGTCCTCGCTCGATTCCTCAGTGTAACCCAGCTCACCTGGTGATTTCCTTGTGTTCTCCTAGTGCTCCTCATTAACGTCAGCCTCTCTTCCTGTGTATAGATTTCCCTGGACCTTGGCCTGTTTCCATTCCCCATGGACCCCGAGTGAATGAGCGTGAGTGAGAATGAGTTTGGACTGGATTAGTGTGTAGATTGTCATGAGTCACAGACTGTGTGAAGAGGAGTTTGGACCTTCCCCTGGCTGCCCTGGACCCCATTTCCTCCCCCCAGCACTGTACACACACACACACACACACACACACACACACACACACACACACACACACACACACACACACACACACACATATCAGTGATTCCTGAGATTAGGGACAAAACAGGTTTAATTTTCTAAAATATATTTTTTGATTTTTCAAAAACATATTTATATATAATTGTTACACAAAGTTTTGGCTGTCTCACCATGCTTTGGTACAATCTCCCAGGTGTAACATTTTTTAATAATTTATGTTTTTGCTGGAGAAGTGCAAGGCTTTTGTCAACACCGTCAGACACAAAGAAATGCAAAAATATATATTTTAAATTAAGTTGTTTCAGCTATTTTGACTATTAGCAGCTTCTCTATTCTATTGTTTATGCACATATGTTTTCAAAGTAATTATACCACATTTAAAAGTAAGATTGTTTTGGCTTTTTATTATTAGAGTTACAGTCATACATATTTTCAGAAGCTTGTATTTAATCTCTATAAGAAACAATCATATTAAGCAGAATGCAAATTACACATTTATTGAGAAAATTACGTATTTTTATTGGAAGATCATGAGGGAGGAAAATATATGGTTCTCCAAAAGAGAAAAATAAACCAAAACTCCAGTTGACAAGGTGCTGACGGTGGTGACACAAATCTGACGGTGTTGACACACTAGTAGAAAACAAGATATTATTTCTTTCAAAATGACCATTAAACCTTAACAACCTTTGTAATATCACAAGACACATCATAACAATTCTGTTTTTGCACATGTCAAGTTCTACATTTTAATAGTTCACCAGCAAGTAGGTACCTACTACTCCTTGATTCCTACTCTGTGGTTGTGTGTTTAGACCCCGCTGTACTTTCTCTCCTTTTGTCTCTCTGTGCTTTCTTCCAAAACCTTCTCTTCTGCCTTTTTTCTCTTTCTTTCAGATCACTATGTTCTTTATTTTTCCCTTTTTACTCTGTTTCTCCATCTTTCCCTTTCCTTTATGAGAAACTCTTTCTTCAACTCGGGCTGGCTGTTAATTTTTTCTCTCCTTCTTTTTTGATACTCCCTGTTCCTTCTCTTTCGTTCCTCTACTGACAGGTTTCCCTTTGCTATTCTAGCCTGAAATGTACCATTTTGTAATTACTATAGTTTTTCTGAACCTGATGCTTTTTTACAGATTAAGGATGAATATTCACAACACAATTATGCATTAAGCAATAGAGATGCTATCCGGTCTTTAAGTCTGATGTCATTAGCCGTTTCCAATGCAAAATGCGAAATCATACTTTTGTTGCCTTGGTTTGTCTTTTAGGCAGTTGGGTTAACACTTGTATGCATATTTATAACCACAAAATTGGGTTTTATCTGCCGGACATGTTTTGTCCCTTATCTCAAGAATCACTGATATATATATATATATCTATCTATAGATATATATATATAGATAGATATATATCTCACCTGGTGACACCTGTGTAAATAAACCACCTTTTGACTTTTCATTCAGAGTGAATCCTGCACTTATAATCGTGATAACTTTCATCAAACTGGAATATTTTACCAGTAAAGATGATGACAGACATATAACTGCCAGATGAAAAAAGCTTTTAACCCTTTAACAAAGGCTTAAAGGGTTAATGTAATGTTTCAAGGCCAATATTTTAAGTGATTATTGCATTTAGATTTCTCTTCAAATAACTTTTGAACTAAGTGCCCAGAAATAGCAGGACCTGGAGGAATCAGTTTGCATGTAGGCTGATGATGTCCTATGGTAACATCCTTATACTAGTTGAATCCTGGCAAGTTGTTGCAGAGCAGTCCTTATATATCATCTCATATATCACATAATGTAGTTGGCTTAATGCACAGGGAGCAGTAACCTCAGAAGCAACATAGGCCAGCTACGTGACTTATTACTAAATGAGCAAATTCCCCATGATGCACTGCTATCTTAAGAATCTCGCTTTTGTGCACTGCACATTGTGTTTGATTTTCAATAATGCTACACTACCATAATTCATTTTTTCTATACATGATTTACCATGCTGCATCACGCTGTCTCAAATAATGACATGCTCATTGTGTCTGTAATCTTCTCATATTCTTTTGTTCACACATGAAATAATTACATAGAATTCAACACTTCTTACTGATTAAGAAAACAAAACATACAAAAAACATGCACCAGATTTTTATTTTTTATTTTTTTAGCAGGCATAATTTTCTAATGCGATTTATTGGAATGTGTATATGTATAGTACGTGATGCAAAATAGAGTTTGTATAGTTCTAATGAACTCAAAGTCAATATTTAACATGGCCATCCTTATTCTTCTAGACAACTTCAACTCTCTTGTCAATTCTTTAAGCGGCCTTCAGGAATGGCTCTCCAGGCTTCTTGAAGAACGTTCAAAGCCCTCCTTTTTGATGTTTCTGCCTTTTGTTCTGTTCTCTGTCAGGATGATCTCACACTGATCCAATAATGTTGAAGTCCTGACTCTGGGGAGGCCAATCCATGACTAAGGGTGTTTTTCTATCCAGGCACTGGCAGTGTGATTGGGATAGCTATTATGCTCAAAAATGAAGTTGTTCCCAATCACATGCTCTTCAGATGGTACTGCATTGTTGATCAAAATCTGCCGGTAATTCTGTGCCTTCATAATTTCATTAATTTTAAGATTTCCAACACCACTGGCAGAAATGCAGCCCCCACAATATGCAGAAATTACATTTTTTCATCCCTTGATTAGAGTTGGCTTTTTATGAGGGTTGGACAAAAAATTAGTCTGAAGAACTATTTATCAAAACCACTTTTGAAATATGACGGGAAAGTCTTGCTGCTTGGAAACCAAATTTAAAGAAACTTTTGCACAGTGCTGTATTACTATGAATCTGTGATTCTGAGGTTGATTTCAGGTCATCATAGAAATGTAATTTTTGATCAGATTTGAAACACGTGCGAAGAAAAAACTTGTGTCTTTGAACAGTTTTACAGTAAATAGACTCGAGGTCACCTGAGGACAAGACGATCAACAACAATCAAATTATCCCACTCATGAAAACATCCTTAAATCTCTCCTGCTGCTTTTCACTTTGTGAACAGTTCATTGTCAAAGAATTTTAATAAATCTGTTTAGTTTTTGGTCTTTGAAGGTGATCAAATATCAAGAATTGGCAATAAATATAAAAAGACATGTTTTTTTTTTAAATCACTTTCATAAATTTCCTTCTGTTACCTGCCCTAGTCAAGGACAGTCTTAACAAGCTGCAGCAATTTTCTTAGTAGTTACTCTGTTGATTAAATCAGAGTAATCAAATCAATCAAGTAATCAAATCTAAAAATTTCACCCAGCTGATGGAACACAAGGTTGTATAAGAAACCACAGACTTCCACAGAACACACAATCTGATTAAGTCCCTCCCAAACGCAATTTGTCCGTTCTTAATGAAAATGAATGTAACCTGTCTACACACACGGGCTCAGCAGTCAGAAAGTGAGGATGCAGAGCGGTGTAGTTGGTCTGGTCGCTTTTACTTCCATTTAAACGCATATCCTTACTCTCAGCAAAGTGCTTCAAGTGTCAGTATGAATTTATTTTCATTTTTGTCTTTAAGAATTAAGCGTCTCATCTAGACATGCAGTTGGACTTAGGTAGGAGACTGAGAGTGCAACACATCTGGAAACAAAATAAAAACCTCTGGTTGTTGTAGGGACATTTGATATTAGACTTACATGATGTGTAACGTAAAGTTTCCCTTAAATAGTTTAATTTTAGTGTGTTGGAACTGGAGGCACCAAAAAAACAAAAAGGTTCATCCTTAATGTGTGCAAACCAGGGACTCACAAAACTGTCACAATGTTGATGACACACTTGCTAAACACGAGTAACAACACCACAGGAAGAAGTCATAGACTTAGCAAACTGTGATGTTTGCTAAGGCTACGTCCACACTAGCCCAGATAGATTTGAAATCGGTGTTTTCATTTGAAAACGCTCCGCGTCCACACTAGCGTTTTCAGTCGTTTTCACAGAGTTGCGTGTCCACATTGAAACGGCCGAAAACACTTACGTTCCAGTACTGCGCATGCGTGAAACGCAAGATGATTCGACCCGCCTCATTTCTGTCTGCCGTTTATTTACTTTCCGGCTCTTTGAAACGTCGCGGCAAAATGTCGAGGAAAAGCAGGGTTTTTTAAATGGACTAACAATGAGGTGGAGTTGTTGCTGCGAGTAACACAAAAGTACAAAGTTGCAAAAGCGAGTGAGAATTAAAGAATTTGAAGAAAAGCTATCTGGAGCATGTACAAACTGATATTAATCTTTAAGAGGGCTGTCAAAAATCAGAGCAAACCAAACAACTGCTGTATAATGCCCTCCGCTATCCTAGTTTAATTGGTCACATGACTGCATCACATGACTAACATGCGTCATCGTTTTAGAAGGTCTGCGTTTTCGCTGTCCACACTGCCACACGAAAGCACCGTTTTCAAATGTATGCGTTTTCGAGAGCGTTTTGAAAATGCTGCGTTTTCCATGAGTGAAAACGCCGTCTCAGTGTGGACGGGAGGCCAAAACGGAGAGAAAACGAAATTTTTTAAATTTGTGTGGATGTAGATAAGTCAGTCAGCAAACATCACGGGTCTTGACTGTCACAGATTTCGCTGACACTGTGCTGAGCTCTGAAGGAACGTTTGACATGAGTGATTACCTCAGTCGTGAAAGGCGGCCTGAAATATGAGTTGAGAACACAAACCAAAAAAAACATGATACTCATTCAATCTTCTTTTTTTGTACAGCTTGCACTCTCTGTGAAACAACACTTTACACCCTTAAGAGAGGACAAAGGTGTAAAAACACTGCTTATTTCATGCATATACTATATTGTTTCAATAGTGGCTTTATCACAGAGAAGGATGTTATGGATTTCATAAAAAGCACTGTGAATCCAGCAATTATGTAGATAGGATTTTTCATTATTATTTTTTATTAGAGGAAATACTTGCTATAATCTAAAGTCATAAGCTGCTGATCATGTGGAACCAATTAAACACAACCCTAAAACCAAAAGGCTCTTTAAAACTGCAGCATTTTCTGAATTAAACACTGAAGAACACATAAACAGCCTCTTAGCCAGTGTGCTGCACTTCAGCACTTTATTTCTCTGTGCATCCAAACAGGTTTCACATCTTTTTTGTTAAAAGTTCAAAAGGTCAATCTTGGAAAGAAAGAAAAAAATCAAAGTACCAGGCTTTTTCTTGGAATATTGATTTGTCATGGGAATGATATTCTGAGGAGCAATTTCGTTTGCCTGTTTCCCCTCTATGGTAAATTAGAGCGTGGCAAGTCTTATCAAGTGCATTTCAGGACACAGGAGACGCTGTGAATACTGATGAGAGCGAAGGAGGTGCAGCGTCTCTGTGCAAAACTGGAAGTGAGTCAGTTAAAGAGTAAATCCACTTAGTGTTGGAAATCATCAAATGACAGTGAATGGCTGCTTAGTATCTCCTGTGTAGATATTTCGTGTCACATTAGCCGCTGTTTTCACTTCCTGTGCCTCTGTTGGATCTCATTTTGAGATTAATGCATTTAAAAGTTCTTCTCTTGCTTACGTGTACCTATAAATATGTACCTATTAAAGCACAATGACTTTTGATCCCAAAAGTATCCATAGATGGGGGCTATATTTGGGTTTTCTAATGAGTTTGTGTGTGGAGCGGTGTTGGAGAGTTTTCAGAGCCCACCCGTCATCAAACTTGTTATTTATTTTGATGTCAGCCCTAAACCTGCCAGGTTTTGTGACAGTTGGTGTCTCTAGAACTGGGTTTTGCAATTGTGATACACAGAGAGACTCAGGTTAAAGGGGAAACCAATACCAGGTGGTAGAAATCTGAAGTAGAGTCCGCAGGTAATGAACAAGAGCTCATTGTGCCACTTAAAAGCCTGTTTGTGTAATGCACAAAAATGCTTGACTGTTGAGGGGATTTCATTCTAAAGTACTTTAGCCTTCCCTGTCAGGCAATGCTTCTTTCAAACAAGCACACATGACACTAAAGTAAAGTTTTATGTTCGTATCTCCATGGTGATGAGAGTGGTTATGAAAGATTTATGTTTTATGAGGTGTACCTTGAATGCGTGCTTGTATATGGTTGCAAAAGTCACATTTTATAGCCTAAAAACATCACATCTGCCATTCTGTCATAGCATAAACCGTAAATGCATGCTGTGCATTTTAACATGAGCCATCCATGTCCACTGTGAATGACCCTCTTTGAACAGAGGCGGTGGCTTACGACACCAACTGTCTGCCATCTATAATCCAGTGTAGAGCTCCCTTCCCAGACACCTTAATGCCCATTCACATTCTGGGACTTTAGACCTCAGGACATCACATGATAGGGTGGGGCAAAGTCTCACAATGGGGTTCACCTGAAACCTTGGCTGATTGTGACCTAAACCCGTTTTCACACCTTGGCTCATGTGATTAGGTCGAGGATCATTAGGGGGTCCATGTCCCTCTTGGGGGCACACTCCCATAGAGCTTATATTAGGTAAAATAAATAAAAAGGGGGTATTTGGGTCATTTAGTTATCTTTGACAGTTTTTGGAAATAGATCTTGTCACGACTACAAGCCTTTGATTTCAAAACTGGGAACAGATTTGCTATTTGTGCTGCAGAATAATAACCAATACAACACTGTCTCACACATTTGCCAGTTTCAAGGGAAAAAATCCCCAAAAAGCAGCTGAGCAAACAGGCTTTCCAGTCTGCCAAACGCATAAATGTTGAGTGCACATGTCCCAAACTGGCCACAATGCCAGTCTGTCTTCTGGGAAAATGATGCAGCACTAGCCAGGACACAAGTTGTACAGAAGCTGCATACGTATGCGCCCTGAGCCTTAAACGCCTGCCAGTCTGATTTACAGCCTCTGGGTGAGGTTAATCACTGCATGGTTTGGGGACAAATTGGTGAGGCAGGAAAATGAGTCACTCGCACCATGGATGCTGACCTCACCTCTCACCATACTTCACAAGCAGATTATTCGGGTTTCAGGGTAATAGCTGCGAGCAGAGCAGAGGCACTGCACAGCCAGCAGGATTTGAGGGGGGAAAAAAACTCATATGAATCTGGACCACAGTCACGGTTAAAATTAACCTGAGAGAGAATGGCACATTAGGCCTATATATATGTCTAATATAGTTTTTGAAAAGATGCAACAGCTTCTATTAAATGTCTTCTTCTCACATGGCAATGGCAGTGACCTCTGCAGTGTTTTACACTGGCACTGGCATCCCCAATCAGTTGGGAGTAGCTCAGTCAATTAGTTCTGCATTATTTACCTTGCAAGTCCCTGTGGTGATCACTCAGAAAACAGCAGATACAATAGTGCTTATTGACTCCCCAGTGCTCTGGCTGGAAAGCTGATTTCAAGCTAATAGATACTGTACATGACTCCCACTAGTTACAACTGATTCATATAATTATTATGGCATCACTTTATAATACAGCCCATGACTAAGGGTGTAACTCCACTATTTACTGACTGATATTTCTTATAATACTAATATGAAGAGATAATGAGTTTTTATTGGAAAGAAGAAATTACAAATTATACATAAGTAATGAGTAATTTCCAGGTAAAACCAAATGTCCCCGTCTTAAGCGGCATACATGCTGTAGTTTTAGGGGTGCAGGCTTATCCTTGTCTTTTCCATTTTTATTATGCATTATATAAGTGTGCATTATTCATCCACTATTGAACTCTCCTCTTACATTATTATATAAAGCACTGTTCTTCTTTTCTTACTTAGAAGAAAAAATAAACAGCAAACACTGCAGCAGAATTTTTAAAGGAACTATAAGAAAAGTACAAAATAATTGGATTAATGTGAATGAAGAAAGACTGCTATAGAGTAATTAGTTTTTTATTTATATGCAAAACCACAACTGTAGAAACTGTTCCTAATTGCTATACTACCAATACTTTTATTGGTACTTTTTTTTTTCTTTTTCATCAGAGAGAATTCATTCGTCAAAGAAAAAGGCCAGAGAACCTTCCTCTTCCTCCTCACATTCATTTTCACACAAAAGGTAAACATATGACAAAAAGCAAAAATAAAAAAATACAAATAAAAAAAATAAATATAATTATCTAACAATTTCAGATAAAATACATGGAAATTCTCTTTAATTACACCCTTAGTCATTGACCGCATTACTAAATGTAACAGTACTCCTTTTGTCCAGATGCAGATGTTAAACTAAAAAAAAACTAATTAAATTGCCTCCTTTAAAAAAAAATGTTAAAAATTTTATTGAATATATTTGCTTTAATTTTAATTCTTACCTTTTATCATTTACATAATCCTCCTCTACACTTTACATTGACCATCTGTGACTAGAGTGCCAGCAGCTGATGGGCATGCTAAAACAGCTAATGCACTGACAAGACTTGCACTTGGGGGAATATCATTAGTCTCCAGTTAGTGAGGGAGATGGCCATCTGTGATTACAAAGCAAACCCGAGTGTTCCTTGTCTTCTGGTGTAAAGGAACATTTGTTACAAAATTACTTGTGGGCATAATTTGGAGTATTTTTTGCTCTTCACTTTTTACTTTTATGAAAACTATGGCACAGAAGAGTGATTTCTTACCTCTCCAATTAGCACAACTATTGCATTTGGTCAGTATACTTCAAACTAGTCACAGAGCCATGACAGATAATAAGATCGAAAAACAATGTAATAATATTGGGAAATCTACAGCGTATGCCATTTGCCTTCACCGTGTACCTTCCACCGAGGTCAAGCAAAGTCTCTTACAGGGCTTAAATGAAATGAAATGAGCATTAAAGGTATCCCCCATGGGAGGTTTGGTGACCTAGTGCAGTGTCTCAAATCGTGTGCCTTTGATATGGGTCAAGAGACCTGTTCACACCAGGATTTGACAAAAAGTCTTTTCTCTCCTCCTTTCTTTTGTCAGTGTTACAGCAACGTAGACGTTCAAGGTAATTATCATTCGAGTAGAAGGGTGGCTCATAGTCTAAGGAGCTTGGAAAGAAAAGCATCTGGACTTTGAATTGCTTGAAGAAGTTTCACCTCTCATCCGAGAAGCTTCTTCAGTTCTAAGGTCAAATGGTGGAGAGTCCCAGATTTAATCTTCCTGTCGTGATCCGGTCAAATCGCCCCGATTTACAACTTATAACACTCATAAATATTGTGTTTTACATCTGATTGCCTCAAGGCCTTATGGCATCCTCCACACTATCTGTCAAAGAGGTTCTGGTCCGGTTTCTGGACATGAAGAGGGCCCTGAAATTAAAGTAGAGATAGAGGAGGATGTTTCAGAAGTGGAAGACAACACAGATTTTGATCCAGACTTTGGGGAGACTGACCAGTCAACAGATGGAGAGGCACCTGAAGAACAGGCACCTGAGGAGACATTCCAGTCCAACAGTGGACACTTGCTCTGGTCTTCATCCCCCCAGGGCAGAGGAAATAGAGCGAGAGTGGAAAACATCAAGATGACACCAATCTCGTGTGGATGACATCAAGCCCAGCTTCCAACTCTTTTTACCAGAGTCCATTGAGGAAATTCCACTGAAGATGACAAACCTGAAGGGGAAGCGTGTGTTTGGGGACATATGGAGAGAAATCAGCCTGGTAGACCTACAAACCTACATAAGTCTGTTGATTTTAGCAGGAGTATATCTCCCAAACAATGAGGCTGCAAAAAGTTTGTGGGATGAAGAGTCTGGCAGGCCTATATTCCAGGCAACTATGTCCTTAGAAGAGTTTCATGTCCTTTCAAGAATTATTCGATTTGATAACAGAGATACACAAACCGTCCGCTGGCAAAATGACAAACTGGCTGCTGTCAGGAACATTTAGGACAGGTGGGCAGAGCGCCTACCACTTATGTACAATCCAGGCCCTGAGGTGACGGTTGATGAGCGACTGGTTCCTTTCAGAGGTCGCTGTTCCTTCAAGGTGTACAATCCAGGCAAACCAGGGAAATGTGGAATAAAATTTGGGTAGCATGTGACACCAGGAGCAGCTATGCCTGGAATATGCAGGTACACATGGGGAAACCCAACACTGAAAGGGCTGAAGAAGACCAGGGCATGCATGTTGTGCTGGACATGACAACTGGTCTCCGAGGTCACAATATCAAATCTGACAACTTCTTCACATCATATGCTCTTGGTCAGGAGCTACTGAAAAGAAAGCTCACCATGGTAGGGACAGTGAAGAAGAACAAGCTTGAACTTCCCCCTGTACTGGTATCGACCAGAGGAAGAGAGGCACGCTCATCAAAATTTGCTTTCACTGACACACACGCTCTTGTGTCATATGTTCCCAAGAAGAATACAACTGTCATCCTGATGAGCACGCTAAACAAACGCCGCTGTCAGCACCACAGAGGACAGGAAGCCCCTTATGATCCAGGACTACAACAAGAACAAAGGGGCCGTTGACTGCCTTGATAAGGTAATGTAAAGTTTGATCCATCAGTCATTTTATTTTATTTTTATTTATGTGAATCGTAGCATTTTTTGTACAACAGATTCAATATTGTTCCCAATCTCTTATTTATTGTGCCTTTTATTGCAGCTTACTGGTACATACACCTGTAAGCAAATGACAGCCCGCTGGCCTGTGGCACTGTTCCACAACATCCTTGATGTGTTTGCTTTCAACGCATATGTGGTGTGGACAGCCATCGACCCAACCTGGAATCAGGGGAAGAGTTTAAAGAGGAGACTTTTCCTAGCAGAGCTGGGGAAAGCTTTGGTGACTCCTCTTATTCAACGGCGCCAGCACATTCCCCGCACACCAGCCTCTGCCAGTCTGGTTAAGAGGGTGAAAGCCCCAGCCCCAGCCGCTGCCCTGGCTCTCCCCCAACAAGGACATGAACAGAAAAGGAAGTGGTGTGAGCTCTGTGCCCCTAGAGACAACAAAACAAGCCTGAGATGCTGCAAATGTGATGCCTATGTTTGCAAGGGCCACTCTCATCTGAGTGTCACATGCCACTCATGTGGATGAACACACACACACATGTTGAGTTTGGTCTTTGGTTTTCCATTTATTTCCATTTATTTTTTACATTACATGTTCATTTTGTAATACATTCTCAGTGCCTATTTGTATTTTCACTGCAGTTATTTTATGTCTAATTCTATTAATTCATGTTAAACACCACTTTGAGACATTGTTCACAGCTAAAGAATGTTGAATAAAAATTTGGTGGTGAAAAATGGGTTTTGTGCTAATTTAAGAGTAGTTAAAACGGACTGGTCAACTTTGACCGGGAACACTAAAGTAAGGGGCGGGAGGTGAACACGACAGACCTTAATATAAGACTGTGGAAAAAACATTGATTGTGCAATATAATGACTGGAATAATGATGCTCCTCACACTGCAACAGTGCCTGTCATGAATGTCCACAGAAACATGACGACTTCAGGCCTCAGTCACACAGATTTAATGAATAGTCAGTGAACCCCCAGTAGGTATATGGCGCTGGACTGGTTTGCACCAAATGTATGTGATTGCTTTAGTCACTAGCAAACTGCTGTGGATGGATGTAGTTTGCATGCCAAGTTGTCTGCAAATACCCTCTATCTACTTTCTAAGTTGTTAACTTTTAAAAATAAAAGTTGCACCTTTTGAAAGATGCTGATTTCAGCAGTAATGGACAAATTTCCCTTGAAGGTGAGCAGTCGGTTTCTGGTTTGCATTACAGTATTTTCAAGTGTCACTACTGCTCGGTGATTACTTTGCAAGTTTTTGGACACAAGTCGATTTCTTCCATGCAAACTTCGGGAGACCAGGGTAATCTGATTTTGACCAAAGCAATCAGAAGGAGGATTTTAGTGCAGAACCTTTTTTCCAACTGGTTTCTCCTAGCAACTGCCAGCAACTCCAGGAACTGCAGACCAATTACCAATACATATTTTCCCCCTTGCGACTGGAGGTTCCCAACCAATCTCTAGCCCTCTGTGACAGAGGTACATGTGAGAACACAAATATCAGACACAGCTGAATCAGGCATTAACCGGTCTTTAACAAGTTCTGTGATTGAACCATTTTGCAAAAAGCACAGCCATTTGTCCGGTGCATTTACAGCTAATGACTTCTGCGTGCTCTAACTAGACAGCTTGAATGCTTTTAAACCATGCAGAGTATGCACATATACTCCTGCTGCTACTATGCAACTGTGTAAAATTGCACTTAAAAAGCATCAATAGAAAGTTTAGGCTATGGCCTGTTTTTAATTACCTTGGTGTAACCCGTATCTGCAGTGATCTCAAGAGATTGGGGTTATGTGTAACAGAGAAAAGCAGAAAAACCTCTCGCTTGGATGGGTTTTTTTGTTTATAATTTGAATATAAATAAATGACTTTCAACAGCCTGTCAAAACAGTGATAATTTATTCGTTTGACTAATTCGTTTTTTGGGAGTTTTTTTGTCAGGTTAGTTCAATAAAATGTGATTTGAATGTATTTCACACAATATCTCCTGTCTTAAAACTGCACAGTGTGTATCTCATAATTATCAGACTAGCAGGGGAGGATGTTGTGTGCTCTTTTTGAACCAAGTCATGCTTCCCAGGGCGCCCCTGACTAAAATCTGCTCGCAGGGAACACTCACCGTGTGCCCGACTTATTACCAGTCCTGTCACTCTATTACAGGGTGGCAGAATCTGATTACATGCCCCTTCTCGGCAGTCTAATTGGGTTTTCCCACCAAGACTTTTTCAAACCCTCTGAATTACAATCCCACCACTGTGAATGCAAAATCACTCAGCGCACATTAGCAGATGATGCACCTCAGGAGCAAATACAGTTCTGAATGAATAATTGTCCTTCAGTTTTTTGTGGGGTTTTCTTCCTGTTGAATGAAGGACTATTAAATCTTTTACAAAATTCAGGGAAGAGTTAGTGAAGCAGACAGAATCATTTATGGTCTTTGTCAAACTAGTTCAAGGCTGAAAATTCGTGAGCACTTTCAACTCTCTTGCGTAACACGTGCTTGTCTAATAAATATTTGATTGATCTTTTAATAAGTGAGAAGCACTGCTTGGGGAAGACCCTCTTGTTAAATGTGTGACTTCATCCGGATATGAAGAGCACTAAATAAAAAACAATTACCTAAATATTTTAGGTTAAAAGCTACGCCTGGGAGCCATTTTATTACAAGCTTCAGCGGTGCAGAGGCTCGGTTTTTCATCATGTTTCTTGTGACAAACTTAGAAATTCGGTAACTCAGAGGAGTGGATCTTCATTTGCTTTTGATCCATGCAAGGCTGAAAACTCAATTTGTTTCAAGGTGCACATTGTTCTACCGTTATTCAAATCAAATTAAAGTCTTCTGTGCTTCTCCTCCACACACTGCTCCTTCATTTAGATGAGACCTTCAGCCAGTGACAAAGACATCACTGCCTGTCTGTTTTGGCTTTGATATGGGAGAAAAGACACAAAAAAAGCCCACTCCACCATCCCAATCCGAGGAACACTAAAACCTTTGATCTAAAAAGGCCTTGCACTACTCACACAATTTGCAGTCTTCATCATTATAATTTATCTTCCCCCTCTGGATTACCTAAGTAACACATCCAGTAAATACCATATGGGCTAATTTAGTAATCTTCAAAGAGAGGCTCGAGAAAGATTTGTTCACGACCCAGAAAATTTGCATATTTCCAGAAAAATTTACATATTTTCTGACGTCTCAGATCCTCTTCTTGATTTCCATCAACCTCACAAATTTTAGATTGGAGGATTATCTCCAAACTGCAACACATGAGATGTGTTCCATGTGAAACGTCTCTTTTCAAATCTAATAATTTAAATCCACTACAGGATGTTGGCTTTATTATTCTCTTTTGGGTCAGTATTTCCAAGCTTTGTTCAGGTGGATCATATCAAATGAAACTGCTTCCAACGCAATTAAATCTGATGAGCTGAGCACACAGAGTTAGTCTGTGACAACTCTGTGTGACAGAAAGTGCTGTGGTGGCTGATTGAGTGATACATAATTCAAATGTTTATTACATGCAGATGCTAGGAAGCAATTCCCAGAGAAGCTCAGATGAGGCAACGGTGACGGCTGGCGTGAGTCTCCAGACTTGGGAGGCTGCAACTTAAGGAAAGGAAGAGCAGCCAACAACATGAATGTTTTGACCCCAAATGGCTCAGTTCTGTTTGCAGAAAAAAACTTCTTTTCATTTGAAATTCATAGAATAGAAAAATGGTTCAAGGTCAGTGGTTTCAGCTTGCTATATACACCCACAGTTCAGCCAGACAAACTTTTTTCTCTCTTCGTCTTTCTCTTTTTCTCTGTTTCACTTTCTTCACCATCTATCATGTTAAAGCTGAGTTTGTATGAGTTTATTTCAGATGAATTAATGATACAGTGCTATTTTCATCTGTATTCTTGCGAGCATCAAATTGTCTGGATGTGTGCAGATAGATTTTGTTGGTTGATGTGGATTGTTTGAGTTTTCGGTACTAGGTAGGGGCTCCACCAAATTGCATTAATGCTATGTATATCTTTGGGGAAACTGTAATCTGCGTAGCTTCCAGGTCTGGAAAGTTAAACCAATATGCAAATGCTTTAATCCTGCAATATTTATTTGACCTGCAGGGGGACGCATCTGGTTGTAAAAAAAGTCTGGCTGATTAGAAATCTATGACATGGTCATTGACAAGTTGCTAGTCAATGACCATGCAGTGTCCCTTGGTTTCTCTGTCGGGTCTGGACTTTTGTATACTGATTGTGGAAGAAACACAGCCACATGCTATACATATCTGCTGTTACTTTGGGGTACCACCCAAAAAGTTGATTCTGTTCATCTGGACGTAGCGTTTTCAGTGGGAGATACGTTTCATCACTCATCCAAGTGACTTCTTCAGTTTCAGCTGACTGTAGGTTTCCCAACCTTAAAAACAATATCTTTGCATAATGACTGAAACTAGTACCAAAGGCGAACTATCATTTTCTGTCCGTTTCTTGATACACAAATTGTCATGACCATTGATCAATGGCCATGAGTACCATTCACAGAGAGTTGGGGAATGGCTGCAATCACAGCATTGTAAGATGGCGAAAGATGTACCCTTAGGCTCCCTCCTCGATTCAGAGATGGTCTTTCCCTTTTCACGTAAATGGCCTCCTTGACTCCGCGCTCAAACCAGCGTTCCTCCCTGTCCAGGATGTGTACATCCTCGTCATTGAAAGAGTGTCCACTGGCCGGCATGCAAATAAACTGCAGTCCTGGCCGGACGAGGTAGCTCTTCTGATGTTGTGCCCTCCAATTAGCCAGAGGTTGTTTGGTTTCCCCAATGTGTAAATCCTGGCAATCCCCCTGCCACTTAACAGCGTACACTATGTTACTCTGTTTGTGTCAGGGAACACAATCTCTGGGGTAGATCAGTTTTTGGCTCAGTGTCTTTTGGGATTTAAAAGCCACAGAGATGTGGTGTTTAGAGAAAATCCATCTCAGCTGTTCCGATACCCTTGACACAAAAGGAATCCCTAAGGGTTTTCATTTAAACAGCAGTTGTCCTTCTTCTCTCCTGGATCGGCTGGAGCTTTCTTTAGGTGCCTTCCCAGCTTTGACAAATGTCCAGCTGGGATAACCACATTTACTCAGGGCCTTCTTGATGTGATGTTCTTCTGCTTCTCTGGCCGCTCTGTCTGTGGGGATGGTGTTCGCTCTGTGTTGTAGCGTCCTGATGACACCCAGTTTTTACTCCAGTGGATGATGGTGGCAAACCTTAAATACTCATCCGTATGCATTGATTTATAGTACACATCAGCTTTTACAGTGGCTTGCAAAAGTATTCGGCCCCCTTGAACTTTTCCACATTTTGTCACATTACAGCCACAAACATGAATCAATTTTATTGGAATTTCACGTGAAAGACCAATACAAAGTGGTGTACACGTGAGAAGTGGAACAAAAATCATACATGATTCCAAACATTTTTTACAAATAAATAACTGAAGAGTGGGGTGTGCGTAATTATTCAGCCCCCTGAGTCAATACTTTGTAGAACCACCTTTTGCTGCAATTACAGCTGCCATTATTTTAGGTTATGTCTCTACCAGCTTTGCACATCTAGAGACGGAAATTCTTGCAATTCTTGATTAGATTAGATGAAACTTTATTAATCCCTCGGGTGGGTTCCTCCAGGAAATTCGGTTTCCAATAGCACAGCACCGACAGAATATACAGAATGTGAGCAGAAATATACCATATATACACACCTATAAATACAGAGTATACAAAAGGGATAGATAGAATAAATAGGAATAAGAATACAAGAGAATTGCACATTTCAAGTATGTGAGTCTATTGCACCGTTGGATATTATCTGAGGATAAATCTGAGGATATTAAGGCAAAATCTTGCCTATTCCTCATTTTCTCAGTAAAGTGGTCCCTTCAGATCTGATGTTTTCACAGTCCTGGTCATTAAATACAAGAGATTTCAGTCTTTGTGTTTTTTCTTATCACTTCTCAATGATTTGAAACATTACTGTATCTGCACGCTTTCATTCACAGTTTTAAAGAGTTTGAATAGAAAACCTGATGCATTAGAATCAAATGTAATCAAGCTGCAATCATATAGTCTCATCAAGGCAGATTATTTCCTTTCCTAATGTCAAATAATTACATAATAATAACCAAGGCTGGGTTTTTTCCAAACTGACTTGCTAAAAACCAGAGTGTTAAACTCTCATTAAAAGCACTGATAATAGCAGCTTTAATGTTACTGAGAAAAACCAGTGATTTGAAGTTTTACAGACTTTCCAAAAAATAATATTCTTAAAGACAAACTTCATAAAACTAAACAACTAAAAATATGTATTAATTTGCATCTTCTCTATAACAGTTTGACTTATCAACAAAATGGTGCATTAACTTGACGTGGAGTCATTCTATCCATGTGGTTCCTTACAACATAAGTCTGATGAATAGAGACCTATGAAATTACATTTCTGTAGTGTGTAGTGAAGGGGAAACCTTCAAGGGAAAAATTACCTTGAGACAGTCATTTTTCAGGTGGACGCTTTCTTGAGTTACAGAAACAAGTAAATTTCCTTCCTTCCCTCTTCTGGAATCACAGTAGATAGGACTCCATGGCAATAAAATGCACTCGAATTGTGAGTCATGGAAAAAGTAAAGAAAGAAAAGCAATTGAGATTCTGCAAGGGAGAGCTGAGCACTATTTACCTATGCTGCCCAGAGTGAGCCTGTGGGCACATTATACAGATGGCAGCACAAATAAATGATGCCTTATACTGATCAAAAGGAAATGTTTTAAAAATCTGCTTGATTTGCTCATTGCTATTCAGGCATAATTTCTGTTGTGTAAAATATTTTGGAATTGTAAGGTTTTGTCTTTGATATTTTCATGAAATTCTGAATTAAATTATATATGTCTATATATAGGTTTTTTACTTGTGGTATTTTTCTTTCTGTTTCAAAACTGAGTCAGTTTATTTGTGCATTTTAGTGGAGTTTGAATCATCTGGATAGTACAAGAAACTCCCAGTTAACATTATACTTTCAAAGCAGTATTAGCCCCAAGGTGCAGATTTATTTATAGTTCATGGCTGTATTTGTGTCAAGAGGCCAAAACACAGTTCAGCTGTACCACCACATCCCAGATGATCTCTTATTTCACATGATCGTCCAGTTCATGAAGTTAACAGTGTAGAGAAGCAGCAATTTTTGTACTCATTGACTATGCATGAGCATCTGGTCAATGTGGATGTGTGATGTGATCATGGTGCTCCAACCGAGAGCTTCTCACTGTGTTTCCCTACGCACAAGAAAAACATGCAGATATACGGGGCTCGTGGAGTCACGTCCTGCTTTCACTTCTGCCTTTGTGGTGGCATAAAAATGCTGTTTGAGACAGACATGACAATGATTCAAAATGAAATCTAAATTGGAACAAAAAGGACTACAGTCAAACATTAGAAGCCTTACAGTCCAGGACTGGTAAGATTTGTGAAAATGTCTCTTTTGGGGGTTTAAAAAAAGCAATGAAGCTGGAAGTAATACAGCTGCATATCTTTGTTTGCTTTACTTTCGTAATAAAGTTCCCTTTTCACTGAGTACATACTGTGGAAATTGAGTTTTATTAAAGGATAATCATAGTGGAAACCTTTCTTAATCACTGTAACTAGATACAGTGCTAATGTACTTGTTTTGTACTCCACTACAATTCAGTACAAAAACAGTGCTTCTTAGCAATAACTATTTGCTTTTTAGATTACTTTTAGATGACTTGATATGTCTGTAAAAGATAAGAAATCCAAATGTATACACTCACATTTAAACTTGTAAAAGTAATGAAAATAACCAGTTTAAGTTCAAACCAAGCACCAGAATGGGGAAGAAAGGTGATTTAAATGGCTTTGAACGTGGCATGGTTTCTGGTGCCACACAAAGTGGTCTGACATCTCTGGGGTTTACAGAGAATGGTCCATACGAGAAAATATCTAGAGAGTGGTAATTTTAAAAATACCTTGTATATCAGAGGCAGGAAGACAGGAAGGCGGCAGTAACCAAAGAAAGAAAGACACTTGTTGAAGTCAAGGTATGCAGAAGATCATCTCTGAATGCACAGCACGGCAAACCTTAAAGCAGATGGGCTACAGCAGCAGAAGACCACACCAGGTGCTGTGCCTGTCACCTAAGAACAAAGAACTGAGGTTACGGTTCGCAGGGGCTTACCAAAATTAAACATTAGAAGGCTGAAAAAATGTGGCCTTTTTTGATGAGTTTCGATTTCCGCTGCCACATTCAGGGTCAAAATTTGATGTAAACATGAAAGCATGGATCCATTATGCATTGTATCAACAGTTCAGGGTGACAGTGATGGTGTTTACTAGTGTGGGGATATTTTATTGGCACAGATTGGCACCCTTAGTACCAATTGAGTACCATTTAAACACCACAACCAACCTGAGTATTCCTAATGAACATTCCCATCCCTTTATGACCACAGGGTACTCAGGGTCATCATTGAGATGCAATAGAATAGGAGATTCACATGGATGTTTGTTCTAACAAATCTGCAGCAAATGTGTGATGTTATCATCTCAACATGGTCCAAAATCTCCGAGGAATCTTTCGACCAAATTGTAAACATTTTGGAGTCCAAAGGGGGGTCATGGCCATGAGTGTATAAATCATTATACACTCATGGCCATGAGTGTATAACAATTTATACACCCAGCTCTTCCTCATTGATATACAGAATCAAAATATGACATGCTTAATATGACAGCATTGAATAATGATCTGATAAAACACATATTACTATTAAAGTAACATTTCTGTTTTTGTTTACTTTTAGGTGGTTTTCACCTGCAGGGCCATTTTCAGTATGTGCATATAATCTACTAACTCCAAAAAATAAACCATTTATGCACAATGAGTCAAAATAATATGATAACTATCAACACGTAAACACTATTTTAATGTTACAGCTAGGTGAGAGCTTTTAACTCCTTGAGATAGTCAAATTAAGTGATAAAGCGCAGTAGATGTATAAAGTTTCCTAGTAAGTTTCCAAGTAATGCTGTTCTAGAAGAATTAAATCTCAGTTATATTTATCTAGTTGATAAATTCAAGTTTGGGAAGCCTTCTTCACACATTAGTTAGTTATGGAGTTCCACAGGGTTCTGTACTAGGACCAGTACTTCTTACATTATGCATGCTTCTCTTCAGTAATGTTATTAGAAAACACTATATACTTTTTCATTCTCATACAGATGATACCAAATTATGTAATCATCTTTGATGCCAGATTACACAAATTGATTACTACAATTACAGGGATGTGTTAAAGACATGAATGGCTGGATGACCTGTAATTTCCTGTTTCTAAATTTAGACAAAACTGAGGGTATTATAATTGGCCCTAAACAAATTTTCAAAACATGGTACCTAACTTACTCTGGATGACATTGCATTGGCCTCCAGTAACACTGTGAGAATTCTTGGTGGGTTTTTGTGATTAGCATATGTCCTTCAACACATATACTAAACAAGTATGTAGGACTTTCGTTTGATCAGAAACACTCTTTCTAACAGTTATATTGAAAAGCTAATTCACACACATTACATCTAGGCTGGACTATTGCAATTCTTTATTATCAGGCAGTTCTGAAAGCTCCCTGAAAAGCTTTTACTTATCCAGAAATACTGCTGTGAGAGTAGTAACAGACAGGAGAAAGATCATATTTCTCCCATATTAGTTTATCTTCCCTGGCTGTCTGTTAAATCCTAAATAGAATATAAAATCCATCTTACAATAATCAGGCCCCATCACATCTTAAAGACCTCCTAGTATTATATTACCCTAATAGAACATTTCAGTCTCAGATTGTAGGTTTAAGTAGAATGGGAGGCATAGCTAATCAGACACTGTCCTATAGAACCAGCTCCCAGTTTGCTTTCCATTTTAATAATCATTATATTTAGGGCTGGATAAGTCACTATATACTACTCCTCCACTACCCCGTTTTTATTCCCCATATATATATATATATATATATATATATATATATATATACACACTGCAGCCATGAAATTGAATTTTATCTTCTTTCTCACATACAACGTGTTTTGTCCTCTCTATGATCTGTTTTTTTTCTCTTTTATTTTCCCTCAATCCCTAAGTGATCAAGGCAGATGGCTGTCTTCAGTTTTGCTGGAGGTTTCTTTCTACTAAAAGGATGTTTTTTTCCTTCCTGCTGCTCCAGTAAATCTACCAAATTTTAATTTCAATTTTTCTGTTAAATGTTTTTTCTTCTTATGATATTCAAGGTAATGATAAGCTCTTATTGCGTGTTTTATTTTTGCTTGATTAAATGCAATTTCATTAGTTTTTTAGCATAACCCAAATATGAAATAAGTCAGTGAATACAAATGATGCAAACTGTTTCCTGTTTATATATATAAAATTTCTATCAAGAAAGTGCCTTTGAATGAAAATTACACTAATCTTTTTTTTCCCAAGCACATTTGAATGATCACTGAATAATGAATGCATATTTCAGTTGGTCCATCATTATACAGCATTATGTCTTTGATTTATTCTTTCCCACCACCATTTATCTGAGTTAATTTTATCTTAAGCTGGACGGAGGTCATTTCTTACTCTCAACTAGTTACATAATCACATTTCATTCTTCTGCTATTCTTTGCAGCATGACTAATAAACGCTTGACATCCTCTGATGTTTAAGTCTCATCTCTGCAAGATTTTCTGCCTATGGAGTACATGTGTCAGCAGCAATTATGCCACTTACCAAGCTTCTTTAACCTGTGATTTATGGCAGCTTGAAAACTAAAATATAAGTAAATATATATAATATAAGTTGCAGCCAGAGGAGAAGGTTGAGGGGCTAGATTTAACTCAGTTAACCTTCCAGCCAGGGGTAACTACCTGAAGATTTTGTCTGAAGGATCTTGCTTGTCGTTCTAAAATTTGCTTCAAAATAGAACAAACTCACGCTCACGTTTAAGGCTTTAATATTTGATGAATGCTGGTTTAGCCATCACAGCAGGTGACACATGAGCTGCTGATAGGTTCTGCAGGATGAAACTGCTCTGAATGTTGAGTACAGTGTGCAAATATACAAGCTGAGTCAAACAGAAAAGGCAATACAGCTTTTTTTTCATAGGGAAAAATATCAGTGCTAACAGGCACAGTTGTGTTTTCAAAGAATTTATTATTTAGCAGTTGCAATATGAAGTAATCTTTCCTTTATATTGGCAATAATACACAGATCCTCTGACGTCATCTTCCCTGCATTCCTACATTGTTTTTTTGTTGCTGTTGTTTTTTACATTTTGATAAACCAGTTAATAATGACAGAAAATCTGCAGTCTAAAATTGATTTGTGATTGCATTTGGCACCCCATGTGTAATGGTCCAATGCAAACAGTGCACCAGGAGGTAAAAATTGTTAAGATTGCACAATAGGTAATGCAGTTGCTCATGTGAGCATCCAAATAAATAGTAGTCCTAAAAACATATTAATGTAACATGTGTATCAGGGATTTTTTTCACCCACTTCAGGTTAAATTGCGTAAAGTTAAACCCTGTCCCCCTGTTGCTTTCTTGTATGGCACTCATGCAGTTTTTCTTTGCATTAGTCCGAGCTCAGTGCAAGCCTACTGCACACTGCTTTCATTGACAATCATGCAAGTTTCTCCTTTACTTCCTCTCAATCTGAGTTCACCTGCTTTTACTGCTCCTCAATATATTGGTGTGAAGTTGAGCTGGCACAAGCACATTATGTAACCAAGAGTGTAATAAAGAGTAATAAAAGCTTCCAAACAAGTGAAGGACCAAGAAAGAGAAAGCATCAACTGCTGCTTTGCTGTTAGCTTACTTAGTGCTTTGTTAGCTTGGCCAATAGCAACCACTGTTGCTGCTGAGTAAATCAAATACAGTAAAAATGAATAGATTGGTCATAGATCATCTCGTTTTAAACAATATCCAATCCAGCCTTTAGAATTAGGCTCGGACCAAAATCTGATCCAAATATCATATCGGCGCATTGCTAGTAAAGTGCACCTGGACTACAAAAAGACTACAAAAAGAAACCAGAGTGTGCCTGGTACAGAAATGTTGTGTCTTGCCTACAGATTGTACATATTCATATGCAAAATCTGTTTTTAGAGATTAGGTAGTATTTGACTACTACAGTAGGTTGTCCTGTAGCAAACAGCATCTGCTACAGATAAGTTTTACATTGATACAAATGAGCAAACCTCTCAAACACTTTCTTATCCTTTTGCACATTGTTTTATGTTTGGTAAAGGCTTAATTTAAACACCACTGCACACTTATTATATGAGAAATCAAGAATAATAAGTGAATCCAAAGGTTGACAGACTTGCCGTGCCTGGTTATCTTTGCTAAGCAGCCACTGGACAGTCACTGTTTTAAGGGAGCTGGTTTAGCAAATGATCAGTCTGATTTATAACTGCCACTTTGGTGCTTGTTCAATTAAAATAAGTGGATACAGCAGTTTGAGGCCATAAGAAAGTCTTTGATGCAACTTCTGGGAAAAGAAATGAAAGGAACAAGCACAAGGACATAAGTGTTAAAAGTCAGTGGGGGGCACAGATGGTGATATATCAAAACTGAGTCACAGTATGAGCGGATGGATGGCTTATTGGTGTTGTCCTTCTATTTGTGGCAATGGACAACTTAGTAAAGAGCCTGATAAGAAATACTGAAAACTGGAGAGAATCTGCAGAAATTACAAAAAAAAAACCTAGATCACAGTAGACTTTACTTATATGCAATGCCCATCAAGCCTGATAAATTTTTCAAATTAGTTTTAGTCCTGAAGGTAGTTTGCAGATGTCAGCGGTCAGCATTCATTCTGCGCAGTTTGGGAGGCAAGTTGTCCTCTGGCCGACTCCCTACCAAGGAGATCTGGACTGGTGCTGGGGTTGGAGCAGCAATGGTGCTAATGGCTGTGGGCAATCTGTGCTTCTCCAGCTCACTCTCCTCAGCTTCTCCATCCAAAGACAACAGCTGGACCTGCTCCTCCGGATGTCCTTGCCTCACTACAGGGATGGAGCTGGACCTCAGCCTCTGAATACTAAGCGGCAGATCTCCTGTGCTGGAGGCCTTCCCCCCAGGCAAGGTTGACCCAGTCTTCAGCCCCCTCCAGAGATGCTCCTCCCTGCTGGAGCTCATGCGCTGGAGTTTGCTGGGCAGCCTGGAGACTTGATCGTCTACATGGTCTGCATTGTCAGCTGACAGGAGCCTCTCCCTGCGGCCTACTCGACTGCTGTTCCTCAGCAGAGGTGAAGGGGGAGTAGGCGCAACAGGCAGGGGGTTGGGTGACGTCAGGGAGGACTTCTCCTCCTGCTCTTTGACACTGTAGGGAGGTGTGGGGACTTCAAAGGTGTTGTGGAACTGGGAGTAATCGACTCTGAAGAAGCCCTCTTCAAGAGACATGACAGGGAGGAAGCGATGACCCCACAAGACTTCATCTTCAGTGTAAGATGTCCTTGCCTGGCATGTCATACCTGAGATGAAGAGAAGAGACAGAGTAGAAAAATATTTCAAATACAGACAGGGGAAAAGACAAAGAGGAGATGACTAACACACTGTAACATTATGAGGAAAACTGTATTAAATAAAAATGGACTGACAGCCAGACAGGAAGCTGATATGAAAGTGGCGAACTGCTTCAGGGACAAGGGAGAGGGAAACATGAAAAACTAACAGAGATGGAAGCAGCCTTGTGTTTTGAATAATTAAACACCATGAAATTAAACATTGTGTTAAATATTTCATTTTATATTACTGAGAAGCTCCGTCTAACACCTGCTAAATGATGATGAGACAAATGATAAGGGACAGCGATGCTTACACAAAGTTAGTTGTTTTAAAGAAGACAGCAAAAGGACCTCAGAAATAAGAATATGTTCTCACCAGTGGTCTCCACGATGCCCTCCAGAATGACAACAATCTCAAACTGATCGTTCATGAGCGAGCGCTGTGACAGGTCGAAGAACGGGCTCTTGCTGTTGATCTCATGGCAGATAGTCAAAGGTGACACTAGGAAGAGCTGATCCGCCCCCGTCCCGAAACCTACATCCAGTTCACACTGATCCAGAGGCAGGAACTCGCCCTCTGGGGTCTGCCGAGACTGTAGACACAAATGAACAGGATATTTTAGCACAAACATTGAAGTTTATACCAACACTCCCACCAAGGCAGTGTAAGGAAGATTTTCTAATCTTTCATAAAAGGGGTTTTGAGGGTTTCTACAAAGATGGAGTCCTTCTGACTCTGAGGCAGATTGCTCTGCAGCCTCAAGTCAGAACTCGTGAGGTTCTGACTCGTGAGGGACCTAGCTACATAAACTAGAAAGCCTGACTGAGATAATGCTGGTGATTGGCATTTAGCAACTTCATAAACTAGCAAGAGAGTCTTAAAATCACTGATATGAGGTGGACACTTTAAAACCTGACATTATTGTTACATTTTATTTGATTTAAAAAACAAAACAAAAACAAAGCAAAAAGCAAAGTGTAAAAACATTCATGCCAATTCACAGTTTTGTACTAGGCTGTGGTCAGACTATGCTGGGACCAGTTGCCAGGCAACCAGCATAGACTCAAAGAAGTTACTGGTCATATCTGTCATGCAGACATGAAAGTGTCTTATCCAACCCCTGCTAAGAAAGTAAAAAAGCATATTTCCCATAAATGTCACCTAAATTATCTTTAGGACATCATCAGTGTAGTGTTTGCTGTTTATGGAAGTGTATTTCCAGCTGAGGAAAACACATCTGACAAAAAGAATGAATGAATCATATTGTCCTCATGTTAAAAAAAACCCTTTGAATTTCAAAGTATTGCTTTGCTGTCATGTAGAACATGCAAATGACTGTACCCACACAGTTAAACGGTTTTATGACCCATTTTAACACACATTTTAGAGCCCTGAACTTTCCTACACATCACCTGAAAGAGGTGCATGTGAGAGTGAAAGGATCCAAAGTCACTGAAGCATTAGCCAGTTTTTAGCCTGCAGTCTCATTGGTTCAAAGTCAGTGTGTTTGATTGAAGCTAATATTCCTGCACAAAAATAGCTTTTTTCAGGCTATAGTTGAGTTTATGAGGACACATTGTCAACCTGCCAGGTTTAACCTCTCCTTTGCAGTACCTATCACTTGGTGAGTACTTTTCATGTGAAACCCAACTACAGCTACTATATATATGCGCGTATTCTTTATCCTTGATCAAAAGGTAACCGAAGCTGCGTTTAAAGTCCACTGGAATAGCATTGAAAAGGCAATTTCCTTCTGGAATTTCACATGGTACCATATGAAATTGGATACTTAGAGAGTTAAAGTGGAGAGAATGAGTTGTTTTTGGTGCTCAAAGGCAGACAGGGTGAAGCCTGTAAACTAGAAGTGGTCGCTGAGAATTGCTTCCATCAGCCACACTTATTGAAAAACGGGACCGTAATGAAGAAGGTGTAGACGTTATCTTTGGTCCCAGGCTCACTTGTGGTAGTACTGTTGCAAAACAACAGCAACTAAATACAAAGCGCTCCCAGAACTGCTTCGACAGACCTACATGTCTTGTCAGATGGGGACAAGAAGAAGAAGCCACAGATTTGGAAAAACATTGCCTGGTCTGTCGAGTCCCAATTGCTGCTGTAACATTCAGATGGTAGGGTCAGAATTTGGCATAAACAACATAAATCCCATGGATCCATCCTGCCTCGTATCAGCTTGTCAGGCTGGTCGTGGTGGTGCATTGGTGTGGAGGATATTTTCTTGGCACACTTTGGGCCTCTTAGCACCAACTGAGCATCATTTAAACTCCACAGCCTTGCTGATTATTGTTGATGACCATGTCCGTCCCTTTAAGACCACAATGTATCTATCATTTGATGGCTGCTTCCAGTCATGAAGCTCAAACCATCTTAAACTTTCCAGCAAACATAATTAAACCCCTAACGCTGATCAAAACTGGTTGCATTACAACATATAAAACTTAACCATAGACGGACAGACCATGCTCCTATACAGAGTTCATGTCGGAACATCTCTTACAAAGTGTGAAATAGATTACATCAATCCACCATTTAGGTGTTTTTTTTCTTATAATTTTTTTCTCAATAATTGTAATAAATTTAATTTAATTTATTCTAACTGACAAACCAACAACAAAGAAAAACACCTTAAATGCAAACTTTCTCTACAAAGTCTAATCAAGATATCGAGGCAATGTTTAAGAAGTACCTCAAACCAACGCCAAAGTAACCTCTGTGACGTCTTTCAAATGTTATATTGGAAGAAAAGAACACCAGCTAACAGCTATTCAGTACTGAAATTTCTACTGGGTGGTTTCTTGAACACAACAATGAGTTCACTGTACTCAAATGGCCTCCACTGTCACAGATCTCAGTCAAACACAGCCTCTTTGGCATGTGGTGGAAAAAGAGATTTGCATCATGGATGCGCCGTCGACAAATTTGCAGCAACTGTGTGAAGCTGTCATACCAATATGGACCAAAAATTCTGTTGGTTCCAAATCTATGATGAATTAAAGCAGTTCTGAATGCAAAAGGAGATCCAACACAATGTAAGCAATGTGGACCTAATAAAGTGTATTTTTGCTGTATAATGGTAAAAGCAAGAACAACTGACCTGAGGAGGCAACAGCACTGAAATGTACTTGTCACACTGACTGGCAGACATGCAGGGTAAAAGTGAGAATGAAGGTGTTAAAACAATAGTCTCTCACCTTCCCAGCATCTCCTTCTGACAGCCCAAGCACCAGTAATCTTTATTTCATTTTTGGCAAAGTCATTCACTGTGTACACACCTCCTAATTTCCAGCAGATTAGACCCCATTGAAATTCTCAGCAACAGTCTGGCCTTAAAAAACAATATTGTTGACCAAATGTAGACCAAATAGGGCAAATCTAAATAAGTATGTGTTAAATGAAAATATTAAGAAAGAAGCTCAAAGAAAAGGGCAAAAAGAAAAAATACTGATAATACCCATATGAGTTCTAACATTTCATACATAAACAGAAGGGTGAAAATCATCTTTCCCCGTTGTTAATGTTTATTAAGTAGATTAAATAGATTATATCTTCTTCCCGTCGCCTACTGTTAACTTTCATGAAGAGTGGCCTCCCTGGCCCTTTGAGCAAGGAGCCAATCAGTTCACAGATGGCAAACAGCCTGTCATTTGTATTCACCGTGATGTTGAGGACAGAAGGGTGTGACATTTCACAGGAAGACGTCTGTGCCCACAGATCCCCGGCTCGCCTTCTTGAGGGAAAGTGTCACCCATCATGCTGCATCAGTGGCTTCTGCTCGCTGAACGCGCAGACGGGGAGCCGATGTAACATGTCCACTGAAGTTAAGTCGAAAAAGCAAGAAATGCGGATGTTTTTTATGTAACAGTGAGAACTCTCCTTAAAAGGAAACAAGCAGAAAAAGCTGTTAAAAGCTAAACCACCTACCGCGCCTTTGATCTGTCAGTCTACGGGGTGTATTCTCGTAACAAATAAAATAATGTTACTCGATTTGGGGATTTCATCAAGGAAGAGATGTAAAATCTCCTCAGTCAGAGTCTGATCATGCCTGGAATGGAGGGGTGCCTGCACAAGGTGGCACTGCCAAAACAAACAAACCGCTTCTGTTTACCTTTGCCATTAAAGATAAAGTAATTCCATCTTTGATGCCTAAAACAATCAGGTCGATGAGTCAAACCGCTGTAAAGTGTTTTGGCAACTGTTAAGCCATTAAATGCATTAATCTGTTTACTCCAGCTGGACTTCCTGGATCGATTGTCTTACCGGTAGCCACTATAAATAACACACACCCTTACCAAAGCAGCCCTTCCTTCCTTTCGGTCTAAATCCCAGCTTATAGGATTACATCGTCTGACATTAAATACTTTTCACTTTATTGCTGAGAGCTTGGAGATATTACTCTCACTCTGCATGATAAATATAAAGCGGCATTCATCAGGCAGTTTGCTTAGCTTAGCAGCAAAAAGCTATCATTTCAAAGCTGCAACCTCCAGGGCTGAGAAATGAGTAGCAAAAACAGCAGTTCCTGCATTGGCTACTTGAGGTTGGCTTCAAAAGCAAGACAGTCCCCACTGACTCCTGTGGGGAAATACCTAACTTCAGCAGTGAATTTAACACTTTTACAGCCTTTAATAAAAAAACATTACAGTAGCTCCTTTTAGAGCACACCCATTTTTATGTTTGTTTTTTATGTTTGTTTTTATTATTGATGTAATTATCTGACAAATATGACCTCCTGCTTGGTACAGACTGTATGCTACTGAAGTTGTCCTGTCTCCAGCCCCTCACCCCCAAACTGGCTGCAGCACATGTTTTTTTCCTGTTAAAAGGGAGTTTTTCCTTCCTGCTGTTGCCAAGTCTTTGCTTATATGGGTCTTCTGATTGTTGGGGTTTTCTCTCTGTTATTATTAAGTCTTTACCTTACAATACCAAAGTGCCTTGATTACTGAGAACTGAACCCTCTTGTCTAACTATGGTATAGATAAGAGGGTGGAAAAATGCTAACATTGAGGCTCTTCAATTATGCCTCTGATGTTTTCATATTTGCACTTAGTGAACAGTGAAATGCAGTCCAGTGTGGTAATAGGTATCGCTGCTTAAATCCTTTTTATCCAGCTTAATTATCCATCTAACTGCCCTTCTTTTTAGCAGCAATCTTTATGACATCAAAAACAGGCAAAGCTCAAGATTTCCTTGTATTTAAATATAATAATGGTGCTACTGCACTAGATTTTCCCATTTGGAAACCAGTGTACTGGTAAGTCATTTATTTCTTGGTGTAAAGGTAAAACTGCTGATTTTAATAAATTCTCACTGCTCGCCTCACAAGCGCTGTAGTGCTACAACAGAATTATACCCCTGCCAAGGACGCAGAAAGCTGCTGGATGGCTTCAACAATGTAAAAGCCTTGTGTGTTCTCTTAGTGCTGCTAAACAGTCAGCGCCACAAGGGGGAAATTAATGGCCTTTGGAAGAGGTCCTGATATGGAGGGGGTGCTTAATTTACCAAGCCACCTGAGATTCAAGTTGAGTGAAGGCAGGCCCTCTCCCTGGTGACTCACTTCCCCTTCAGTGACAGTTTGTGTGGACCGTGTTTGCAAATGCATGTGTTTGAGAAAGATACTAAGAAACCCAAACATCGACAATGCAACACACATGTATTACTTTTGTGTTTGACATGCAAATGTGGACATGTGTCCAGCTACTGAGCTTTGAGCGGGAGATAAAATGTGATTCTCACACAGACGTTGCATTCTGTCTCTCAATCTGTCTGCCACAACATTATCGCTTTTCTTTTTTTGCCTCTTCTTCTCTTCTTTCTTCTGCTTTCCCTGCTTGTCCTTCAGAGTTAGACGGTGGCAGATGTTGCGAGTCATGCCGGCATATCTGCCTGCCTGTCTCGCTAAGCTCCTGCATGCATGCCTGTCTGTCTGCTTCTCGCCCTTATCACTTATCTCCTGCTGTGGACCAACCTACTGAGACAAGCTTCTGTTGACACTGACAAGCACCGCCCAGCTGTCACTCTCCCCCGCTGCATTTTTGTTCAGTCTTGTTTGCCACACTTGCTGCTGTTTACTGCTTCCATCTCCTTTGTCCCACCAATTTTTTTTCTTGCCAAGATAAGCTCGTTACGTCCGCACTCTGACGGCAACCCACATGCCTGCATGTTTCCATTTTAATATTATATTTCACTTGTGCTGCAGGGATTAGAGCACCTCTGCATTCCACTGGTTTATTAATTAATGCTGCATCAATATTAATGGAATTTCAAGGACTTTTATGTTTTTACATTAACATGCATTGTGGATATAGGGTGGGTAGTGCTGCCAGAGAGCTGTGTTTCTGCTCATAATTAAGTTTGTTATGTGTAACCATAAAATTGGGATCTACTAGCAGTTAACTTGTGTCTGGTGAAATATAATAGAGCCTGAAGCTGCATTATTTCTAGTTCTTTTAAAAGTGGCTATATGTAGGTACACTATGCCAACAAATGCCTTGAAATACACTTGTCTAACAGCACTATTGAACTGGATGCAGCTGAATGGGTTCATGAACTCACATCTAGCACTGCAAACTGGTTACTTGAATCTTACATTCAGGACGAATAACACGGTTTTTATCCTGGTGCCATAACCCATAACTAACTCTTTGTTCTCGTGAGTATTTTTGAATTATTCTAAAATGTGTTTTGTGGACTTGGAGAGGGAATTTCACTGCAGCCCTGTGGATGGTAATCCTGGTATTACTGTAGTTGGAGTTTGATTTGTATTGCTATCAGCAAGTCTGATGTTTTCCATTGTTGGACTTCCCTACTCCTGCTCTTCGTCACAAATTCTGTGGCAGCCAAAGGGTGGAGGGTGTCACATTTGGTATTCTCAGGATCTGCTTTTTCCAGCTGATTTAGTTCTGATAGCTCCTTCAAGCCATGACCTCCAGTTTGCACTGGGGTAGTTTGCTTCAGAATGTGCAGCAAATGTGAAAAGCGCTTTGAGTGCTCAGAAGAGTGGAAAGGCGCTATATAAGAACCAGTCCATTTACCAAAATTAGCACCTCCAAGTTTGAGGCCATGGTTTTCAGGCAGAAAGGATGGAGTGCCCACTCATACCTGGGAATGAGTTGCTAGCCCGAGTGGAGAAGTTCAGGTATCTCCGAGTCGTGGTCACAAGTCAGGGAAGAAGGGAGTGGGAGATTGACAGATGGACTTTTACAGCATCTGCAGTGATGTCAATCCTATGTTGCTCTGCTGTAGCAAAGAGAGCGAGGCTGTTGATTTACCAGTCGATCTACATTCTCACCCTCACCTATGACCACGAGCTGTGGGTAGTGACTAAAAGAATGAGATCACAGATACAATCAGTGCAAATGAGCCTGCTCAGAAGAGTGTCTGGGCTCAGCCTTAGACAGGGACAGGGCTAAAAGTAGAAAAGAAAAGAGTGAAACGAGGCATTTCAGGCATGTCTTACTCAAAGGAGACTAAGGGGAAAACCAGGACATCACTGAGAGATTATGTCTCTCGACTAGTTTGGGAATGCCTCTGTGTCCCACCAAAAAGGGCGGGGGAGAGGGAGGTCTCAGCATCTTTGCTTAGACCACACCACTGTGATCTGGACCTGGATGAGCATCAGAAAAAAGAATGGAGAATGAATAAAAAAACAAGAAGGAATATATTAATGTTTAATTAATTATTAATAATAAAGCCTGAAAATTAGTAATGTGTGTTAAGAATGGGAGAAAATTCAAAAGGCCACGAGAAACTGAATAATCTCTTACTTAAATCAATTTTTAGCATCTCAATTATCAGCAGCTGGCAGTTTTTTTAAATGATTATTTCTTTTGTTTTTACATTTTTGTCACAGCTGTGCCTCTTACGTGCTTCCTGTACATAACAACATCCGATGAGGCTCATTTAAAATGTATTTAGGCCTGTCTCACAGAAACCGGGAAATAAGGCTACAATGTTTAAAGTAAATCTTTTATATTGTTATCACATCTTCTAGACAAGTCCCATATGTCACTGAGCTTGTCGATAAAAGAGACATGTGAAATGGAAAGAGGCACGCCCACCATCACCTCTTACTTTACATTTCTACTTGTGCTTCAGTCCTCTAAACTTCTGCTGATGAAACTCAGTAAAATTCACATCCACCAATTAGAGGGCAAACTCAAGGAGATCAGTGTTGGCTTTAATGTTCATAGATCGTCCAATAGACGCCCACATAGCAAGGGGGAATTATTTAGCGCTCCAGTGACAGTTTCTTACATCATTGTGTAAAAGAGTCAGAAAATACATAGCTGAAGAGTCCAAATGCTCCACCAAGTATTCTTTTCTATAATAATTCACTGACTGCACACACACCAACTTTACTTTTTCCCAAAAGTCCAGAGTATCCAGGTCTCACAGCAAATTTATGGCCCATGCCTAGGTATCTCTGACTATCCCCATAACTGATTAATGCTGCCGTGCCACCGTACGTTTGCACTGCTCCATCATTAGGATTTACTGCAGCACGCCTCATTTCTTCAGCCAGCTTTGTGGGCAAAACATCTGACAGTGACCTTGAGTGGCGTGCTACCTGAACACGAGCCATGGCATCGTTTGCACAGCGCAGCTGTAGTACTAGAGGGCTATGTAGAATCAATCTACTCTACAATACACCGCTGTGCAGTTTGACAACACAGTGACGTAAGTACATGGGCAGGAAAAAAGGAACAATGCAGCAGTGCTACGATCATACCCTGCGCACAAATTTCACAGCACGATTAGTCCAGGATCCAAAGATGATGAAGGCTTCTTCTTAAAATATCACAATCAGCTAAATGTGGACAAGAGTTATGAATTCATCAAACAGGTTTTGACCCTTTACTGCAGGTTAATTGAATATTTTTATTTTTATTTTACACGTGATTCATATGTCCTGGACATCTGACCTTCCATTAACACATAAACGATTGTAGCTTAAAAATATCATTTAATGATCATTACTCACTGGCAGAAATCCCAGGTCAGGATCATCACATAAATTTAATCAACTGATCTTAGAAACGAAGCCAAGGACTGTTTAAATAAAGTCTGAAAAAAAAAGCTGATGGATGAAAGCACTCTAAACAGCAAATGTTTACCATGCAGTAATTAAGCAGCACTCCAGGCTGGCACGTTCACTTAAACCTGAGACGTGAGGCAAGACCGAGAAAGCTACCTGCACAGCTAAAGTACTGGGTCTCCATTATGTATCTAATCAGCAACAGTAATGCAGCATTTGTTCCAGTATGTTCTGCTGTGAATGCTACAAATCACACCTGACTGCCTGATGAATTCAGTTACAGTATCAGGAACCAAATACAGCTTAAACTTTCATAACAATTCCTCTTTAATGATAAATCTACAGTGGCTCTGATTGAGGCTGAAATTTTACAGCGTGTCCCGTGGGTGTTTGTTTTACTGCTTTCACTCTGTTATTTCAAACAGGACAGAATGCATTAGAGGCGACTATTATGCAGAGTGTAAAACGGCCTGAAATGAACTGCTCTCCTCTGCGGAGGGAGGAAAGTTGATGATGGTGCATTCTGTGTGATTATTCATCTGTGAGACTGGTGATTAAGTGCAATCAAGACACCATATTTTTCCTTTGCCTTTCTCAGCTGTTAATTAAAGGACAATTGATAACGTAATGAAATAAAAATGGGAGAAAGAGCTGAAACAGTGGCAGTAATAAGGCTTTTAATAATGAGTGACTTTTATTTATTATTTCTTTCTTTTTATTGAAGTCAAATGAAAAATAGAGGGATTAAAACATTTTAAAAGGACTTTAAACATTTTTTTTCTGTTGACTTGGTTAAGAACACAAAATAAACAACTAAGTACAATCAACTCGTTGGTGTGAGTTCATAAAAGTGAGCCGTCACCAAAGATCACCTCACAACTCCAAAGGAGTGACAAAAGCACAACTGTCACAACAAAGCGCTGCCGGCTATTAAGGTTTAAACTGATGAACACTGCTACAGGGAGCTTATGCGGGCTCATACAAAGTCCTCAAATTGTGATGAATTGTTGTGTTTGGACTTTTTTCAGCACCTGAGATACACAGACACTGTGGAGCACTGTCCATCAGTCATAAGGTCTCCAGATCAAAAAAAATGTTGCTTAGAGAACTTGAGAAAAGCATTCCCCTGGTGAGAGACTGCTGTTTGAAGCTGCAGTTTCAGTCTATTTCAGTTGTGAAATTGCATGACACAAAATGTTTTCCTCTTCCCTTTTATCATAGCCGACAGCAGCTGCCTCGGCTCTCCTTTCATCCTCCGGATTTTTATTTTTATTTTTTGCAGCACTGAAAGGCAGCAGTTGCTCTGGTAAAATGCCAAATCACTGTCACGTCTCAGTATTTAATAGTTACATTTTGTCCTGTCTTTAGGAAAGAGTGGCCACATGAATTACAGCCATTGTAGCCGGTTAACTTTAGAAATGATCTTTTAACCAAGTGCTCGTGCTGTAGTTTGCCACAAACTATTTCCTGGGGGAGGCATTCATCTCATCTGTGGACAGCTTAAGTTGAGGCTGAACTTGAATATACAACCCACTGACAGCCATACTGCTGACTGAAGGAGGGGTGGGGGGCAGTTTGTGATGACCCTCGCTGAAGCAGGCAGCTCACTCAGCATCTCAGAAATGAAGAGAGGAGAGCTGATAAACACAGAGCTGAAATACACAGCCTGTAGCTGTAAGTAGGATGCTCTGGGGAGTAAATGGCCACTTATTAAAGCACAGCTCACGATGGAGCCTCGCTATAAAAGCAGAGCCCCTACAGCAGGGATGCTAAACTCATTTCAAATCGTGGGCCACGTACAGGCTGATCTTAAACTTCTGGCAGTTCATTGTCCAGACTGTTCTGTACTTATAAAATATAAATCTTCCATTAGTTCAGAAAAAATTTAAAATTTATCTATTACTTAATTACTTTGGTGTAGTGTGTGAATGGAAGTTGTTGTTTATATATATATATATATATATATATATATATATATATATATATATATATATATATATATATATATATATATACACATATATATCAATAAGAAAAGCTGTAACACTTGGAGAGTTACAGTTAAAAGTTCTAAGTCCATGCTTTCCTTCGTATATTCCAGGCCGTCCAGTGGGAATCTTTGCCCTGAAATAGTCAAATCTGGGAAAACAGAAATTCGGTGCATGGCTTGAAAAACAGTCACAACGCTTAACACACACTTAACAATTTGAGAGTGTTTTTTATTCAGACACAACACGTTCAGAGTTGAGGTGGCGCAGGAGAAACTACATCCTCTGGCTATCACCCAGGTAACGTGCGTGCTTACCTTTATGAGTTTGCACCTGATCTGAGCGGACACCATGTGGCTGTTTCGCAGGTTTCCCACTCGGAACATGAGGCATAACTTCCCGTCCCGCTGCGAAATGACCGCGTCCTGGCTGAACATCAGCGTCTCCGCGCGCTTCTTGGGCTGCGACATCTTGATGAACATGCAGCCAATCAGGAAAGCGTCCACGATGGAGCCCAGCAGCGACTGGAAGAGGAAGAGGATGATACCCTCAGGACACTTTTCCGTGATATACCGGTGGCCGTAGCCGATGGTCGCCTCGGTCTCGATGAAGAACAGGAACGCAGAGGGAAAGTTGTAGACGTTGGCGACGCACGGGGTGTAGGACGAGTTGTGGCCGCCGTAGCTCAGGTCTCCGCGGATGTAAGCGATGACCCACCACATCGAAGCCATGACCAGCCACGCCACCGTGTACGTGAGGATGAAGATGAGCAGGTTCCAGCGCCACTTTAGATCCACCAGCGTGGTGAATAGATCAGAGATGTACCTGCTGGTTTCACTCCCAAGGTTACCGTGCTGGACATTGCAGCGGCCGTTCTTCTCTACAAACCGCTGCCTCTTTTTCTTCACCGGCGCGGAAAAAGTCATGCTCCGGTTGGTGTTTACCACCTGGTAGTCCTCGCCAAATTTCCGCCGTATGGCTGACATTGTGTGCTTTCGGTCACCTTACTGGCAACGATCAGTTCTTGTGCAGAATCGGGCTCTTTGCGCAAGTTTGGCACCGTCTAACCAAAACCGTGCAACAGCATTCAGCCAAGACATGCCCCGCTCGCATCCCACGAGATGGAGATGCGCTTCTCTCCGGTAAATTAATCGTAGGTTAAATGAGCCGAGATTCTGCGCAATACATCATTCATACTCGGTCCCCATTTTACGCAAAGGATTCTCCCCCGAGTGATAACTTTTTTTTCTTTCTTTCTTTTTTTTATTACGATGCCATCCGTTTAGGGAGCCGTACAATAAAATGATGTCAGTGTTAGCTGCTTTTAATCAGGCTAACTAGATTCAAAAGTCTGTGTCCTTGGGTCCTTTGTAGATCCAGTGCTGTGTCAGTAAACCTGTGCGTTAATAAGACGGCAGGCTCCAGCGCGCGCTTGTGCCCGAGGAAATACGTCCTGGTAGGAGTGACTTCAAATTAAAGACTGTAGAGGAACTGCAGCACGGATGGCAGATTTCACTTTCACGGGGGGTGGGCTTACGTGGGGATACAGACCAGGGAGTGCTTTTTTCAGTTTATTTCATTTTTCTTTTTGCCTGTTTCCAATAATTCGAAAGCATAAACATTCAAATTCACCATTGACCGCATTAGTGTCCTTAGTCTGTGTCTTCGACTTGTTTTTTATATGCTTTGAAATCTGTTTGTTATTACTAAATTATCGAGGTGCCCATCACCAGAGAACATTGTGCTGTACTATAAAATTGTGTTATTACGAGTATGGCGCCTGGTGGTGGATGTTTATCTCCATCTAGTGTTTCTACAGTGGAAGTAAATGAAATCCGATGACAGTGGTCGTTCATTGTAAAGTTCCAGCTTGAGAGCGATGAAATGTTTATTTAAAAGGGTTTATTCAGAGTATGAAATTCATCGGTTGATATTGAAAATGGAATTATAATCTATGGTACTGATGTTTTCGGAGTAATGAGATGAGTCATGTCATCAGCACATGTTATATGTGCATATATTCTGTGTGTGTGTGTGTGTGTGTGTGTGTGTGTGTGTGTGTGTGTGTGTGTGTGTGTGTGTGTTTTAATAGACTCAATATAACGTGAAAATAGATTAAAACACCATTTTGAAGACGTTTCATGCTTTAAAGTCTTTTGCATCAGCAGATGGCTGCCCCTCCCTGCGCCTTTTTTTCCTGTTAAAAGGGAGTTTTTCCATCCCACTGTCGCCAAGTGCTTCCTCAAAAGCAGTCTTCTGATTGTTGGGGTTCTCGGTTTTGTTAAAGGATCTATACTTTGCTTTATAAATGCAATCAAATTTAATTTAATTTAATTTAATAGAATTTGGCTTTCTATAGCTGCAAACACCTTTATCAAATCTTTTTGAATTTTTAATTGTTTTTTTCTCCACGGTATTTATTTTTAATTTAACTTTTCATATTTGTTGCTTTAATCATTATTGTTCAGCACTTTGTAACTTTGTTTAGAAAAGTGCTTTATAAATACAAATAAACTAAAGTCATAAGCAGAATATCAAAGTGAAATGCTTCATCATCTTGTCACCTCACACTCCTAAAGTTGCTTATATACAGCTATTTGAATTGGCTGAGTGGATAGGATGATGCAGGTTATCGGGACCAAAGACAGAATAAAACAACCACCAGAAAGCAGGAAATGAAGTATTCCACAATGAAATCATGATAATTGTGCATGGAAAAATGTCAGTCAGAACACTAAGTTAAAACATATTGGTTGATGTTTGCAGAAGCCAGATGATACAGGTTTTATGGGGATTACCAATTGTATATTACTGATATATAAAGTGCAATTACATACATGTTTACACAATGTATTGAAAAGGGGCTTCATAAACTAGTAAGTAATGAAAACTCTGCTGTTTCCATACAACAAGAAAAGGCAATGTCACTCAAATAATTCAAACTCTTTTTTTATATATAGATTTCTACAAACACAACATTGTGCGTTCTCTCACCTCTTCCTTTAACAATGCTCTGAAAGTGTTTGGGAACTGAGGAGTACTTTTAAACGTTTAAGTGTTTTATTGTTCTGTCTTGATAAAAGATTTCAGTTCTTCAGAAGCCCGGGATGTCTTGAGTTGTACTTTCTGTTTCATTATTCAAGAATTACAGACAGGAGGGCTTTGCACCCACACCCTTATATTACTGAATCAAATCATGTTACTAGAAACACCTTGCAGTTTTTCCTTGTTTTGTTGAAATAAGCAACATCAAAGTTGCTCAGAAAGGTGTATATGTTGTTCAGGATCAATAGAGTCTTATATATTTGCAAAGACTTTCGTTCACAATGACCAGTAGTTAATCACTCTCCATTTTTATTACTGAAAGACTGCACTATTCTGCAATACTATTTATAAAGCAATCATGTTACTAATCATTAACCAGTTACTTGTAGGATTTTTCACAAGGTGTTTTTTTACACAACATTTCCAGACTCCCGTTGTTTCTGTTCTGTATTTTTAGAAGCACCACATTCAAAATGTGGATATTTTTAACCCTGGAGAACCCATGGGGTCAGAGCCGACCCCATTGGTTTTCTAGGGAAACCATGGGGTCAAATTTGACCCCATGGTTTCTCCAGGGTTAAAATGATTAATACAAAAAAAATCTGTTTCAGTATTTGAAATCATATCTTGAAGTATAAGATCCCTGTATTCAGTTTAATGTACGTTTTACAGTATCACAACTCTTCTGGGAACAGGGCTGTATATATACCAGCGCACACAAACATACAGCATGATCCTGCTCTAATAGTTTGATATGATATTCCTCCTTTTGAATTCAAATGTGAGAATGTGGGATATATATTGAACTTATGAATGAGAAGATTAGATCACATGAGATGATTTCCCTCCCTGCTTTTGTTCTTTAGATCACGTTTCTTTGAGTTATCACAAATCCAAATTAATTCCCAAACTGTCATATCAAAGCATTTCTTATACTATGCTGAGATACAAAGATAAGATAGCTTTGTGTGAGTGCACCGAGTACAAGGATTTTTGGCTACAAAAAAAAAATTAATTAAGCTGTAAATGATACTTGACTTAAAAAAAAAAACTAAAACATTTGTGCAATACAGGAAGCCGTCATTTACCTGAACCACACACACTCAGAACAAATGTCCTTCTAGTAACATTAGCAGGCAGAGCTCTGATGAGTCAGTTCATATGAAAAACAGTAAGAGCAAGTGCTATATCAAGTTATCGGATGTAACTGTTAAGTTATTAAGCTTTTCTGCTGCAAATCTCTCACGTCACTATCGTATTGTATTCCGGAGAATTCCTATCAGAGGATTATAAAACGTATAATAAAAAACGTTGTGATTATGACATAGTTATCAGTTTATTTGCGCAACTACTGAGGTGGGTTTTTTTTCGGCTCAGTCAACAAGAAAACACTCCAAGGTCACAATGAAAAAAACAAAGTGTCTCTTTTTATTCATATATATACTTTATGATATTGACTGTCAAATGAAAATGCATACGTGGGAGGAAAAAAGCTCTCAAGAATTGCAGTGCAATCAGTCAGAATAACCATTTCTACTCAATGACAAATGCAGTGCTTTGACAACCTAAATAAAAAAGACTCTCATCACACAACAGAAGAAACTTTCATTTTATTATTATTACTTTTTTATTCAATAGAAAATAAAATGTTCCATGAAGAAATGTTTACCACCACTATTCCACTGCAATAACATTTACACTGGTGATAAAACAGCCTGAGTCACAAGCTCTAGATTTTTCCAAAGAAATGCTAACCAGCACTTTATCTTTAGAAAATAAGCACAATGTGATCTTGACCTTAATTTCATTTTTTTTAAAGCAGTGGTTCTCAAAGTGCAGCTCATGGACCAACAGCAGGCCTTGGTGATATTTTGAGTGGTCAAGACAAGGAAAAAATCCACTACTGCATATTAAATTCAGTTTAAAACAGTTCGTGTTAAAGTATGAAAGAGTAGGACAAAAATAGAACAAATTTTCCCTTTCTTGGAACTCTTGCTCAACATACAGCTGCTTCAGTAATGATTAATATATATAAACCATTTCAAAAAGGACAGTTACTGACATAAACCACTAACCTTTGAACAAGCTCATAAAAAACATTAAGTACTGATGTGTATTGTCTCTAGGCAGGTCTCAGTAACATGCTGGCTCCCTAAAGTGTCATTCAGTCAACCAACCTTTGGAAAATCACTTTTAAATTATAAATTAAACTAAGTATATTTATTGAAGTCAAGCAAAATTTAACCTTCACACTGTGAATATTTTTCACGTTACAGACCCTCGAACTGCAGTGGGTTAAAATTTTAGACTTAATTCATGTTTCTTGTTCTAGTATTTTGAATTCATTGTAACCTCTTAAGTATTTATTTCTTTATATTTTGCTTCCGTGTCTTTTTGAAGGCCTTGAAAGTTTTTCTTTGGACATTGGCTGTCACTTATTTTCAGTCCACTCTTTGTACCTTAATATTTTCAGAGGAATTTTCTTTCTTTCTTTCTTTTTTTTATGACTCATTCAAGTATATAAAACCATCCACCTAACTCAAGGGAAACACATAATTTGTTCCCTTTTCTTTAGTCAAATCTACAGGCAGGCAGGCATACGATATCATTTTTGCACCACCATATCATTTAGCTGAAAACTTGCCATATCTCAGTATGGTCTGTTCTTAAAAGACAACTTGAGAAGTAGAAGGCAAAAGAAGAAAATTTGCAGACCTAAAAACCTATTTACAGCAGATGAAGGATACCTGAAAGTTGAGTCCTGAAGAAATAAGGAGGCTGAGGAATGCAAAATTACACAACAGCTGTACTTAAAATCAGTGGCAACAGGTCTTATGGAGTGATGAATCTACATTTCAAATTTTTGGTTTAAATCATCTACAGTATGTATGGAGGAGGTCAGGAGAGAGGCACAACCGTAAGTGTCGACAGCCATCTGTAAAACTCGGTGCATTTCTACCAGTGGTGTTGGGGGATCTTGTCGAAATTTATTAAATTATGAATGCAGAAAAGTATTTTTAGATTCTGATCCATCACGTAATACCATCTGGAAAACATCGGATTGGCAACAGCTTCATTTTTCAGCATGAAAATGACTCCAAACACATTGCCAATGCAGTAAAAGCATACCTTAATGGAAAAAAAACATACAGTGGAACACCATCAGTCATGTATTGGCCTCCCCAGAGCCCAGAGCTTAAAAGTTATTGAAGCACACTGGAATCATCTTGACAGAGAACGGAACAAAAGACAGCCAATATCCAAAAAAGAGCTTTAAATGTCCTTCGGGAAGCCTGGAGACACACTCCTGAAGACTTTTCTAACAGAGTGTGTTGAAAAGGAAAAGTGGTCATACTAAATATTGACTTTCAAGCTTGTTAGGACTGTACAAACTCTTACACCATAAAAACGGTTTATGATTTCTATATTTCTATGCTTTCTGTTGTCAAACTTGAGATAAACAACAAGAATTAACACAATGACTGGCAAATGAAATTAATTAAGTTGCTACTGAAGTTGTACTGTTATCTCTTTACAGAACAATACTCAGTTGGGAAACCTTGAGTCCTAGAATTTATGCATATGTTACTTTACATATCATACTAAACACAGCTGAAGGCCAAGCCCACACAGTATTTAAACAGCACTCCCAAACCGTAGCAGCCTGCCACATGTCGATGACATAAACCGTCACACTCCAAACTCTATTCAGGAACAGCTCAAGAGCCAAAGGACAAATGCCATGTCCTCAGGCTAGAGTCATGCTGATCGTTATCTATGGGGCTGCTTTCTTGCATTTGCGCAATAACTCTAAAATTCTAAACACGCTGTGTCAGAGTGATGCTGAAAAACGTGTTTTCTTCTGTTGCAGCAGATAGCTTCCCCTCCCTGAACCTGGTTCTGCTGAAGGTTTCTTCCTGTTAAAAAGGAGTTTTTCCTTCCCTCTTTTGCCAACTGATTGTAGGGGTTTTCTCTGTATTACTGTAAGGTCTTTACAATATAAAGCACCTTCAGGAGACTGATGATATGATTTGGTGTTCTATTGGTTTGGTGTTATATGAATAAATGTATCGGTGGGAACAAATTTCATCCACTGATTTTACAGTCCATGGGATTCAAAATATGTATCCCAGTCACCACAGAACACTTTTAGAGGTTCTACAGAAGCAGATCTTCACAATATTAGCCACGTGGTTGTGAGTGAGTTTATGTTGTGAAGTGCCACAAAGTGCACATCTAACCATGTATATTAAAATGTGTGTCAAAGGAGGTGAAAGTATCCTTTAACCTAAGCATTAACCCAGTTAGAAATGTCGCAGATCTACACTTAAACTCTCATTATAGTGAGGCAGTATCGTTATACGCTTCTGTGCACGGAGCTTCTGAAGCAGCACAGTTGAGCACCTCTGAAACCTCAGCAGCACTTCGCCTGTCTCCTCTCACGACCCGTCCGCGACACCCATAATTCCCCGCGCCAGGACAAGATGGAAGAAAACAGCGAACGCCGGAGAACAATGTTTTGGCAATAAAACCCCAAAGCGGCGATTACAGAGAGAATACGGGCACGTTGGAAACCAGCTGCGGTCATGTGTAGGTGAGTGGGAAATTAAATTGGTTTTTAATCGGAGCGATTTTCTCTTAGGACTTTGTAGAGATTCGTGCGAACGATTGTCTGGCTCGGCGCAAACGGGGGATGCACGGAGAGCCAGCATCATTGTTTCTCTTCCACGGGCCGTAATGCGGGTTTTCAGTCGGGGCAGCTAACGGCTAACGAGCTAGCTCGTGGCAAGTTGATTGTTATAAACACAGCTGCTGCAAAGCACGCAGTTTTCATGTAGCTCGCTTATTAGGTCGGATGTCCGCATGTACGAGGGGAAACGGGGAGGAATGATTTGATATCCGAGTGTCCCGGTGAGCATTGTGTGCTTGTAATTGCAGCTAAAGTTAGCTATCAATAAACGGAGCGCCAGCGTCGCTCGCAGCCAGACAGATTTGATTTCACGAGCGTCATCAAAGCTGGGGAATTGGAGAATGAGCGTTTCGTTTCGCTGAGCTCACTTCAAAGCCACCGTGCGTTTTAACTTCACGTTAATAGCCATTTCTTGTATTTTCCTGCCCAAAACGTGCCAGTTCACTTTTTAAAAAACTCCCTACAAATAATCAGACTGATGAATTTCATAAATATTTACCTTGATACCATTAAATCAGCGCTGCTGTTTTAGCGTGCGCTAGCTTGATAGCAACTATAGGTAACATGCTAAAAGGTTATATTTCTTGTCAAATTATGAATTGCTGAGCACACACACGGTTATTTGGAGCCCTGTAACTCTGGGGATTGCTGTGACTTTTATTTGAGGGGCTGATTTTTCGTTTCTGGGGCATTTTTAGGCGATTGTTTTGATTGAGGTCGCAGAGATGCGTTGTCTCATTGTGGTTAGTCGGGTAGCTAACTATGCTAACTAGCTGGCTAACTACTATGCATCACAAAAGCTCATCCGCTTTCTGTTGAACACCAGTGTCACGTAGCCAAATGGTCAGCTGGTGCAGACCAAACAATAAATTCTCACTCTGCTTGTTCTCCACAAACACCGCGCTTACAGTCCCCCGACTGTGTCTGCGTAAAATCACTCCTAATGTCTGGCACGATTTGACCTAAATATCGTTTGTTTTAGGCAAGTGTACTCAGCCGATTAATTTGCCAGTACTCCAGCCCAGTGCCTCCAGCTTTTGCGCTCATGCTGGGTTTATTAGTCAGAGATGGCAAGCGGTGTGGTCCAGCATGCATCAAAGTGCAAAACAATAGGGATGCACGTCTAAGCGATCAAGCTACTACACCGATTTTATTTTGGCTGCCGTCCAAGTCACATGTGGAGTTAGATGTAGAACAATACGTGAGGAGGATTAAATATTTCAGATGCAATCTTTGATTTTTTTTCACCTCCTCCTGCTGGTATTGAATAGAAATGGTGTGGTTTTAGTGCCCCCTCAAAAAGCTTAATAGTTTTGGGGTTTCTATGACTTTAAAGTCACTTCACTAAGCTCACATGCATTTATATTAATCCTTACCATGTCTTTTCTGGTACATTCAGAAAATACTTGTATTCCTTTATGTAAAATCAAAAATCTTCATTCACACAATTTTCAAACTGAAATTTCTTGATGAAACATTTTGACATAACCCATGCCAAATTCTGTGGTATATTGAGTGTGTTGATGCAAGTTATTATAGAGTAATTCAGTCTATTGTTGTAATAGATGTTTTATTATGCTTGGTTGTAAATTGTAAAGTGAGGTATTTGTTTTAAGTAAGACATATCACATGATTTAAAAATTTTTCCCTTTGGAAACTGACTATATTTGCAAATCATACCCTGAGGTTTTCAGTTATCAAACCCAGTGTTTTGGTCAGTCCTAGAAAATTATGTAATAAATAAAAAGTTTAAAGATTTAGAAAAATTTAGAGGTTATTATAGGGCACAAAGGCTTTGTAGCAGAGTTAAAATAATTAGGTAATTAGCCAATATGTAGGAATTATTTAATCAATAATGGTTTAATTTGTTGTAGCTCTGCTTTGTAGCTGTTATAGATTGAGGAAGTGATGCTGTGATAAGGACACACATCAAAATGAAGTGGTTTGTTTGGATCTGTGAACTCTCTCGTGCCTGTTATCATGAACACGGCTTTTTATCTGTTCTCTCTTTCAGGATATTCTCCTCCTGCATTCCTTTTTAGATTAATTACCCTCCTTCTCCCCTGCACAAAGGAAACTTACCACCATGAGTATTATTCAGGACAAGATAGGCAATGAGTTTTTGCGAAACGGAGGCATGGACCCCAATTTTGCACCAGGTATGCTTATGTTCAGCCACTTACCGCCAGTCACCAGCTTTACACGGCTGGCCTCGCAGTCCGTCATGGGCGAGTTGCCCCAGGAGATGATCCTGAAGAAAGAACGTGACTCACCTCCAGAACACCAGGGCGCCACTGCTGCAAACACAGGGGGCTTCCTTCACAGCATGGGCATTAAGCAGGAGCGGCCAAGTGAGCTGGATTACCGTATGCCCCTCTACGGCGTGGGTGGAGCACAGGGGGTGAACTGTGGTGGAGGGGGCGCGGGGAAGAGTGGTACCGACATGGCAGATATGTCTTTTGGAACCCACCATCAAAATCACCAGAACATGCTCCTGCATGACCTCAGCCTCAGCAATGTCCGCACCCTTGGAGAACCGGTGAGATGGGGTTGTTTTTTTTTTAGATATTATTTCAGATTTATTGTTGTTTAGTTTAGTGTAAAGCTTTCCAGTTTCCTTGTTTCTGCTTGGTTTCTTCCCTTTACTTTCAGGGTGGAAATTTTATATAATGGTGCCTGGTTGACTGTGACAGCAGTGATATCAGCCATCTGTTAACTGCGTGTATCAGAATCAGAATATTTTATTAGTCCGTAATGAACTGAACTAAATTAAATAATCCAATGCTTGTTGTGTTTGCCTTTAGATGTCTGGGAGACAAGTTAAAGAGCCAAAAGAGTCGTCAGGTAGAAGAGGACGGAAGAGCAATGGAGATGGACAGGGAGGCAAAGCTCGAAGGAAACGCAGTGATGCTGCAAAGGTCGGTGACTTTTCTAGACTCGTTATACAAGAAAATGATGTGCGTTGTTAGTTGAATGGTATCCTACAGTGTTGATTCAAATCAGCAAATTATTATTTTGAGCTTATACTCATGTTTTTTGTATTTTGTTTCTGTTTTTTTTGCCCCTTCTAGAACATGATGCTGGATGCAGATGGAGCCTGCCTATCCCCCAACTCTAAACCACATATCTGTGAGCACTGTAATGCTGCCTTCCGCAGCTCCTACCACTTGCGTAGACACGTGCTCATACACACAGGTGAGAGACTTTCAGTGCTTCTTGGCACTGTGTTTTCATGCATTTAAACAATAAATACATTCAAATGATTTTTTTTTTTGTTGAAGTTGCTTTGCAATGCTTTAAGTTGGGGGGTATGAAGTGATGAGAGATGCAAAAAGGATGCGTTAAATCAGCAACAGAATAGAGAAAGCTATAAGAGGCAGTGTCTGTTTCTTGTGTCTCTTTGCTTTATAACACATCTGATAAGTTTGTATAAATCACATAGCTCCAGATTCATTTCAAGGCAGCTGGAATCTGCCATTAGGGGTAAAGATCTGTTACCAGAATTTGAGGAATGAAAATGAAATTTGGATTTGTGATGTGATGGATCTACACATGTGGCGCTGTGCTCTTCACCACAAGCACCTGGGGCCTCTTTTGAAACCAGACAGTCACTAAAGCCAGCGTTGAGTCACGGATTAGTCATGTCTATCTGGAAATCTTAATCATTCTCTGTGCTGGGAATTCCTCACTTAGCTCATTGAAGTAGAACTCATAAACCATTTAACGGAAAATCCATCCAATATGATTTTTATTTTGAAACCATTTCCTTGTTTTTCCATTATTACAGACATTGATTTGTAATAGCATCTTTGCAATGCTACATCTGTAATGCAGTGGAGTTTCTCAAACATGCTAATATGTTGTTATATCTACTGGTTACTACACGTCTCTCACAGGTTTCTTATATTGACGCAACCCGACCAGAATAGCATAGATTTTATTTTGACTTCAGTTATGGCGCGGGCTGGGATTTAATTAATGTGGTGAGCGGATGGTTGTACTCTTGACTGCACAGGTGAGAGGCCTTTCCGGTGCAGTCAGTGTAACATGAGCTTCATTCAGAAGTACCTGCTCCAGCGGCACGAGAAGATTCACAGTGGTGAGTCCCGACACAGTAACTCAAATAAATGGCTCTACCAGAACAGCGTGTTTATTTTGTAAACTTGTTGGGAGTTGTACAGGCCCTGATGCTGTCACTGCTGTATTTTTCAGGGGAAAAACCTTTCAGCTGTGACCAGTGTAACATGCGCTTTATCCAGAAGTACCACATGGAGAGGCACAAAAGGACACACAGTGGCGAGAAGCCATATCGCTGCGACACCTGCCAACAAGTAGGCACTTTGTAGTCTCTCTGTCTCTGTTTAGTTTTGTGTACATTTCCTTGAGCTTTTAAATATGTTTGAAATCCTTCTTTATTCAGTTGTGCATATATTATCATAATTTGCATCTGAGCATTTATATCTAAGCCACTCTTAAGCCCTGGTCTTAATGGGATTAGCTGTATCACACAAGAGGTCAGCGAATATAAAGTTCTGTTGTTCAAATTCAGTGGCTATGTTCCCAGCTGCTTGCCACTGCAGTATATTTTCTGTTAAAATTTCAAAAAGGGGATTTTAGAGATACTAATGTCCATCAGCGGAGACTAAACCCACATTTCTCTCTTTTAGTTTTTCTCAAGAACAGACCGGTTACTGAAGCACAAACGGACTTGTGGAGAAGCCATAAAGAAGGGCCTAGACCCAAGCATGCTGGAGCTCAGCGAAGCAGAGCTAGGCCAGGGCAGCTATTCACTCACTCAGGGAAACTCTACCACCTCCGGACGCAGGAGAGCAAAGTCCAAAAATGGTGAGGGCAGCGAACGCAAGAGAAAGAAGAATGCCTCGGCGGCAGCGGCCTCATCTTCTGGGGTGATGGCCCGTGACTTGGGCCTGCAAGACTTCAGCATGGACCCCTCGGGCTCTGACCAGGTCATGCAGGGACGTAGTCCCAAATTGGTGTTTAAAAAGGCTGGCCGTAAGGGACTTGATAAGGGCCTCCTTTCTCTGGAAGATGGTTCTGATGGACAAAAACTGTTGGGTCAGAAGCCCGGCTCCATGGATCACGTGGAGGCTTCTGGCCTAGATAACATGGGTCTGCTTCAGGGACCCGGGGGCAACAAGCAGGGGCCCACCACCAGCAGCAACTATGACGATGCAATGCAGTTTGTGAAAAAGCGGCGCTACCTCCATGCAGTTAACAATGACTTTGGAGCTGGCTCCCTGCACATGGCATCCCAGGGCAGTAGCGTAATACAGGGCTCCCTGGGACCTGAGCCCACCCTGGCCATGCTAGACTCCTCGCCACTGGAACTGAAGCACGACAAGTCGGGCATTCCAGATGAGGTACTGCAAAGCCTGCTAGACCATTATAGCCATAAACCAGAGGGAACACACCACCATGATGTGACTTTCGACCTGTCAGACCACCCACACCATGTAGACCTTCAGCCAGCAGCTCCTGTTACTCCGGAGTTGGAGGATGACTCGCCGAATGGTGGTGACAAAACAGCAGTGATGAGCGAGTACTCAAAGTTCCTCCTGCAGGCTCTGGAACGCACCAGCCATAGCGGACCCTTCCCTAGCCTCGGTGCAACAGGGCCCTTCCCGCTCCTCTCAAGCAGCTCCAGTCCCACAGGGCCCCTGTTCTCTGACAAACACGTGTACACCACATCCCCACTGGACTGTGGCTACCCGCCTGCTGTCTCATCCCCGCTGCCCATCGCTGCTCCTTCATCAACCTCCTCCTCGTCCTCCTCAAAATCCCACTATGGTATGCTCGTTGGATCCCCCTCCCAGACAGGCTACCACCTAAGCTTGGAATCTGCTAGCCACCAGCAGCTGACTCCATCTCAGGAGCTCACTGAGCAGTTGGAGAAGCAGCACTCACCCGGCACCTTCAGCCTACCTCCCCAGGACCTCACTGCCCCGGCAGAGAGCTCCAAGGGGCAGCAACCCAAGGCTGGAGGAAGCGCTCCAGCACCCACAAATGGTTCCACCTATCCAGACCTGTCCCCACTGAACCCCCCGAAAGAAACCACATACCAGATTGAGAACTTCGCCCAAGCCTTTGGCTCCCAATTCAAGTCAGGACGTCGGACCCCTCTGAGCTACGGCAGTGATCCTGGGACAGAGGTCGACCATCGAATACGGACTCCAGTGTCAGAATTCTCAGGGTATACCAGTTTGTTAGCTGACGTCAGTGAGCCAGTGAGTACAGGATCAAAAACCCCGACAAGCCAAAGTTTCAGATAAGGGTCAAACGAGGTGTATCCAGTAAGGGGGGGCTGTTCTGTTACTGTTCATAAAAGCCCCCCTCCACCATCCTAATTTTGTTCTTGTAGCAAACTCTTTTTTTTTTTTTTCTAACACTGCCATTAAATGTTAATACAGAAATGACCAGGGAGGGTCTTCCATGGCCTCAAATGCAATTTTTAAAAAGAAAATTCTCATTTTTATTATGTAGTCGCTTAATTTTCTGTTGAAGAGTAGTGATTTTTGATATGAACATACCGTAGATATAAATGTAATTTAAAACATTTAGAGGGTAGCTATGAACTTGCTGTTTTTTTTGTTTGGTTTTTTTTTTCTTTTTCTTCATCTTCTGTACCCTTGTTTTACCAATCATCATACAATTGTAAAGTAATAATAGTGTTGATGATTTCAGTAATAATAACATTTGTGTCAGGGAAAGGCCCAGAATTCAAATGGCAAAAAAAGTATATATTGTCTGTTACAAGAAACGTATTAACTCAGGAAAATAGGCAAAATTGTGTAATAAGACTTTGTATTATGAGATGCAATTAGCACAGTTTTACAGGTATTCTTGATACTTCAAAGCTTTGATTTTTTTTCTTTGTTTTTTTGGGAGGGGTGGGTTTATTTAACTTGTCAGAACAACGAATTACAATAGGTGATCATGTATGGTTTCTACTGCGTGTAGCTTTGTCGAGATTATGGTACTGTTTTGTAAATGTGAAGACATTCACATTATTATTATTATTATTTTTTTTAGTTGAGAGCCACGTGTACATCAGTTAGGATGATTTGTAGCAAAGTCTAGTGCATTGTTTTCACACCGCTCTGAAGTGAAGAGGATGTTTGAACATCACTGATTGGTCAGTGTCAGTTGATGAAGCCTGTACAAACACACTCTGCTTCTGCGCAGCAGCTTGGTTGTCGAAGTAACTCTGCACCACCGTTACAGCCGTCTGTTTTGAGAGTGAGCGCCAGTCTCTGATCTTTTCAACGTGCTGTTGCAGAAGTGATTTTTAATTTCTTTTTTTTCCTTTTCTTTTATTTTTGGGTTATTTTCACCACTTTTTCTACTCCACTCCTTGCTGTTCCTTTGTGTCAGTGGAATGAAACAAGCACTTTTTTTTAAAAAAAACAAATCATCATTGGAAACAACAATAACCCATTCAATTTGCATATGTGATACGTCATTATTATGCTAATGATTATTAATATTATTTTAAGAGGAGAAAACTGTGAATGGGATTTGGGGAGGGAGGGATGGAAGGGTGGGTAATGGGGAGGGAGGGAGGTGAGGGTGGGTTATTTGATGGGCTTTGATAGGGTTTGACTAGGCATGACCGTGGGCATTTAAATGTATTTTGATGTGATGCCTTTCTCAAGGCTAGAAGATTTGGGGTGGGGGGGCTGGGTTGTTTTTTTTTTTTTGTTGTTGTTGTTTTTTTATTTTGTTACGGTTTTTCGGGTGATGTTAAAAAAAAAAAAAAGATTTGCCATAATTTTTGTTATACAATATTTTGAGAGTACCTCTTTGTATTTAAGTGTTTTCGAGAGATGGGCTGACATGCTGGAACCCCTATATCTTTAAACGTATGAGTATGTTGACAGCATACTTGTACCTTCTTATTTATTTTTCACTAGCCACAACTGACTTTGCAGATTTCTTGTTTTTTGTTTTCTTTTTTTTTTCTTTAAGGCAAGTAATCACCGGACCTACAGCCAATCCCTCTCATTTGTTATGATTTGCTTAAAACACACTGATGTAGTAACTCCAAGGAATCGGTTCGGTTATACAGTTAAGAAAGAGAAAAAGTTATGTCCACCTCCCTTCCCCATAAATGCAGCCCTGCACTCGCAAGAATAAACAATGGCCTTCTTTGTCTTCCGTGGCTAAAGCCATTTTGTCCCGGCAGCCAGGGTTGATATTTAATTTAGTTGATTTCCTGTGAGCTGTAGCCCCCTCCTCTTTCCTTTTCCTATGTCTGTGAGCTCCACAGCCAAGAGACTTTGAAGCTGCTCAGATCACAGGGAACAAAGACTGACTGACCAGCCACTTCACTCCAAACACACACTATGCTTTTAAAGGAGAGGGGAAAAAAAAGAGTGGGTGAATGGAGGGGGGGGGGGAAAAGACAAAAAGATTGACCTAAATATACCTCATATCACTAAAGCATAAAAAAAGAAAAAAAAAAAGCAGGGACACGCGTTTCATGTATGTAGTGGGAATATTTGTAGTATAGTTTCGACATATTGTATAATCATTTAACACTGCCTGTGTTTACAATAATAGAGCAAATGACTCATCAAAATGCAAATGTATTTCTTTTTTTTTTCTTTCTGTAAAAAAACATCCACGCCAAGCAGTGTTGCATTATAGATGCCTCATAGAACATTCATTTTTCTCATGTTATATCCCTTATTTTTGCTACTTGCCATAATGTGTTTTGATATGATCTCTAGAAGGATATTGTTTACAAAAATGTACAAAAACACTAAAAACGTGTGTTCATTTTTTTTTTTTTTTTTTTTTTCCTTCAGTATGCATGATAAATACATTTTTTGTATGGCTTTTTTTCTGACTGTCACCTCAATACCAAATTTTGTAGCAGAGGCCTCCCCGTTCCTTTGTCTTATTTGTTCTAGACCCCATGTGATACGATTTCCCAGGCTGTACCTGTTATTGAGATGATGAACGGATTAGAGAAGCCAATAAAAACTTTTTGTTACAAAAAATAGCACATTTGTCGTTATGTCTCCCAGAAGTATCAAAATCCAAAAGATTCCTCAATACTGTTGATTAGAAATGCTTATTGATAAGGATCAGAAAGAATTTAACTTCAGATATCTCAGTACTATATCGAAGCAGGCTACTGTATTCACATAAATATAACTCTGTGCTTTTAACTATTCAGATTTTGGTGGCATAATAACAGCTATTGGCCCTCTTATGTAGTCGATGTCTACTACATTTAAATAGGAGCAAATATATTAGCACTTCAGTACCAACATCAAATAACGCACTAGAAGCTTCCATTTCGGCAAACAAGGAACTAGGTTTGTAAATACAGTTTACCATCTCTGATGCGATCCCTCCCCGGACACGATTAAATTTTTTATTACAGTATTATTTGACAAGAGGCTCTGCTGCCAGACGATGGGGGCGTAACACTGACAGAGTTATAATCTCGTTGATATATTCCCATGTTTGCTTCCATATATCCTTCGTGCCACATATGCTAATTCCCATGCCCGTAAACTGTTATCTGTATCGGACGTATGAGCATTACCAGGTGATTCTAGGTCTCGCCACTGCTCTGAATAGTGAGCGGTGGTGAGAAATATAAAGTAAACAATTTTCTGAAATGTAATCCAAAAATTTTCAGAGCTATGTTCTTGCCTGGTAATAGGTTGCAAAGGGTTGTCATAAATATACCCAATGATAATTGATGGAAAATAATGGCTTTCAGTCTTGAAAGGCCAGTATTATGTAAATGCCTGAATGATGAATGGGAAGTTGTCAAAAAGCTTGTAAGCGAATGATGAAGGATCACTTATAGTGTGAAAATTATGTCAAGCTCATCAGCTAATTACAATCATAGAGGACTCTGGACTAACACATCATGGCTCTCCAAATGTTGGAACCAGATATGACATGACATAGAGATGATGCAGCCCACATGCAGTTTGTGGCCTCCAGTTTTAAAGCCTCAGGTTTAAGTTCACAGTTTCTGCTACAGTGGTGTTTAGAGGTCAGAATGCAGTTATGTGTAGACGGTGTTGACACATTGCACAGACACAAATGCCTGCCAATTAGTCCTTATATGGAAACAAAATACTAGAATTTCAGTAACCAAAACCTGAGCACTGATTTGTTGATCAATCAGCTACCAGAATTAACTGCATAGCAACCCAACCCATTTATTGTATGAGTGCATAAAAACACTAAGAGAGAGAGAGATTCAACACACTCCTGAGACTGAAATAGACTGAGCACCTGTTCAAATGAAGGGTAAATCAGCTAGTGACCAAAAGACAATGGCTTTTTAACACAGGACATGAGTGTGCGGTGACTGACTCACATTTGGAGCTATACTCTTTGTGTTAATGGATGTTTTGGAAGAATAATCTTTGACACATCATACTTCCAGATTTGCAAGCCTACGTCAAGAAGCAGTAAAGCTATTTTAATGGTGACTTATGTGATATTATTTGAGTCATGAACTGTGATGCTACATTATTGGCTGGTGAAAAAAAAAATCAAACCAATCATTTGAGGAGCCTTCAAGGACGAGGGTTCTTCAAGATAATGATTAGTGCTGACTTTTTGTGCCAAGCTGTTATCACCCTCCTTCCCTTTCATGAAAATCATGTTCTTAATCACAGTCATCATAGGTGGGATATGCGTCACTGTCAGGAGAAACACCTTGGGTGGGGATACAGATGCGTAGAGTTATAGGTGACTTTGGACTTAGATTTTGCAAGAGGTTTTGCTGTTATTGCCGCGTAGTCATGGCATGTCTACAAAACATTCTGGCAAAACACGTAGCTTTGGACTAGATAGGTAGATATCTGCATTTGCACGCACACTTATCAGACAATAAACAGGCAATAATCCTTTAAAAACACAGTTCATATACTTCTGTAGTTCATGACTAAAGACTCACTCAAGAAACAAGTAGTAACGTTATAATTGCTGTTTGCATTATTCAGATTTATCTGTTTTTAGTAACAATTTTCCAAATGGACACATTCAGTAACATGCAAAAGTCTTGAGCCACCTCTTGATTCATTTGGACGTTGGCTGATTTTTCACTCATTTCCAGTTGTTGTTTCTGAACATTTCAGAGGAATCTTTTTGTTTGTTTTGTCACTTAAAACTGATTTATGGATTATTTAAACATCAAAGAAGCAAGTGTTGTGTCTACACGTAACAGACAACTTAGCAAAGAACCCATTTTAAATTATGTCTTTAGCCACTTTACTTTTGATTCAACAAAAGGACTAGATGTTACAATCCCTGATAATGCATTGCTTCAAATGGAGAAAGTCTTGAGGGATGGCTACTATGAGGAAAGGCAGCCTGGAAACTTTACCAACGGGACACATCGTTGTGTGCCTCAACTCCACAGGGTGTTTTGGTCAATTATCACAAGCTATTCTGCCATTTTTAGTTTCTTTTTACCTTCCTTGGTTAGGTTTTGGGATTAGAAAACTGATCTAGATTTTAATATTAAAACTTTAGGACACATCATCAGTAGTGGACCTAGGATTCATTGGGTGTTTCAGCCTGTTTTAAAAACAAAACTTTTATTCCCATTAACTCCACTTAGTATTTTTGTACCAACAAGGTGAGTCCAAAATACAGCGGTATGAAAAAGTGTTTCCTGATTTCTTATTTTTTTGTATGTTTTTCACACTAAAGTGTTTCAGATCATCAAATAATTCTAAATATTTGACAAAGAGAACACAAGTAAACACAAAACAAAGTTTTTAAATGAAGATGTTTATAATAATCCTAACCCTACATGGCCCTGTGTGAAAAAAGCAGTCTTTATGATATCCAAGACTTTTGGGAAAATGCTCAAAAAATACCTGTGGATTGATGAGACACAAGGTTTGTGTCCCATTCCATCTGGTGTAAAAGTAACACAGCATTTCATACCAACAGTAAAATACGATGGTGGTAGTGTGATGGTTGGGGCTGTTTTGCTGCCTCAGGACCTGGAAGGCTTGCTGTGGTGAATGGAAGCATAAATTCTGCTGTCTACCAAAATACTCTGATGGAGAATCTCTTTATGACCTCAAGCTGAAGGGGACTAATAACAGTAACAGACTGAACTAATTAAATTATACAATATATTGGAAAGTTGGCAAAATATAAGAAATAGCTCTAATATATATATACAAATAGCTCAATTGACCTGATCTGATTCAATCTGAATCTGATTGAAATGCTGTAGCCTGATATTAAAAAGCCGGTTCATGCTCAAAAATCCTCTGGTGTGGTTGAATTCCAACAATTCTGCAAAGATAATTGGGTCAAAATTCCTCCACAGCACTGTAAAAGACTCATTGCCAGTTATCACAAAGGCTTGATTGCAGTTGTTGCCGCTAAGGATGGCGTAACCAGTCATTATGTTTAGGGGGCAATCACTTTTTCATACAGGGCCATGTAGGTTTGGATTTGGTTTTCTTTCCCCTTAATAATAAATATCTTCATTTAGAAAAACTGCATTTTGCTTTTATGTGTGTTATCTTTGTCTAATATTTCAATTTGTTTAATGATCTGAAACATTTAAGTGTGACGAACATACAGAAAAATAGGAAATGAGGCAAACACTTTTCACACCACTGTATCTCGACATAATGTACAGTATGTCCTTAGAAAAAATCTAAGGAAACTGGTCACATGGATAATAAAAGGAGAGAAAAAAAAATACTGCAGATGAATAGTATCTAAAAGTCATGTCCTTAAGAAGTAGGGAAAAATCCAGGAAAGACATTACTCAAGATCTGAGTGATTCACCTGGCTCTTCAGCTGATCCATTTACTGTTTGACAAATTACAAAAGAACTGGACTGAAGAGGTCTTCTGCAATGAGGGCAAATCTAAAAATGTTTTGTTTCATTGTCAGCACATAAAGAGGAGGTCAGGACAGATGTACAATAGTTAGAATTTACCAAGATTATTATAGTTTACAATAATTATAAAATGTGAAAAAAAAAAACCAAAAACATTTTAGTCAACTGAAATAAAAAGAAAAATTAGACTTTTGAAAGAAAAATGAAACTAAAACAATTTGGTGAACTTGGAAAACTAACTAAAATGTAAAAAATAGAGACGAAATATCCTTAGTTTTAAAATTGTATTATAACTCTTATAAAGATCTACCTTATTTTATTAAACTGTATTACAACCTACCTGACGAGGCTTTGGTAGATGTGTTTATTTAAACTTTGGATGCCTCCAAAACAGTAGTCAACTGTTTTCAAGAAGTTCTGTGTTTTTATTGCAATACCTTTACTGATTTTCCCAAATTCTGCCTTTGGCAGATGCCATCCATACAGTAATAAAAGATAACAGTTTAAAATATTCATTAAAAAGACCAAACCTAACACTAAACCTTATGAAAACAGAGAGTAGCAAACAATAAAACAATCCAACAATAAAACAATACAATATAATAAAAAAGCAAAAACTAAAGTGAAATAAAAAAATAAACCCTGGAAATCAACTGACACTAAAATGAATTAAAGAAGGTTCTATGGTTTGGAGCTCAACATTACTGAAGCAGTGTGGGATCATGTTGACAGAGAATGGAGCAAAAGTCAGCCAACATCCAAAAAAGAGCTTCATGGAAACTGGAGGACTATTCCTGAAGACTACTTAAATAAATGACAAGTAAACTTGCCTGCCTCGCTGACAGATGATGGAGCCATTTCCAGCAATTACACTGAAATAATCTTACTTCCACATAGCTCCCCATGCCATATGTGCGGATTCTCATGCAGTACAATGACTCTGTGTCATATATCGTATCAGGAGTACCAAGCGCATCTAGTCTCACCACAGGCTATAACAGCTCACTATCCAGAGCAGTTACAGCAACCACATAATCACAATCTTTTGCTAATCTTGGGAAAGTGTTTGATGTACTTTGATAATAGTTTTTGTTTGTTGTTCTAATAAAGGTGTTGTAGAAGAATAAAGGCGGTTGTGCCAAATATTGACTTTCATGCTTGAAGGTATTATTCAAACTGTTTTTGGCTTCCATGTTTAATTTCCATGTATGTTTGCTCATGTTTCAGAAAATGACAGCAGCTATTTCCAATTTTCCTGGTTTAATATAACAAAATGAGGACTGGCTCAAGATCTTTGCACAGTACTCTATGTATTTTTATCTTTATGCTATGGTTTAGCATTGACATCCATGGTAACGGTGAAGTGGTGTACACAACTTGATTCAGATTTGCAATTGTGATCAAGGTCCACTTAAGTATAATGAGAAGGTACTTTGGATCTTAATGGGAAAACTTTTTTAAAAAAGTCTTTTTAAAAGACTTTTTTCTATTATCTCAGTTGTTTGCACATAGATCATCTTATCACATATCCTGTGATGTCTACAAATCAAAGTTCATGTTATGTTTCTCCCCACCCTGTTTTATTGGCCATGTATAGTTGAACAATGTCTTTGTGACATCCCTTATAGCTGGTGTGATGTGTTTTACCGTGTACATTTGTAATAACGTCTGAAGCTCCTTCCTTATTTATTAAGTAGATTTCCACATTCCAGTCCTGGGATTAGAGTTTCGATATAATTTGATATGCACATATTCATTACCTGACTTAGCACTCAGCACTAGTGATTAATGAATCTGGATCATGTATAGTTTTGAAATGGGATTTTTAAGTCAGAATGTGAAAAGGTTTAATTTATAGTTATATATGGCCTAACCATAGAAGGAACCATGCAATTTCAAGTAAGCCTTAGATTTAAAGGTTATTATTTAAACACACTCTTACTTCAGAGAACTATGCAAAGTGAAGGACTTAAAAATCAACATGTAACAATGTGCGGCTAAACAAGAAAAGAGTGGTTAATGGTAATTTCCTTCCTCTTGAAATGTAAATATAAAGGCTTGGGATGGTTTTCATATCTGCATTAGATCAGTGACACATTTTTTTTTTAACAACTTTTAAATGATAACTGAAATACTCTATGTCATGGAAAATTGATAAATAGATAAATGGCTTGAAAAGTGAACCCTTAAGTCATCTTCTTTGGGTGGGACCTGTACTTTAGCACTGTCCACAGGAGGAGGAGTGGCTAACGATTAAAACTGCCTGTGAAAGGCAACTGAATTATAACCGTACAAAGATTTTGAGAACTAAGGACTTGGGAACTCCTAACCTTCATCTTTTCTGTGTTTAAGATAAATTTTTTTCCAATGGCTCAAAAATTCATACGCCTGTCTATCTTTTGGATACTTGTAGCCCTTTTGGGTAAGTAGTCTGTTCTTATTGCATCAACTTTAAAGCCACACATTTTCAACTTTTTTTTTTTCAATGGATTCAGATTTAGCTGAAATTACAACTCAACTGTTTAACATAGTTCAAGTTTTAAAGTGCTTTTCATAAATAGTGATAAAAGCATTATTTCAGTTAAGATTTTATATTTGTAGTCATTCCTAATCCACTGTTATCTTTGTAGTAGCAAAATGGAAAGCTATGAGTGATGTACGTTAGCTTTCTTCTAATTAAAATATTTCTAATTTTAAGTTTTCTTTTTAAAACTTGTGGAAACTAAAAAATTCTATTACTCATTATCTTTTAAAAGATGGCTTTTTGCCCCTTTATTTCTGTTCTAATAAACAAGTTAAAAATCCCCACACTTGTCCACTATGTTAATAATAAAGGTATAACTTGCACACCTGCTTCAGGTTTTCCCTTGCAGCCATTTATCACACGCACACGCAGATCTAAGCATTTGACTAGTGCGTTTCTGTCAACAGCCTAACCTTATCTTATGACCCTGTTGCTATACTACATTCCCTTGCCAAAGCAAAAGGAAGGAAGCCTCTTTGTTCACTTCAGAGTCTGTAGTCAGGTTAATGCTCTTTATGTGTGAAGCTAAATTAGGCAAATAGTATGTTGTCAGTGTAGAACCTGTGTCAATTCTGGGACTTTTTTTTACTTTATTTTCTTCATTAAAAAAATTAGTCTTTATTTTTATTATTTTTTTACATTATACAAATACATTTTGTATTTTATTTCTTTGGATTGTTTTCATTTAGGCAAGTCAAATTGTTCAAAGAAATCTGAAATGGTGCATTTTTTTACATTATTTTTTAAAATGCAAAAAACAAAAAAAAGTCATTCTTTTGATTTAACACTGATACTTCAATAAACTGCTTTTTAAAATATTGGAATTATTTCTACATAGGTTTCCATAAAACACTAAATTTGCCAAGGCAGGTTCATTGCACAGTGTGGACAGTTCCTGTAAAACCAGTGGATTGGCTATTCTTTGGTTGCAGATTCTCAGAAAACGAAACATACAATCTTTTTGCAGTGAACAGTTGTACTTGAGGTGGTTTCATGCGATCAGTATATACTATGGCAGGGTCGTTTGGTTCATCACCGACTTGTTAAAGTGTAAGCTGTATGTACAACGAAAAACTTCATGACATGAAACTTCATAAAAAAGAAACAATGAACCATTATCTCTCTGTTTCTATAAAGTATTTCGCAATAGTAGTACTGCTAGATCCTACATGTAATTTCAGAGTCAGCTGAAGCTGAATACTTTGAATATGTGCACATCATATACTAATTATTGTGTTTTATCACAATTTTCAGCGACTTCAACAAGAGCACAAAGCTCTGCCCTGCCAACAGCAGAGACAACTCTTCCATCAACAGAGTACCCGGTTACTTCACCAAATCCTACTGCAGCAACAGAGTACCCGGCTACTTCACCAAATCCTACTGCAGCAACAGAGGGCCCGGCTACTTCACCAAATCCTACTGCAGCAACAGAGTACCCGGCTACTTCACCAAATCCTACTGCAGCAACAGAGTACCCGGCTACTTCACCAAATCCTACTGCAGCAACAGAGGGCCCGGCTACTTCACCAAATCCTACTGCAGCAACAGAGGGCCCGGTTACTTCACCAAATCCTACTGCAGCAACAGAGGGCCCGGCTACTTCACCAAATCCTACTGCAGCAACAGAGGGCCCGGTTACTTCACCAAATCCTACTGCAGCAACAGAGTACCCGGCTACTTCACCAAATCCTACTGCAGCAACAGAGTACCCGGCTACTTCACCAAATCCTACTGCAGCAACAGAGTACCCGGCTACTTCACCAAATCCTACTGCAGCAACAGAGGGCCCGGCTACTTCACCAAATCCTACTGCAGCAACAGAGGGCCCGGCTACTTCACCAAATCCTACTGCAGCAACAGAGTACCCGGCCACTTCACCAAATCCTACTGCAGCAACAGAGTACCCGGCCACTTCACCAAATCCTACTGCAGCAACAGAGTACCCGGCCACTTCACCAAATCCTACTGCAGCAACAGACGGCCAGGCCACTTCACCAAATCCTACTGCAGCAACAGAGTACCCGGCTACTTCACCAAATCCTACTGGAGCAACAGAGGGCCAGGCCACTTCACCAAATCCTACTGCAGCAACAGAGGGCCCGGCCACTTCACCAAATCCTACTGCAGCAACAGAGGGCCCGGCCACTTCACCAAATCCTACTGCAGCAACAGAGGGCCCGGCTACTTCACCAAATCCTACTGCAGCAACAGAGGGCCAGGCCACTTCACCAAATCCTACTGGAGCAACAGAGGGCCAGGCCACTTCACCAAATCCTACTGCAGCAACAGAGGGCCAGGCCACTTCACCAAATCCTACTGCAGCAACAGAGTACCCGGCCACTTCACCAAATCCTACTGCAGCAACAGAGGGCCAGGCCACTTCACCAAATCCTACTGCAGCAACAGAGGGCCAGGCCACTTCACCAAATCCTACTGCAGCAACAGAGGGCCAGGCCACTTCACCAAATCCTACTGCAGCAACAGAGTACCCGGCCACTTCACCAAATCCTACTGGAGCAACAGAGGGCCAGGCCACTTCACCAAATCCTACTGCAGCAACAGAGGGCCAGGCCACTTCACCAAATCCTACTGCAGCAACAGAGTACCCGGCCACTTCACCAAATCCTACTGCAGCAACAGAGGGCCCGGCCACTTCACCAAATCCTACTGCAGCAACAGAGGGCCAGGCCACTTCACCAAATCCTACTGCAGCAACAGAGTACCCGGCTACTTCACCAAATCCTACTGCAGCAACAGAGGGCCCCGTTACTTCACCAAATCCTACTGCAGCAACAGAGGGCCCGGCTACTTCACCAAATCCTACTGCAGCAACAGAGGGCCCGGCCACTTCACCAAATCCTACTGCAGCAACAGAGTACCCGGCTACTTCACCAAATCCTACTGTAGCAACAGAGGGCCCGGCCACTTCACCAAATCCGACTGCAGCAACAGAGGGCCCGGCCACTTCACCAAATCCTACTGCAGCAACAGAGGGCCCGGCCACTTCACCAAATCCTACTGCAGCAACAGAGGGCCCGGCCACTTCACCAAATCCTACTGCAGCAACAGAGGGCCCGGCCACTTCACCAAATCCTACTGCAGCAACAGAGGGCCAGGCCACTTCACCAAATCCTACTGCAGCAACAGAGGGCCAGGCCACTTCACCAAATCCTACTGCAGCAACAGAGGGCCCGGCCACTTCACCAAATCCTACTGCAGCAACAGAGGGCCAGGCCACTTCACCAAATCCTACTGCAGCAACAGAGGGCCAGGCCACTTCACCAAATCCTACTGCAGCAACAGAGGGCCCGGCCACTTCACCAAATCCTACTGCAGCAACAGAGGGCCCAGCCACTTCACCAAATCCTACTGCAGCAACAGAGGGCCAGGCTACTTCACCAAATCCTACTGCAGCAACAGAGGGCCAGGCCACTTCACCAAATCCTACTGCAGCAACAGAGGGCCAGGCCACTTCACCAAATCCTACTGCAGCAACAGAGGGCCCAGCTACTTCACCAAATCCTACTGCAGCAACAGAGGGCCCAGCCTCTTCACCAAATCCTACTGCAGCAACAGAGTACCCGGCCACTTCACCAAATCCTACTGCAGCAACAGAGTACCCGGCTACTTCACCAAATCCTACTGCAGCAACAGAGGGCCAGGCCACTTCACCAAATCCTACTGCAGCAACAGAGGGCCCGGCTACTTCACCAAATCCTACTGCAGCAACAGAGGGCCCGGCTACTTCACCAAATCCTACTGCAGCAACAGAGGGCCCCGCTACTTCACCAAATCCTACTGCAGCAACAGAGTACCCGGCTACTTCACCAAATCCTACTGCAGCAACAGAGTACCCGGCTACTTCACCAAATCCTACTGCAGCAACAGAGTACCCGGCTACTTCACCAAATCCTACTGCAGCAACAGAGGGCCCCGCTACTTCACCAAATCCTACTGCAGCAACAGAGTACCCGGCTACTTCACCAAATCCTACTGCAGCAACAGAGTACCCGGCTACTTCACCAAATCCTACTGCAGCAACCGAGAACCAGGCAACTTCACAAAATCCTACTGCAGCAACAGATGGCCAAGCTACAGCAGATCCTACTGCAGCAACAGAGGGACCATCTACTTCAGTTAATCCATCTAGTTCAATAACAGGGGATTCAACTACTCCAGCAACAGCAGCCCCAACTACTCCTAAAACAACAGTTCCAAGTACTTCGGCCCCTCCAGGTAATGTGACCATTAGCCTATACAAAAAGGGTAATGTTATATGTATCCAGTTCAAGTATTTACATAATGCTTCAAAGGCTCATATAACCTTTCCACTTTGAAGGTCCCTGTGATTCAAATCCATGTGGTTTTGGAAGCACATGTGAACCCCGTGCCAACCACACATTTGTATGTATGTGCCTGGCTGGTGATTTTTACAATAATATCACCCTGAGATGTGAAAATGGTAAGTATTTGTTTGTGTACAATAGCTGTCAAGTTCTTACAAAGTCTTACCTAGTGTTAGTGAAGAATAGGTAATTTCAAACCATAAGCATTTTTTGAACTACAGCAGAGTTCTCTTAGGGTGTTTTCACATCTTTGGTGTTTAGTCCATTTAAATCGAACTCTGGTTCATTTTCTCCCTTGTTATAAAATGTCCCATGGACTTATATTTTTCACTGTGTGGAAACAAACCAAACCAAGGGAAAAAGCTACAAGTTTACAAACGCATCAACCAATTTGGACCAAAGTAAACATACTATAGATGTGAAAATGCCCTTATTAACTATCTCCCACTGTGTTTAGTTTAGCATAAACAGTGAGTACTGTTAGCCTAGCTTAGTGACAAAATTAGAAATCTGTCAAATAGCATTTTAGATTTGTTTTACTTAATCCATGCAAAAAAGACAAACAAAACAAAACTGTAAGAATAGCAGGTTGTGGTTTTTTTAAAAAAAAATCTTTTATTTGTGTGGAAATAACTTTGGGCAGGAGCAGTGACATCCTGAACTATAGTTGTTGCCTTGAGTTTGCCAGGCAAGCAGAGAAAATTTTATGTTAGCGTTTTTTTTTAATGTTGCCAGTTCCTGTCTGATACTACATGAGATCTGCAGATTGCATATTGATATCGGATAGCTGACGCTTCCTCCTCTTTGCAAGAAAGTGATATTTATGAAATTACAAGTTTTCAAGTTTCTTATCATGATATTTTCTTGTTTTTAGCCAAAGTTTTCCCTGGACGACTTAAATTCTCTGATAAAACATATGAGGAAAGCATGAATGACTCCAAATCAGACGCATTTAAAAAAACTGCAGATGAAATTATTGCTAAAGTAAGTAATGAGTTATCTCTCTCTGTCAATCAATACAGTTATACTAAAATTTCAATCTTACTCATATTGAGGAAAACATATTTTCTTTTGAAAACACAGCTGAAAATTGTCTATGGAGGTGATCCCACTTACTCTGGATCTGTAGTGCTAAAACTCCTGTAAGTCTCAGACTGATATCAGTTTTTACTATACTATCTTTCAGCCTATTTTAAATCACAGTACACTGATATTATCCTGGATAAATACAGGATGCAATCAGCACTAAATGTGATTTCCATTTTTACAGGCCAAGCACCACTCGTGTGTTAAGGGCAAGCCCAGGGATCATTGCAGTACTACAGATCATCTTCAAAGCCAGTTCTCAAATAAAAGAAGATGACGTTATAAAGGAGTTAGAAGCCAATATTTGTGGCGACTGTGTGCTGAGTGGGGCATCCTTTCAGAGTAAGTTTATTACCTGCATTCCAGCACACTGTGTTTTTCCAGTCACTTTTATGTTGATATGTTTCTAAAATAAGACTCACACAAGATAAATATTTTTTTTTCAGAAAGAATATAATTGACAAGATGTGTTTCAGAATCCTTTATACTATATCTACATTTCTGTCTGAATCTAACTGTTTCCACCATCTGTCCAAGATGATTTAGTTGTAAAAACAAAAAAACAAAAAAAAAAAACCCTTTATAAATAGTTTTGGATCTATGGAACATTCTTGCTCATGGTTGCTTCTATTCTGGACTTTGGACTCAAACTATAATTTAGATAAACTGTTATGATGTCCTAATGATAATGGTATATCTAAACTGCATCAGACTGTACATTCCAATCCACAGTTCACATCATGACATGTTAGTTACTGACTTATGTAACTGCTGAGGACATTTTGTATTCAGTCTTTAAGCTGTATGTGCTAAAGCTCCCCCCTCCTCCTCTCCTTTATTTAAAGAAACAGACCTGTGTGCTGAAAACCCTTGTGATGCAAAAACTTCAAACTGCACATCACTAGATGGAGCTTACAGCTGTACCTGTTTGGAAAAACATTTGCAAACAGGCTTCAGTGACAGAATGTGCACTGGTAAGATAACTTAGTGAACAAGCAAACATCTCTCCATGTGTGTGTGTCTTTCTTTAAATAGTTATTTATCTACTTCTTTAACTGTCTCATCATTTTCACAGCTTGTCCCAGTGGGTCCAGATTTGAGGATAATACATGTGTGAAGTAAGTGCTCCTCCTCCTGTATGTTCAGTATTGATGTAAGTTTGGGTAAATAAAATCCTAAAATAAACTTTTTTTTTGTCTTGTAGATGTTCGTTTGGTTATTCTGGTTTGGAGTGCAGTGAAAGTGAGTATACTGTATGTTTTTAAAAGTGAAAGCTGAAACATAATTTTTTAAGAAAAAAAACCCCTAAAGAGTATTGACAACAAATACTTAAATTGATTTTCTATCTAAGGGAATTCAGTTAGGGACTTAAATTGCTTCTCTAAAACTTGCCATACTAGAAAATGTATTCAATAAAAACTCTGTGTTGTGTTTTATTAGACTGGCAGCTCATTCTGGTAATTGTGGGCTCTGTTCTTGGGGGACTGCTGCTCATAGCCCTCATCCTTCTACCAATAATAGCTACCATGTAAGTTTCCCACCAAGCCATCCAACTCACTTTAAACATTAATTTATTTTTTAAGCCATCCACATCTTTATAACTATTTTTAAACTTAAAAGTTTGTAAATGCCTGACAAACGCTGCAATGGTAATCTATAATGCTTTTTTACCATTTTGTTATCAGATCCTCAAAGAAAATCTCCAAAAGCGACAAAGATGGAGATACGGAAAACCCATACATGAGCCAGGTTTTTAAGGGGTTCAGTAGCCTGCCAATTTTTTCCAATGGTGCGCCCAAACTCCCACGAGCCACCACCAACAGCAAGACCAACCTGGAGATGACTTCAAACAGTCGACAAAGCCCTTTCTTTGTGGACAACAGCTCGGTGAGTATGTCTCTGTGTGTCCATAGAGATGTAGGCTTCGATTTGCATTTCTCCCTGATTTTATGAAGCTTTTCGTTTTTATGTCGTTTGTTGTTCATTTCACTGCGAAAGTAATTGTATTGTTTTCCCTCTGCAGGAGTTATACAGTGACCAAAATAACACAAACCCATTCACTCAGGCTCGACGTCAGAACAACCCCTACGCTGTGAATCGACCCCAGATCAAACCACACGCTCAGAGCCAAGGCTACGATAACCCTTACTACCAGTACGACAGTGAAAGCAACTTCAGTTAGTAAAAACTCACACAGAGTTGACCATACAATGGCAATGACTTGTTTTTTGTTTTGTGTTTTTTTGGAATTGTATTCCAGTTACTGCACACAAGGAATCTTAATGAGCGATCTGGCTTTTCACTATTTTTTACAGGAATTGTTTTCTGTGCATAAACTGTTCTTGACTATATCACATGGAATTTGAAAAAGTATTAATTGTTTTTCCTTTGTTGTTTGGTTTTTATTTCCTGAAAAATGACTTATGAATTATTTATTGGACATGAACCAGAAACCTGGAGATCCATGTTAAACTTATGAGGAGCTGCTTGATGTTGCTTCTTTATGCTTCACTTTTCACTTGACTATGTTTGATTTTTGTAATTAGTCACAACTTGATATTTAACTAGTTTTTGTATTTGTTTAGGGCTCATTCTAAGCGAGCAAAGACACAGCAATTTGTGGCTCCAAGGGATTCCATATCACTTAAAACAATTAATGAAAACACTATTCCATTTATATTATTAAGTCACTGTTAATCCTTCATAAAGGTCCTTAAAACGTCTTACTACTCCAACTTATTGGATGTTAGATTCACCTGTATATTTTATTATAATTTGTAAAAAACAAAAATGCTAAGTACTTGTTGACTCTTTAATGCTTCAAACAGTTTGATAAGTATCTATTTGTTTTATTTCTGGCCTTCATTACTGAAACATTGTGTTATTCAACATGATATTATTATTTGAATGTCTTTGATCACTTTCATTTTGCATCACTTTTTTGTCACTTGTATATTTATTATAGTATGATATTTATTTCATGGTTAATTCATGTTTATATTATATAGTAGTTAAATACACAAAACCCCACTTTGAAATAAAGAACTTTTAAATACTCATATTCTTTTGCAGACTCTTCCTGAGATGAAATAATTGAGAAGATGCATTAGGCTGTTGTTCTTGTTTTTAAAATTATGGCTATGTTACAGGAACGATTACATAATTTTAACCCTAATTTATTTAACTTATCCATAATATTCATCCATTCATCTGTTAATGAGATAGATTGTTTTTTGTAGTACAGAAAAGTTTTGCTGACAAACATTTGTGAAGCAGGCATGCAGTAGAGTAATGTCGTGCCTGGCACATTTTGCTCCTACCCAGGTTACTGTCATAAGGAAGGGAGAAATTGTTGGGCACACACTGCTGAATTTCTTCAAACTCTACCATTGTATATAACTTTTTGACCAATGTTTTCTCAGTAGAAATTAAAAATTTATGCAAAAAGAATTCCACTGTAGGTCTTGCTAGAATTTAAGTACAGAAAACCAGTGACTACATGAACAGCAGATGTACCAATGAGAAAAAATGTTATATAACAGTATACACAATATGTAAAGTATTTCTAAATAAAGTTTACAAAATTAACAAAAGTTTAAATGGAAAAGGAATTGGCAGAAATAGCACTGAACGCCGAATAAAAATCTAATTTAAAATAAAGCAGTTTCTTAATTCAGAGTAAAAAAAATAGATTTTCAAAATAATTTTAAAAATGTAAATAATAAAAATAAGTTTCAAAAGAATGAAACCCATTCTGGCTGCCAGAGAGGAGTAAGATAAAGATAAAGTATTATTATTATTATTATTATTGTAAAAATAAAACAATTATAATAGCAAAGAAACTTAGCTGCTTGTTTAGCAGGCACCAAACAACACCCTTTTCCAGTTGTCCTGCTGTTACTTTCAGCTTTTATATGTACTAGTAATACTGACTAGAGATCATAAACAGTCATTTAAGTGTACTCTTTTCATTTGATGAATTATACACAACGTTTTCAAAGAACGATAAATCTTTTATTGTTTCTGGAAATTGTACAGTTAGATTTCACAGTGTAGCCACTTCTGCATCAAAGGGCACGGGACAGGTCACAGAAGAGGACATGAACTCTGTCTGCCACAAGTCTCTACCGCCCTCTTCAGACTACCTCAAATTAAGGTGTGTATTTTTTTTTTTTTTTATAATATCTGTTCTGCTTGTTTCAGCTACAGCTGCAAAAATATTTCTTTTCAGTGGCTCTTAATGATCAGCCATAAATCTCTAATTTCTGGATGAAGCATGTAGCGTCTATATAAAGCAAAGAGGTTTCACTCCTTGTCAAAAATAGCAATAACTGGAATCTAAATTATATTGTTTTTAATTTCAACAGATAGGATTTAAAATAGAATTACATATGCCAAATATTAGATCTAGGACAGGTAGTGTTTGTCGTACTGTTTCACACACAGCACGCTCGTAGTCAGCGTCATCATGTGATTGATGCAAGCCAGATCCTTTTATTTTGAAAAACTGAGATTAATAGTTAAATGTTATTGTTGAGGGGCACAGGCAGGACACCCCCCCCCCCCCCCCCCCACACACACACACACACACACATAAAAATCATTTTAATAAAGTCTCAAGAAAAGGGCACTTGGAGCGCCCATCAAGAAAGGGGAAGGTGCCCAAGCCCCTTCTGCCCCCTGCCCTCCCCTGCACATGCCTGGTTCAGGCTTAAGTTTTCTTCGGCTGGAAGCTACGTCACGTCTCTTCCCGATGTTTTGTTCCCCTTTCAGTCTTGTCTCTGTGCTTGTTTATGTTTCTGTTCTTGCTTGTCTCAGTGTTAGTTTCCTGTGTCATTTTCACAGTCCCTTTTCCTGTGCATGTTCGGTTTAACTTTCCTTGTCTCCTTCCTGTGATTAGTGTCAGCTGTGCTCCCACCTGTTTCCTTCTCCCTCGTTACTGGTGCTGTGCCAAGATAGGTATCCCCGACAGAATTGTTCCCCCTGTGTCAGGAGCGTGCACTGGGCAGGGAGGGCGTATCCAGTAAACTCCTCCTCCTTTACAACCAGCTAGACATGGAAGCAGTGATGTTTTACTTTTAGTAAAAGAGTGTCGTCACATTACCGTTCAGTTTGTGTGTTACAACAGAAAATTATACATTACATTATTGTTTTCACGTGTTATGTGGTATTATTTCCACAAACCAAGAACATTTTGCCTGATAATTATTTGTATTGTCCTGTAACTTTGCTGTACAAACAGCTAAAACCTCCAAAATTTCAGGAGTAATAAGTTATTATAAGAATTGTTTGTGAACTAAAAATCAAGAATGTGGGATACTATTTGTCCGTGAGTTGGACAGGCTGCTCCTGACGCAGAGGAAACATTCTGTTGGGATAACTACTGCATGTTTATGTTGTTGTAGTTTTTGTCACATCCTCCATGATGCTGTGTGTCTCTCTCGTGTCATCTCTATGTTGCTGAGTAATTTCATTTCGAGTTCTGGAGTTTTATAGTTTGCATTTTATTCAGGTTTTCCCTTGAGTTCCAGTAATAAAGCTGTGATTAGGTTTTAGATCTGCATTTCAGTCCTTCATTTGGGTCCACACTCTGCCTGCAAGGTATATTACTGCCCTAGCTAACTAGTGTTGCTCTGACATAATAGTTTTGCCAACCAAAAATTAATCTCTGAAAGACTGTGACCTTTACCTTGTGGAAGCTTCCATTTCAGCAAATGTGGAAGTGGATGGGGCAAGAATAGATGCATCTTGCTTTGACAACAAACAATATGAAAGATAATTTTATTCTTTTATACTGTCTGTTTGCATATCTAGTTTATAGTCATATGATCCCTGCAAGGAAATTAGTGTTTTTATTACAGTATTGCTGTGCAAGAGGCTCTGCTGCCAGAAGATGGAGTTCTTGTCTACCAAATAACCCAGAATCTCTGGGAAGCTCTCCATCACAGCTCATAGATTTTTATCATGACAAAGTGGAAAGTAATGTCAACAATGTCTGTGGTTTTCACATCGACTTCAGACAATATTGATTGCTCTGAAAAGCCTGTGTATCCTAGATACTAAACAAGCGCTAGAGTGGGTCCTGATTCTGTATCTTCTGTATGGTATATATCAGCAACTCTAAGTGTTTTGTTTTGTGTGGAAGGGGCTAGTTTCTGTCAAATAAAGGTAGTAGATTTTGTTTTCACTTGATTGTATTAATAAAAATATAAGACTCAGCCCAAACATTACTACCAGAGCAGTTCTAATAAGGACATAATCGCATTTCCTGACCTAAAACATAACTTAATGGTAGATTTTGCCAGTTTACTCGTTTTTGATGATAGCCAAATGCAGATAAAGAACAACAACCAGATAATTTGTAAAAACAAACAAACAAACAAAAAAAAAAAACCAACGTAAAAACACATGTACGTGTATGCATACAAACATATATCCCTGGATATATACATGCACATATAAAAATCATTATGAATTGTTAATCGTGTTAATAGCAGTTGAGATTAATTATTTTGTGACAATATGTGCAGGGACCACCTACTCTAGCACTAGCCCAATGAGAGGAGTTGGAATGAGTTGTGCAGCAGGTTTGACAAATCATGCATAATGGTGTGGGCTTTACCACCTGCACTTTGATCTCCAGTGGTTGAAACAGTATGTGAAACGCATTATCAGGTGTCACTCTCCAACAGCAGCACAGCTCTTTGGCGTTAGAAACATTCAGCTCCAAGGAGCTTTCATTTATGAGAGTGATGAGTAAATCTACCGGCTGAAGATATGCTGCCAGGCTATTAGAGTTAGTCAGATGCGTGACCATGTCGTCTGCATATTTCAGAAGTGTCATATTGTTGAGATTACAGGTTATATTATTTATGTAAAGAGAGAATAAAATGGGAGATACAACACCCTGTGCTTAGAACAATGTTTGAGGATTTGTCCTGTAAGAAACATCTGATCCATTTAACCAATAGACAAGAGTTTATCTGTTATTTTGTGAAACAGTTAAGCTGGAGTGGGTCTGTAAGTGCCATGGCTCATAGTTTTTGTGATTTATGGTCTAGGTATGATGGCGGATTCCTTTCATGCATGTGGGACAAATCCAGAAGCAGCTAGAAGAGTTGGGTCATGACACCTTCAAGTTGAGAGGCACTGATACTGAAATTATTTGGGCTTGGAGATTTCTGTGGGTTTATTCAAGAAAGGATGTAGACCACTTAGGCTGGCCTCTGGTTTTTGCTCATCATGGTGTCGAGTCCTTGCCAGGCCTACCTCACATTCCCGGTTGTAAACTTTTCCTCCGTTTTGTTCTTTTAGTGGATTTTGGCCAACTGCTTTCCTAGCTCATTTAATTTTTGTTTATCACCAATTAAAAAATGCCCTTATTTTTTATTCAGATACATCTTCAGGTCTTTTGTGGCCCAGGGCTTGTTATTTCGGTACAACCTAACCTGCTTAGATCAATGATTAAAGAATCAGTACAAAATATCAGGTAGGAAGAAATTGAATCAGTTTTCAGCAGGTTGAGATCAGAATCATTGTTTTTTGAAAAACACATCCCAGTCAGTCAGTTCTATGCTGCCTCTGTGTTTCTCAACCAACTCATTGTCCAATATTTTGATGGTTTCTGTTTGGATTTGGTTTGTTTTGCATTTTTGTCTGAGGAAGTAAGAGAAGGAAGTAAGAGAATAATATTGTAGTCTGAGCAACCAAGGGGAGGGCAGGCTTCAGAGATACAAGCTCCAAGTACATTTCCATAACAGTGGTCCGCCTTTTGTTCAGTATTGTTCCAATACTAATATATCGAAATCAGGTCCAGGATCACACCAATATCCCAGTGATTGTGTGAACTCTTAGGGCAAATAGTGGGGTCTAAAAGACACAGCTTTAAGTTTGTAATCCAAGATTGTTAAAGAATAATATTCTTGTCTTGCCAAAAAAAAAAAAAAAACAGATCCAATAAGGCTTCTGTAATCAATGATCCATGTACCCAGAAGGGTGACTTTATGTCTTAGTGCAGGGCTGTCCAACTCCAGGCCTCAAGAGCCCGTGTGCTGCAGGTTTTAGATGTGTCCGTGATCCAACACAGCTGGTTTAAATGGCTAAATTACCTCCTCAACATGTCTTGAAGTTCTCTAGAGGCCTGGTAATGAACTGATCATTTGATTCAGGTGCGTTGACCCAGGGTGATATCTAAAATCTGCAGGACACCGGTCCTCGAGGCCTGGAGCTGTACACCCCTGTCTTAGTGTCAGAATGTGAATACCTTTAGCACATTTGTGAGAAAACAGCATTTAATTGACAAATTAACAGAAAAACCTAATTTACTAGCTGAAGATGCTTCCATAGAGTATATGATGGATCACTTATAAAGCATGTATTTTGGATCTTCACCTAATCACAACTATATGAGATTATAGAACAATATATTAAGGCTCTCCATTAGCATAATTTAAATAAATAATAAATAATAATAATACTAAAAAGACAGACACAGCTGACATGTTTGGGATTAGAAATGATTATATTTGGAAAATAAGGCAAAGTGCCAAGCTATTAGCCAATCGGTAAACTGCATTACACAGACCCAGATATTTGCTTGTAAGTCCTTATATGAAAATAAAACTCTAGAATTTAAAGCCTGAGAACAGATTTCTTGAATGATTTAGAACAATTAACTTCATTACAAACCAAATAGTTTCATATGTAACTGGGAAAAAAGTGTCATAAACTTAGTGACATTAAGTAGCTGAGGTCCAGCTTAACAGACAAACAGGACATCTAGCAGCTTAATCCATGCATAAAATTCTAAAACTGCTCTCCTAAAAAAAGCCTGACTTTTACATTTTGACACAATATAAACATTTTAATGGCTCAATTTTTAAAAAGCCCCATAAATATTAGCTATAGCTTATATACTTATTTAGAATCAGTCTCTAAATAAGTTGATTTCTGTGCTAAAATTTGGGCATTTCTCTTTTTGCTGATTGACTCACTTTTAGAGTCAGCCTCGAAAAGCCATTCAGTATCCTGCAATGTTTGATGCTCTCATCTTGGTCACATTTTTTTGGTTTTAGTTCAGTGGAAACTTTGGAAGAAGTCGTTTCAGGTTAAATACAAGAACTGTACTATTTTTGTTTTTTACAAAGGTTTTATCATTCTCATTCTGTCCCTTTTAAAAAAAAAATTGTGTGCAGGCAATGCGTCACTGCCAGGAACAAAAAGTTGGATGAGGCCTTTGGACTTCGACAGCAGAGTCAGTTATTGCTCTGTGATCATGCCTCTATTGACCCTTCTCAAGACAACATGCTAACAAAATATTCCAAGAGAAGGTCATTTTGTTGCTCCATAAACAACTGTGACAATAATCCAAATTGCAGGCAGAAAGTTAAAAATTAAACTGTTGTTTCATAGAATTTAGTTGCTGAGGTGCAGCTCTGATGAACCATCAAAAATAATCCTTTATCACAAGAGACATTGTGATGATGATCAGGGGTACTGTAAGGGGGAGAAAAGTGATGACGTTTCCAATGGGGGCCTAGAAAAAAAAGTAGAACAGGCAATTAGTCCTTTTTTTAAACAAAATTATTAACCTTCCACTATAAAATAATTGGTTTTCATACTTACATACTTATAAACTCATATACATATTTGTTTCCTAGTATTAGGTTTGTTTTGTTGACTTATTATCAACTTTTTTCATGATTTAGTTTGCTCCTTGATCACGCTCTCCTAGGATGTAGGATACACACACACACACACATATATATATAATGGCTTGCATATATCAGTCTTGTACAAAATTGATGTATTTATCTAAATAAAGGCAGAAAGTCTGCCTGCATGTCTGTGTAGGCTTCGATTTTTGGGTTGGCATGGTTTGCAATAATGAAGTGGTGGGGCCACAAGTGAAATTTTTTTCACTGGGCCTCAAATCCCTGGCAGCACCCTGTTTGTGATAGCAGGAGGAAAAAAAAGCTCTAACCTAAGGGTGTCAAACATAAGGCACCGTGGCCAGAATCAGCCCAGTAAAAACTCCAATCCAGCCAAAAAGACAGCTTCGAAAAACATGAAGGACAGTGTGAATTTTGGAATCTTAAAAATATATTTTAATAGGTTTTATAGCTTATCCTACTGATAAAGACCTCATGGCTCGTGGCAGTTCGTCTTGTAATCGGAAGGTTGTCGGTTCGAGCCCCGGCTCGGACAGTCTCAGTCGTTGTGTCCTTGGGCAAGACACTTCACCCGTTGCCTACTCACTGTAAAATGTAATATTGTGTTTAATTAAAAATATTAAATAGGCTGAACTCAATTTTTATCAATTTGTTATTAGAACTCAATTTAAATAAGTTACCAGTACTTTTTATGCAAAAATGCTGATAAACTCGATTAATTTGAGTTGTCCTAACTTATAAAAACTAAGTAAGCTGGAAGTTTTGCTTCTCAGTGCGGAAGGATGAAAGATGTGTTTTGAAAATGCCACGTGACTACCGTTCTCCTCCCTCCCGGATCAGTCCGCATGTTCATGGCGCCAGCATTTGTTATGGAATATATTGAGCAAACCTGGAGATATTATTGTTGTCATTGCTGTGGATCTTTACTGACTTGGTGAGTAAATGTTTACTCTTATTCAAACTGATTTTGTGGCTTCTCTTAGTTTAGCACCAGGTTTATAATCTTGCTAGCTAGTTAGTGTTAGCCTAGCGTTGCTGCTGCCGCTGTGCTCATGTTACTTAAAAATTAACACCACAGCCTTAAAAACCTTACATAAAACTATGTCGGTGAATTTTTTTGTTGATTGTTTGAAATAAATAAGTGAGATAAGAGCCCAGACAAAATTCCTTGGGAGGTGCAGCCGTTAGGGGTGGGGTGGGTGTGGGGGGTGGATAACGGAGCTCTCCGAAAACGTGGAAGCACTTTTGCAAATATGTGATATTTTGATAAATTAAGTAGATATTTGAGCATTACTCAGCTACATTCTCGCCTGAAAATATCTTAAAAGGTTATTTTGTGACCCAGAAAGGGTAGTCTGGTGAAAAAGAGGATCGCATTTGTCGGCCACGGTTGTCGGAGCCTGTGCGCACTTGTAAGCGCGGCAATGGCGGAGGAGCACTGCTGAAAAACGTATTACTTTTTCTGGGTCACAAAATAAACTTTTAAGATATTTTCAGGCGAGAATGTAGCTGTGTGAATTTCAAATATCTGCTCGATTTATCAAGACATCACATATTTGCAAAAATGCTCCGACGTTTTCGGAGACGTCTATTTTTTTTCATGCTTTGTGGCAGCTTTAGAACATCTGTGGCATCTATTAATGTCAAATCTAGCCTTTATTTAACAACATAAGCGAACTCTATGTTACAATGATTGCACAGCCATTAAGGATCAAATCAGTTTCTGAAAAATGTTCTGTTTTTTCTCCCTCTGCTTGCTTCTTACTGTCTTTGAGGCTCGGGACCAGCGCTCCTGCTGTTGGACAGAAAGACATCAACTCAGTGGTAAGTATTTTGGTTTTCCAATATATTAGCAACTGTCAGTGACATTTATATTAATCAGGCTGAACTTTAATCATACTTTAGATCAGCCTGTTTTACTTATTGTTTTGTTTGTGCTTTGGTTTGGGGAAGTTGTTTCTTTACTGATCTTTTCCTGTCTTCTGTTATTAGACTTGAGATGTGACTGCACTGTGCTGTTGCTGTGACTCCAGTTAATTCTACAAGACATGCTGTGTAAGTAAACAAACAACAACAGTTTGGTCTGCATTTCTTGAAAGATCACATCCCCCAAACTTAGTTTAGAGGGTCTACACTGTATATAGTGAAGTCTGCAAGTTTTCTAACAGCAAAATTTGTTTTGTGCCCAAATCATTTTGCACATCATTAGAATGAAAGTTATTGCCCATGTTTGCATAGCCCTTTTTAAAATTATTCTTTCATGACAATATTGTGTGTTGCGTGGTGGTCACGGCTATCCAGACTGACAATTTGGGACATTGAATGTCACCTCTCCGGTGGGGAGGGAGCCTGAGATTGTCTAAATTGGAGTCTGTTTTATACCAAATGCAGAAAAAATGTTTTAAGAAAGCAATTAAGTTCATGTTCCAAAAAATATGATTGTTTGCTTGCAGGACACCAGGAGAGATGAGTCCTCCGTCACAGATGGTGTGGTCAGTGAAGGTGGTCACCTGCAGGTTCAAGCTCATTGCATCTCCAACCCACATCCACTGCAACTGTACTTAAGGGAAGTTAAAGACTTTCTTCTGCACCTACATTTGGATCACCTCGATCAATGACAGTCATTCAGGCAGTAATGCCTGGACTGGAAACAAGCCATCCTTAAAATATTACAACATTCCAGCTCCTGTGTTGGAATGAAAAACGAATGTGTTGTTTAAATTAGAGACTGCACTTGTGACAGAACAATAAATATTTTATGTTGATTATATAAATAATGTAAGTACAAAACAAACTTGTGGTAGGCCTAAACTTATTTTCAGAATAATTACATCTAAGACTTTGTTTCGTTGTAAGATTATAACAGTGATGGCAATATCATTTTTATTCAGCAGAACAGTGTCCAGTATGTTGGCTGTTGTACTTTGTTGTGTTTGAAAATAAAAGTTGTGCTCATTTTAACATCATTACAAAAGTGTTGTTAATTATTTTTAATGATATTCATGGTACCACAAATTGTTTTTTCATTTAGTTGAACTTGAAATGGTTGTCAGTAGGTAAACAATTAGTATTGTCAGAAAGTCAGAAATATCAAGTTATTCTTAATACTGCAGACTTGCAATGTATAAGTTGTCCTAACAGTCATCCTAAGTAAGCTTTACTTAGTTTTTTTGAGGCAACGAGTTTCCATAATTTTTTTGAGTTCTGGGAACTAACACGGCTGTGTACATTTTGAGTACAGTGTACTCAAAATGCGTAAGTTGCCCTAACTTGGTCATCTTACGTAAACTTGATCCAATTTTTTTGAGTTCTGGGAACAAATGAGCTTGTACAGAGTACTCAAAATAAATACGTTGTCCTAACTTAGTCATTTTTAGCTAAGCTTTACTCAATTTTTTTGAGGCAACGAGTTTCCATAATTTTTTTGAGTTCTGGGAACTAATTAGATTTTACAGTGCTGGTGGTGGTCAGAGGGCACGGTGGCGCCAGTGTCCAGCAGCCTCACCTCTGTCACTGCGCCCCAGGGCAGCTGTGGCTACAACGTAGCTTGCCATCATTAGTGTGTGAATGAGTGTGTGAATGACTGAATGTAGTGTAAAACGCTTTGGGGTCCTTAGGGACTAAGTAAAGCGCTATACAAATACAGGCCATTTACCATTTACCCAGGGCAGTTCATAGTACACTTATGTAATTAATAGTTGATAAAATAGAATAATTGATAGAATAAGAGGTAAATGACAGAAAAAGTTTCCTGCTTTTTCACTAATATATACTATAGACATTTCTCTGTGTGTGTGGGAGGTGTGTTGTGTTGTTCCCAGTAAAAGAAGAAGAAAAAACATTTTCTTTGAATTAATAAAAACTGCATGTGGCCCACGACATAAAAATGAGTTTGACATCCCTACTCTAACCTGACTTGTTATAATTTTATATTGGCAATAAGACAGTCATTTTTGCTTTATAGATTTTTTTTTTGTCATAGCAAATCTCATTTCTTAACACCAAAAGTACCAGTCACTAATGGAAAACAGTACTTTATTGTTTAATAATGCACTGGGTGTTAAAGTGTCCACCCCCAGCCCCTTGACCCACCTTTGTGATAAGGAAACACTTCCAGTGTCAGTTCATGTCTTTTTCTGGACCAGGGGCGGATCTACTGTGATTGCATTGGGTGGCATCGAAGTTTTATCAATAGCAACCAACAGTGCAGTTTTCTGACATTTTGCTTAAATTTATGAATGTAACAATTGTATATCTAATTGTATATCTAACTGACCACCATGTTGTGCAGCTTTCTGGATTTTATACTTATTGGGCTACGTGTTTATTTATTATATAGGCTATTAGTACTTCAAAATAAAATTCACTTTTTTTAAATGTAACTAAAATGTTTTATTTGGGCCAGAGCCAAAAAGAAAGTTCGAGAGGATGTTAATATGAAACGTGTGTATACTTGCTGCATTTGATGTATTTTAACCACATATAGTTCACATTACAGAAAGAATACGTAAAGAAATGGCTTTGATTTTGCCACCCCGTGTGATTTCCATGCCACCCTAAGAAAATGTCTCTAGATGCTCCCGTTTAGCACTTGTAATTCAGTTAAAAAAATGATAAGTTATTTGATATGCTACTATAATAATAATTATTATTATTATTTTTCTTATTATTCTTATTCTTATTATGACTTTTGGTTAAAACTTTTTTTGTTTTTGTTTTGCATTGGTGCCCATGATGACAGTGATGTTGTGTAAAACTATAATAATTCGAATGTGTTCAAGGTTAACTTGGCAATAATGTAATTTCATGGGTGGTGATGGAATGATACCTCTCATTAAACTTTAAAACTTTAGAATCTTCTGTTCAAGTCTTTTCAACCTCGTATAATTTTAGTTGTTTAGCAATTTACACCGACTGTGTTATCTCACATCATATGACATCTAGAAATCAAAGGTCACTTTAGCCTTCTCGCCACTGTTTTACAACCAGTCTAGTTTCCGGGACACCTTATAAGTGTGATGAACCATAATCTTTAGTTATATAGCCCTTAGTTTAAAAATAACTATCAAATTACACATGTTTTCTTTTGCTAGGCTCACAACTTAAAAAAATAAGAAGAAGAAAAAAACTTAAAAACAATAACAAATGATTGGCTGTTTTGAAGACCAAGAAGAACATTTCTCTCTGCACTCTCTTGGCATTCATAGGTCAATATTTTTGGGTCACAATCTCAAAAATGTGAGTTATTACATTTTGACTGTGCTCTACCTGGAAATTTATTTATGTCAATGTTGGAAATGGCTTCCATAGTTTCATATGTTAGGATTACATTTCAACAGTGAAAAATGGTCACCACAATTATAAGTACAAGCAAAAAAAATATATTTGAATTTTTAAAATCTATTATACTATTATAGCACCTGATTTAACCATAAAAGTGATTTATCTTCACTGTTTATGGGATTAGTTTTTATATATGATGTAAATTAGGCATAACCATAGAAAATAAAAGGTTTGGGGCCACTTTTCATGAAAGTCTTGTTTCTCTTCTTCACTTTGTTTGGTTTTAACTGCCAATCGATCCAGATGGTTCACAGTAATTTTAATGTTGTTTTTCACAATCTAAAAGAATCCTTTTTCTCTGCACTTCATAGAGCTCATATGGTAAAGTAATAGTGTGTGAATTGTATGTTTGTGATCAGCACCACGCTGGTCTGGACTGGCCTTTAAAATATCATTAGGTAACCCAGCTGGCAAAAAAAGTCATGGAAAATTGATAGGTGGACAAAAGGCTTGAAAAGTGGGCTTCCTGGTCTGGGTGTGACCTGCGCTTAGCACACTGCCTAAATGAGGAGTGGCTTCTCATTAAAACCGCCAGTGGAGGAATATTATCAGTTTTAAACCCAAAGATTTAGAGAACTACAGACGTGGCCACTTCTAGCCTTCACTGACTTTTTTTCCTGTGGTAAAGTTATTTTTAATTTTTCCAATGGCTCAAAAATTCATCCTCCTGTTTGTCCTTTGGCTAGTTGTAGCCATTTTCAGTAAGTAGCCTGATTTTATTGCATCAACTTTAAAATCCTCATTTTTTTTTTCAGTTTAATAGTGATGATGATAGAGTAACAGGGTAGAGCACATGTTTACAAATTAACACATCAGAAGTGAAATATTTATTTTAATATAGTAGTTTTTTTCTATTTAATTAAGCTTAGATTTTTATTCAATCTAAACTGTTATCCACAGGTGGGGTTTTAATAGGGTTTACATAATTAGTAGATAAATTGATTTTTTTAAGACTTTGAAGTCATGCCTGAGCCAAGTTTACGGCTGTAACAGCAAAATTGAGAGGTACCCATGACGTAAGACTGCCTGGATAAATGTCCTCTAATCAAAATATCTCAAGTTATTTTGAATATGAGAATATTATTTTCATGATTAACAGTTACTACTTCTTTTCCTCTTTTGTTTTGCTTCTATACAAATTCTACACACTTGCCCAGGACTCATATGTTTGTAATAATGGTGTAACTTTGCAACTTTTCTTTGCAACCATTGTGTATCTGGGCTAGTTTAGCACATACATAAGTAAATTTGACCAGTGTGTTCGTGTCAACAGTCCGACATCATTTCATTTTATTATTTTATGACCCTGTTGTTGTACCACATCCTTTTGGCAAGGCCACGATCAAGGAAGTCTCTTTGTTCACTTCAGATCCTGCAAACTGTTTAATGCTTTACATGTCTGAAACCTAAATGATGGCTGAGTGAACTTTATGTTCTCCATGCAGAGTCTGTGTCACTGCTGGTGCTCTCTTACTGAGACTGAGAAATAATCCAACTTAAGTCTTTGTTTCCTAATAAAAAAAATAAAAGCAGTAAATACTTAATGTCTTGTATCTTTGTGTTTTAGTAAAAGTTAGTTAGTTTTATATTATCCATATTAATGTGAAATGGAATTTTTATCAGAAAAAAAATTATACAGTGAATTTTTACACTAACACCCCACAAACTACTTTTTCTTTTCCCCTGCGTTTCATGCCTGCTCATAAACTGTATGATCCTGCTTTAATAAGTTTGATAGATTTTTTGCTCTGGCTTGTTTCCTGGGTATCAAATTTCAAAGTTGTGAACAAAGATTATCATGTACTAACTACTGCATTTTAACACACCTCTTAGCAACTTCAGCAAGAGCAACAGGCAGTTCAACTACTGCAGCAGCAGGCAATTCAATTACTGCAGAAGCAGGCAATTCAACTACTGCAGCAACAGGCAATTCAACTACTGCAGCAGCAGGCAATTCAACTACTGCAACACCAACAACTCAATTTAAAGGTAATTCGATTGCTCTGGATCCAAATGTTCACAGGTTATACTGCTTATATAGTGTTTCAAATTGTGTGTGTGTGCACGCACTTGTTTTGTTTCTCACTTTAAAGATCCCTGCAATTCAAGTCCCTGTGGCACTGGAAGCACCTGTGAGGTCCGTTATAACGACACATATGTTTGCTTGTGCCTGGCTGGTGATTTCTACAACAATGTTTCAAAGAGTTGTGAACGTTGTAAGTATTTGTTTGTGTGACGCTATGAAGTTTTAAGTTTATGTAACACTGACATAATGAAGATTATATAGTAACATATAATGTTATTTTCTTGTTTTCAGCCAAAGTTTTCCCTGGAAAACTTCAACTAAATAAAGAATTCAATGACAAAATGAGAGACCGCACATCAAAGGAATTTAAAGAAACTGCAGATATAATTATTGCTGAGGTAAGTAATCAGTTAGTACTCTCTATCAATAAATGTGTCTTTATGAACATTTGTTTGAAATTGCACTTGACATTACAAGTTAAATTTAAGCTAAAATTGAAAACAATTATATCTTACTCATCTTGACCAAAACATATTTTCCTTTGAAAACACAGCTTGATAACGTTTATAATGGGAACTATAGTTACTCTGGATCTATAGTGCTGAAACTCCTGTAAGTCTCAGACTGACAACTTTTACCGTACCATTTTTCAGCCTATTTAACATCACAGAACACTATGTTATTATCATGAGTAAATACAGGATGCAATCATCACTAAATGTGATTTTTCCTTTACAGGCCAAGCACCACTTCTAGGTCAAGGAATACGGCTTTGAAGGTCGATGCATTAGTAGACATCACCTTCAAAGCCAGTTCTGAGATCAAAGAAGCTGACGTTATACAAACATTAAAAGAGTGTCCGCACTGTAACGTGATTGGGAAGACCTTTGAGAGTAAGTTTATTACCTGTATTCTAGTGTGTTGTGTTTTATATCGATATATTTCTAGAACAAGACTCACTGTAGATATAGATTTATTTTCAAAAAGAATACAATTGACAAGATGTGTTTTAGAATCTTAAATGAAACTCTTTCACCCATCTGTCAAAGATGATTTAGCTGTAATAAAAATATAATGGATGTCACAATCAGGACAGCTGTTGCCATTTCATATATTCTAATCTTTGCATTTATAATTCAGTGAGTTATGATGTCCTGATGATAATATTTCTAAACTGAAGTCATGCTGTTAATTTCATTCAAGTGTTTATTTCATGGATTATTAGTGATTCATTTATTTCGCTGTTCTACATGTTATGAAACATGTCTTTGAGTACTGAGACTTTTTTCTCTCCTTCATTTAAAGCTACGGACCTGTGTGATGACAATCCCTGTGATGAAAAAAATACAAATTGCACATCAAGCGATGGAACTTTCAACTGTACTTGTAATGAAGGCTACAAGAAAACAAACTACAGTACTAGAATGTGCATTGGTAAGATGATTACCTGAGCAAGATAAGTGGTGTGTGTATGTGTGTCTGTGTGTGTCTTATGTAAGCAAATGACAAACTGTCTCAATTTTTCTTTTTTACAGCTTGTGCCCTTGGGGAAAAATTGAAGGATAATAAGTGCGTGAAGTAAGTACTCCTTCCCCTCCTGTATGTCTTCTATTGTTATAAAGTTTGTGTTAAAAAAAATCCTAGAATGAACCTTCTTCTTGTCTTGCAGATGCTCGTTTGGTTATTCTGGTTTTAACTGCTCAGAAAGTGAGTACACTGCATGTTTTTAAAGTGAAAGCGGAAACATGGTTACTTAATAACAGCTATTTAAAGAAAAAACACAAGATTAATGACAACACATGATACAATAGATATGAGGGCTATTCAAAAGCTAGAAAATGTAATAAACGTTTTTAAATAACTTGCCTTGATGTCCTCTTCATTGTGTTTTATTAGACTGGAAGCTCATTCTGGTAATCGTGGGTTCTTTGCTTGGAGGACTGCTGCTCATAGCCCTCATCCTTCTACCAGTAGTAGCTACCCAGTAAGTTTCTTAGCAATTCATTTATCCACTTTCTTGTCCTTCTAACTGTTATACATGTGAGAGAGTGTTTTTCTCAATTTGATTTAGGCTTTATTGTAGATGCAAATGCATTTAAAATCAAGAGAATTTGTTCATGTCTGACAGACTCAATAGTGAATTACAATATTTTTTACTGCTGTGATTTCAGATTATCAAACAAAATCTCCAAGAAGAGCAAAGGTGCAGAAATGGAAAAACCCTACACTAACCTGAGTCCTGCCTCACAACCAATGGCTAGCAACAAGTTGGGCCACAGCCAGGGAGTCTCGTTTAATAGGTCAGCCAATGGCGATTCAGGTTTTCAGAATGATGGAGTATCCATGTTCCCACGAGCTGCCAACCCCACCAACAGCATGGACAATAGGACCAACCTGGAGATGAAGCCAAGCAACGGCCGACAAAACTTTGGACATATGAACAGTGGCTCAGAGTATTCCTCTGTGTGTATAAAGAAGAGATACGTTCATCAGATTTTTTGGATTTTTTAGTGTTTGCTGTTAAATTTACTCTCGTTCTTTTTTTCTCTGTAGCGGATATATGATGAACCAGAGGACATACGGCCATATGCTCAGACTCGACCTCAGAGCAACCCTTATGCCCAGAATCAACCCAGGATGAACCCGTATACTCAGAACCAAGGCCACAGCAACCCGCAATACACACACGATGATGGAAGACGCTACTATTAGTACAACATCAGAAAGGCTTACTATGCAGTGACATTTTTGCAGTTTTTTTTTAATTTGTTTTATAATTCCTGTATGTAATGAATCTTATTGAATCTTATGTGACTGACTACAGTACAAGCTGTCATAAACCAATCTTGTCTGATCGTGACTACTTTATATCAAGTTGGAGACATGATTTCGAGGATTGGTCTCATTTTTAATCTGATTTGGTTAAATGAAGTATGAGTTATTAAAGAGTTGTCTATTTAAATTGAATGAAAAACCTGGACACTCATGTCCAAATATAATGCGATAATGAGGAGCTGCTTATTATTGTTCCTTTGTCTGATTAATGCTTCATTCGTCTGTGAATTCGCAATTTTTTTGCATGTAAATATGTTACATTTTTGTGATGAACTGAAATTTGATGTTTAATTCAGTTTTTGTGAATGAGACGAGTTTATTCTAATAAAATTATAAGAACCTGTGTGTAGTATATATTAGCATCAAGCGGTGAGGTTGCACACATGTCTGTGTGTGTGTCTAGAAAAAGGAAACTCAAAGATGTAGCCTTGATATCAAACCCAGTCAGTTCAGTTCCCAACCAGACTGTATGTACTGAGTAAGGGTCCCTCCACTGAACACCCCATGATAACCCAGGTTACCTTTATATGAGTGAGAGATGGATAACTGAAGGCATACCAACTCAAACATCGTCTGGATTAACGAGGTCGGTGTCAGGTGTTGAGATCTCTGTCCAGAAAAGCAAATTCCTAGGAACACCAAAGGTACTGCACAGGACCCTCAAGCTCTGAGCTTGAAGAATAGACCGTCCATAGGGGTGAGAGGGGAATTTAAAAAAATAAAAATTTTTTATGTAAATATAAATAAACAAGTCCCTATAAATCATTCACACTGATCATTTAAATTGATCTTGCTACTCTATCTATAAATTGCAGATTGGATGGTATCCTGTTTTGTATATACAGAGTGTATTTTATCTTTGAATTCATTAACTAATTAAAGTCAGTAATTGACAAGCAAAATAAATATATATTTTCCCAGTTTTGTGTTGTATCTTTTTATTATGACTCATATAATAAATATAAGTATATTAGTGTTTAGTTTATTTTACACATTATATAGTAGCTAAATACACTAACCTGGTTTTGAAATAAAGGTGTTTTTTTTTTTTCAGTGATTCAGCTGAGAAGGCACATCTGACTCCTCTTATAGCATCAATGCTTTAGGAAGAGTTGAATAATTTTAATCCATATTTATTTAATTTACACACAGATAAAGCATAATGGCACACACAATTTTCCCGCAGAATTCATCGTCTATCTGTGAGAATTCTATTTGAAGTTTGTGTTTGTTTTTTTAACCACTGGAGGGCACCAGAGTTTTACTGACAAACATTTTTGAAGCATCCGTGCTACTCGGGAAGTAAAGAAGTGCCATGCATTGTGTAGCCACAGGATGTCAGCTTTCTTTTACAGGCATGTTGTCTGTAGATGATAATAAGAAGAATAAGAAACACTTGTTTATCCAATATCCTGTAAGCTCTGGGGTGGTTAGGATTATCCATGTTAATTCTCTCAACCACAGTTTCAAAATTGTCCAGTTTGCAGCCAATCACAGTGTCTTGGTGTCACCAGCTCCTAGCAGACCATAGCAAAGTACACACCACTAACCTTACCTGACTGATAGAAAATCTCCATAATTTTTGCTGCACACACTAAATAATCTCTGCTTCCTGTATTCCTCTACCACATCAACATCTTCATCCAGCAGGTACATGGGTCATGTTGACGCTCTCTTCCTTTTGAAGACGATCTTATTCACACTCAGAAGAAAATTCCTCCCAGACCACTCCACAAAATCATTCACTAGTGTTCTGGATTCCTCCTCCTACCCATCACTAATACATCCAACCACTGTAGAATCAGAACTAGAGTATTTCTGTAGCTGTACTGAAAGTCTGAGGTGTCCAAGATTAACAGTATAAAAGAAACACTGTAATATAATTTACAATATAATTTATAACAGCAATGTGCAATAATAGACAAACAGTAACTTTATGCACTGTTATGAAACGGCTGTGCGCAGGCAGGAAAGGGACCCACACGCTGGACTCAAAGGCAGAATGTGAACTCAAAAACACTGCTTTATTTCAGGCTTGACAGATACAAACAGATCAAAACTAAACTGGGATTATTCTAATGGAAATAATGCACACTGGGAAACACACAGCATGAGGGAGAACGCGACATGAAACTGAGGGAGATGCGGATATAAATACACAGAAGGGGCGTTTCTCAATATGCGTACTTGCGTTCTCGTGTACTCGTGATACGTCATCAGTCGGAGACCAAGTACTGTTCCAATTCGAAGTACGCATCAAGCCGAGAACGCGAAAAAGTCCCGGATGTGTTCTCGCTCCGCCCGTTTTATCGAGTATGCATCGGTGTGGACTTGGTACAGCTAAATATCCCAGAATGCATTTCGTCCAGAACAGCGGACTCCCGGCACATCGTTTTCAACCCCCCCCCCCCCCCCCCCCCCCCCGCCCGCGGTCTTTTCGCTACTCAGGTTAAACAAACCCCAGCAGCTGTCTATTGTATTAAATGTCCACTAAAATAAAAATAAAAGCGTTCTAACATCTCACCTGCTTGTTTTTATTAAGGTATGTACACGTATGTACATGTACACTATTTTTATTATTAGAGGTTTCACTACTGAGGTTAAAAATGATATATAAGTCACTTAGATCACTTCTAAATGTTAATGTTTGGTTTATTTCAGTGTTTTATTTGTCCCTGAGTAAACCGGTTTGGCTGTGATTAAAGTTAAGCTTCATAACATGTTACTCACAGTCAGTGTTTGGAAGGTTACTTTTAAAATGTATTCCATTACAGAATACCGAATACATGCCCCAAAATGTATTCTGTAACGTATTCCGTTACGTTACTCAATGAGAGTAACGTATTCTGAATACTTTGGATTACTTAATATATTATCATGCTGTTTACAACTACGTGAATGTACTATTGCTGTGATTTATTACGGTTACTGAAGGTCCGCGGCTCCGAACCGTAGTAAAGGGACCTCTGGCTAATACGGTGGGTTCCGTGTCGGGCTCGTAGCTGAAAACTAGCTTTACTTTGTTGTCTGGGTCAACTTTGCTAGCGAGAGACAGAGAGAGGCGTTGAAAGGCTGCTCCAACGGAACTTATTTTTTCCGGAGGAAAACACGAACACAGTGTACAGTTGAGTCTTAATAGCTTACTTACAACTGGGCTCGTCAGGCACTCTTCTTGGCTGCAGTGGTTATTATTATATTTACATGCTTCCAGCTCCCGTTTTTGCTCCGTGACAGCTCGGACTTTTCCTTTCTCTCCCTCCCTCGCTCACAGACACATAACGTGTATGGTAGTCCATTCTCGCTGCAGCACGGACTACACTGCCCATGAGGCTACATTCTTTAGGGCCATGCCTGTAGCATTCTGCCTTTTAGCTTAGCACAACAACAACAACAACAAAAAAGCGCTCTCTCACCCAGGAAACACGCAGAGAGAGAGAGCTTCACCCTGTAACCATGGCAACCGTAACGCTGCCGCCTGGAACAACAGAGCGTAGCTGTCAAACAAACCCAAACAGTCCTGACCCGCCACAATATGAAACAGGAAAGTACCGCCGTGTAATCCATTTATTTCAACAAAGTAACTGTATTCTGAATACCACCTTTTTAAACGGTAACTGTAACGGAATACAGTTACTCATATTTTGTATTCTAAATACGTAACGGCGGTACATGTATTCCGTTACTCCCCAACACTGCTCACAGTTAAATTAAGAGGGGACGGCAGTAAAAACTCCGGACCTGTGACATCATCACGTACGCTGGTGTTCCAATTGTACAAATCACGAGTCCGTGCTCGCGTTCTCGGCGAGTCCGTACTCCCGTGCGTTCTCGGCCAGTACGTACTGCCGAGAACGCGAGTACGTACTTGCGTACTTGAGAATTGAGAAACGGCCAAGGATTACGAGAGACGTGAGGACACACAGCTGACACGGATAACTATAATGAGACAGGAGAAGAGCAAACACAACATGACGGACACTGACGGAGACTATCAAAGTAAAACAGGAAGTACAAAGACGTAGAGTGGAGGGGAATAGAGAACACGGAGGAGCACGAGGGAGAGAGGCAGACATGATGGGCTGGGAAAAAAAGACGGAAAGCATAACAGACTTAAAACACAAAGGGAAATGCAGCACAAGAACTCACACCACAATAAAAACACAGACACACAGAGGGAGACACAGAGGGCAAAGACACAAGGGGAAAATACTCAAATAATCAAGGAGCTAAACAGGGAATATAACAAAAGACTACTAAAGAACCAAGACATAACCCAAAATACAGAAATATCACAAGGAAACACAAAATGCTGGGTCAGAAGGACCCAGAACAATGACAATGCACAGCAGATGTACCAATGAGAAAACCACATGATTTCCTCATGAAACTTCAGACTGGTAACTGAGAAACACATAATTTGTGTTGCAATAATTCAGAACCTGATGTTTCTACAGCTGGTAAATTTAGTTGATTGGACATGATTTGGAAAGGCACATGTATAATGTCACAAAGTTGACAATGCAGATCAGAGCACAAACCAAGCCAAGGTCCAAGGAAATGTCTGCAGACCTCTGAGACAGAATTTTATTGAGGCAGAGATTTGGGGAAGGATACAGGAAAAAAAACTGTAGCACTGAAGGTCCCAAAGAGCACAGTTGCTTCCAACATGTATAAATGGAACCATCAGGACTAAAGCTGGCTATCTATATATATACATATCTATCTATCGATCTATGGACCGAGCCAACGCTGGGTTGTTTCAACTTAACAGGTTTGGGTTAACCCAAAAATAGGGTTAAATTGACCAATGTTTAAAGCTGAGGTTAATAAAAATTGGGTCAAAACTCAGAAAACCATCACAAAAACTAGATTCAAAACAGATTTTCTCAAAACTATTTTTATTGCCATATGATACATAGAATATAGACAGCAAAATTCATGCAAAACATATCAATGAAAGTAAAATGCAAGTTAATACAAAGTATATAATTCATTATGTTATATCCATTACTTCAAATCAGTCTTTGGTTACAGCACATGTACATGTTAATACACATGAAGACATGATATGTAAAGCTGGCTCTGTTTTAGAACAAATTACACGTAAAAACTCTTAACTTAAAAAAAAACTGATGATGATTTTTTCTGTACTTAACATACATCAACACTTTGGAAAAGTGGCAAGAGGGAATCTCAGATCATTTCATGCACCTTTATGAGCAACATTTTACGCTTCCATCATAGCTAAATGAGCCATCATTAATTTGATCATATTTGATTCATGTCCTGGGATTCATCTATTCCTGGAATAGATGACAGTGTGAAGGAATTCTCAAACCTGGGCGCATAACTTTGGATAACTTGCATCAAAAACAAAAAATGCTTTGAAGCAGCCATCGACAGACCTTAGATTGCTGCAAAAAGCAGAAACAAATCTATCTTCTAGTACTAGTGATGGGATTTCCGGCTCTTTTTAGAGAACCGACTCTTTCGGCTCGGCTCACTAAAAAGAGCCGGCTCTTTCGGCTCCCAACTGGCTCTTCAGGTTGTTTTGTTGATTTAATTAATTTATTATTAACAATAATATAAAATTATGCGCAAAAGGAATTACTAATGTAAAAAGAAGTGGTTTTATTTATATATATTTATATATAAATATATGCGGTGGCCCCTAGAGACAAAGCACGTACAAACTCCAAAAAGCACGTACAAATTCCAAGGCATGTACAAACTCTAAAACACATTTCTAGCGTTAACTGAACTTCCAAAACAGAACTACCTAGATCACTTAAATTACACAATTGAAAGCATATGTGTATTGTTTGTGTATTTATACACAAGCACTCATATATATTCAAATAATTAAAAAAAATGTTCATTTACCTTTTACTACCACACACCAAATCCGGTCGTTGGTACTTCCTGGCTTGTGTAGCCACTAGGTAACAAAAGCTCAACACTGGGCCTAGCATCCTGGAGCACTTCTGTTGTCTTTTGTACGTGTTTTGGAGTTTTTACGTGTTTTGGAGTTTGTACGTGCTTCGGGATTTGTACGTGCTATGGAGTTTTTACGTGTTTTGGAGTTTTTATGTGTTTTGGAGTTTGTACGTGCTTTGTCTCTAGGGGCCACCGTAGATATACTTTTATTTATTCACTCCACATAAAATGTAATAAATAAATCATATAATACAAAAAACAACTATTCACATTTCAACTTTTAACTATTTAAATTTTCTGCTTTTTCCTTTTAAACAAATTTAAAGAGAAACAACACAAAACTGTAGACACTGCAAACCACAACACAATTAAATATAAATTAAAATATGAAAACAAAAAGAAGATGCATATTCTCTGTCATATGGGCCTGCATGAATAAACTTTCTGAATCCTTTATCATCCGCAACTGAAAATAGTTGTGGATGATTACTATACCTTTCTAATGTGAGGTTGTTGTCCCTGGCTCTCTTTCTCTGGCCCTTTCTCAATATGCGTACTTGTGCGTACTTGCGTTCTCGTGTACTCGTGATACGTCATCAGTCAGAGACCAAGTACTGTTTCAATTCAAAGCACGCATCAAGCCGAGAACGCGAAAAAGTCCCGGATGTGTTCTCGCTCCGCCCGTTTTATCGAGCATGCATCGGTGGTGACTGTCACTACCCGATCCGTACCGGAAACCCGATCGGTACCCCGCATGCGCGAAAGGTGTCTACTTCCGGTCGAAGCGTTTTACGATAGTTACGGGTCAGAGTATCTGTTAAGATGTTAAGAATAATAAGTATCTCTTAAAATGTTTCCAATAATGAAACATTTCAATATAATGTAGACAAAAACGAAAAATAAAAAGATAGTTACGGATCAGGACTCCCCGATCCTTACTGCGCATGTGCAAAGTCGGACCGTACAAATCGGGTCTACCTAGGGTTGCCAACCGTCCCTTAAAAAACGGAATTGTCCTGTATTTAGAAACAAAACTACACGTCCCATATTGAGCTAATAAGGGACGCACTTTGTCCCGTAATACAGTGAGAATCAAAAGTAGTCTATAAATGTTAATGGAATTAACGCTTTGTTTGAAAACATAATTCCCAGCCCCTCTCCTGCTTTGTGACCAATGAGCTGACAGCACACTTATGACAATTCGAGTATGACCATTCAGATTACCGCTTATCTCATTGGTCGAGGAAAGGTCGCTTACGGAGAAAATACCGGAAGACAACAGATGACCACAACAAGAAGCATGGCCAACAGGGAAACAAACGCACACACTGCGGTGCAAGTCTCGGACGACAGTACATCTAAAGCTGGGCATACACTGTGCGATTTTTTCAGTCGCGTTATTCAGCTTCTACTCAAACTGCACGATTGACTCGCAGGGGTTATAAGTTCGTAGGTCACGATGCAGGGTCTCACACTATACCGCCCGATGCTCTGATGCGACCTGAGTGCTCACACTGTGCATCCATAAAATGAAGGTTATAACAGAAAATCTGTCGCTCGCTCTCCCTCTCTGTCTTTCACTCACACAGACACGCACACCACCACCATCAACTTTGCTAAATTGCTAATGAAAAACATTGATCAGGCAGCTGTGATTAAGCAGCAATGTAAATCCAACTATTTTCACGGTTGTTGTGGTCCTGATAATTTTGTGAGGCCACATCGAAAAGGCTCGGATGAGCTTTCCAAAGTTCTACAAGTTGTGCCTCCATCACTTGTGTCCAGATCACACGCTGCACAGCCGTGCTGCTCCGTCTTTTTCACCGACGTTTACGTGTTTGCGCGTGGGCAGTGTGAGCGGCTGCGGTGACACCCTCACGAGCGATTGATGATCGGGAGCTGGTCGTGAGGTGTTAATCACTTGTCGTTACCCCACGTATACTACACGATGCATGACGCACGATGAAGGCCAAAATTGGGCCGATCACCAAATCGGTCGCACGACTCAAAAATCGGCTCAAAATGGGCCAAAAATCGCACAGTGTAAGCCCAGCATTAGACCAGCAATGTTTGTTCCCCTCAGAGAAAGGAAAAAAGGCTGCAAAAGTACAGGGAGGAATGGGAAAAAGAAAACACCTGGCTGGAAAAAGTGCACGATAACACCTATAAAGCGCACTGCACTGTGTGCCGGCGCACTTTTTCCATAGGCATGCTTCTAATGGTGGGCACATGAAGAACATGAGGGGCGTGAAAGCTCGAGGAACCCTTAACCAATTTGTTGTCCACCAGGCCACGGCAGAAGCAGATATGGTATGTAAACATTGTTTTGTTTTGTTTTTTTTAAACCCTCTGGTTAAGGTTAATATGGGCATGTGCAGTGAATATCAGCGCTATGTGGCCAGAAGTGTGATAATATAATTTATTTTGTGTAATAAACAACTGCAAGGATAGATGATTACAACAAATAGATGACTAATACATAAAAGTAATACATAGATGAATAATGATGATGAGTTATGATGCGTAATCATGGGAACAAGCGGGTTTACAAACAGGAGCAGCTGATTAGCATTAGAAAAGCTGAAATAATACCTCAACTGAAGCCAATTGTACTAAAAGCACTATATGTGCACTGTTACAAGAATGTTTTTCATTCTATTGTTTTCTATTAATTTATATAATTTTAAGTTAAGCAGGACAGAGTTCTTTTAAAGAAAGATTTACTTATATTCTCAAAAGTTAAGCATGACAGGCTTCTGTTTAAGAAAGAGACCTGTTTTATTGTGTTAATTTTGTCATTTTGGGCTAAAAATAAATGGCTAAATGATCATTTGTTTCCCATGTGTTCATATCACAAAGAATATGCATCAACTTAAATCAACTTCAAGTCTATGGAGGACCACAAGAGCCACGCGCATCGAAATAAAAATTTCTGTGCTTTAATAATGAATTGTAGAATAAATTTTGCAATTGTAAATTCATTTTTGAATTCCAATTTAATAAACTGCATTTCAAAATCCTTTTTCCAATTACATTTCAAAATCCTTTTTCCAATTGCACTTTAATAAACTGCATTTTAAAATCCTTTTTCCACTTGCAATTTAATAAACTGCAGTTCAAAATCCTTTTTCCACTTGCAATTTAATAAACTGCAGTTCAAAATCCTTTTTCCACTTGCAATTTAATAAACTGCATTTCAAAATCCTTTTTCCACCTGCAATTTAATAAACTGCAGTTCAAAATCCTTTTTCCACTTGCAATTTAATAAACTGCAGGTTAAAATCCTTTTTCCACTTGCAATTTAATAAACTGCAGTTCAAAATCCATTTCCCTTTCCTGTTCGCTCCGGGATTAGCTGCTGGATTAGCTGCTGGATTAGCTCTTCGATTAACAACTTGCTGGAGGCTATTCAAATTAGCCACACCGTGGGATGTAAGGAGCTCTCTGATTGGTTGGTCAGACACAGGCTGTCTGCCAGCCTGGATTTTTCTAGCTCATAGCTTCGCCCTGCTACGAAGCGTGTGTGCTTGTACAAAGGCCGTTCAGCCTCAGGATTTACACTCGGCTCGACACGGATATGTGAAGAATGAAGGGACCCTGCAGCGAAACGGAGAGCCAACCTCTGACTGAGTGCCTGTCTACACAGTCTGACCACCTGTTGAAGGTAAGGTGCTAACGTGGCTAACGCTAGCATCACCGCACGTAGCCCCGTTATTTTAAGGTCATCTTAGCTAATGAAAGTTTTACGTCGCAGCTGTACGAGCTCGCTACCTGTTTTGTAAGCTGCTGTGCTCTTCACAAAAAAAGCTGGAAGCAGCTCAGACTGTTAGAACCAGCACTGAGGCCTGTTACATTTATACAGTGTTAGAGCAATGGCTGCAACCTACAGCCTTTAAACTAGCGATTAAAATGCTGACAGTAAACTCGTCAGTCCAGATGTTACCACATTACTTTGTGATACTTAGAGTTAAAGCAACTGAGACAGGCTGATTAAAATAACAGCTGTCAGTTCTCTCATTCCTTATATCAAGACTGGAGATCACACTACTGATTTCAGTTCATTTAATATGTGAGTGCACAGATTCATTCTCAACTGGACATAAATGATGATCAAAGGTTGTATATATGATGAAGTCATCAAATCCCAGCCTCTAACACAGTGCGCTGAATCTTAGCTTTGAATGTCCAGTATATTCTAATCAGTGCAATGTAAGCATTCACTGAACCTACAGTATCTACACCTGTGTGGCAAAGACACAGATAATGAAATTTAATTATTAATACAATATACATCATGAAAAACAAAAGCTGAAATTGATTCAGTTTAGTACTTTTCTCTGTGTGCTCTGTGATTATAAAGGCCTTAAATTCTGTGATATATACTGTAAATGGTTTTCACAGAGGTCTTAAAGTACTTAAATCACTGCTGATAGTCTGGTTGTTTATATTTTCACGTTTTTGTGTGTGTAGGGCTGTTTGATGACGATTTGGGAGATGAGGACACACCCACATCTGTTCCATACTGCAGCCATGGATGGTGTTACGGCTCTGAGTCAGCTTTGGGCCATCAGACGCACACACTGGAAAACCAGCACCTGGACTTCATGCAGGAGAGACGGCCTCAGTGATGCAGGTTCATAAGCGAGTTCAAACATTTCTGGCCTCTTATCACTTAGATTTTGAATGCATTTAAAGCAGGAACTGCACACCTAGCTGTCAAAAGTTTGGCAGCATGAGTAAAGTTTTGTAGGGTCCTTGTTAAAAATTCCACAAGCACCACATTTGTCATATATAGTTCAATTTTGTACAGGACACTTTTGAAATTTTATATATATATATATGTATGTGTGTGTGTGTATATATCCTAGTTATCCACTTGTCAGTAATTTTTGAGTAAATGGATGTCACTGATAAATCAGTGGTGATTCACCTGCAAATGTTTTTAACAAACTTTGTTTTTTGTAGAATTCATCAGCAGCTGTGGAGAGATGCATTTGAATATCTTCTGGTTCCACTTTTCCTTACCTGGAAGCTGAGGATGGCTGATTTCTGACAAGGACACACAACTCAGCGCTTATCATGGGTGTTACATCCTCTGTGCAGCAATTCCAGAGAAAACGAGAAAGCAACGACCACTCATAAAGACCAGCCAGAAATCTGTCCCTTTCTGGCAGCTGTGGAAACTTTGCATTCTTAGAACAATGCTGGATCATGTGTGATGTGTCATATGAGGATATTACATTTTGCCTTAATTCTGCTCAATTAAGTGTTTTGATCGTTGATCCAATATGGCAGCTTTGTGTTGTGCTGCAAGTTAAAACTCATTGTCTAACAACTCTCCTTAAAAATGTCGATTGACTTTAACTGGACACAATGGTTTCCAGTGGGAGATACATTCATCACTCATCCGTGACACTGGAGAAGTCACCTGGATGAGTGATAAAAAAATTTTCCATGGAAAATCCAGAGGAACTAAACTTTGTTGTTGTTTCTTTGGGCTCAGTTTTGCCTGAGGCTGAAAGTGTGTGTGTGTGTTTTCTCCAATTCACCAGGTCTGTAAAGTTCAGTATGACTGTGGTACATGATACAAAAGAATAAATACAGAAGAATAACAACTTCATGTGAATAACTTTACTCTTCTTAAAAATAACTCAGAAAACAAGTAAAAGTACAAATGTGTACAAGTTAGCGACTTCCTCAGTAAGTTTACACTCTTTTGGAGTGATTTTAATTGTGTGTTAAAGAAGAAAGAGATTAGAGGTAAAGTAGAGGATGCAGAGTCCATCACTGAGGCCATCTCTCCTGCATGAAGTCCAGGTGCTGGTTTTCCAGTGTGTGCGTCTGATGGCCCAAAGCTGACTCAGAGCCGTAACACCATCCATGGCTGCAGTATGGAACAGATGTGGGTGTGTCCTCATCTCCCAGAGGAGTCCAAATCGTCATCAAACAGCCCTACAGACACAAAAACATGTGAAAATATAAACAACCAGACTATCAGCAGTGATTTAAGTACTTTAAGACCTCTGTGAAAATCATTTACAGTATATATCACAGAATTTAAGGCCTTTATAATCACAGAACATACAGAGAAAAGTACTAAACTGAATCAATTTCAGCTTTTGTTTTTCATGATGTATATTGTATTAATAATTAAACTTCATTATCTGTATCTTTACCACACAGGTGTAGATACTGTAGGTTCAGTGAATGCTTACATTGCACTGATTAGAATATACTGGACATTCAAAGCTAAGATTCAGCGCACTGTGTTAGAGGCTGGGATTGGATGACTTCATCATATATACAACCTTTGATCATCGTTTATGTCCAGTTGAGAATGAATCTGCACTCACATATTAAATGAACTGAAATCAGTAGTGTGATCTCCAGTCTTGATATAAGGAATGAGAGAACTGATATCTGTTATTTTAATCAGCCTGTCTCAGTTGTTTTAACTCTAAGTACCATAAAGTAATGCGGTAACATCTGGACTGACGAGTTTACTGTCAGCATTTTAATCGCTAGTTTAAAGGCTGTAGGTTGCAGCCATTGCTCTAACACTGTATAAATGTAACAGGCCTCAGTGCTGGTTCTAACAGTCTGAGCTGCTTCCAGCTTTTTTTGTGAAGAGCACAGCAGCTTACAAAACACGTAGCGAGCTCGTACAGCTGCGCCGTAAAACTTTCATTAGCTAAGATGACCTTAAAATAACGGGGCTACGTGCGGTGATGCTAGCGTTAGCCACGTTAGCACCTTACCTTCAACAGGTGGTCAGACTGTGTAGACAGGCACTCAGTCAGAGGTTGGCTCTCCGTTTCGCTGCAGGGTCCCTTCATTCTTCACATATCCGTGTCGAGCCGAGTGTAAATCCCGAGGCTGAACGGCCTTTGTACAAGCACACACGCTTCGTAGCAGGGCGAAGCTATGAGCTAGAAAAATCCAGGCTGGCAGACAGCCTGTGTCTGACCAACCAATCAGAGAGCTCCTTACATCCCACGGTGTGGCTAATTTGAATAGCCTCCAGCAAGTTGTTAATCGAAGAGCTAATCCAGGAGCTAATCCAGGAGCTAATCCAGCAGCTAATCCCGGAGCGAACAGGAAAGGGAAATGGATTTTGAACTGCAGTTTATTAAATTGCAAGTGGAAAAAGGATTTTGAACTGCAGTTTATTAAATTGCAGGTGGAAAAAGGATTTTAACCTGCAGTTTATTAAATTGCAAGTGGAAAAAGGATTTTGAACTGCAGTTTATTAAATTGCAGGTGGAAAAAGGATTTTGAAATGCAGTTTATTAAATTGCAAGTGGAAAAAGGATTTTGAACTGCAGTTTATTAAATTGCAAGTGGAAAAAGGATTTTGAACTGCAGTTTATTAAATTGCAAGTGGAAAAAGGATTTTGAACTGCAGTTTATTAAAGTGCAACTGAAAAAAGGATTTTAAAATGCAGTTTATTAAAGTGCAATTGGAAAAAGGATTTTGAAATGTAATTGGAAAAAGGATTTTGAAATGCAGTTTATTAAATTGGAATTCAAAAATGAATTTACAATTGCAAAATTTATTCTACAATTCATTATTAAAGCACAGAAATTTTTATTTCGATGCGCGTGGCTCTTGTGGTCCTCCATACAAGTCAAATGGTTAAAAAAAAAATTCAACACACTGGGAAGGGTGAAGACAATTGGGTCGCCCGGCCCTGGCCACGAGGTGTCCCTTATTTATTTTTCAGGGAGTTGGCAATCCTAGGTCTACCCGATCCATACCGCGCATGTGCAGGGGTTTTCTTCTTCCTCTGTTCATTTAATGGCAGTTTACTCCCCAGTGTACGAGGATACTGCCACCTGCTGACCGAGCGAATGAACCCTATTGTAAACTGAATTAGCGTCATTACAAACGCGTGTTAAATTTGATTTAGTCATAGTCGAGTGCGTTTATGCTTGTCTGTGTGGAGAGGATTGATTGGAATAGTGATGATGATGTCTGCTATCGCTGTCAATTGTCAGTAAACACTTAATCTGGCTGATTAATCTTCACGTGACATATTACAAAGTCTGTATTATTAACTCTGTAATTAGGCGCCATTCTTCTTATTTTACGGCGCTGTTGTTCAATCGGGGAACGCTCTCTGTTGAGGAGAAAAGCATGAATTTGTTTGTATACGGATTATCCATTGTTTAAATGTCCCGGTAGTCGAAAAGGAGGCAGAGTTGTTGAGAAATGCTAGGAGCTAGCTGGGCGCTAACCGTACCATATATTGAATGTCGCAATGTTGGCAAAGAGAGGAAGTGACGTAAGATTTGCGCATGCGGGGTACCGATCGGGTTTCCGGTACGGATCGGGTAGCGACGATAGCTGTGTCCCAAAACGTCGGCTGCATCCTTCGGAGGACCCGGCCTTCGCGGTCTACGTGGGCCGGGTCCTTCGAAGACCGAGAAGGCCGGAAGTGCGAGGCTGTGAAATGGGACAGTCTAGCCTTCGGATTTGCGTCACCGCTGTGTCGGTGGAGTTTAATAAACTCGGCCGTCTGCTCCTTGTTATCTAATATAACAGGACACTGGCGTAAATTGTCGACCGTCTCACACTTCTGTTTAATCAGTTTTCTGTTTAACGTTTATTCAGCTGTGTGAAAATCTCGGAGGAACCCACCCGATGGATTAATAAAGTTTTATTTAATCTAACAATCTTAACTTTGATCTCAGCCAAACCGATTTACTCCGGAACAAATAAAACACCGAAAAAAGGCAAACAATTACATTTTTAAATGGTAAATGGCCTGCATTTGTATAGCGCTTTACTCAGTCCCTAAGGACCCCAAAGCGCTTTACACTACATTCAGTCATTCACACACTGACAATGGCAAGCTACATTGTAGCCACAGCTGCCCTGGGGCGCACTGACAGAGGCGAGGCTGCCGGACACTGGCGCCACTGGGCCCTCTGACCACCACTAGTAGGCAAACATGGGGTTAGTATCTTGCCCAAGGATATTTGGCATGCAGCTAGGAGGTAGCCTGGGATCGAACCACCGACCTTCTGATTAGTGGCTGACCTGCTCTGCCACCTGAGCTACAGCCACCCACATTTTAAGTTATCCGAGTGACTTATATATCATGTTTAACCTGAGTAGCGAAAGAGCGGGGGTCTAAAAACAATGAAGCCGGGAGTCCGCTGCTCTCGCCGGCTGGAGTGACCATTGAACCCCCCAGCTTGCTATCGAGCGGGTGGGTAACAGACGTCTCCGAAAACGTCGACACACTTTTGCAAATATACGATGTTTTGATAAACCAAGCAGATATTTGTAATTTACACAGCTACTTTCTCGCCTGAAAATATGTTAAAAGTTTATTTTGTGACCCAGAAAGATTAATAAGACTAATTTTAAAACTTAGTAGCGGCCGCCATTGTTGGCAGCTGAAATTTGGCTGGGCCGCACTATGAATTCTGGGATATGGTGGGCCACGAAGGACACACCCGACCCATCCTTCAAATTCGGGGAAATGAAGGACGCATTTGTCGGCCGCATTTGAAGGAGTCGACGAATTGGGACAGCCTTCGTCGCCTGGCTGTGACGTAATCGGCCTTCAAATGCGGTCTCCGGAGGATGCAGCCAAGTCCACACAAGTCCACACAGAGTGACTTGTGTGGACTTGGTACAGCTAAATATCCCAGAATGCATTTCGCAAGACCTCTGTGAAAATGGCCGAGGAGAAGACGCATAATTGTAAGTTGAATACTACTATTGTTGTAATATGCAGTGCATTTTCAATGCATTTTTATGCGAGAATATAGTTATTTAAACTTCGAATATGTAGTCAATTTAACAGTACAGACCCTAATTAAAAATTTCCTATGCTGTTTTCGGAGGGGCCTTGCCCGCCAAATAGCGAGCACAAGAGGTTCGGCATTTTGTTTGGAAATTTCCGCTATCTAAAGGCTCTGATTTAAATCACTTTGGCAATTTTAATAGCCAGTCGTTCACACAAATCTTGTACTATCCTGTATAATGTTTAAAAACCTTAAGTTATTTTTACGTTTGTATCAACATTAAGTTTTACTAAAGCACCTGATTGTTTTGCTGTCATTTTCCCCTATTTTTATTTGCTTGGATTGTTAATATATTAATGCAATATTTGATTTTTTTTATATTTTAATCAAGGGACAAGTGAGGAAACACAGGCTCTCATTGAGTGGCGGGTGGAAAATGAGAGCCTTTTTACAGGAAAGGGAAATTCCTGCAAGACTGGATGGGAGTAAGTACTGACTGCTTTTGCTGCTCCCTGTTTTCTAGGGAAGGATTAGAGGAGCACATCTTATGGTAACTAGCTATCAAAGTGACAGTGCAACATTCTTTTCCCTCAGGGACTTTGTTAGCTCTTCAGGCCTGGCCATAACAGCTAAGCAAGCACAAAAGAAATGGAACAATCTAAAGGCCAAATACAAGGTAATGATTTTTCTTTGTTTTTTGGTAATTAAATGTACTTTGCCATTTAATAATAGAGTAATTGTATCTGTGATAATATAGCAATTAATACATATTTTCAGGAGCTTAGGGACCCACCCACAGGCAAGGGAGTAGAGGAAGGTAGTCCGACTGTCGCCACCTGGCAGTGGTACAAAATGATGGATGCTGTGCTCCAGGGGCAGCACTCAATAAGTCCACCCCTGGTAGTTGCAGCAAACCTCACATCCACTGCAGGTGGTGCAGTCAGCACTCCGGCCTCGTCCCCTTCTACCAAAGTGTCGAGGAAGAGCCAGAGGAAGAGGCCCAGGGACAGCCAGGCTGTACTTCAGTTTCTAAAAGACCAGGCGGAAAGAGAGGAAGAGAGAGAGAGACAGGCGCTGGCTAGGGAGGAAGAGAGGGAGAGGGCAGCTACTGAAAGGGCAGACCGATATCTATCACTGTTTGAAAAACTTGTCGAAAAATTTTAAATAAAGCAATTTAAATCTCAATAATGAAGTGAGGTTTTTGCTGCATGTGTAACAGAGAATCTCTTTAGTCAAAGTAAAACATCATTTAAACAAGTGTAACAGTTACAATAACTTTTAACATTGGATTCAACCTATACAACCGTGAGCACACAAGCAAATATACAAAAAAGAACACTAATGTACACTATTTACAAGCTGAACAAATAAAGATGTATTTTAACTAATTAACTTAACTAATTAACACTAATTTGGAAAAAAAATATGATTTGAATTTACTTTTTTTTTTTAACCAACAGGAGGTTTTTTCTTTTGGCCTTAGCTGCCTACATATCTGTTTGAGCATGACTACATCTTACAAATGAAACCTTTTCCTAGATGTAGTCATGTTCAAACAGACATGCAGGCAGCTGTTCAGGAGCAGACACTCGTGCAGCAAGCCTGGCTCGGATACAAGCTCCTGAAAGCTCCCTGTCCACGCCTGTGCCTTCTGTTTCGGCTTCTGGTCCTGCTTGTGCCGCCTCCTCCTCGTCTCCTTCTTCTTGGCAGACGTCATCTGTTGCCACACAGATGTTGTGGAGGATGCAGCAAGCTCCCACAACTTTGGGAGCAAACAGAGGCCGGATCTCAAGGGCTCGCAAGAAAATGGAGCGCCAGCGTGTTTTGAGGATGCCAAAGGTACGCTCTATGATGTTTCTGGCCTTGGCATGGTGCCGATTGAACCTTTCTTCAACTTGAGCTTTAAAAGAAAGACAGTACACACTTTTATTCAGTGCTTATTAAACTTGCAGTTAGTGTAATAGGTAGAATTATAATATTGCATTTGTTTTCTTAAAGCTCTGCATGCGTCACAGTAACAGTTGTAGCACTACATGTGTTTGTAGGTGTAAAGAAAAGGGGAGTTATTTTCTTACTTGACACAGGCTGGCGATATGGGGTCATTATTGCCACTGGGTGCTTAAGGCAAGGGTATCCTCCATCTCCCAAGAGGAAGTAGCCTGCTGGTGGATACAGGGCCTGTTTGTACATTGGGGATCTTCGCAATACTAGTGCATCATGCACAGATCCGCAATTACCAATGTACACATCTAGGAACGCACCTCTGGAGTCACAGATGCCCTGCATCACGATAGAGGGAAACAGTTTCCTATTGATGTATAACCTCTTGTGTGGTTCCCCAGGTGGAAGAATGCGGATGTGGCATCCATCAATTGCACCAGCTGTGCAACAGAATGCCTCATTGCCAGCAAGGCGTGCAAAGCCTGCCCCAACCTCCTCCATCTCTTCTGCCTTTGGGAAATGAATGACGCGATGCAGAATTGTCATCATTTCCTCTATGACATTGTGGACAATCCTGCACACTGTTGCCACCGGCATGCTAAAGATGTCTGCTGTCACTCGGTATGAGGCTCCACAGGCCAGCCAGTAAATAGTCACTAGCACCTCAATTTCGTGGTTCCAGCCGTGTTGTTTTTCCCAGGGGAGCATTTGCACAAGCATGTTAATGCTTGCTCTTGACAGTCTGAAGGCTGGTTTTAGGTCAGCTCCAGTAAAGAAGATTGAAAGGATGGGGATACTGTAATTAATTTGTGTATATATTTTTGCTGGGCTTTTCCCCTGTTTTAAAAAAGAAAAAAGATACTTACAGTATTTAAACAGATATGATTCAGGTTTTTTATATATTTATTGAACAGTTACTGAAATATTTATTGTTATTTTTAGTATACGTAATGTCATGTTATGTTTACTTAAATTTGTGATTAAAACACAATATGAACTTCGATGGTTTTCTTAAGTGTGTATTTCTGACCATTTGCATGACATACAAATGTCCTGTTTGTGTTGTTAAGTTACTTGACAATACGCTTGTCTTTGGAGAGTAAAGCTTGTTTCAGTACTCCACAGTGATATTTTTGTTAAACTGTATAGCTTTATGTAGTATTGATCTACCACCATATGACATTATACACAGCAAATGCGACCTTTTCTCTAGATTTGGGAGTACATGCATAGAAACACCAGGCTATTAATTTTTTTTTTTTTAAATACCGAGTCAAGAAGGCACGCCATCAAGGCACGTCTCCTCTCCCTCATCTTCATCCTGGCTCTTCTCTCCCGGATCCGTCTTCTCAGTTGCGCTGCTTCGGTTTCAGCCTGAAGGTACAGAATGCCGGCAGCAACTGCGACAACCACCCGATCCATTTTTCCTTTTTTCTCTTTTCCTTTCCTTATCTTTTTACTGACCAGATCAACCACTGATACCACAAACTATTCCCGCGATTATTTCGCGCCAGTGGCTCTTTATATAGGCGCACATCTTGCTATAGTGCAGGTAAAGTAGTTAATAAAAATATTTTTCATGTATTATTTTTTTTCAATGAAAACACACAGAGAAACGTTTATATGTAATTTTATTTCATTCTTTATTGATAGTGGAGCAGCCGATCCAGCCTGGTGATGTTAGCCTGACCTGTGACATCATCAAGTACGCTGGTGTTCCAGTTGTACAAATCGCGAGTCTGTGCTTGCGTTCTCGGCGAGTCTGTACTACACTGTATATTTATTTTTACTGATTGAAAAACTGCCCAGTATTCAGTTTTGCTTTGTTTTTAATTGTTGTTGTGTGTATCCATTGAAGTGTAGATACTTACATATCCTGTCCTTTAAACATGGAAACTGATCTAGTATTGATGATGCCAAAATTCCTGAAGTTGGGCTGCAAGCAAAAACAGTTGCATTTAATAAAATTGGATAAACAAAAACTTTACTTTTCTGTAGATTTCTTGTAAAATAAACAAATACAAAGAGCAGAAGCTTTGAAAAAAAGAAAGAAACCAAACATTTTTAACTGATCCTCTTTGTTTTCATCACCCAGCGCACACACTTTAGGAGCTGCCACTGGAGTCATTTTACTTGGGCCAGCACAGGGCAGTGTCCCTGACGTGCTGACCAAGAAGCCCAATGTAAAATAAGTATCCAGACCCTCCATCTTTCATGTATGGATATGTGCTGGTGTTACTCAAGACTGGCAACCAAAGATATCCCCCTCAGGTGTACCTCACGGATGTTCTAAAGTTAAGTAGTTAAAGTTAAAACATTTTTAATGTTAATTTTAGAATAATTGAATATACTTGTGATGGCTGCAGTTACAGCCACACAATGGTAATGTCTACCAAATGTCAGTGTTACAATAGAGGTTTACACATAACACTACACTTACATTTTTCTTTCTTTAAATATAGGATTTAATTTACAGGGTAATAAAGAATTGGTTTTGGTTTAGAATTAATTTACTTATACAATCACATAATACTGTATTCTAAAATAAGTGTGCACATTTTAGTTTACACTGTTATGTATGTATGATTTAATCGTTCTTTGTTTTCTGAGTCACCTCACTGGCAGTTGCTCCCAGTCCCTTGGTTGATGAGCTAGGAGGTGGAGGACGGAGCAAGCATATATGGAGACCTGCAAATTGGGTCATACCACAATTCTGGTCCCCTCATCAGGTGGCTGTTTTTACTGCCCAACAGTAGTCAGCGGCAGCAACTAACAACAGCAGCAGACCAAACCTTGTCCCCCAAAGCCTGTGACAGCCGTGTTTGTGATTTTTGAAACCTACTGAGCTTTTTATATAGTGTGTAGATACATTTTCACTTGTAAATAGTATATTGTAAATAGACACTAAAACAGAAGGGGTGAGCTGCCTTATTGTTTTCTTGTACTGTTTTCTCCTGTTTATTTCAGTTAGGGAGTTAGGTGTAGCATGTGTCTTTTGTTTGGTTTTTGTTTTACATAGGGTTTTAGATAGCATCTCCTCTCCTGACTTAGCCTGTTTTGTTTGTTATTTTGGCCTTTGTTCACCCCGGAGCTTAGTTTTCAGTGTAGACAATCCGGTCTTTAAGTGATGACGTGATGAATCCTGCTTCCGGGCCCAAACTACTCTGCATTTAATAAGGCTTTTGTGTTTTTAACATGTTTTAATGCTTTGTATCTTGTTCTATTTAATCTCAAAAAGCCCCTAAAAACTATCAGTGATCACTGTCGGCCTCTCTCGGTTTTTATTACCGCTATTTATTTTAAAACTCAGTTTTTAAAACCTATTACCTAAGCATATTAATGACTAACCTCGTATTGTGGATGATTATCTCAGTTGTTCTCCTGGCTGAAGTTTGGTCTGTTTACAGCATCCTGCTATGCGATTGCATTTGTCCCTTTTATCGAGTGGAAAAAAGTTAGCGTTCATCCTCTAGCTTAACTGTTTATAATATGCTAACATAGCTGTGTCACTAGTGATTACGTAGCACATCGTTATATACCAGCTAGTCCAACTTCAGTAACCCTACAAACGTCGCTGCTGTTTATTTTCCTGTCTTCATTTATGTCGGACGTGATAGTGGAGCTGTACGTCTTAATTTGTTTCAGAAATCCCTCAGTCAGGACATGCTATATTATATTTAGATGGAAACTAGGAGCTAACTCCCTGCTAACTTCTAACTCCGTTGAATTTAATAAATTCTGTTTTCATGGATGCCTGGATCTTAAACTTAATTGTTACATCTGGTAGAGCAGCCACACCGATCATTTTATTTCAGATGAAAGAATTTAGACAGTTTTTCAACTCTCAGTGATCCCGCAGTGATCGTTTGACTTATGGACCTGCAGCGGAGTTTGGGCCCAGACCCGGATAAACCACCTTTCACTTAAGAAATTGGGTTTTTCTGTGTATGGTTTTGGGGACCAGGGCGGGGTCACTTCCTTTTTAACCCTTATGCTACGTTCCTGTAGGCTTGGGCCTAATATATGTTAGTTTTAGTTGGGTTTTGTGTGTTCTACACCTGTTTGTGTTTTTGTTGGCTGATCAGCCACTGTTTAAGTTTCCCCTTTGTCTTGTTTAGGTAGGTTAGTTTGTTACCAGCTTTTGAGAAGAGTTTTGTTACTTTGACCTGTTTTATGGTCCCAAGATTTAGAATTTTCTGTATAATTTAACCAAGTTTGTTTTAGGGTCAAATAAAAAAAAACTTTTTTTGCACTTTAACCTGTGCCTGACGTTCCTTCACTGCTTGGTCCATCACAATACTCAAAAGTTAAGAAGGATAACATTCTCATTTTTAATTTTCATTAAAGTGAATGTACATATATATAAGTTAAAAAATATATATAAGCAAGTATGATTGCACATTTTGTGTATCCTGGACCAATCATTCGGACAACTAAGTCGGTGACTTTCGTCTGTGAAGTAATGACAGGCTGCTTTCACCCAGTGACATAGAGTAGTTAGCACTGCCTCCATCTAAGTGAAGAGCAGATTAGCTGTATACTGAGCAGGGTCTGAATGCAGCTAACATTCTCAGCCCCTTTAACAACTTAGCCTTGTGTGTTGACTAAGAACTGAAAGGCTTAATACAAATGATATTTAGAATGCATTAAATTAGCGTTTTTATATTTTACTTTGATTACACCTAAACTTCGGAGTGGCGGACCTTAAAGCTGCAGAGGTCTAAGAGTGAGGATGGGAGATGGTGGCTAAATATTGGTGGTGGCAGTATAAATACTCATTTATGTCACGTTTTCATTAGTAGCAAGCGAGCTAAGCGCAGGAATGTGCATGGCCTTTGCGCCATCTAGTGAACGAGGGAAAAAGGGGGTCAAAGTATTAGCGCAATCTATCTTTTTTTAAAAAAACAATCTAAATGGGACCAATTATCATTGCCTTTAAATTTTAAAATGAAAAGATGTTATCAACATACATAATTTAGGTTAAATAATTAAATTAAATTAAATAGTTTAGATAGACTGTGTTCCTTTTTCTTTTTTTTTACCTTTTTCACACAAATGCAACACCCAATCTCATACTTTCTTTGTTCTTTATACAGTGATCTCTAAATAGTTTGTCAAACAGAGCAACCTCATCCTCATTTCAAATAATAACTTTAAAAGACGATATCAAGCATTTTTAAGTAGAAATAACTCTCTTCATCACAAGCTGGCTGGTGTTATCTGTTAAAAGACCTTTAATGAGTAGGTAAAGTTCTAGAATAAACCAATAAATTGTATTATAAAAAATAACCCTATGATTTTCAAACTGTTAGAATTCACTTTTCATTTACCATGTTTTATTTCATAGTAGTGGAGAAGTCCAGTGATATCTGATCAGGTCACAGTCTAGTTGAAAATGACAGTTTGTGAAGACTGATGTGAATTCTTCTGAGGCTTGTCTTCAACCCAAACAATTGGGTAAAATCTTGACCCAATATTTGATCAAAGCTGCCCAACCTATGACCCAGCAGAATTAGTCAAGCTGTGCAGTGAATTGAAGAACCCGGCACATCACCAACGCAACTCCCGAGTCATGACTTTTCTACGGCTTTTACCCAGAAGTTGAGTTATGAAAATAACCCAGCATTTTTTAGGGTGTAGTAGTATCACTTTGTCACTTAGGTTAGTTTCACGAATGGGCTCTATGCTCTATCACACCCACACACTGACACAGTGGGGGCCATTGTAAGTTCACTATCTGTTCATTAAACAGATAGTGAGACTCCTTCTGCTCATCAGGGATGTAAATCTTTAGGTGACAGCCAAGCAGAAAACAAGGTCATAATTCTGTCAGAGAGGGGGAAGGTTTTAAGGATGGGGCTGAAGGTGTAGCTCCCCCGTGAGATGGGCCAACATGTAAGAGTTGTGGAATGTTCTTTGTTTGAGAGTGTCTGTGTGGGACAGACACTGGGACCTGGAGAGCTGTGTGGAGTCAGCTGGAGACCTGCGTAGTCGTGGACTGTAAAACTGTTGTTGTGAATAAAAAATAACTGAGTTACAATATTCTGAAATTTACTAGGAAAAGTAACTATTGCATTACTTTAAAAAATGCTTAACCCTATGGGGTCCAAGGTATAATTGGCTGCTTTTGACTACTTTTTATTTGACCTCTGCATTTCACCTTTAAAAACGATTTACCTTGCCTTTTTTGGTATCAGTCTTTTCAACAGAACCTCACATGCCTAAATTTACAGTTATTGTTTCATTTTGACATACTGTATTAATACAATTGATCTAAAATTAGACAAAAAAAACCCCCATAAAATCAGAGTAGAAAAAAGTTGTTTTTTAACTGTAACAACCACAAACATGTTTAACGGATCATTTTTATAAGTTGAAATGCAAATATAATTTGTAAATTTTAAAAACCTATGCACAAGTTTCGCAAACAACAAAGTTATTTGCAGCTATTTACCTAAAAATGCAGCCAAGGAGGTTTTTTTTCTAACCATTTCAAACTATTTACAGAGCAATCAGGTGTTCTGCATCAATTAAGATGCCATGCAAATTATTTGTGCCACTCCAAAAAATCTGTCCACTATAAGATAAAAGAGAACATCATAAGCCTGATGCCTGCAGGCCTGACAGCAAGAGGTGTATCACTCCTCCTGTTTTCGACCTGGAGACAGCATTTGCACTTTAATCTGCCTTTGGTGGCTTTTTGTCAGCACCTGTGACATTCACTAGTCGCCTCATTGTTTTGACACACTCAACAATCCTATTGTCTACACTACACACTCCAAACATGCTAAACGTCACAAATATCTCACATCTCAAAACTCTCTCTCTCTCTCTCTCTCTCTCACCGCTGTCACTCCTAAAACTTCCCTCTCTTCCTAAACAACCAAATGTCATGTTGCCATATCATTTTTTGACATGTTAAATTTTTCCACCAATATGAAAATCATAAGCAGTGAGTGCTTGCTGGCGCTATCCTTAGACAGTAAACAGGACAAAAGTATTCAGGCAAAAACACCTCGTATATCTTTTTATCATGACTCTGGTTTTACTTGGCCCATCAACACAATTTTAAAACTGGTATATAGCGTCTAGTTGCCATGTCATCTTAAATTGGTCAGGTGATTGGTTCACCACGACTACTTTATTCTTCCTCAGCCAATCAGCAGCACTCGTGCGATTGATTCCCCCCCCCCCATGGCATGGATTCAACAAGGTGCTGGAAAAGTCCCAAAGATATTTTGGCCTATATGGGATCACACTGTTCCTGCAGATTCACATCCATGATGTGTGTCTCCCATTCCACCAAATTCCAAATATGATCTATGGAACTGCGATCTGGTGACTGTGGAGTCCATTTGAGTCATGTTCAAGAAACCATCCATAGGTCAAAATTTTGGTGTGGAAATTTTATTTATTTATTTATTTCAGTGGTGGAGAGAAGCTTCCATAGCTTCATATGCTAGATTTTGCCACCCTGTTTGATTTCCATGCCACCCTAAAAAAATTTCTCTTGATCTCGATTGGTTAAAGCTATTTTTGTTGGTGCCAATGGTGACAGTGACGCGGTATAACGCTGCAATAACTCAAATGTGGTCAAGGTTAACTTGGCAATAATGTAATTTCATGGGTGGTGCTGCGATGATAGCTCACATTAAACTTTAAAACTTTAGAATCTTCTGTTTGAGTCTTTTCAACCTCGTATAATTTTAGTTGTTTAGTCGTTTACACCGACTGTGTTATCTCACATCATATGACATCTAGAAATCAAAGGTCACTTTAGCCTTCTCGCCACTGTTTTACGACGCATTTAGTTTCTGGTAAACCTTGTGGGGTGAACCATAATCTTTAATCTATAGCTATATAGCACCTATCTTAAAAATAACTATGAAATCTGCTCTAAGTAACGTATAACCATAGAAAAATACAATATTTTCTACAAAAATATAAGAATTTGGGGGCAAGTTTTTACAGGAAGTCTTCTTTCTCTGCTTCACTTTCATTGGTTTTAACTACCAAGCAATGAGGAAGAGAAAAGGGTAATTTTAATATTGTTTTTGATGATCCAATAAGATGCCATCCAGAAGTCAAAATTTTGGAATAATAATTCAAAACTTTGATTAAGCTCTTCCTGGTAATTTTTTTTCTTTTGTTTCTTTTTTTTCAGTTGTAGAAACAAGCTGACACGTTTTCAGGTGCTAGGCTCACATATTCAAAATTTAAAAAGTTATATGAAAACTTCAAAACAATAACAAATTATTGGCCGTTTTGAAGACCACGAAGACCATTTCTCTCTGCATCTCAAGTTTTGGCATTCATAGGTCAAAATTTTGGGTCACAGTCTCAAAAAGAGTTATTAAATTCTGACTAAGCTCTGCCTGGAAATGTATTTATTTCATTGGTGGAAAGAAGCTTCCATAGTTTCATATGCTAGGATCAAACTTCAACAGTCAAAAGTGGTCACCACAGTTATAAGTAGAAACAAAATAATATATATATTTGAATCTCTTCGATCTTTAATATTATAGCACCTAATTTAACCATAACTGTGATTTATCTTCTTTGTGAATGGGTTTATTTATGATATATGCTGTAAATAAGGCATAACCATAGAAAAATACAAATAAAAATTCTGAAAATAAAAGGTTTGGGGCAACGTTTTATGAAAGTCTTCCTTCTCTTCTTCACTTTTAACTGCCAATCAATCCAGATGGTTCACAGTAATTTTAATGTTGTTTTTCACGATCTAAAAAATAAATTTTCTCTGCACTTCATAGAGCTTATATGTCAAACAATTAGTGTATGTTTGTGTGTTTGTGATCAGCACCATGTTCGTCTGGACTGGCCTTTAAAATATCCATTAGATAACCAAGCTGGCAAAAAAGTCATTGTAAATTGATTAGTAGACCAAAAGCTTGAAAAGTGGTCTTCCTGGTCATCATCTCTGGGCGTGACCTGCACTTAGCACAGTGCCTATATGAGGGGTGGTTACTGATTAAAACCACCAGTGGAGGACAATTGGCAGTTTTAAACCCAAAGATTTAGAGAACTACAGACTTGGCCACTTCTAACCTTCACTAACTTTCTTTTCTTGTTGTAAAGTTGTTTTTGATTTTTCCAATGGCTCAAAAATTCATCCTCCTGTCTGTCCTTTGGCTTGTTGTAGCCATTTTTGGTAAGTAGCCTGATTTTATTGCATCAACTTTAAAATCCTCATGTTTTTTTTTTTCAGTTTAATAGTGTATGATAAAGTGACAGGGTAGAGCGCATATTAAAAAAATTAAAACACCAGATAAACTTTAGAAGTGAAATATTCATTTTAATATAGTTGTTTTTTAATTTCAATGGGCTTTCATTTTAATTCAATCTGAACTATTATGTACACAGGTGGGGTCTAATAGGCTTTATATAAATAGCAGATAAATAGATTGTTTTATTTAAGAATTCCGTCATTCCTGATTCAAGATTACCACTGTAACAGAAAAATGGAGAGCTACCCATGAAATAAGATTGCCTGGATAAATGTCCTCCAATTGAAATGTCTCAAATTAGTTTGAATATGAGAATATTATTTTCATGATTAACAGTTACTAGTACCTTTCCCCTTATGTTTTGCTTCTGTACAAATTCTATACACTTGCCCAGGACTCATATGTTTGTAATAATTGTGTAACTTGAACAGCTTTCTTTTACAGCCATTGTGTATCTGGGCTAGTTTAGCACATACATAAGCAAATTTGACCAGTGTGTTCATGTCAACAGTCCGACAGTATTTCATTTTATTATTTTATGAACCTGTTGTTGTACCACATCCATTTCGCAGGCCACGATTAAGGAAGTCTCTTTGTTCACTTCAGATCCTGCAAACTGTTTAATGCTTTACATGTCGGAAAACCTAAATGATGGTTGAGTGAACTTTCCTAATTAAAAATAAAATCAGTAAATAATTAATGTATCTTCATGTTTTAGTTAGAGTTAGTTTTGTATTATCCATATAAATGTGAAATGGCATTTTTATCAGAAAAAAAAAAATTTCAGTGAGTTTGACACTGACACCCCCACAAACTACTTGTCCTTTTACTGCGTTTCATGCCTGCTCATATACTGCTTTAATAACTTTGATTGATTTTTTTCTGGCTTGTTTCCTGGGTATCGAATTTCAAAGTTATGAACAAAGTTTATCATGTACTAACTACTGCATTTAAACACACCTCTTAGCAACTTCTCCAGCAACAGGTGATTCAACCACTGCAACAACAGGTGATTCAACTACTGCAGCAACAACCGGGTCAACTATTGCAACAACAGGCGATTTAACTACTGCAACAACAGGCGATTCAACTACTGCAGCAACAACCGGGTCAACTACTGCAGCAACAACCGGGTCAACTATTGCAACAACAGGCGATTCAACTACTGCAACAACAGGCGATTCAACTACTGCAGAAACAGGCGATTCAACTACTGCAGCAACAGGCGTTTCAACTACTGCAACAACAGGCGATTCAACTACTGCAGCAACAACCGGGTCAACTACTGCAGCAACAACCGGGTCAACTATTGCAACAACAAGCGATTCAACTACTGCAACAACAGGCGATTCAACTACTGCAACAACAGGCGATTCAACTACTGCAGAAACAGGCGATTCAACTACTGCAACAACAGGCGATTCAACTACTACAGCAACAACCGGGTCAACTACTGCAGCAACAACCGGGTCAACTATTGCAACAACAGGCGATTTAACTACTGCAACAACAGGTGATTCAACTACTGCAGGAACAGGCGATTCAACTACTGCAGAAACAGGCGATTCAACTACTCCAGCAACAGGCGTTTCAACTACTGCAACAACAGGCGATTCAAATACTGCAACAACAGGCGATTCAACTACTGCAGCAACAACCGGGTCAACTACTGCAGCAACAACCGGGTCAACTATTGCAACAACAGGCGATTTAACTACTGCAACAACAGGCGATTCAACTACTGCAGCAACAACCGGGTCAACTACTGCAGCAACAACCGGGTCAACTATTGCAACAACAGGCGATTCAACTACTGCAACAACAGGCGATTCAACTACTGCAGAAACAGGCGATTCAACTACTGCAACAACAGGCGATTCAACTACTGCAGCAACAACCGGGTCAACTACTGCAGCAACAACCGGGTCAACTATTGCAACAACAGGCGATTCAACTACTGCAACAACAGGCGATTCAACTACTGCAGAAACAGGCGATTCAACTACTGCAACAACAGGCGATTCAACTACTGCAGCAACAACCGGGTCAACTATTGCAACAACAAGCGATTTAACTACTGCAACAACAGGCGATTCAACTACTACATCAACAGGCGATTCAACTACTGCAACAACAGGCGATTCAACTACTGCAGCAACAGGCGATTCAACTACTGCAACAACAGGTGTTTCAAATACTGCAACAACAGGCGATTCAACTACTCCAGCAACAGGCAATTCAATTACTGCAACAACAGGCGATTCAACTACTGCAACAACAGGCGATTCAACTACTGCAACAACAGGTGATTCAACTACTCCAGCAACAGGTGATTCAACTAGTACAACAGCAGGCGATTCAACTACTGCAACAATAGGCGATTCAACTACTGCAGCAACAGGTGATTCAACTACTCCAGCAACAGGTGATTCAACTAGTACAACAGCAGGCGATTCAACTACTGCAACAATAGGCGATTCAACTACTGCAGCAACAGGTGATTCAACTACTCCAGCAACAGGTGATTCAACTAGTACAACAGCAGGCGATTCAACTACTGCAGCAACAGGCGATTCAACTACTGCAACAACAGGCGATTCAACTACTGCAGGAACAGGCGATTCAACTACTGCAACAACAGGCGATTTTACTACTGCAACAACAGGCGATTCAAATACTGCAACAGCAGGCGATTCAACTACTGCAGCAACAGGCGATTCAACTACTGCAACAACAGGCGATTCAACTACTGCAGCAACAGGCGATTCAACTACTGCAGCAACAGGCGATTCAACTACTGCAACAAAAACAACTCCTTTCAAAGGTAATTTGATTGCTCTGGATCCAAATGTTCACAGGTTATACTGCTCACAGAGTGTTTCAAATTGTGTGTGTGTGTGTGTGTGTGTGTGTGTGTGTGTGTGTGTGTGTGTGTGTGTGCGGACCTGTTTTGTTTCTCACTTTAAAGATCCCTGCAATTCAAATCCCTGTGGCACTGGAAGCACCTGTGAGGTCCGTTATAATGACACATATGTATGCTTGTGCCTGGCTGGTGATTCCTACAACAATGTTTCAAACAGTTGTGAACGTTGTAAGTAATTTTTTTTGTGTGCCGCTATCAAGATTTTCTTTATTTAACGGTGACATAATGAAGATTGTACAGCAATATATAATTCTACGCCGGATGGAGGAAAATTAGTAGATCACTGAAGGACAGGTCGTTCAAAACAATATGTACCTTTTGAACTAGCTATCTCCCAATCAGTTTAGTCGGACATAAACAGTAGGTGAGTTCGGTAAACTGTTGGTAAACTGTTAGCCTGGCTTAACCACGTTAATACAATTTGTGAAACAACAAACTTTAATGCCAGTAATTAACATTTTAGATTTGGTTTACTTTATTCATGCAAAACTAAGTGCAATAAAGACAAGTGTGATTTGTTGTTCTTTTCCTGGTGTTTTTATCTGGGACTAACTTTAGACAGGTGAAGGGATATCCTCAAATATTCTTTTTGCCATGTGATAGCAAGTAAGATTTTATGTTAGCTACCCAGCTAACTTTCTGTCTTAATCTTAGTTACGTACCTGCTAGTTGTAGCTTCATATGTAACAGACAGACACTGTATGACACTGGGTTCAATCTTCCTCCAAACAGAAAGAAAATTATTCATATAAAGCATAATTGTATTAGATTTCAAGTTTCTTCTGATGATGCTTTCTGTTTTTAGCCAAAATTTTCCCTGGAAAACTTCAACTAAATAAAGAATTTAATGACAAAATGAGAGACCGCACATCAAAGGAATTTAAAGAAACTGCTGATATAATTATTGCTGAGGCAAGTAATCAGTTAGTACTCTCTATCAATAAATGTGTTTTTATGGACATTTTTTTGAAAAAGCACTTGACATTACAAGCTAAATTTAAGCTAAAGTTAAAAACAATGATATCTTATTCATCTTGACCAAAACATATTTTCTTTTGAAAACACAGCTTGATAACGTTTATAACGGGAAGAACGGTTACTTTGGATCTATAGTGCTGAAACTCCTGTAAGTCTCAGACTCACAACAACTTTTACCGTACCATTTTTCAGCCTATTTAACATCACAGAACACTAACATGGTATTATCATGAGTAAATCAAGATACAATCATCACTAAATGTGATTTTGCCTTTACAGGCCAAGCACCACTTCTAGGTCAAGGAATACGGCTTTGAAGGTCGATGCATTAGTAGACATCTCCTTCAAAGCCAGTTCTGAGATCAAAGAAGCTGACGTTATACAAACATTAAAAGAGTGTACGGACTGTAACGTGATTGGGAAGACCTTTGAGAGTAAGTTTATTACCTGTATTCTAGTGTGTTGTGTTTTATATCGATATATTTCTAGACTGATTTCTCACTGTATATATAGATTTATTTTCAAAAAGAATACAATTGACAAGATGTGTTTCAGAATTCAGAATCTTAAATGAAACTCTTTCACCCATCTATCAAAGATGATTTAGCTGTAATAAAAAAAAATGGATGTCACAATCAGGGCAGCTGCTGTCATTGCATATATTATAATCTTTAATTATAATTCAGTGAGTTATGATGTCCTGATGATAATATTTCTAAACTGAAGTCATGCTGTTAATTTCATTCAAGTGTTTATTTCATGGATTATTAGTGATTCATTTATTTCGCTGTTCTACATGTTATGAAACATGTCTTTGAGTACTGAGACTTTTTTCTCTCCTTCATTTAAAGCTACGGACCTGTGTGATGACAATCCCTGTGATGAAAAAAATACAAATTGCACATCAAGCGATGGAACTTTCAACTGTACTTGTAATGAAGGCTACAAGAAAACAAACTACAGTACTAGAATGTGCATTGGTAAGATGATTACCTGAGCAAGATAAGTAGTGTGTGTATGTGTGTCTGTGTGTGTCTTATGTAAGCAAACGACAAACTATCTCATTTTTTCTTTTTACAGCTACTTGTGCCCTTGGGGAAAAATTGAAGGATAATAAGTGCGTGAAGTAAGTACTCCTTCCCCTCCTGTATGTCTTCTATTGTTATAAAGTTTGTGTTAAAAAAAATCCTAGAATGAACCTTCTTGTTGTCTTGCAGATGCTCGTTTGGTTATTCTGGTTTTAACTGCTCAGAAAGTGAGTACACTGCATGTTTTTAAAGTGAAAGCGGAAACATGGTTACTTAATAACAGCTATTTAAAGAAAAAACTCACAAGATTAATGACAACACATGATACAATAGATATGAGGGCTATTCAAAAGCTAGAAAATGTAATAAACGTTTTTAAATAACTTGCCTTGATGTCCTCTTCATTGTGTTTTATTAGACTGGCAGCTCATTCTGGTAATCGTGGGTTCTTTGCTTGGAGGACTGCTGCTCATAGCCCTCATCCTTCTACCAGTAGTAGCTACCCCGTAAGTTTCTCAGCAATTCATTTATCCACTTTCTTGTCCTTCTAACTGTTATACATGTGAGAGAGTGTTTTCTCGCTTTGATTTAGGCTTTATTGTAGATGCAAATGCATTTAAAATCAAGAGAATTTGTTCATGTCTGACAGACACTGACAGACACAATAGTAAGTTATAATGCTTTTTTACTGCTGTGATTTCAGAAAATCAAACAAAATCTCCAAGAAGAGCAAAAGTGCAGAAATGGAAAAACCCTACACTAACCTGAGTTCTGCCTCACAACCGATGGCTAGCAATAAGTTTGGCCACAGCCAGGGAGTCTCATTTAATGGGTCAGCCAATGGCCATTCAGGTTTTCAGAATGGTGCAGTGCCCATGTTTCCACGAGCTGCCACCACCACCAACAGCTGGGATAACAGGACCAACCTGGAGATGAAACCAAGCAACGACCTACAAAAAGCCAATGGCCATTCAGGTTTTCAGAATGGTGCGGTACCCATGTTCCCACGAGCTGCCACCACCACCAACAGCTGGGATAACAGGACCAACCTGGAGATGAAACCAAGCAACGACCTACAAAAAGCCAATGGCCATTCAGGTTTTCAGAATGGTGCGGTACCCATGTTCCCACGAGCTGCCAACCCCACTAACAGCTGGGATAACAGGACCAACCTGGAGATGAAACCAATCAACGACCAACAAAAAGCCAATGGCCATTTAGGTTTTCAGAATGGTGCGGTACCCATGTTCCCACGAGCTGCCAACCCCACTAACAGCTGGGATAACAGGACCAACCTGGAGATGAAACCAATCAACGACCAACAAAAAGCCAATGGCCATTTAGGTTTTCAGAATGGTGCGGTACCCATGTTCCCACGAGCTGCCGCCACCACCAACAGCTGGGACAACAGGACCAACCTGGAGATGAAACCAAACAATGGCCAACAAAACTTTGGACATATGAACAGTGGCTCGGTGAGTATGTCTCTGTGTGTCCTAAGAAGTGATACGCTCATCAGGTTTTTTGGTTTCTTAAATTCACTCTCATTCTTTTTTGTCTGTAGTGAATACATGATGAACAAGAGGACATACGCCCATACGCTCAGGCTCGACCTCAGAACAACCCTTATGCCCAGAATCAACCCAAGATGAACCCGTATATTCAGAAACAAGGCCACAGCAACCGGCACTACACACATGATGATTGAAGACAATATTAGTAGTACAAAATCAGAAAGGCTCACTATACAATGACAGGTTTGTGTTTTTAAATGTATTTTATAATTACTGTATGTAATGAATCTTATGTAACTGACTACAGTACAAGCTGTCATAAACGAATCATGTTTGATTGTGACTACTTTATATCAAGTTGGTGGTATGATTTGGAGGACTGGTCTTATTTTTTTTTTCTGTTTTGGTTAATTGAAGTATGAGTTATTGAAGAGTTGTCTATTCAAACTGAACAAGAAACCTGGACACTCATGTCCAAATATAATGCGATAATGAGGAGCTGCTTAATATTGTTTGTTGTCTGATTAATGCTTCATTCATGTATAAGTTCACTTTTTTAGTGTAAATGTCTTAAAGTTTTGAAATGAACTTACATTTGATGTTTAATTCAGTTGTTATGAATGAGATGAGTTTCTTCTAATAAAATTATAAGAACCTGCATGTAGGATATATTAGCATCAAGCAATGAGGTTGAACAAGGATGTGTGTGTGTGTGTGTGTGTGTGTGTGTGTGTGTGTGTGTGTGTGTGTGTTTCAGTGACCTGGTCAGTTCGATTCCTGACCAAAGCGTCTGTATTGAGTAAGGGTCCCTAGACACCCCATGATAACCAAACTTACCTTGGATATGAGTGAGAGACGGATAACTGAAGCCATACTGGCTGGTTGAGATCTCTGTCCAGAAAAAGTGCATTTCAAGCAACAACAAAGACACAGCAAAGGACCCTCAAGCTCCGAGCTTGAAGAATAGACCGTCCACAGGGGTGAGAGGGGAATTTTTAAAAATATATATAAATAAACAAGCCCCTATTTTTAAAGGTCATTCACTCTGGTCCTTTAAATTCTCTTGCTTCTCTATCTATAAGTTGCAGATTGGATGATACCCTGTTTTGTATATACAGAGTGTATTTTACTTTGACTTCAATAACTGAATAAGTCAGTAATTTATAAGCAAAATAAATATATATTTTCCCAGTTTTGTGTTGTATCTTTTTATTAGCACTCATATAATAAATATAAGTATATTAGTGTTTAGTTTTTTTATACATTATATAGTAGCTAAATACACTAACCTGGTTTTGAAATAAAGGTTTTTTTTTTTTTCAATGATTCAGCTGAGAAGGCACATCTGACTCCTCTTATAGCATCAATGCTTTAGGAATAGTTGAACAATTTTAATCCATATTTATTTAATTTACACACAGATAAAGCATAATGGCACACACAATCCTGCAGAATTCATCATCAGTCTGTGAGAATTCTATTTGTAGTTTGTGTTTGTGTTTGTTTTTTTAACCACTGGAGGGCACCAGAGTGTAACAGTCACAATGGTGTGGTGTCTCTTTAATGTAACGTAAGTCGAGGGTTTATGATGTCATTAGTGTGCGCCACTGCCCTCTGTGTGATTTATGGGAGCAACGAGCTTGCACGCGAATACGTGTAGCGAGACGGACTTTGTATGTTTTACCCCTCCAGAAACCGTTTGCAACGCTACGGGTTGTATGAACACTGTCTGTCATGTTTGATAAGCAGCAGCCGTTCAAGCGGGCCTTGTATGGTTGATGAAGAGAATGTGCATTAAAGGTAGGGTTGCCAACTCCCTGAAAAATAAATAAGGGACACCTCGTGGCCAGGGCCGGGCAACCCAGTTGTCTTCACCCTTCCCAGTGTGGTGAATTTTGTAGCTCTTTTTTTGTGTGTGTGAAATTATTTTTTTAACCATTTGACTTGAATTTGATTTAAGTAGATGCATATTCTTTGTGATATGACCATATGGGAAACAAATGATCATTTAGCCATTTATTTTTAGCTCAAAATGACAACATTAACACAATAAAACAGGTCTCTTTCTTAAACAGAAGTCTGTCATGCTTAACTTTTGAGAATATAAGTAAATCTTTCTTTAAAAGAACTCTGTCCTGCTTAACTTAAAATTATATAAATTAATAGAAAACAATAGAACGAAAAACATTCTTGTAACAGTGCACATATAGTGCTTTTAGTACAATTGGCTTCAGTTGAGGTATTATTTCAGCTTTTCTAATGCTAATCAGCTGCTGCCGTTGGTAAACCCGCTTGTTCCCATGATTACGCATCATAACTCATCATCATTATTCATCTATGTATTACTTTTATGTATTAGTCATCTATTTGTTGTAATCATCTATCCTTGCAGTTGTTTATTACACAAAATAAATTATATTATCACACTTCTGATATTCACTGCACATGCCCATATTAACCTTAACCAGAGAGTTTAAAAAAACAAACCAGTGTTTACATACCATATCTGCTTTTGCCGTGGCCTGGTGGACAACAAATTGGTTAAGGGTTCCCCGAGCTTTCACGCCCCTCATGTTCTTCATGTGCCCACCATTAGAAGCATGCCTATGGAAAAAGTGCGCCGGCACACAGTGCAGTGCGCTTTATAGGTGTTGTCGTGCACTTTTCCAGCCAGGTGTTTTCCTTTTCTCATTTCTCCCTGTACTTATGCAGCCTTTTTTTCTTTCTCTGAGGGGAACAAACATTGCTGGTCTAATGCTGGGCTTACACTGTGCGATTTTTGGCCCATTTTGAGCCAATTTTTGAGTCGTGCGACCGATTTGGTGATCGGCCCGATTTTGGCCTTCATCGTGCATCGTGTAGTATACGTGGGGTAATGAGAATCGATTAACACCTCACGACCAGCTCCCAATCATCAATCGCTCGTGAGGGTGTCACCGCAGCCGCTCACACTGCTCACGTGCAAACACGTAAACGTCGGTGAAAAAGACGGAGCAGCACGGCTGTGCAGCGTGTGATCTGGACACAAGCGATGGAGGCACAACTTGTAGAACTTTGGAAAGCTCATCCGAGCCTTTTCGATGTGGCCTCACAAAATTATCATGACCACAACAACCGTGAAAATAGTTGGATTTACATTGCTGCTCAATCACAGCTGCCTGATCAATGTTTTTCATTAGCAATTTAGCAAAGTTGATGGTGGTGGTGTGCGTGTCTGTGTGAGTGAAAGGCACAGAGGGCGAGCGAGCGACAGATTTTCTGTTATAACCTTCATTTTATGGAGGCACAGTGTGAGCACTCAGGTCGCATCAGAGCATCGGGCGGTATAGTGTGAGACCCTGCATCGTGACCTACGAACTTATAACCCCTGCGAGTCAATCGTGCAGTTTGAGCAGGAGCTGAATAACATGACTGAAAAAATCGCACAGTGTACGCCCAGCTTTAGGTGTACTGTCGTCCGAGATTTGCACCGCAGTGTCGGCGTTTGTTTCCCTGTTGGCCATGCTTCTTGCTGTGGTCATCTGTTGTCTTCTGGTATTTTCTCCGTAAGCGACCTTTCCTCGACCAATGAGATAAGCAGTAATCTGAATTGTCATACTCAAATTGTCATAATTTCTGGTCTTACTCCCTCGAATCTTTCTGCTACTGAAATCCCCATAACTGACCACTTCCTCCTTTCATTTAACCTCACTCTCTGCTGCTCTTCTACCAAGCCAACCCGTCTCATCTCGTTCCGCAACATCAAGAACATTGATATGGACATTCTCACTACCAGTTTGGACAATGTTCAGATTCCAGACTTCTATTCCACTCCTGATGATTTGTTGTTATATTATAATAATTGTCTACGCACTGTCCTTGATTCTCTGGCTCCTGTAAAAACCCACACTGTTTCCTTCGCTCGCTCTGCTCCCTGGTTTACGTCTGACCTCCGAGCTTTGAAGGCCAAAGCTCGGCAGCTAGAGCGCAAATATAAGAAATCTGGTTTAACTGTTGATTCTGAAATCTATAAATACCATGTACTTCAGTATAAAGACTCCATCAGCAAGGCCAAACAAAGCTTCTACTCTGGTATTATCAACACTTTTGAGGGTAATGGAAGGACTCTGTTTTCAGTTTTTAACAAACTAATTCAACCCCCCAACGCTTTACCGCCACACTTCTATTCCTCTGAAACCTGCAACTCCTTGATGCTGTTCTGGACTACGAAAATCAATAACATCCACCAGCAACTCAGATCAAATGTTGTGTCTACCCTCTCTCCAGAACCTTTTCTCCTTTTTGAGCCATTTTCCACTTTTCATCTTCCTGATTTATCTGATATTTCCGAGTTCATATGTAAGTCAAAGCCTGCCACATGTCATCTTGACCCCATGCCCACGGGGCTTGTAAAATCCTGCCTCTCTTCTTTACTCCCACTCATCTCTGCTATCATTCACTCTTCTCTCACTACCGGTATCGTTCCCTCCTTATTGAAGACTGCTCTAGTTACTCCTATACTGAAAAAACCTTCTTTAGATCCCAACAACTTCAACAACCTCCGTCCGATTTCCAATCTAGCCTTCATTTCTAAAATACTCGAAAAAGTGGTTGCAGCTCAACTTCATTTACACCTGGTTAATAATAACATCTACGAGAGATTTCAATCTGGTTTTCGCTCATGTCACAGTACAGAAACTGCTTTACTTAAAGTCACTAACGATCTTCTAATCGGAGCTGACTCTGGTCTTCTCACTATTCTCGTCCTTTTAGATCTGAGCTCAGCCTTCGACACCATTTCTCACTCTGTACTTTAGTGCTGGGCGATATGGAAAAAATATTTATCACGATATGAATTATTTTATATCACGATAACGATATATATCACGATATACCACCTGACCTGTGGTCATCTGGAAAGTATGCAGTCTGTAAACAGCGAGTGGAGAGGGTGCAGTCTTTGTTTTGAGTTACTGTAAAGTATGTCGCAAATCCGGGTGCACGTAAAGCAGCACCATGTTGCAAAACCACAAGACAGTTTCTTTGTGAAAAATATCATTTTTTTATACTTTATTTTCTCTTGCATAAAGTTAAGAGCATGTATAGTGAGAAGACAACACTAATATATTTGCACAGGCTATTTAACCCTTTAAGACCTAACCAAGTCCGCCAGAGCTTATCTTTACATTCATTTATTTTGAGTGTCTTCATAGTTTTATTTTTGAGATACACAAATTTTTATATATAAATGAAAATAAATAAATGCAAATTTGCAAAAAACAGCATGTGCATCAAAATAAACTATTTCCAACAGTGTAATTTGACTTCTAAGCATCCGAGAAACGATACAGAAAAGCATAAAGTCAAACATGACTTTTAAAAACACCAACATAGACTTTGAAGCTTAAAAAACTACATTTTCCGCGAAAGTGACGTCACTTCCGGTTTCGGAGAGGTAATGGCGGACATGCGAGAGTTCGCGCTGACTTATATTCCAACATAGGAAGTGTTATGAACAGCTGATCGGATCGGCAAAGCCTGTTTCTGGAATATTATGTTTTTGTTGCTGCAAGTCTGGAATATTATTTTTTTGTTGCTGGAAGTGCTTTTTATGCAATTTTTGCAAAGCTATATGTGGAAGAAAACCGTGACCTAGGGCAAGCTAATGGAATAAGATGTAAGTACAACTCCTATGGCTTCATATGCAAAAAAAAACATTATTGCACTACCTTACGTGGTTACAGTTCTACAGGGATTTAAAAATAGTTAGGGAAAACGGAGTGTGCCTGCTCTGACCGGTTGTAAAGGGTTAATGATATATTTTATGTAATAATTTGTAAAATTCGGGTTAGAAACGATAGAAACGATAGAAGACAAATGGCACGATAGACACTTTTCTATCGTCCACACGATATATATCGTCATATCGCCCAGCACTACTGTACTTCTAAGCAGACTTTCTTCTCTCGGCATCTCTGACACACCCCTCGCCTGGTTTCAATCATATCTCCTCGACCGTTCCCAGTTTATTCAACTAAGATCATTCCGCTCTCGTCTATTCCCCGTCACCTCTGGTGTACCCCAAGGCTCAGTCTTAGGCCCTCTTCCCTTCATAATATACATCCTCCCTCTAGGTACCATTTTCCGCAAATTTGATCTCCAGTTTCACTGTTTTGCTGATGACACCCAGTTATACCTCTCTTGCAGACCTGACTCCTCCCTCCCACCTTCCTCCCTTTCAGAATGTCTATCTGAGCTAAAATCCTGGTTTAACTCTAATTTTTTAAAGCTCAATGAGGAAAAAACTGAGATCCTCCTTATTGGCACCAAATCCAACCTTTTAAAGGCGAACCATTTCTCACTCACCATCGATAACTCCACAGTTTTCCCTTCTCCTCAGGTTAAGAGCCTTGGTGTCATCCTAGACAGTTCACTTTCCTACAAATCTCACATCAATAATCTCACCCGTTCTGCCTACTTCCATTTACGCAATATTAACAGATTACTTCCTTCTCTTTCCACCCAGTCTACGTCCATTCTTGTCCACAGTCTTGTTACATCCCGTATTGACTATTGCAACTCTCTTCTGCATGGTCTCCCCCAAAAATCCCTCCATAAGCTTCAACTGGTTCAGAACTCTGCTGCTCGCATTATCACCAGAACCCCCTCCTACCACCACATCACCCCTGTTCTTCAGGAACTTCACTGGCTCCCTGTGAAATTCCGGATAATATTCAAACTTCTTCTGCTCACCTTCAAGGCCATTCATAACCTCACTCCTCCTTACCTTTCTGACCTGTTAACCACTACCTGTTCTGCCCGTTCACTTCGATCTTCCTCTTCTATCCAGCTTGCTGTACCTTCCTTCCGCCTCACCACCATGGGAAGCAGAGCTTTCAGCTGCTCTGCTCCCAGGCTGTGGAACTGCCTACCCCCAGAAATAAGAAACATTGGTTCTCTCCCCCAGTTTAAATCCCAACTCAAAACTCATCTGTTCAAATCTGCATATTCACTGTGAATCCACTGTTTGTTAATTTTATCTTGTGCTTTGTTTTATTGTTCTTGTTTTACCATTGTCTTACTATGTGTCTTCCTATTGTAAAGTGTCCTTGGGTGAATTGAAAGGCGCTCATAAATAAAATTTATTATTATTATTATTATTATAAGTGTGCTGTCAGCTCATTGGTCACAAAGCAGGAGAGGGGCTGGGAATTATGTTTTCAAACAAAGCGTTAATTCCATTAACATTTATAGACTACTTTTGATTCTCACTGTATTACGGGACAAAGTGCGTCCCTTATTAGCTCAATACGGGACGTGTACTTTTGTTTCTAAATACGGGACGATTACTTTTTTTAAGGGACGGTTGGCAACCCTAATTAAAGGATACGCTGTGGAATTCCCAGTACCAGTGTGATCGTGTCTTCTTCCTACTATCCTGCTAAGGTTTCTACCACCTCCTCTCGACCACTGAACACAACCCAACGTTACAAGAGTTTTACTGACAAACATTTTTGAAGCATCCATGCTACTCAGGAGTAAAGAAGTGTCATGCTTTGTGCAGCAACGGTATGTCAGCTTTCCTTTCCAGGCATGTTGTCTGTAGATGATAAGAAGAAGAAGAAACTTGTTTATCCAACATCCTGTAAACTCTGGGGTGGTTAGGATTATCCATGTTAATTCTCTCAACCACAGTTTCAAAAGTGTCCAGTTTGCAGCCAATCACAGTTTGTTGGTGTCACCAGCTCCTAGCAGACCACCACAAAGTACACACCACTAACCTTACCTGACTGATAGAAAATCTCCATAATTTTTGCTGCACATACTAAGGAATCTCTGCTTCCTGTTCCCTGTCTTGGTATTCAAGTTCAGTCTGTTGTTGATAAAGAAGCCCATCAACATCTTTATCCAGCATGTACATGGGTCATGTCGTCACTCTCTTCCTTCTGAAGACGATCTTATTCACACTCAGAAGAAGATAATTCCTCTCAGACCACTCCACAAAATCATCCACTAGTGATCTGGACTCCTCCTCCTGCCCATCACTAATACATCCAATCACTGTAGAATCAGAATCAAGAGTATTTCTGTAGCTGCTCTGAAAGTCTGAGGTATTCAAGATTAACAGTATAATGAAAAAACACTGTAATATAATTTATAATATAATTTAAAACAGCAACGAACAACAACAGAAAAACAGTAACTTTATGCACAGCACATGTACCAATGAGAAAACCACATGACTTCCTCATGAAACTTCAGAGACTGGAAACTAGGAAACACATCATTTATCTTGCAATGATTCAGAACCTGATGTTTCTACAGCTGGTAAATTCACTTGATTGGACATGATTTGGAAAGGCACATATATAATGTCACAGAGTTGATAGTGCAGATCAGAGCACAAACCAAGCCATTAGGTCCAAGGAAATGTCTGCAGACATCTGAGACAGAATTGTATTGAGGCACAGATTTGGGAAAGGGTACAGAAAAAAATTGTTTAGCATTGAAGGTCCCAGGGAGCACAGTTGCCTCCAACATGTATAAATGGAACCATCAGGACTCTTACTAGAGCCGCTGCCCAGCCAATCTGAACAAGTGTGGTAGAATTGCCTTAGTCACCACTGGGTAACCAAGAACCCAGTGGTTCTTGGTTAGGAGGTAACCAGTGGTTCTTGGTTACCTCCTGACAAGGCCCAATGGTTTTTGGTCAGTCCTATTTGTGTAACATTATAAAAGCACACAAGCTAAGGCAAGTTCAGAGGATTCAGCTGAATGTGAAGAACAAAATCTGAATGTAAAGAACTGAAGAGCCATTGACATCAAGGCAAATAAGCTCCTTACCATGGATGGAGGGTTTTGCCCTGAATCCAGCACCCCGAGGCTGTAGACTAAGTGGAATGAAGGAGGCTGAGGAGTAGAGAGTGTCAGAACCATGATCCAGCATGAAACAACAAATATCCATGAATACATCACTAAAAAAGACAGAATTTATGATGTGCTTACTAAATGCCTCAGGCAGCAGACCCAAGAAAAAGGGGAGCAAAAAGAGGAACCGTCATGGAAGACAGGCTCCTGCCCGGCATATACCACCGACAGATAGAAGAAGTAGCTGATATCAAGAAATCCTACCAGTGGCCTGACAAAGCTGGAGTGAAAGACAGCACAAAGGCACTTATCCTGGCAGAACAGGAACAATTTCTAAGCACAGGATTGGTAGAAGCACTTGTCTACTACACCAGGCGAGACCCAATATGCAGACTGTGCAGAAATGCCTGAGAGACAATTCAGCATCAGTGGAATATGCCTAATATGGTGGTTGTGAATGATCGAGCTAAGTTGCTGTGGGACTTTCAAATACAGACAAACAAACTGGTGATGGCTAATCAACAGGACTTAGTCATGGTAGACAAGCAGAAGAAGACGGCTGTAGTAATAGATGTAGCGATACCGAGTGATATCAACGTCAGGAAGAAGAAACACAAGAAGCTGGAGAAGTACCAAGGGCTGAGAGAGCAGCATGAGAAGATGAGGTGAAGGGAACAGTGGCAACAGTGGTCCCCATGGTAATCGGAGCACTCAGGGCTGTGGCCCTCAAGCTAGGCAAGTGGCTCCAGCCGATCCAAGAAATATATATCATATATACAGTACAGTGCAAAAGTTTTAGGCAGGTGAGAAAAAATGCTGTAAACAAAGAATGCTTTCAAAAATGGCAGTGTCAATCATTTATTTTCATCAATCAACAAAATACAGTGAATGAACAAAAGAGAAATCTAAATCGAATCAATATTTGGTGTGACCACCCTTTGCCTTCAAAACAGCAACAGTTCTTCTTGGTACACTTGCACACAGTTTTTGAAAGAACTTGGCTGGTAGGTTTTTCCAGCCAAACATCTTGGAGAACTAACTACAGATCTTGTGTGGATGTAGGCTTCTTCACATCCCTCTGTCTCTTCATGTAATCCCAGACACACTCGATGATATTGAGATCAGGGCTCTGTGAGAGCCATACCATCACTTCCAGGGGTTGTTGCTGCTGCAGAATATATTTGGGGCCAATAAACAATAATTCATATTTCTGAAAGCATTCTTTGTTTACAGCATTTTTCACATCTGCTATATATATATATTAGGGGTGCAACAATACTCGTATCGATATTGAACCGTTCGATACAGTGCTTTCGGTTCGGTACACATATGTATCGAACAATACAAAAATTTTAATTTATTTTATCAACTTTTCTTCTGACGATGCTGTCTGTGTTGAGAGCTCAGTGGATCTGCGTTCGACTTATCTGCCTAGGCTGCACTGTCGAGCGCAGATCCACTGAGCGCAGCGCAAGCTAGCGAGACAGAAGTTGCTTGTTGCAACATGGCAAATTGAACCTCCCCCACCCTCATTCAGATCTGGCGTTTGGAACTATTTTGGTCTTCATGTGAACTATGACCCTGAAGGTAAGCGCGTCATGGACAAAAGTAAAACAGTATGTCGGATGTGCCACGCAATGCTCAATTACATTGGTGGGAACTACTGCGTTAGCGCAGTTAGCTTGTTAACGTGTTGACGCCGTCCAGCCCCACTCACGGGGCGATCCGCGGTAGCTCGTTAACGGAGATTTGCCGTGTTGTGGCGTTAACGTCATTTCAACAAGATTAACGCTGACAGCACTAGTGGGAACACAATGAATATGACTGCACATTTACGCCGACATCATCCTAGTGCGAAGACAAGTGGAAGCAGACAAAAACAACAAGCACGCATGCTACAAACTTTACCCGAGTCATTTAGACCGCCGTTAGCACATGATTCTCCTTATGGGGACCTGATATGTTTAATATGCTGCTGAGAATATAGCCCAGAAGAAGCGTATAGTATAGCTTTTATTTTGGAAAGAGCCATTTCTCTGTAATAAACTCTCTTTTTCCAAAGATGAGTGATTTCTCGATCAGATAGATTTATTACTTTGCTGTATCAGCAACATTAAATTTAAAAACTGTACTTTTGAGTTAAAATATATATTTATAATTTTAATAAATGACAAATTAAAAAGGCATGAACAATTTTTTGTATCGAAAAATATCGAACCGTGACACCAAAGTATCGAACCGAACCGTGAATTTTGTGTATCGTTGCACCCCTAATATATATATATATATATATCACATCTGCTATACCATTTATCGCATGAGTTACGTTCTAAAAATAACCCGCGATAGGTGGAATCGGCGAAGTGGCCAACCTTATTTTTTACAATTATTATAGCTGTTTTAAGGCTGTAAAACCTCACTGTGCACTTAATACACTTTTCTCAGACAGGCATGAACATTTTCACACTTTTATCTCTTGTTTAAACACCCTCAAAGTTCAAACCTTCGTAGAAAAATAAGTCCAGTATTGTAGAATGAAACCATTGACACCCGCGGTTGGCTTTGACGGCGCAAAATGTTTTGTCGACATTGTTGTGTTTGTTGGGGAGAAAACTTACAAACATACAGCACTTCAGAGTCACAATGCTAGCGAACAAAGATTTATGTAAATTTGAAAAGCTGAACGCATTCTTTACTGTACAGAAGACACGGCACGAGATTGATTGACAATGGTCTACAGCCAATCAGGACCCAGAGCACAATGTGCTGTAAAATAAGAAAAAAAGAAAAAGCATCCAAAACTGCGCACCAAAAAATCCGCAAAACAGCGAGGCGGCGAAAGGTGTCATTTATAGCGAGGGACCACTATATACAGAGAAATATAAATACAAAATACTACTGTGGTCTGTGGCTCCACTGCAAGGGAGAGGTGGTACAGGCTCGATGGGTAGTTCTAGGGAGGCTAACGGAGCCTGGAGAGGTGTGTGGAGTCAGCTGGACAGCTGAGTAGTCGTAGACTATAAAACTCTGTTGTTGTGAATAAAAAATAAACGATAACAATTACGCTTACTAGTCTGTGTCTTTACTGTATTATGTCATTTTTTGACTATATTATGGCCACTGAGTATATATACATATATATATACACACACACACACATATGTCAATTTCTGTTATTTTGCCTTTTTTGCAACATGTGAGCAAGGCTTGAATCTTATACGTGGGATAGACTTAATTTGAAGCATACACCTGACAGAAACGGTTTTTTCACACAGACCTCTCAATCGTGCAGCATTTGATCATTTTATGTTTCTCCTGCAATGTGATCTTCATTTGTGCTATATAGCAATTGAGCAGAATTGCAGACATCAAGGCTGTATCTTTGAGTTATTGTTGTTTGTGTGTGCTGGAGTGGAGGGGGATTTAGCAAAGATGCTCTATTGAACTGAGATCTGGTGGAGCCCATTTGAGTCATGTTCAAGAAACAAGTTTGAGGTGATTTGAGCTTCATGAGATGGTGCGTCATCCTGCTGGAAACAGCCATTAGTAGATGTGTACACTGTGGTCATAAAGAAATGGACATGGACATCAAGAAGTCAGAATTATAAAATAAAAAACTAAAAGTAAGACCACTTTAAAAGAAAAAATAATTATTGGTTGCTTTGAAGATCAAGAAGACCATTTCTCTGCACTGCATCTCAGGTTTTTGCTTCCATAGGTCAAACATGGGAGTGGAAATTTATTTATTTATTTATGTATTTCAGTGGTGGAGAGAAGCTTCCATAGTTTCATATGCAAGATTTTGCCACTGTGAGATTATTATACTATCTTATGACACCTTATACTTGTAATCAAAGAATTGTTGAATCATTATACGGCTATAGGCCACATTATGCCTTGGATTAAAGATTGTGAAATCATTACACTGTTTTATGATGCATTATACTGCTGATTTATAAGAAATACTGTTTTTAGAGAATCATGGCCTTATTTGTCTGATTAGAAAGAACAGAACATACTGCACAAGAAGCCAAGGTCATAACTTAGGCTCACTGAGAGAGAAAGAATGTGGATGCTTAGGTTTTATGACTTTGGGGGTGGGCTGAAGTTATAAGAGTGTGAGAAACGGTCAGACACTTCGAGATCTGGCAGCACCCTCCTGTCCACATCTCCTGTCCGGACGTTTATGCTCAAAGTGTCGTATGGAATAATGAGAATTGTATGGAATAAAGAGATTGTTGATTGAGCATTTATACACCGAGTGTTGTTCTTCCTTCAGCCGAAAGATCAAAGAATTGGGGTATTTAACACCACCCTGTTTGATTTCCATGCCACCCTAAGAAAATTTCTCTAGATCCACCCCTGTTTAGGACTTTTAATTCAATTCAAGAAATGAATAGTTGGTTGATATGTTACTATAATAATTATTATTAATATTATTACTGACTTTTGGTTAAAACTATTTTTGTTTTGCATTGGTGCCCATGGTGACGGTAACATGGTGTAACACCACAATACTTCAAATGTGATCAAGGTTAACTTGGCAATGATTTCATGGGTGGTTCTGCGATGATAGCTCTCATTAAACTTTACAACGTTAGAATCTTCTGTTCAAGTCTTTTCAACCTCGTATAATTTTAGTTGTTTAGACGTTTACACTGACTGTGTTATCTCACATCATAGGACATCTAGACGCCAAAAATCAATTTAGCCTTCTCGCCACTGTTTTACGACCCGTCTAGTTTCCAGCACACCTTGTGGGGTGAACCATTTAATCTTTAGTTATATAGCACTTATTTCAAAAATAACTATGAAATCTGCTCTAAAAAAGGTATAACCACAGAAAAATAGAACATTTTCTTCAAAAATATAAGAATTTGGGGTAACTTTTTTCAGGAACTCTTCTTTCGCTGCTTCACTTTCCTTTGTTTTAACTAACAAGCAATGAGGAAGCGCAAAGGGTAATTTTAATATTGTTTTTGATGATCCAATAAGATGCCATCCAGAAGTCAAAATTATGAAATAGTAACTCAAAACTCTGATTAAGCTCTGCCTGGTAATTTTTTTTTTCTTGGGCATTTTCAGGTGTAGAAACAAGCTTCCATGTTTTCAGGTACTAGGCTCACATATTCAAAATTTAAAAGGTTGTATGAAAACTTCAAACAATAGCAAATTATTGGTTGTTTTGAAGACCAAGAAGACCATTTCTCTCTGCACTGCATCTCAAGTTATATTTTTTTATAGGTTAAAATTTTGGGTCACAGTCTCAAAATTTAGAGTTATTAAATTTTGACTAAGCTCTGCCTGTAAATTTATTTATTTCATTGGTGGGAAGAAGCTTCCATAGTTTAATATGTTAGGATCAAACAGTCAAAAGAGGTCATCACAGTTATAAGTAGAAACAAAAAATATATATTTGAAATTCTTCAATCTTTAATATTATAGCCCCTAATTTAACCATAACTGTAATTTACCTTCATTGTGTATGGGTTTATTTATGATATATGCTGTAAATAGGGCATAATCATAGAAAAATACAAATAAAAATTGTGAAAATAAAAGGTTTGGGGCAACTTTTTATGAAAGTCTTCCTTCTCTTCTTCACTTTGTTTGGTTTTAACTGCCAATCAATCCAGATGGTTCACAGTAATTTAAATGTTGTTTTGTGTGTGAATTGTATGTTTCTGTGTTTGTGATCAGCACCATGTTGGCCTGGACTGGCCTTTAAAATATCCATTAGATAAACCAGCTGGCATGGAAAATTGATAAGTAGACAAAAAGTTTGAAAAGTGGGCTTCCTGGTCATCATCTCTGGACGTGACCTGCACTTTAGCACAGTGCCTTTATGAGGGGTGGCTAATGACTAAAACCACCAGTGGAGGAATATTGGCAGTTTTAAACCCAAAGATTTAGAGAACTACAGACTTGGCCACTTCTGGCCTTCACTGACTTTTTTCCCTGTGGTAAAGTTGTTTTTGATTCTTCCAATGGCTCAAAAATTCATCCTCCTGTCTGTCCTTTGGTTAGTTGTAGCCATTTTTGATAAGTAGCCTGATTTTATTGCATCAACTTTAAAATCTTTATTTGTTCAGTGTAATAGTCTATGATAGAGTGACAGGGTAGAGCACATGTTAACAAATTAAAACATCAGATAAACTTTAGAGGTGAAATATTCATTTTAATATAGTTGTTTTTTTATTTCATTAGGCTTTCATTTTAATTCAATCTGAACTGTTATGCACTCGCTTGTTTCCTGGGTATCAAATTTCAAAGTTGTGAACAAAGGTTATCATATACTAACTACTGCATTTTAACACACCTCTTAGCAACTTCAACAAGAGCAGATAATCCTGAAAATTCAGGTTCAGGAGACGATGCAACTACCACAACACCAACAACTCCATTTAAAGGTAATTCGATTGCTCTGGATCCAAATGTTCACAGGTTGTACTGCTCACATAGTGTTTCAAATTTTGTGTGTGTGTGTGTGTGCACTTGTTTTGTTTCTCACTTTGAAGATCCCTGCAACCCAAATCCCTGTGGCACTGGAAGCACCTGTGAGGTCCGTCCTGACGACACATTTATATGCTTGTGCCTGGCGGGTGATTTCCACAACAGTGATTCAGAGAGTTGTGAATGTTGTAAGTATTTGTTTGTTTGTTGCAATGAAGTTTTTACTTTATGTGACAGTGACATAATGAAGATTATAGATAGATGCAATTTTTATTTCGAACATGCAAATATAACTGAAATAACAAGAGAAAAAAGAAAGACAAAAAAATCCTCAAGTTTTCATGTATACATCTATGTCTACAGAATGTGTGTGCTCGCTCCTATTATATAGTAACATATAATTCTACGTGGGATGTAGGAAGATTAGTAGATCACTGAAGGACAGGTCATTCAAAACAATATGTATCTTTTGAACTAGCTGTTTATCAGTTTAGTCAGACATGAAAAGTGAGTGAGTTCAGTTAACTGTTGGTAAACTGTTAGCTTGGCTTAACCAAGTTAATTCACTTGAAACAACAAAATTTAATGTCAGTAATTAACATTTTAGATTTGGTTTACTTTATCCATGCAAAACTAAGTGTAATAAAGACAAGTTGGATTTTTTGTTCTTTTCCTGGTGTTTTTATCTGGGACTAACTTTAGACAGGTGAAGGGACATCCTCAAATATTCTTGTTGCCATGTGATAGCAGATAAGATTTTATGTTAGCTACCCAGCTAGCTTTCTGTCTTAATCTTAGTTACGTACCTGCTAGTTGTAGCTTAATATGTAACAGACAGACACTGTATGACACTGGGCTCAATCTTCCTCCAATCAGAAAGAAAATTATACATATAAAGCATAATTGTATTAGTTTTCAAGTTTCTTCTGATGATATTTTATTGTTTTTAGCCAAAGTTTTCCCTGGAAAACTTCAACTAAATAAAGAATTTAATGACAAAATGACAGGCCACGCATCAAAGGAATTTAAAGAAACTGCAGATATAATTATTGCTGATGTAAGTAATCAGTTAGTACTCTCTATCAATAAATGTGTCTTTATAGACATTTTTTTTAAAAATGCATTTAAACATTACAAGCTAAATTGAAGCTAAAGTTAAAAACAATTATATCTTATTCATCTTGACCAAAACATATTTTCTTTTGAAAACACAGCTGGATAAAGTTTATAGAGGGAAGGACGGTTACTTTGGATCTATAGTGCTGAAACTCCTGTAAGTCTCACACTGACAACAGCTATTATCATACCGTCTTTTAGCCTATTTCACATCACAGAACACTAACATGGAATTATCCTGAGTAAATACAGGATACAGTCATCACTAAATGTGATTTTGCCTTTACAGGCCAAGAACAACTTCTAGGCTTTGAAGGTCGATGCATCAGTAGACATCACCTTCAAAGCCAGTTCTGAGATCAAAGAAGATGAAGTTGTACAAAAATTAAAAGGGTGTACGGACTGTAACGTGATTGTGAATACCTATGAGAGTAAGTTTATTACCTGTATTCTAGTGTGTTGTGTCGTTTCCACTATTTCCACCATCTGTCAAAGACAATTTAGCTGTAATAAAAATATAATGGATGTCACAATCAGGGCAGCTGCTGTCATTGCATATATTCTAATCTTTGCATTTATAATTCAGTGAGTTATGATGTTCTGATGATCATGATATTTCTAAACTGAAGTCATGCTGTTAATTTCAGTTCAGGGTTCATTCCATCACATTTTAGTGATTCATTTATTTTACTGTTGTACATGTTGTGAAACATGTCTTTGAGTACTGAGACTTTTTTTCTCTCCATCATTTAAAGCTACGGACCTGTGTGATGACACTCACTGTGATCAAGAGTTGGAACTTTCACCTGTATTTGTAATGAAGGCTACAAGAAAACAGTACTACAGTACTAGAATGTGCATTGGTAAGATTGATTGATTTCCTAAGCAAGATAAGTGGCGTGTGTGTCTGTGTGTGTCTTATGTAAGCAAACGACAAACTGTGTCAATTTTTCTTTTTTACAGCTTGTCCCCTTGGGGAAAAATTGAAGGATAAAAAGTGTGTGAAGTCAGTACTCCTCCCCCTCCTGTATGTCTTCTATTGTTATAAAGTTTGCGTTAGACATATCCTAGAATCAACCTTCTTCTTGTCTTCCAGATGCTCGTTTGGTTATTCTGGTTTTAACTGCTCAGAAAGTGAGTACACTGCATGTTTTTAAAGTGAAAGCAGAAACATGGTTACTTAATGACAGCTATTTAAAGAAAAAACTCACAAGATTAATGGCAGCACATGATACAATAGATAGAAAGGTTATCCAAAAGCTGGAAAATGTGATAAAAGTTTATGTCCTCTTCATTGTGTTTTATTAGACTGGCAGCTCATTCTGGTAATCGTGGGCTCTGTGCTTGGAGGACTGCTGCTCATAGCCATCATCCTCATCAGTTTCTTACCAACTCATTCATCCACTTTCATGTCATTCTAACCGTTATACATGTGAGAAAGTGTTTTCTCGCTTTCATTTAAGCTTTATTTTAGATGCAAATGCATTTAAAATCAAGAGAATTTGTTCATGTCTGACAGACAAAATAGTGAATTGTAATATTATTTTACTGCTGTGATTTCAGAAAATCAAAAAAAATTTCCAAGAAGTACAAAAGCCTCTTATAATCTTTGTTGTTTAGCCCCGACTGTGTTATCTCACAACACATGACATCTAAAAATCAAAGGTCACTTTAGCCTTCACTGTTTTACAACCCGCCTAGTTTCCCACACACCTTATGTGTGGGGTGAACCATCTAATAGAGCAACGATTTCAAATGTTTTGTTAGTAATCACATTGGATTTCATGAGCATATTTTCTTTTGTGGTGTTGTGTGAGCGTACCTGTGTTTTAATGGGGATAGTGAAGACGCTTAAAGAGGGTTAAATAAAGACTGACCAAGTGTCATAAATTAATAAAATGACTGGGCAGGAACGTTATCTTTGTTCCTCAAATTTGTTATTGCCCCTATCAGTAACAGATAAAGTCTGAAGTTGAGAGAAAATGAGCTGAACATTGCAGTGCCACATAAATATTGAAGCACTGTTTCTTTTGGTCTTTTGGTTTTTGTTGTGATGCACACATTTGAAAGCATCAGCTATGTGGAGATAAGTTCAGCAAGAAAAAAAGAAGCATGTGTGGCGTCGCTCACAGCAACTGTGACGTGTTTTATGTTGCACAATGATAATAACCTCCATGGGTAGCTGTTCCACTGTAAATCAAACTCTATTAGATGGTACAAAGGACACAAACTCAAGTTGGCATTTGATCTTTGATAAGATTTCATGTGTACGTGTACTTCTTCCCTATTTTCCTTCTATTTCCTCCTTCCCTTCTATTTTGCTGATATTGGTCTTAGCACCAGTATTAAATGTTTAAAAACATATTAGTATTTATTTATTGTTGTCAAAATTTCAAGTTGGCTTAGGTGGTGGAAAAAAGCTTCCGTAATTTCCTATGGAAGCTCTAGTTTTTAAGAAAATTTTCTTTTAATCTCTTCAGTCTTTTCCTGTATAGCACGTAATGTAACCATAACTATGATCTACCTAAGATAAATGTTTTTACAAAAATAAAACCAAATAAAATAATCAATTAAGGATAAGTGATCCTTTTTTAATTTAAGCAAATCATTTTATAAATAATCTTTAATCTTTAGTTATATAACACTTAGTTTACCTATAACTATGAAATCCTCAAAAATATAACCAGGCTAAATTTTGGGGCAGCTTTTTACAGGAAGTCTTCTCTCTGCTTCACTTTCTTTGGTTTTAACTAACAAGCAGTGAGGACGAGCAAAGGGTAGCTTTAATATTGTTTTTGATGATCCAATAAGATGCCATCCAGAAGTCCAAATTTTGAAAAAATATCTCAAAACTCTGATTAAACTCTGCCTGGTAATTTTCTTCTTTCTTTTTTTCAGTGGTAGAAAGAAGCTTCCATAGTTTCATATACTGGGATCAAACTTCAGCTATGAAAAGAGATCACCACAGTTATAAGTACAAACAAAAATGTATATATTTGAATATCTTGTCAATCATGTGTTTACTATTATAGCACCTCATTTAACCATAACTGTGATTTATCTTCATTGTGAATGGGTTTAGTTTTGATATATGCTGTAAATAAGGCATAAGCATGCAAAAATATAAAAAAGAATTCTGAAAACTTTTTATGAAAGTCTTCCTTCTCTATACTTTGTTTGGTTTTAACTGCCAATAAGTCCAGATGGTCCACAGTAATTTTAATGTCGTTTTTCATGATCTAAAAGAATAATTTTTCTCTGCACTTCATAGAGCTCATATGGTAAACAATAGTGTGTGAATTTTATGTTTGTGATCAGCGCCATGTTGGTCTGGACTGGCCTTTAAAGTATCATTAGATAACCCAGCTGGCAAAAAAGTCATGGAAAATTGATTAGTAGATAAAAGGCTTGAAAAGTGGGCTTCCTGGTCATCGTCTCTGGGCGTGACCTGCACTTAGCACACTAAAGGAGGAGTGGCTGCTGATTAAAACCGCCAGTGGAGGACAACTGGCAGATTTAAGCTTAAAGATTTAGAGAACTACAGACTTGGCCACTTCTGGCCTTCACTGACTCTCTTTCCTGTTGTAAAGTTGTTTTTGATTCTTCCAATGGCTCAAAAATTCATCCTCCTGTCTGTCCTTTGGCTTGTTGTAGCCATTTTTGGTAAGTAGCCTGATTTTATTGCATCAACTTTAAAATCTTTATTTTTTCAGTTTAATAGTCTATGATAGAGTGACAGGGTAGAGCACATGTTAACAAATTAAAACATCAGATAAACTTTAGAGGTGAAATATTCATTTTAATATAGTTGGTTTTTTTTAAATATTTAATTAAGCTTTTCATTCAGTCTAAACTGTTATGCACACAGGTGGGGTTTTAATAGGCTTTACATAAATAGTAGATAAATAGATAATTATACTGAAGACTTCACAGTCATTCCTGATCCAAGATTACGGCTGTAACAGCAAAATGGAGCGCTACCCATGACGTAAGACTGCCTGGATAAATGTCCTCCAATCAAAATATCTCAAATTAGTTTGAATATGAGAATATTATTTTCATGATTAACAGTTACTACTTCTTTTTCTCTTTTGTTTTGCTTCCATACAAATTGTATACACTTGCCCGGGACTCATATGTTTGTAATAATTGTGTAACTTGCACAACTTTCTTTTGCAACCATTGTGTATCTGGGCTGGTTTAGCACAAATTTGACCAGTGTGTCCGTGTCAACAGTCCGACATTAATTACCATTTTATTATTTTATGAGCCTGTTGTTATACCTTGGTCCTTTTGGCAAGGCCACGATCAAGGAAGTCTCTTTGTTCACTTCAAATCCTGCAAACTGTTTAATGCTTTACATGTCTGAAACCTAAATGATGGCTGAGTGAACTTTATGTTCTCCATGCAGAGCCTGTGTCACTGCTGATGCTCTCTTAATGAGACTGAGAAATGATCCAATTTAACTCTTTGTTTCCTAATTAAAAATAAAATCAGTAAATAATAAATTTCTTGTATCTTTGTGTTTTAGTAAGAGTTAGTTAGTTTTGTATTATCCATATAAATGTGAATTTTTTTTCTGAATTTTTTTTATTCAGTGAATTTGACACTGACACCTCCACAAACTACATTTTTCTTTTTCTCCTGTGTTTCAAGCTTACTCATATAGTGGATAATCCTGCTTTAATAACTTTGATAGATTTTTATTCTCTGGCTTGTTTCCTGGGTATCGAATTTCAAAGTTGTGAACAAAGGTTATCATGTACTAACTGCTGCGTTTTAACTCTTAACTTCAGCAAGAGCACAAGGACAAACTGGCAGTCCAGCTACTGCATTAACAGCTGAAGTGACAACAGGCGAAGTGACAACAGGCGATGTGACAACAGGCGATGTGACAACAGGCGATGCAACTACTGCAACACTAACAACTTCATTTAAAGGTAATTCAATTCCTCTTAATCCAGATATTTACAGGTTATACTGCTCATACCTTGATACAAATTGGTGTATCAAGGTATACCCCCCCCCCCCCCACACACACACACACACACACACACACTTACACTTGTTTTGTTTCTGACTTTGAAGATCCCTGCGATTCAAGTCCCTGTGGCACTGGAAGCACCTGTGAGGCCCGTTTTGAAGATGATTATGTATGCTTGTGCCTTCCTGGTGATTCCTACAACAATGTTTTAAACAGTTGTGAACGCTGTAAGTATTTGTTTGTGCACTGCTATGAAGATTTTACTTTATTTAACAGTGACATAATGAAGATTATACAGCAATATATAACACTATGTGGGATGGAGGAAGATTAGTAGATCACTGAAGGACAGGTCAAAACAATAGGTACCTTTTGAAATAGCTCCCAATTAGTGATAATATTATGTTAGTAATTAACATTTTAGGTTTGGTTTACTTTATCCATGCAAAAAGAAAGTGTTAGAATGATAAACTGGATTTTGTTTTTTGTTTTTCTGGGGTTTATGTCTGGGACTAACCCAGCTAGCTTCCTGTCTTAATCTTAGTTAAGTACCTGCAATTTGTAGCTTCATATTTAACAGACAGTGGGATCAATCTTCTTCCTATCAGCAAGAATATTATACATATAAAGTCTAATTTATTAGTTTTTAAGTTTCTTCTGGTGATATTTTTTTGTTTTCAGCCAAAGTTTTCCCTGGAAAACTTCAAGTGAAAAAAGCATTTAAAGCAGAAATGACAGACCCCACATCAAAGGAATTTAAAGAAACTGCCTTTGAAATTATTGCTGAGGTAAGTAATCGGTTAGTACTCTCTATCAATAAATGTGGCTTTATGGACATTTTTTGAGAATAAAGTTGGCATCACAAGCTAAATTTAAGCTAAAGTAAAAAACAATTATATCTTACTCATCTTTACCAAAACATATTTTCTTGTGAAAACACAGCTGGACAGAGTTTATGGAGAGACGAAGGGTTACTCCAGATCTGTAGTGCTGGAACTCCTGTAAGTCTCAGACTGACAACAGTTTTTACTTTACCATTTTTCAGCCTATTTTGAATCACTGTACACTAACATGGTTTTATCCTGAGTAAATAAAGGATGCAATGATCACTAAACAAATTTCCCACGTGTGGGACTAATAAAGGTTATCTTATCTTAAATGTGATTTCTGTCTTTATAGGTCAAGTAACAATGCTGTGTCAAAGGCAGACCCAGAGGTCATTGCAGTAGTACAGATCATCTTCGAAGCCAGTTCTGAAATCAAAGAAGCTGATGTTAAAAAGCAGTTTGATGACAATAAATGCACAGAATGTGTGCTGAGTGACACATCCTTTGAACGTAAGTTTGTTACCTGTATTCTAGCACTTGTTGTTTCAGTCACTTTTATGTCGACATGTATCTAGAATAAGACTAACAGTAGATATAGATTTGTTTTCAGAAAGAATATAACTGACAAGATGTGTTTCAGAATCCTTTATACTATATCTATACTTTTACCTGAAATGAACTGTTTCACCCATCTGTTAAAGATGATTTAGTTGTAATAAAAATATAATGGATGTCACAATCAGGGCAGCTGCTGCCATTGCATATATTATAATCTTTGCATTTATAATTCAGTGAGTTATGATGTCCTGATGATCATGATATTTCTAAGATGAAGTCATGCTGTTAATTTCAGTCCAGGGTTTATTTCATGGGATGTTAGTGATTCATTTATGTTACTGTTGTACATGTTATGAAACATGTCTTTGAGTACTGAGACTTTTTTTCTCCCCTTCATTTACAGCTACGGACCTGTGTGCTCACAATGCCTGTGATAAAGAAACTACAAATTGCACACCAGGTGATGGAACTTACGAGTGTACCTGTAAGGAAGGCTACATGCAAACAGACTATACTATTAGAATGTGCATTGGTAAGACAATTTACCGAGCAAGATAAGTGGTGCGTGTGTGTCTTATGTAAACAAACTACAAACTGTTTCAATTTTGGGTTTTTTTTACAGCTTGTCCCCTTGGGGAAAAATTGATTGAGGATAATACGTGTGTGAAGTAAGTACTCCTCCCTCTCTTATATGTCTTCTATTGATGCAAGTGTAAGGAGTTTTTTTGTTTTGTTTTTATTTTTTAAATCTGTAAAAAAAAAACCTTCTTCTTGTCTTGCAGATGCTCGTTTGGTTATTCTGGTTTTAACTGCTCAGAAAGTGAGTATACTGCATGTTTTTAAAAGTGAATGACAGCTATTTAAAGAAAAAACTCACAAGATTAATGACAACATATGATAAAAATAGATAGACAGGTTATTCAAAAGCTGAAAAATGTCACAAAAGTTTTTAAATAACATGTCTTGATGTCCTCTTCATTGTGTCTTATTAGACTGGAAGCTCATTCTGGTAATCGTGGGCTCTGTGCTTGGAGGACTGCTGCTCATAGCCATCATCCTTCTACCAGTAGTAGCTACCCAGTAAGTTTCTTACCAATTCATTCGCCCCCATAAATGTGAGAAAGTGTTTTTCTCATTTTGATTTAGGCTTGATTGTAGATGCAAATGCATTTAAAATCAAGAGAATTTGTTCATGTCTGACAGACACTGACAGATACAATAATGAACTATAATGTTTATCTTGCTGTGATTTCAGAAAATCAAACAAAAGCTTCAAGAAGCACAAAAGTGCAGAAAATGAAAAACCCTACACTGGCCTGAGTTCTGCCGCACAACCAATGGCTAGCAACAAGTTTGGCCACAGCCAGGGAGTCTCATTTAACAGGTCAGCCAATGGCCATTCAGGTGTTCAGAATGGTGCGGTGCCCATGTTCCCACGAGCTGCCAACCCCACCAATAGCATGGATAACAGGACCAACCTGGAGATGAATCCAAGCAACGGCCGACAAAACTTTGGTCATATGAACAGTGGCTCAGTGAGTATGCCTCCGTGTGTCCTAAGAAGTGATACGTTAATCAGGCTTTTTGGTTTTTTAGTGTTTGACGTTAAATTTACTCTCGTTCTTTTTTTCTCTGTAGCGGATATATGATGAACCAGAGGACATACGGCCATACGCTCAGACTCGACCTCAGAGCAACCCTTATGCCCAGAATCAACCCAGGATGAACCCGTATACTCAGAACCAAGGCCACAGCAACCCGCAATACACACACGATGATGGAAGACGCTACTATTAGTACAACATCAGAAAGGCTTACTATGCAATGACATTTTTGCAGTTTTTTTTTTAAATTTGTTTTATAATTCCTGTATGTAATGGATCTTATTGAATCTTATGTGACTGACTACAGTACAAGCTGTCATAAACCAATCTTGTCTGATCGTGACTACTTTATATCAAGTTGGAGACATGATTTCGAGGATTGGTCTCATTTTTTATCTGTTTTGGTTAAATGAATTATGAATTATTAAGAGTTGTCTATTCAAACTGAATGAAAAATCTGGACACTCATGTCCAAATATAATGCAATAATGAGGAGCTGCTTATTATTGTTCCTTTGTCCGATTAATGCGTCATTCATCTATGAATTCACTAAATATGTTAAATTTTGTAATGAACTGAAATTTGTTGTTTAATTCAGTTTTTTGCGAATGAGATGAGTTTATTCTAATAAAATTATAAGAACCTGTATGTAGGATGCATTAGCATCAAGTTGTGGGGTTGCACATCTGTGTGTGTGTCTAAAAAAAGGAAACTCAAAGATGTAGCCTTGATGTCAAACCCAGTCACTTAAATTCCTAACCAGACTTTATGTACTGAGTAAGGGTCCCTCCACTACACCCCATGATAACCCAGGTCACCTTGGACATGAGTGAGAGATGGATAACTGAAGGCAACTCAGACATCGTCTGGATTAACGAGGTCAGCGTCAGGTGTGGAGATCTCTGTCAAGAAAAACGCATTCCTAGGAACACCAAAGGTACTGCACAGGACCCTCAAGCTCCAAGCTTGAAGAATAGACCGTCCATAGGGGTGAGAGGGGAATTTGAAATTTCTTTTTAATGTACATATAAATAAACAAGTCCCTATAAACCATTCACACTGATCATTTAAATTGATCTTGCTACTCTATAAATTGCAGATTGGATGGTATCCTATTTTGTATATACAGAGTGTATTTTATCTTTGACTTCAGTAATTGATTAAAGTCAGTAATTGACAAGCAAAATAAATATATATTTTCTCAGTTTTGTGTTGTATCTTTTTATTATCACTCATATAATAAATATAAGTATATTAGTGTTTAGTTTATTTTATACATTATATAGTAGCTAAATACACCAACCAACGTGGACGATCGTGGCTCAAGAGTTGGGAGTTCACCTTGTAATCGGAAGGTTGCCTGGTGGATGACTGGATGTGTAAAGCGCTTTGGGGTCCTTAGGGAATAGTAAAGTGCTATACAAATACAGGCCATTTACCATTTACCAAACAGGTTTTGAAATAAAGGTGGGGTTTTTTTTTTCAGCGATTCAGCTGAGAAGGCACATCTGACTCCTCTTATAGCATCGATGCTTTAGGAGCATCGATGCTATAGTTGAATAATTTTAATCTCTATTTATTTAATTTACACACAGATAAAGCATAATGGCACACACAATTTTCCCGCAGAATTCATCGTCTATCTGTGAGAATTCTATTTGTAGTTCGTGTTTGTTTTTTTAACCACTGGAGGGCACCAGAGTTTTACTGATAAACATTTTTGAAGCATCGGTGCTACTCAGGAAGTAGAGAAGTGTCATGCTTTGTGCATCCACAGGATGTCAGCTTTCCTTTCCAGGCATGTCGTTTGTAGATGATAAGAAGAAGAAGAAAAAACTTGTTTATCGAATATCCTGTAAACTCTGGGGTGGTTAGGATTATCCATGTTAATTCTCTCAACCACAGTTTCAAAAGTGTCCAGTTTGCAGCCAATCACAGTGTGTTGGTGTCACCAGCTCCTAGCAGACCACCACAAAGTACACACCACTAACCTTACCTGACTGATAGAAAATATCCATAATTTTTGCTGCACATACTAAGGAATCTCTGCTTCCTGTGGAAATTGAGCCTGTTCCCTGTCTTGGTATTCAAGTTCAGTCTGTTGTTGATAAAGAAGCCCAGATACTTGTATTCCTCTATCACATCAACATCTTCATCCAGCATGTACATGGATCACGTCGCCACAATCTTCCTTTTGAAGACGATCTTATTCACACTCAGAAGAAGATAATTCCTCCCAGACCACTCCACAAAATCATCCACTAGTGATCTGGACTCCTCCTCCTACCCATCACTAATACATCCAAGCACTGTAGAATCAGAATTAGAGTATTTCTGTGGCTGCACTGAAAGTTTGAGGTGTCCACTAGGGCTGGGCCATATCATGCCGTTCACGGTAATACCGGTATAATGTTGGGCAACAATAGAAAAATGAAATATCGCGATAGAATATGGGTAAAACGCGCATGCGCAGTGCCTTTGTTTTCATACGCACACGGTGGAAAAAGCATGGCGGCGAAAGGAGATCATTGAATGAAACAGATGAACCAGAATTGGTTTGTAAAAATGCTGCAATTTCAGTGGTGTGGAACTGGTTTAGCTTTCGTCCATCAGATACACAACAAAGCACTATTTTTGGTAGAGCATGCTAGCAGGCTGTCGTTATTACCGTGTTTTTTGGAAAATACGGCACACTTAAAATCGATCCTTTGATTTTTCTGAAAATCGACAGTGCCCCTTATAATTCAATGGGCCTTATGTACGAATTCTGGTTGTGTTTACTGACCTCGAAACGATTTTAGGTGCTACACGGCGCTCGAAAATCTGTCAAATGTTTTAGTACGACTTTGCTAAGCTACGAAGTCGCACCGCTTGATGGATTGTCGGAGCATTATGGCTACCGTGGGCAGGAGCCTCGCGGAGTGATACATACTGTGCTTCAACATAATATTACCATATTGTGTGTGTATAACCTCTTTTTAAGTTTTGTGGATATTCTACATGGTTATGCTGAGGATATGTCGGCCAGTTTCCACTGGAAATGCTTTTTGGTTAAACTGTCAGCAAGGAATTTGCATTTTTATATAACTTTAATGCACATAAAAACAGCTGCTTGTTTAAGTAAAAATACATTGATGGGTTTTGGGTTTTTTTGCACTAATAAAGTTGTGGAGTTGTAAAGTATTTTGTCTAGTGTCAATTATATCGTCAGTTATATCGTTATCGCAAATTTTCAGATGTATATCGTGATAAATATTTTTGGTCATATCTCCCTGCTCTAGTGTCCACGATTAACAGTATAAAAAAACCACTGTAATATAATTTACAATATAATTTATAACAGCAATGTGCAACAATAGACAAACAGTAACTTTATGCACTGTCATGAAACAGCTGTGCGCAGGCAGGATAGGGACCCACACGCTGGACTCAAAGGCAGAACATGAACTCAAAAACACTGCTTTATTTCAGGCTTGACAGATACAAACAGATCAAAACTAAACTGGGATTGTTCTAATGGAAATAATGCACACAGCATGAGGGAGAACGCAACACAAAACTGAGGGTGACACGGACATAAATACACAGAAGGATAAGGAGAGACGTGGGGAACCACAGCTGACATGGATAACTATAACGAGACAGGAGAAGAGCAAACACAACATGACGGACACTGACAGAGACTATCAAAGTAAAACAGGAAGTACAAAGACGTAGACTGGAGGGGAAGAGAGAACATGGAGGAGCACGAGGGAGAGAGGCAGACGAGACGGGCTGGGAAAACAAGACGGAAAACATAACAGACTTAACACACGAAGGGAAACACGGCACAAGAACTCACACCACAATAAAAACATAGACAAACAGAGGGAGCCACAGAGAGCAAAGACACAAGGGGAAAATACTAAAATAATCAAGGAGCTAAACAGAGAATATAACTAAAGACTACTAAAGAACCAAGACATAACCTAAAATACAGAGATATCACAAGGAAACACAAAATGCTGGGTCAGAAGGACCCAGAACGCTGACAATGCACGACAGATGTACCAATGAGAAAACCACATGATTTCCTCATGAAACTTCAGAGACTGGCAACTAAAAAACACATAATTTATGTTGCAATAATTCAGAACCTGATGTTTCACATAGTTAACAATGCAGATCAGAGCACAAACCAAGCCATTAAGTCCAAGGAAATGTCTGCAGACATCTGAGACAGAATTGTATTGAGGCAGACATTTGGGGAAAGGTACAGAGAAAAAATGTAGCATTGAAGGTCCCAGGGATCACAGTTGCCTCCAACATGTATAAATGGAACCATCAGAACTCTTTCTAAAGGTAGCTGCCCGGCCAATCTGAACAAGTGTGGTAGAATGGCCTTAGTCACGGAGGCAACCAATAGGGCTGGGTATCGTCACTGATTTCTAGAATCGATTCGTTTCCGATTCACAAGGTCCCGAATCAATTCGATTCGATTTAATTCGATTCAATTAAATTCGATTTGAATCTGGGAAATTTTGACAGTCAGAAATATTATAATTCTGATCAGTACATTTACATATTTTTGTATCTATAAAAAGGAATCTGACACACGCAAGACTTTATCAAAGGTGTAAGCGTCACAGCAGATGCCTTTGTGTCAAAGTAGCTGAAGATAAAACACAGAAAAACATGAAGGTCCCCCTCTGTCCCCTTCTGGCTGCCTCTGCCTCAATTTTATCTCACAACTTAGACATTCACATTACTCACACTCTCATTACACATACATATAGGATCTTGGGGGTGGGCAGGCTACACGGAATCCAAATTACCATCAGGGTGTACACCTCACCCCTGGCGTCGTTGCCCACCTCTCAATTTTAAATACACGTAGACATTGAGGGCTATCAGGAGGGGCTATGCGCTTACCTGCTGCTCTCTGGCAGGTAGCTCCATGCCCTCCTGGGTTTTAATTGCACCTTAGAACACATATACATCAACACTACATATGAGCGGGTAGAGGGAGGTTTGGAGTCTTCTCACACCCCCGGTCTCTGCGGCCTGCTGGAGCGGGGGGGCTAGGAGGAGGAGTTGGCCGTCCGACTGGGGTCTGGTGTGTGGGGCCTCCCTGCTGCTGCGGAGTCGGGGCAGTCTGCTTCTCCCCACTGCAGGGAAAAGGGTAACACCACCTGGGTCTGGGTGCAGTTTCCCCCTCCAGGGGCAAGGGTACCTAGACCCGGTTCTTAGAGTACGCTTGGGGAGTGTGATTGTGTGTACAGCGTCTCTTTATGTCTGTCTCCACGTTGGTTGAGTGTGGAGTAACTGCCTATGAGAGCATGAGGGTGGGAATGGATGTTTGTATTTGAGTGTGCCTGTATGTCTGTGTCTATATGTCAGGTTGGGTATCAGACGCCACCTCTCTGGGGACATCTCAGGCCCTCCAAGGTTTGGAGGCCTATCTCCCCCCACCAGACGCCCTCAGACATCGATGCGTTGGTGGTTCTTTGTGTCCGGGGGTGGGCGTCCGGGTACACACCGGCTCACTCCTTGATGGCTGCATATCGGGGCCTGGAACCTGGGGCTCGCTCGGGCCACTTCGGGGGTGGGGTGCCCTCGGCCTCTCGGCCTGGGGCTCGGTCACTCAGGCACAGCTGGCTGCCGGCGGAGCTCACGGGCACGTCACTGCAACCCCCCCTGGCTTCTGCTCCGCGGCTGCTGAGTGATCCCTCATCTGGGACTCTCCTCAGCTCTTTCTGGGATAGTGGCGCGGCTGCCCCTCTGTTGGTCTTCCTTGGTCTCTTGTGTTCTGGGGGCCTCTGGATGTCTGGAGTTTTGATCTCCTCCATACCTGCTTCATGCCCTGGAGGATGGGACTGTGCCCCCCCACACCCTCTAGCAGATCATTACATTAAGGAACCTTTTAAATACAAGCGCGCTCATGCTCACAGGTGTACACACAGGTGATCACACACACAAACTACACCCTTTTTGGCTCCTACCTCAAAGCACACTGTGCGCTGTCGATCTTACGTGCTGCACAATAATGTTTAATATTAAGTATTTAGTGTTATATTCCCATATATCATTGTGATGTTGTTTATTCTATTACTCTCGTTTTCTTCTGCTTGTTTTCTTTTTTCTTTCTCAACAGGTGATCCAGGTGATCGATATATGTATTTTTTGTCTGCTTATTTTGTTGGCTTTTGTTTTTTGCCCTTTATCCCCGTCCCTCTTCTCCGCTGTTTTTTTTTTTTTCCCCCCCTCTTTCTTTCTCCCTTTTCTTTTCCCCTGTCCCGTATCTAGCAAGTAAAAAAAAATAATAAAATAAAATAAAATAAACAATAAAAGGTAAATCAAATGGACCATTACGGCAAGGCTGGGATGGTCCATTTGGTAAAGTAAATCCGTTGGGCATCTTTCTTCGCCTTTAGACAATAATTCTGATGGCAAAAGAACCAAACGGGACAGGTTTATTTAAAAAAAAGAGGGAAAAAAAACAAAAAAAAAAACATGAAGGTGGTTTTCCTGGCCTGGGATTTTATAAAAATATTCTGCAGTACATCAAAAACGAAAGAAAACCATTAATCAACATATGAACGTTACCTCTGACGTTACAGCGGTTTTATTAGAGACACGGCTAAGCATTTTGCATTTTGCATAATTTTAAAAAGTTTAAATTTGTTCAGTATTGAACGGCAGAAATTAGGTTTTCTTTTCGGAAGAATGTAAAAGCAAAAAAAAAAAACAGCGGCCGACAGCGCTGTAAACAACAGTAGACTTGTGTGTAACAAGCAAGCGAATAATGCAGAAAACAGATTTTTAAACGGGAAACTGTTCAGAGAGAGAGAGAGAGCTGTGCATGAAGTGTGGTTTTATCATGGTGGAAGCAAAACAGTAAAAGTCAGAGTGATTTCATGACAATGTTTATGTGAAGCATAGTTTGGATCTTCTTTTGCTGCTGGTTTGCTCAATATTGTTTGGAGAGAGATAAAACTAACAGCTTTAGAATCAGCGCAAAAAGGACACAAAGCGCGGACCCGCCGAAACATCAGAATCAGCGAGCTGTCGGCTTTCAGCCCCGACCGTGTCCGTGCAGTTGTTGTGCCAAAAAGTGATTGTCTGCCAGAAAGTGATTGCTGTCCGCGGGAGCGCCCGTCAGGTGAGAAAAGCGACATCTCACTGATTCTGATCCGCGGGTCGCGCTGTGTGTTTACATCTTTGTGCAGAATCCGTGTTCCTGCTCTCATTTACTGTCTTAGCTGTTTGGTGGTTGTTGAAATTTTGTGAGGTTTCACCTGAGATTCTGGCGTTTCGGGAAAAATAAATTTATATTAAAAAATCGATTCAGGATTTTAATGAATCGATTTCACGTTATCCAAGCCAGAATCGATTTTAATCGATGAATCGATTATTAAAACCCACCCCTAGCAACCAAGAACTAGTGATGTGTCGGTCGCGAACGAAATTGACGTGAACGACGCGAGCCGGCTCCTAATCGCGAGCCATGTTTTTTTTTTTTTTTCTGTCTCTCACCCGCTTTCCGCTTCACTCCGCATGCGAGGGGCGGTAGTTACACTCAGTAGCACAGGAACAGAGCGGGAGGGAGAAACAGAGCCAGGGACAACAACGTCACATTAGAAAGGTATAGTAATCATCCACAACTATTTTCAGTTGCAGATGATAAAGGATTCAGAAAGTTTATTCATGCAGGTCCATATGACAGAGAATATGTATGTTCTTTTTGTTTTCATATTTTAATTTATATTTAATTGTGTTGTGGTTTGCAGTGTTTTGTGTTGTTTCACTTTAAATTTGTAAAAGGAAAAAGCTGAAAATTTAAATAGTTAAAAGTTGAAATGTGAATAGTTGGTTTTTGTATTATATGATTTATTTATTACATTTTATGTGGAGTGAATAAATAAAAGTATATCTACGGTGGCCCCTAGAGACAAAGCACGTAAAAACTTCAAAACACGTACGAACTCTGAAGCACGTACAAACTCCAAAACACGTAAAAACTCCATAGCACGTACAAACTCCGAAGCACGTACAAACTCAGAAGCACATAAAAGCTAAAAACACGTACAAAAGACAACAGAAGTGCTCCAGAATGCTAGGCACAGTGTTGAGTGTTTGTTACCTAGTGGCTACACAAGCCAGCAAGTACCAACGACCGGATTTGGTGTGTGGTAGTAACAGGTAAATGAACATTTTTTTTATTATTTGAATATATATGAGTGATTGTGTATAAATACACAAACAATACACATATGCTTTCAATTGTGTAATTTAAGTGATCTAGGTAGCTCTGTTTTGGAAGTTCAGTTCATGCTAGAAATGTGTTTTGGAGTTTGTACGTGCTTTGGAATTTGTACGTGCTTTTTGGAGTTTGTACGTGTTTTGTCTCTAGGGGCCACCGCATATATTTATATATAAACATATATAAATAAAACCACTTCTTTTTACATTAGTAATTCCTTTTGTGCATAATTTTATATTATTGTTAATAATAAATTAATTAAAGCAACAAAACAACCTGAAGAGCCGATTCGGAACCGAAAGAGCCGGCTCTTTTTAGTGAGCCGAACCGAAAGAGCCGGTTCTCTAAAAACAGCCGGAAATCCCATCACTACCAAGAACCCAGTGGTTCTCAGAAGTTCAGAGGATTCACCTGAATGTGAAGAAAAGAAGAGCCACTGACATCAAGACAAGGAAGCTCCTTACCATGGTTGGTGTGTTTTGCCATGAATCCAGCACCCTGAGGCTGTACACTAAGCGGAAAGAGGCTGAGGACTAGAGAGTGTCAATGCGTTAGTGCCGTGCAGCCCCACGCACAGGGCGATCTGTAGCTAACATTATGGCGTTAACGTCATTTTAATGAGATTAACACAGCACTAATATATATATATATATGTATATATATATATATATACATATATATGTATATATATATATATTAGGACTGGGCGATATATCAAGTTTTTAAATATATCGATATATTTTTATACGAGATATGAGATGTGACAATATTGTTTATATCGATATAGTCTATGTTACGTTATATCTATACTTGTGGAGCCGCAAGTTTGCCTCTCTTTCATCCACTTTTATCTCTACGCAACGTTACTCTGCCTCGCCTCTCTCCTTCACTGAACACAACTCCCCCTCCCCCATCGCTTCACCTGCAGGCAACGACAAGATGGACATGGCAGCTATCAAAGAGGAGCTGGTCGGTAAAAAGAAAACATATGGAGATTACTATTTTAGTGCTGTCAGTGTGACGTTAACGCCATAACTGCATTAACGGGGCAAATCTCTGTTAAGGAGTTACCGCGGATCGCCCCATGCGTGGGGCTGGACGGCGTCAACGCGTTAACGAGTTAACCGGGCTAACGCGTTGATGCCTGAAATCCTTTGATTTTCTCAAAAATCGACAGTGTGCCGTATATGTGAATTCTGGTTGTGCTTACTGACCGCAAACTGATTTTATGTGGTACACAGCGCTCAGAAACCTTTCAAAAAATGTTTTGGTACGACTTTGGTAAGCTATGAAGCTGCACTGCTTGACGGATTGTTGGAGCATTACAGCTACCGAGGAGCCTCGCGGAGTAATACGTACTCTGCTTCAAGGTAATATTACCATACTGTGTGTGTATAAGGACCACAAATGGCACCTGCTCAGAGACATGGTTACAAAGAGGATTTCAAACTCCAGGCTGTCAGTCATGCAGTAGAACTTGGGAACAGAGCAGCTGCAAAATCTTTGTTATTATGCTCAGCGTCTTTTAGTTTATGTTTTGACTGCACAATTGTGAGCTTTTTGTTATGCACAAAAACAACATTGTTTTATTTTATTTATGGAGCATTATTATTTAATAAATGCTGATAATTTATTTCTGGGTAATTTTTTCTTGTACATCTACGCTATATGTTAATAAAAGTGCCTGTGTGAGATCTGGGACACAGCTTTGACTAAGAACTCTCTTTTTGTTCTTAATTTATGGCTTTAAAAAACATTGAGATATATATCGTATATCGCCATCCAACTAAAGAAAATCGAGATATGAATTTTGGGTCATATATATATATATATATATATATATATATATATTAGGTGTGCAACGATACTCGTATCGATATTGAACCGTTCGATACAGTGCTTTCGGTTCGGTACGCATGTGTATCGAACAATACAAAATTTTTAATTTATTTTATCAACTTTTCTTCTGACGATGCTGTCTGTGTTGAGCGCTCAGTGGATCTGCGTTCGACTACTCCGCCTAGGCTGCACTGTCGAGCGCAGATCCACTGAGCGCAGCGCAAGCTAGCAAGACAGAAGCTAAGCTTGTTGCAACATAGCAAATTGAACCTCCCCCACCCTCACTCAGATATGTCCTTTGGAACTATTTTGGTCTTCATGTGAAGTATGACCCTGAAGGTAAGCGCGTCATGGACAAAAGTAAAACAGTATGTCGGATGTGCCACGCAATGCTCAATTACGTGGGTGGGAACTACTGCGTTAGCGCAGTTTGCTCGTTAACGTGTTGACGCTGTCCAGCCCCACGCACGGGGTGATCCGCGGTAGCTCGTTAACGGAGATTTGCCGTGTTGTGGCGTTAACGTCATTTCAGATTAACGCTGACAACACTAGTGGGAACACAATGAATATGACTGCACATTTACTCCGACATCATCCTAGTGCAAAGACAAGTGGAAGCAGACAAAAACAACAAGCACGCATGCTACAAACTTTACCCGAGTCATTTAGACAGCCGTTAGCACATGATTCTCCTTATGGGGAACTGATATGTTTAATATGCTGCTGAGAGTATACCCCAGAAGAAGCGTATAGTATAGCTTTTATTTTGGAAAGAGCCATTTCTCTGTAATAAACTCTCTTTTCCAAAGATGAGGGATTTCTCGATCAGATAGATTAATTTTTTTATTACTTTGTTGTTTCAGCAACATTAAATTTAAAAACTGTACTTTTGAGTTAAAATATATATTTATAATTTTAATAAATGACAAATTAAAAAAAGCATGAACATTTTTTTGTATCGAAAAAATATCGAACCGTGACACCAAAGTATCGAACCGAACCGAACTGTGAATTTTGTGTATATTAGGGGTGTATCGCTGCACCCCTAATATATATATATATTAAAAAAAACACCCATCTCGCCCCTGCGGGCGGTTTATCCTTCAAGCTCGGGTCCTCTACCAGAGGCCTGGGAGCTTGAGGGTCCTGCGCAGTATCTTAGCTGTTCCCAGGACTGCGCTCTTCTGGACAGAGATCTCCGATGTTGTTCCCGGGATCTGCTGGAGCCACTCGCCTAGCTTGGGAGTCACCGCACCTTGTGCTCCGATTACCACGGGGACCACCGTTACCTTCACCCTCCACATCCTCTCGAGCTCTTCTCTGAGCCCTTGGTATTTCTCCAGCTTCTCGTGTTCCTTCTTCCTGATGTTGCTGTCATTCGGAACCGCTACATCGATCACTACGGCCGTCTTCTCCTGTTTGTCTACCACCACTATGTCCGGTTGGTTAGCCACCACCATTTTGTCCGTCTGTATCTGGAAGTCCCACAGGATCTTAGCTCGGTCATTCTCCATCACCCTTGGGGGCATCTCCCATTTTGACCTCGGGACTTCCAGGTTATACTCGGCACAGATGTTCCTGTATACTATGCCGGCCACTTGGTTATGGCATTCCATGTATGCCCTGCTTGCTAGCATCTTACACCCTACTGTTATGTGCTGGATTGTCTCTGGGGCATCTTTACACAGCCTGCACCTGGGGTCTTGCCTAGTGTGATAGACCCCAGCCTCTATGGATCTTGTGCTCAGAACTTGTTCCTGTGCTGCCATGATTAGTGCCTCCGTGTTGTCTTTCAGTCCGGCTTTGTCCAGCCACTGGTAGGATTTCTGGATATCAGCCACCTCCGCTATCTGTTGGTGGTACATACCGTGCAGGGGCCTGTCCTTCCATGGTGGTTCCTCCTCTTTCTCGTCATTCTTGGGTTTCTGCTGCCTGAGGTATTCACTAAGCATGCGGTCGGTTGGGGCCATCTTACTGATGTGTTCGTGGATGTTCGTTGTCTCATCCTGGACCTGGATTTCCATGCCACCCTAAAAAACTTTCTCTAGATCTACTCCTGTTTGGAACTTGCAATTCAATTTAAGAAATGAATAGTTGGTTGATATGTTACTATAATAATTAGTAGTAGTAGTAGTAGTACTGACATTTGGTTAAAACTATTTTTGTTTTGCATTGGTGCCCATGGTGACAGTGACGTGGTGTAACGCTATAATAACGATGGCTCTTATTAAACTAGAAAACATTAGAATCTTCTGTTCAAGTCTTTTTAACCTCTTTCAAACTTTTAGTTGTTTAGCCCCGACTGTGTTATCTCACAGCACATGACATCTAAAAATCAAAGGTCACTTTAGCCTTCACTGTTTTACAACCCGCCTAGTTTCCCACACACCTTAAAAATGGGGTGAGCCATCTAATAGAGCAATGATTTTAAACGTTTTGTTAGTAATCACATTGGATTTCATGAGCATAGTTTCTTTTGTGGTGTTGTGTGAGCGTACCTGTGTTTTAATGGGGATTGTGGAGACCCTTAAAAAGGGTTAAATAAGGACTGACCAAAGTGTCATAAATTAACAAAATGACTGGGCAGGAATGTTATCTTTGTTCCTCCAGTTCGTTATTGCCCCTATTAATAACAGATAAAGTCTAAAGTTGAGATTTACTAGAAAATGAGCTGAACATTGCAATGCTGCATCAATATTGAACCATTGTTTTTGTCTTTTGGTTTCTGTTGAGATGCACACATTTGAAAGCATCAGCTATATGGAGAGAAGTTCAGCAAGAAAAAAAGAAGCGTATGTGGTGTACCCCAGAGCAACTGTGACATGTTTTATATTGCACAATGATAATAACCTCCATGGGTAGCTTTTCCACTGTAAATCAAACTCTATTAGATGGTACAAAGGACACAAGCTCAAGTTGGAATTGGATCTCTGATAAGATTTCACGTGTACGTGTACTTCTTCGCTATTTTCCTTCTATTTCCTCCGAACCTTCTATTTTGCTGACATTGGTCAGCACCAATATTAAATGTAAAAATAAAAAAATAAAAAAAAACATTTTCCCCATGCAGATGTATTTATTTTTTGTTGTCAAAAATTATACTTGGCTTAGGTAGCGGAAAGAAGCTTCCATAGTTTCATATGGAAGCTCTAGTTTTTAATAATTTTTATTGTAATCTCTTCAGTCTTTTCCCACATAGCACGTAATGTAACCATAACTATGATCTACCTAAGTTAAATGCTTTTACAAAAGCAAAAACCAAAATAAAACCATCCATTAAGGATAAGTGATCCTGTTTTAAATTTAAGAAACAAATAATCTTATAAATGATCTTTAATCTTTAATTGTATAACACTTAACTTTAACTATGAAATCTGCTCTAAGAAAGGTATAACCATAGAAAAATAGAACATTTTCTACAAAAATATAAGAATTTGGGGTAACTTTTTACAGGAAGTCCTCCTTCGCTGCGTCACTTTCTTTGGTTTTAACTAACAAGCAATTAGGTTTTTTTCAGTGGTAAAAACAAGCTTACATGTTTTCTTTGCTAGGCTCAAATTAATATGATTTTTTTTTAAAAAGTAAGGAAACCTAAAAACAGTAACAAATCACTGGCTCCTTTGAAGACAAGAGGAACATTTCTCTCTACACTGGAGAGAGAAATGTCAATATCAAAAATATCAAAACTGGATCTCAAGGTTTGATATTCATAGGTCAAAATTTTGGATCAATCTTAAAAATTTGAGTTATTAAATTCTGACTAAGCTCTGCCTGGAAATTTATTTATTTCATTGGTGGAAAGAAGCTTCCATAGTTTCATATGCTAGGATCAAACTTCAACAGTCAAAAGTGGTCACCACAGTTATAAGTACAAACAAAAAAATATATATTTGAATTTCTTCAGTCTTTAGTATTATAGCACCTAATTAAACCACAACTGTGATTTATCTTCATTGTGAATGGGTTTATTTATGATACATGCTGTAAATAAGGCATAAGCATGCAAAAATACAAATAAAAATTCTGAAAATAAAAGGCTTCGGGCAACTTTTTATGAAAGTCTTCCTTCTCTTCTTCACTTTGTTTGGTTTTAACTGCCAATCAATCCGAATGGTCCACAGTAATTTTAATGTTGTCTTTCATGATCTTAAAGAGTCATTTTTCTCTGCACTTCATAGAGTTCATATGTCAAACAAATACTGTGTGAATTGTATGTTTGTGTGTTTGTGATATGCAGCATGTTGGTCTGGACTGGCCTTTAAAATATCCATTATATAACCCAGCTGGCTTCCTGGTCATCGTCTTTGGGGTGACCTGCACTTAGCACACTAAAGGAGGAGTGGCTGCTGATTAAAACCACCAGTGGAGGAATATTGGCAGTTTTCAGCTCAAAGGTTTAGAGAACTACAGACTGGGCCACTTCTGGCCTTCACTGACTTATTTTTTCCCTGTGGTAAAGTTGTTTTTGATTCTTCCAATGGCTCAAAAATTCATCCTCCTGTCTGTCCTTTGGCTAGTTGTAGCCATTTTTGGTAAGTAGCCTGATTTTATTGCATCAACTTTAAAATCTTTATTTTTTCAGTTTCATAGTGTATGATAGAGTGACAGGGTAGAGCACATGTTAACAAATTAAAACATCAGATAAACTTTAGAAGTGAAATATTTATTTTAATATTGTTGTTTTTTAATTTATTTAATTAAGCTTTCATTTTAATTCAGTCTAAACTGTTATGCACTCAGGTGGGGTTTAGAAGGCTTTATATAAATAGTAGATAAATGGATTATTTTATTTAAGACTTTGCAGTCATTCCTGATCCAAGATTACGGCTGTAACAGCAAAATGGAGCGCTACCCATGACGTAAGACTGCCTGGATAAATGTCCTCCAATCAAAATATCTCAAATTAGTTTGAATATGAGAATATTATTTTTCATGATTAACAGTTACTACTTCTTTTTCTCTTTTGTTTTGCTTCCATACAAATTCTATAGACTTGTCCAAGACTCATATGTTTGTAATAATTGTATAACTTGAACAACTTTCTTTTGCAACCATTTTGTATCTGGGCTGGTTTAGCACATACATAAGCAAATTTGACCAGTGTGTTCATGTCAACAGTCTGACATTAATTACCATTTTATTATTTTATGACCCTGTTGTTATACCATGGTCTTTTTGGCCGGCCACGATTAAGGAAGTCTCTTAGTTCCTTTCAGATCCTGCAAACTGTTTAATGCTTTACATGTCTGAAACCTAAATGATGGTTGAGTGAACTTTATGTTCTCCATGCAGAGCCTGTGTCACTGCTGGTGCTCTCTTAATGAGACTGAGAAATGACCCTACTTAACTCTTTGTTTCCTAATTAGAAATAAAAGCAGTAAATAATAAATGTCTTGCATCTTTTGTGTTTTAGTTAGAGTTACTTAGTTTTGTATTATCCATATAAATGTGAAATGGCGTTTTTTGTTTTTTTCAGAAAAAATAGTTTGGCACTGACACCTACATTAACAATTTTTTCTTTTTCTCCTGCGTTTCATGCTTAAACATATACTGGCTTGTTTCCTGGGTATCAAATTTCAAAGTTGTGAACAAAGGTTATCATATACTAACTACTGCGTTTTAACACAACTCTTAGTCTCTTCAACAAGAGCAGAAGATCCTGAAATTTCAGGTTCAGGAGACGATGCAACTACTCCAACAACAGACGATACAACTACTGCAACACCAACGACTTTATTTAAAGGTAATTTGATACCTCTGGATCCAAATGTTCACATGTTATACTGCTCATACAGTGATACAAATGTGTGTGTGTGTGTGTTTGTACTCGCACTTGTTTTGTTTCTCACTTTGAAGATCCCTGCAACCCAAATCCCTGTGGCACTGGAAGCACCTGTGAGGTCCGTTATAACAACACATATGTATGCTTGTGCCTTCCTGGTGATTCCTACAACAATGTTTTAAACAGTTGTGAACGCTGTAAGTATTTGTTTGTGTGCTGCTATGAAGATTTTACGTTATTTAACAGTGACATGAATGAAGATTATACAGCAATATATAACACTACGTGGGATGGAGGAAGATTAGTAGATCACTGAAGGACAGGTCATTCAAAACAATATGTACCTTTTGAACTAGCTATCTCCCAATCAGTTTAGTCGGACATAAACAATAAGTGAGTAATGTTGACTGTTAGCCTGGCTTAGCCAACTTAATGCAATCTGTGAAATACATTTTAATGTTAACATTTTAGATTTGGTTTACTTTATCCATGCAAAAATAAAGTGTAAGAATGACAAATTGGATTTTGTTTTTTTGTTTTTCTGGGATTTATTATCTGGGACTAACCCAGCTAGCTTCCTGTCTTAATCTTAGTTAAGTACCTGCTAGTTGTAGCTTCATATTTAACAGGCAGACACTGTATGAGACTGGGATCAATCTCCCTCCTTTCAGCAAGAAAATGAGAGATATAAAATATCATTTTATTAGATTTTTATTATTTTATTTTATTATTAGTCTCTTCTAATATTTTCTTGTTTTCAGCCAAAGTCTTCCCTGGAAAACTTCAAGTGAAAAAAACATTTAAAGAAGAAATGACAGACACCAAATCAAAGGAATTTATAGAAACTGCTGATGAAATCATTGCTGAGGTAAATAATTAGGTAGTATTCTCTATAAATAAATGTGTCTTTATGGACATTTTTTGAAAATGCACTTGACATTACAAGTTATACTAAAAACAATTTGATCAATTTTTTTAATCAATCTTAATACTCATACTGAGCAAAACATATTTTCTTTTGAAAACACAGCTGGATAAAGCTTATAACGGGAAGAACGGTTACTCTGGATCTATAGTGCTGAAACTCCTGTAAGTCTCAGACAACAGCTTTTACTATAAAATCTTTCAGCCTGTTTCACATCAATGTACATTAACATGTTATTATACTGAACAAATAAATGATGCAATCATCACTAAATGTGATTTCTGTCTTTACAGTCCAAGCACCACTCGTGTGTCAAGGGCAAGCTCAGAGGTCATTGCATCAGTACAGATCATCTTTGAGGCCAGTTCTGAAATCACAGAAGATCAAGTTGTACAAACATTAACAGACTGTATGGACTGTAACGTGATTGAGAAGATCTTTGAGAGTAAGTTTGTTACCTGTATTCTAGCACTGTCACGGTTCTGGGTCATTTTGACCCAGCTTTTTCTGTTTCTTATATTTTGGTGTTTTTCTAGATTATGTTCATTATATTTATGTTCTGATTCTTGAGTTGTGCTGGTCTGATTTTGTATTACGGGTTATATTTTCTGCCAAGTCTGTCTCTCTGTCAAGTCCGTGTCTTAGTAAATTATTTCTTGTTTCCTGTTTTACTTTGAAGGATCATGTTCATGTCTAATGTCAGTGTGTTTAATTTTACTTCTCCCCTGTCTCGTTAGCCTAATTTCTCCCAGCTGTGTCTCCCTCCTGTTTCCCATTCCCTGATTACTCCCTGTGTATATAAGCCCTGTGTTTGCCTTTGCTCTCTTGCGTGTTGTACCCTCAACATGCTGTGTGTTTGTCATGGCCAGTCCTCCAGCACCGCTGTTGTGAGTCTTGTTTTTGCTTTGCTTTTGTAAGTTTTACTTTATGAGGAAGTTTTGCCAGCAATAAAGCTGTGTTTTGAGTCCTGCATTTTGGGTCCTTTTCCCTGCCTGCCTGCCACACAGCACAGCCATGACAAGCACATTGTTTTATGTCGACATGTATCTAGAATAAAACTCACAGTAGGAATAGATTTGTTTTCAGAAAGAATATAATTGACAAGATGTGTTTCAGAATCCTTTGTACTAAATCTACACTTCTGTCTAAATGAAACTATTTCCACCATCTGTCAAAGATAATTTAGTTGTAATAAAAATATAATGGATGTCACAATCAGGGCAGCTGCTGCCATTGCATATATTCTAATCTTTGCATTTATAATTCAGTGAGTTATGTTATGATGATCATGATATTTCTAAACTGAAGTCATGCTGTTAATTTCAGTCCAGGGTTCATTTCATGGCATATTAGTGATTCATTTATTTTACTGTTGTACATGTTGTGAAACATGTCTTTGAGTACTGAGACTTTTTTTCTCTCCGTCATTTAAAGTTACGAACCTGTGTGATGACAATCCCTGTGATGAACACTCTACAAACTGCAAATCAGGCAATGGAACTTTCAGCTGTATTTGTAACAAAGGCTACATGCAAACAGACTACAGTAATAGAATGTGCATTGGTAAGACAATTTCCTGAGCAAAGTAAGTGGTGTGTGTGTCTGTGTGTTTTATGTAAGCAAACGACAAACTGTCTCAATTTTTCTTTTTTACAGCTTGTCCCCTTGGGGAAAAATTGAAGGATAATGAGTGCGTGAAGTAAGTACTCCTCCCCCTCCTGTATGTCCTCTATTGATGCAAGTTTGCGTTTAAAGAGAAATCTTAAAATCAACCTTCTTCTTGTCTTCCAGATGCTCGTTTGGTTATTCTGGTTTTAACTGCTCAGAAAGTGAGTATACTGCATGTTTTTAAAGTGAAAGCAGAAGCATGGTTACTTAATGACAGCTATTTAAAGAAAAAACTCACAAGATAAAAGATAACACATGATACAATAGATAAAAAGGTTATTCAAAAGCTGGAAAATGCGATTAAAGTTTACGTCCTCTTCATTGTGTTTTATTAGACTGGCAGCTCATTCTGGTAATCGTGGGCTCTGTGCTTGGAGGACTGCTGCTCATAGCCCTCATCCTTCTACCAGTAGTAGCTACCCAGTAAGTTTCTTACCAACTCATTCGCCCCATAAATGTGAGAAAGTGTTTTTCCTCATTTTGATTTAGGCTTTATTTTAGATGCAAATGCATTTAAAATCAAGAGAATTTGTTCATGTCTGACAGACACAATAGTGAATTCTAATATTATTTTTCTGCTGTGATTTCAGAAAATCAAACAAAAGCTTCAAGAAGTACGAAAGTGCAGAAATGGAAAAACCCTACACTGGCCTGAGTTCAGTCACACAACCAATGGCTAGCAACAAGTTTGGCCACAACCAGGGAGTCTCATTTAATAGGTCAGCCAATGGCCATTCAAGTTTTCAGAATGGTGGGGTGCCTGTGTTACCACGAGCTGCCACCACCACCAACAGCTGGGACAACAGGACCAACCTGGAGATGAAACCAAGCAACAGCCGACAAAACTTTGGTCATATGAACAGTGGCTCGGTGAGTATGTCTCTGTGTGTATAAAGAAGAAATATGCTCATCAGGCTTTTTGGTTTCTTAGTGTTTGGCATTAAATTCAGTCTCTCTCTCTTTTTTTTTTTTTTTTCTTTTTTTTTCCTCTTTAGCGGATATATGATGAATCATACGCTCAGGCTCGACCTCAGAACAACCCTTATGCCCAGAATCAACCTACAATGAACCCGTATACTCAGAACCAAGGCCACAGCAACCCGTACTACACACACGATGATGGAAGACGCTACTATTAGTACAAAATCAGAAAGGCTTACTATACAATGACACGTTTATGTTTTTAAATGTATTTTATAATCACTGTATGTAATGAATCTAATGTATCTGGCTACAGTAGAAACAGTCATAAACCAATCATGTCTGATTGTGACTACTTTATATCAAGTTGGTGGCATGATTTCAAGGATTAGTCTCTTTTTTTCTTTTTTCCTTCTGTTTTGGTTAATTGAAGTATGAATTACTGAAGAGTTGTCTATTCAAACTGAATGAGAAACCTGGACATTCATGTCCAAATATAATGCGATAATGACGAGCTGCTTAATATTGTTGCGTTGTCCGATTAATGCTTCATTCATGTATGAATTCACAATTTCTTTTTTGCATGTAAAAAAAATAATAAATATAAAAATAAAATAAATAATTTTGTAATGACCTGAAATTTGATGTTTAATTCAGTTTTTGTGAATGAGACGAGTTTCTTCTAATAAAATTATAAGAACCTGTGTATAGGATGCATTAGCATCAAGCAGTGGGGTTGCACATGTGTGTGCGTGTGTGTCAAAGATGTAGCCTTCTTGTCAAATCTGGTCACTTCCATTTACAACCAGGATATCTATATCCAGTAAGGGTCATTCCTAGGAAGAGCAAAGATACTGCGCAGGGCCCTCAAGCTCTGAGCCTAAAGAATAGACTGTCCACAGTGTGAAAGGAGAATTTATTTAAATGTTAAATTAAATATTTAATATTTATTAAAATTACATGCATACATGTACATTACATACATACACATATATATGTGTGTGTGTGTGTGTTGTATATATATATGTACAGTCGAGGCCAAAATTATTAGCCCCCCAGGAATTATGGAGCATTTTGCTAAACGTCTTCCAATGTTTGGAACATTGATGAAACTTCATATAATCAAACATTGACCAGTCCTACTTAGTAGCTTTTGGTACATTTTGTAATGTACAATACATTTTTAGGCTTCATTTATATCAAATATAATAAAAAAAATGGGGTGGTCAAAAATATTAGCCCCATGTGAATGTTTGCTTTCAAAACACCTAGAGTGTTATGGAATGGGCATATTATAGCTGTTTAGAAGTGTTACTACCACCTAGTGGTAACTAAGCAGAATGTCTGTTTTGTAGAGGAAGTGGTCTACAGGAAGTAGTGTGCTCTTTTGCTGCAGTGAAAAAATTGTAATCTGATGGCAATCTCTGCAATCCTGGTGTTAAAGTCCACAATATCGGCTTCATCTGTAAGTTCCTATACACTTAATGTGTATTAGTAAGTTTTGACACTATTTTGGGTTAAATCATATGGAGGCAGGTAGATGCTTGTATTTTTTCAGCAGATGCTTTATTTGTGGTTATGTATCTTTTACTAGAGCAATGTTATTCTCTCAGTGTAATGGAACATGCCTTTATTGTGTATTTTGTATTCCTTTTCTTTGTACAGTTTTACTAAAAAGAAAGAGAGAGAGAATTTATTTTCATCATTAAATCCTGCCAAACACAACAAGCGGCCTGTTTCTTGGAGGATGAAGTGCTGTGAATAAAGAATGTTAAGCTAGCTGTATAGCTGAAATTACGTTGCCTGCAACAAACTTTAGTGAGGACAGCATATAGAGTAATTAACCATTTAGCTTTGACACCACACCTGTGCAGTCAGTTGGCTTCCTAACAACATTCAATCAGCATAAAAAGACTCCAAGGAACAGGGCACTTGAACACATGAGAGGAACTACTATTACTCACTAGCAGTTTTTGATAGGGCCACATGGGCGGTTGCCCAGGGCGACATCGTGGTGGGGGCGGCATCACGGGCATCTCCCAAAAAAAAGTTGCTGGTACTCATGCTGCCCCGACATCAGCAAGCGTTTTGGAGATGGCATAGGCACCAGTCGGTTTTCTGCCGCCCATTTGCTGGGAGTAAGGGCGCCCTCCATTTGCAAGGTGCACCTGCTGCTTGCGGCACAGGGAGGAGAATATCAAAATAAAACAAAATAAAAACAAAGCAACAAACACCAAAAGAGCAGACATTATGATACAGACTTTTATGATACAGATGTTTTTTTCAAAATTCAATAAAGAGAGCGCGAGAGCCCTCGGTACGCCTGCTTGCTGCTGTGCTGAACTCAAAGTAAACTTTATTGTCATCTCTGCTATATACAGTACAGTATACAGAGAGACGAGACGGCGAGGCCCCAGTTACAGCAGTGCAAGTAAACAAACAATAAATATAAGAAGAGTAAGAAAATAAATATACACTTTAGGACTAGTGGTAAAGGGATCAGTAACAATTTCAAATTTATAATTTACAGTTTGATGATTTAAAGTCTCACACACAACCTGTTGACAGGGGAGGGGCCGGCTGCTTCCAAATAGAGCACATTTCATTCATAATGTTGTAAATCCAAGCCAATTATGTATTCATGATTTGAATCCTGGGTTGTGTGAAATCCCAGAAATAAACCCTAGACAAAGCATATCTGTGAACTAAGGTGTAGGTCTATTAGGTTATGTTGTGGTGATCCTCGGGTTGGGGGATGGGTGTTCTGGAGTGCAAAATTAAAACCAATGGAAGATGGACAAGAAAAGTTCAAAGCCATCAGGTGCTCATTTTAGAAAAAAAAAGGAGGAGGAGAAACGAGCAAAAGATACAGGTAAGTGTCATTGGATAATGGCAGGTCATGTGTCCAGAAACAATCAGAATCATATTCAGAATACTTTATAAATCCCTAAGGAAATTATGTGGGTTACATTTGGTCCAAGAAGAAATTCTAAAAATAGTAACCGTAACAGACTAAACTCCAAACAATACATTATGTTACAGCTTTTACACATTTAGGAAATAGCACTAATACATACAGATCACTCAATTATAAATATCAAGGATTAACAGAGGTGATTATAAATAAATATCAAGAAAATTGACAAGAATATTCCGGAGTAGAAAAGCGTGTGTAAAAAGGGTGTAACTACTGCAGTGTTTACAGTGTGTTAGATGGAGGAGTTGTACAGGGAGATGGCCACAGGCAGGAATGATTTACTGTGTTGTTTAGTGGTGCTTTTTGGTAATCTCAGTCTCTCACTGAACGTGCTCCTGTGACTAGCCAGTATGTCATGGAGTGGGTGGGAGGTATTATCCATGATTGTCCTTATCTTGGACAACATCTGCCTCTCAGACACCACCCTAACGGAGTTAAAGCTCCATCCCCACAACATTACTGGCCTTTTGGATCAGTTTATTTGGTCTGTTGGCATCTGTGACCCTTAACCTGCTGCCCCAGCATGCAACAGCACAGAGGATAGCACTGACCACAACAGAGAGGGGGCAGAGGGGTTGTTCGCCCAGGGCAACAAACAGGCTAGGACCGCCACTGCTGTTACTGACCATCCCAAAGACAAAGGAAATCCATCTGGATCTCAGAATGAAGATAGTAGAGGCTCATGATAAGGGGGAAGGTTACATTGCCATTTCCAAGCAATTCACAGTGTCTAGAACTGCTGTACATTGCATTATTGCTAAGTACCAGGAGACAAATTCTTTAAGAAACAAACCTGGCCTTGGCCATAAGCGCAAGATTTCAAGAATTCTGGAAAGGAAAATAGTCACTGATGTCAGCAAGGAACCCCGGACATTTGCCAAGATGATTGTTGCTGACCTGGCCTCTTCTGTAGTTGATGTTTCAAGGAACACAGTTGTGACGGCTCTTCATTGTGGTGGACTTCAGGGCCATCGTCCCAGAAGAACCTTGTCCCAGAAGAAAGGGACAGGCCTTCAACCCCAGGAACACAGTTGGGAACATCATGCTGTGAGGCTGTTTTGCAGCCTCAGGCACAGGAAGCCTTGTTCGGGTGCATGGCATCATGAAAAAAGAAATTATGTTGACATTTTGAAGGAGAATATGCAGAAATCTGCATATAGTCTAGGGTTAGGTCGTTGGCTCGTAGTCTAGGGTTAGGTCATTGCTAGGTCTCCCAACAAAAAACAATGACCCAAAGTGTACATCAAAATTAGTATAACAGTTCCTCAAGGATACCAAGGTGCTCTGGTCAGATGAGACCAAAATGGAACTTTTTGGCCAAAATGCAAAATGCTATGTGTGGCGGAAAACTAACACTGCACATCACTCTGAACACACCATCCCCACTGTCAAATATGGTGGTGGCAGCATCATGCTCTGGGGGTGCTTCTCTTCAGCAGGGACAGGGAAAATGGTCAGAGTTGATGGGAAGATGGATGGAGCCAAATACAGGGCAATCTTGGAAGAAAACCTCTTGGAGTCTGCAGAAGACTTGAGACTGGGGCGGAGGTTCACCTTCCAGCAGGACAACGACCCTAAACATAAAGCCAGGGCAACCATGGAATGGTTTAAAACAAAACATATCCATGTGTTAGTATGGCCCAGTCAAAGTCCAGATCTGAATCCAATCGAGAATCTGTGGCAAGATCGGAAAACTGCTGTTCACAAACGCTGTCCATCTAATCTGACTGAGCTGGAGCTGTTTTGCAAAGAAGAATGGGCAAGGATTTCAGTTTCTAGATGTGCAAAGCTGGTAGAGACATACCCTAAAAGACTGGCAGCTGTAATTGCAGCAAAAGGTGGTTCTACAAAGTATTGACTCAGGGGGCTGAATAATTACGCACACCCCACTTTTCAGTTATTTATTTGTAAAAAATGTTTGGAATCATGTATGATTTTCGTTCCACTTCTCACGTGTACACCACTTTGTATTGGTCTTTCACGTGGAATTCCAATAAAATTGATTCATGTTTGTGGCTGTAATGTGACAAAATGTGGACAAAAAGTTCATGGGGGCTGAATACTTTTGCAAGCCACTGTATATGGAGAGAGAGAGAGAAATTTATGGTTTTCAGGATTTCTATGGTTTTTAGCGTGAATGTTTTTTTTTATTGCTTTTATCGTTAACTCAGTTTCCCTGGGTCTGTTGTATTTATACGTGACACCTTAAAGGCAGGTCCGTGAAAATATTGTCGGACATAAACCGGTCCGTAGCGCAAAAAAAGGTGGGGGATCACTGGTATAAATATAAAGGTGTTTTTTTTTTTTTTTTCAGTGATTTGGCTGAAAAGACACATCTGACTCCTTTTATAGGATGGATGCTTTAGGAAGAGTTTAATCATTTTAATTCATATTTATTTAATTTACATACAGATAAAGCATAAGGGCACACACAATATTCCTGCACAATTCATCATCAATCTGTGACAATTCTATTTGTAGTTTGTGTTTGTTTTAACCACTGGAGGGCACCAGAGTTTTACTGACAAACATTTTTGAAGCATCTGTGCTACTCATGAAGTAAAGAAGTGTCATGCTTTGTGCATCCACGGGATGTCAGCTTTCCTTTTCAGGCATGTCGTCTTTAGATGATAATAATAACAAGAAGAAGCACTTGTTTCTTATATCCTGTAAACACTGGGGTGGTTAGGATTATTCACGTTAATTCTCTCAACCAGCTCCAAGCTGACCAAAGCAAAGTACACAGCACTAACCTTACCTGACTGATAGAAATTCTCCATAATTTTTGCTGCACATGCTTCCTGTGGAAATTGAGCCTGTTCCCTGTCTTGGTATTCAAGTTCAGTCTGTTGTTGGTGTGGAAGCTCAGATACTTGTATTCCTCTACCACATCAACATCTTTATCCAGCATGTGCATGGGTCATGTCGCCACTCTCTTCCTTCTGAAGATGATGTTATTCACACTTAGATTCCTCCCAGACCACTCCACAAAATCATCCACTAGTGATGTGGTCTCCTCCTCCTGCCCATCACTAATACATCCAACCACTGTAGAATCAGAATTAGAGTATTTCTGCAGCTGTACTAAAAGTTAACAAAAAACACTGTAATATAATTTATAACAGCAACGTACAACAACAGAAAAACAGTAACTTTATGCACAGCAGATGTACCAATTGGAAAACCACATGATTTCCTCATGAAACTTCAGAGACTGGAAACTAAGAAACACATCATTTGTCCTGCAATAGTTCAGAACCTGATGTTTCTAGCACTGGTAAATTCAGTTGATTGGACATGATTTGGACAGGTACATATATAAGGTCACATAGTTGACAATGCAGATCAGAGCACAAATCAAGCCATTAGGTCCAAGGAAATGTCTGCAGACATCTGAGACAGAATTGTATTGAGGCACAGATTTGGGGAAGGGTACAGAAAAAAAAATTGCAGCATTGAAGGTCCCAATGAGCAGAGTTGCCTCCATCATGTGTAAATGGAAGTAGTTTGGAACCCCCAGGACTTTTCCTAGAGCTGGCTGCCCGGGCAGTCTGAACATTCGGGGTAGAAGGGCATTAGCCAAGGACGTGCCGAAGAATCACTGGGTTCTTGCTCCTATTTGTGTAACATTATAAACATTTGTGTTTATTTGTGTAACATTATAAAACCAAACAAGGTAAGGCAAGTTCTGAGAAGTCTGCTGAATGTGAAGAACAAAATCTGGGCAATCAGCACCCACGCCCTGCCGGTGTTCAGATACCCTGCTGGGATAATCAGCTGGTCAAAGAAGGAGATAGAAGCAACTGATATCAAGACAAGGAAGCTCCTTACCATGCACGGAGGGTTTCACCCTAAGAGTGTACATCAAGCAGAAGTGAAGCAGGTTGATGACTAGAGAGTGTCAGAACTATGATCTATGAGTACATCATGAAGATCCCCACAACTGATGATGTGCTTAGTGAATACCTCAGTCAGACAGGAGCAAGAAGAGGAACCGTCATAGAAGGGTGTGTGTGCGTGTGCATGTGTGTAGGTGTGTGTGTCTGTGTGTGTGGACAGAGAACGAGTTTATTATAATTCCAAAATACTAAATTATGTCAATTTCTGTTATTTTGTCTTTCTTGAGGTAGGCTTCAATCTTAAATGTGGGATTGGCTTAATTTTAACAATTTCACAGAAAAGCTTTTCTCACAGACCTCTCACTCATGCAGTATTTGTCATTAGGCTTTAAAGCCTTAGTTTCATTTATTCTGGAAGAACATTGATCATTTTATATTTCTCCTGCAAGGAGATATCCATTTGTGCTATAAAGCAATTGAGCAGAATTGCTTTGACAAGGTCATACACTGTAGTAATAAAGTGCAATAAAGAAGTCGGCAGAAACTGTCAGAAAATGTGATGATGTTTCAGTGATGTGGCACTAATCTGACATTAAGGCTGCATCTTTGAGTTATTGTTGTTTGTGTGTGCTGGAAGGGAGGGGGGTTTAGGGACATGAAGGACCTATCTGTGTGAAAAATTGTTAGCTTGTTTTGATTGTGCAAAAAGTGCTGACAATATTTAATAGTGTATATAGTGCAAAAAGTGCTACAAGTAACTGTCAAAATGCAACAGCATTAACTATGATTAATACTGTTGTATGCTGTGTGATGTTGTATCTTGTATGATTAAATCTCATGCGAGTCACAATTTTTTTAATATACACTTATAGACACTTTACTGAGTAGATCTTGGTAGTACTAAGCTGAACCCCCCTTTTCCTTCATTCTTTGTGGCATACACTACTGGTCAAAAGTTTTAGAACACCCCAGTTTTTCCAGTTATTCATTCCAATTCAAGTTGTTCATGTCCAGTGAATAGCTGGAAATGGTACAAAGGTAAGTGGTGAACTGCCAGAGGTAAGGTAAGGTTTCCCGAAACTGAAAAAACATGTACAATTCAGAATTATACAAAAAGGCCTTTTTCAGGGAACAGAAACCTACAAGTGCCACACATTTATGGGAACATCTCCAACAGATATGGGAAGAACTTTCTGAAGAATATTTGATTTCTATTGTAGAAAGAATGTCACGGGTGTGTTCAGCTATTATATGTGTCAAAGGTGGCTACTTTGATGAGTCAAAAGTTTAGAATATGCTTTGGTCTATAAATTGATTCCATGATTTATTTTTTAACTCCAATTGCTTATTTGTATTATGCTTTCATTTCAGCATAATATTAGGGTGGTCCTAAACTTTTGACCAGTAGTGTAGATTCAACAGGGTGCTGGAAAAATTCCTCAGAGATACTGGTCCATATTGACAAGACGGTATCACACAGTTGGTGCAGATTTGTTGCTTTCACCTCCATGATGTGTCTCGCCCATTCCACCACATCCCAAACATGATCTATTGTAGTGATCTCTGGTGACTGTGGAGCCCATTTGAGCCATGTTCAAGAAACCAGTCTGAGATGATTTGAGCTTCATGAGGTGGTGCGTCATCCTGCTGGAAGCAGCCCTCAGTAGATGTGTACACTGTGGTCATAAAGGTGGGATGGATCCATGTTTTAATGTTGTTTATGCCAAATTCTGACCCTACCATCTAAATGTCACAGCAGAAGTCAAGATTGGTTTTTTGGGGGTTTTTTTTAAAATCTTAACAAATATGACTAGTTACTTTTTCTTGCTGATGTAGACAACATTCCAACAATTAAAAGTTAATCTTAGATGAAGTTTATGTAAAACAGCATGCCATAAAAAGCTGTATAACTCCATCTCAGATCACTGCTTCCCTGGTTGGTCTGAGCCATACATCTTACATCTGAAGTCATTCTCTTTTGGGTTTGGGAGAGTGAGGGCACAGATTTAACATGAGCGTACTTACTTTGTGGAACTAACGCCAGACCTGGGGAAGACAAGATCACTGCAAAAGGAAACAGAGCTTTAAATTATGGACCTTAAAGGTCTTCATCTTCTAATTCTTTTGCTGCTGTTCCAGGGAATTAAACTTGTTCAAGGTAGGTGTACACTCTTCATTTCAAGAAAGCACACTTTAAGTAAATAATACACTGGCAGTGAAATGTAAGGGGAAATAATTGATGTTTCTGTGCGATACAAGTGATTTTTTTCACCAAAACAGTACAACTACTGCTGTAGAATTTCTGTATGTGATTTCAGTTCTAAAATCCAAAACAAGTTAATACTTTTAACCACTACCTAAAATAAATGCTATAATTTGATGTAAAAAATCTCAGTTAACTGAACATAAACAAAAAGTACATTTCTAAAAATCTGAAAACATGTTGTGTACTTACAAAACTAAAATAATATCTTTTAAAAAGTACTGTATGTTTTTGGTTTTAATTTTTAGCAGTTTGGTCTAATCCAGTCTAATAACTTCAGTTCCTATTTATTTATAAATCACAACAACAGTTGCCTCAAGGTGCTTTATATCATGAGGTTAAGACCTCATATTAATACAAAGAAAACAAAAGAAACTCACAACAATGGAGATGTGGCAAAATCATATCATTATGAGCAAGAGGTTTGGTGTTGGTGGAAAAGAAAAATTCTCTTTTAACAGGAAGAAACCTTTGGGAGAACCAGGCTCAGGGCAGGATGGCCATCTACTCCAACCTGTTGGGGTGAGGGGAGAAAGAGAGCCACAGATTAATAATAACTGATAGTTAAATGCAGAGAGGTGTATAAACACACAGTGAGTGAGAAAGGTGACTGAAGAAGAAACACACAGTGCATCATGGGAAGCCCCGAGCAGCCTACACCTACTGCAGCACAACTAAGGGAGAATTCAGAGTCACCTGATCCAGCTTTAACTATATGCTTTATCAAACAGGAAAGTTTTAACTGTAATCTTGAAAGTAGAGAGGGTGTCTGTCAAATCCAAACAGGAAGCTGGTTCCACAGAAGAGGGGCCTGAAAACTGAAGGCTCTGCTTCCCATTCTACTTTTAAATACTCTAGGAACAACAAGTAAACCTTCAGTCTAAGAGCGAAGTGATCCAGGGTGATCTAATAAATTTAAATATTTTTAAACAACAACAGAGCAAACCTATTCTTAACTAAAACCAAACTGCAATCAAAACTAAATGATTAAACACAAATTTCATTTAAAAAAACAAAGCAGAATTAAAAGAGCTAGCTTTTCTGCTAAGTACACAGATTCAGTTAACGTTGTGCTAAATTAAAGTTTGATAATGAGTTTAAAACGATGGTCTCATAATCTCCTGGGTCATAAGTTGGACTGCTGAGGTGTTAATTAGTTATCTTTAAAACACCGACTCACATGTTTAAAGTTCAGAAGCTGCACACGGAGGAAGTAGCTCTCATAAACATAGTAACTCATTTGTGAAGAACACTATAAAACATGTTCATCTTACTTAAGAAACGTGGACTTTAAGCAATTAAATATCAGTTAACTGCCTGATGTCCATTTATTTTTATTTTTTTATATGTATATTTTGTAAATGATTTCTAACCAAATCTGTGCATGTGAAGCACACATGCTGTCCATTAAAAAAAGAAAGAAAGATATTTTTTCTCTCTACAGGAAGGTGTGGAAGTGATCAGTTTCAGTGCAACAATGGACAATGCATCGACATAGGTTGGAGGTGTGACGGAACGAAAGACTGCACAGATGATTCAGATGAGCTGAACTGTTGTAAGCATCGCAAACAATCACAGAAAAAATATCCTTTTAAGAAGTCAGACATAAGTTGGTACATGTGCTCTCGCTAATGTAACAAAAATAAAACAAAAAGAAGAGTTGTAAAGAAATGTGAAGCCAAGCATAAACTGTATGACTTTTTTTGTATCCTAAACAACTGTTTTGCTCCTTTTGTTGCAGCACCTCCATCGTGCACTTCACAGGAATTTAAATGTGTGACAAGCGGCGAATGCATCCCATCGGGATTTGTCTGCGATGGGGAGGAGGACTGCATCGACGGCTCAGATGAGCAAAGAGCCTGCGGTATGCAGAATGAATGCTTGAACGTGGTGTCAAGGAACAGAGAAATGAACAAACACTTTTGTGTTCTGAAAACTGACATAATCACAAAACACAAAAATGTCTGCTTGTAATGAAGTAATGAAGAGTCAAACTCGGTGGCCTCTAAAGGTATTGTTCATAATTTCAAAAGGAGCAGAAACTAAACAAAATGAATAAAAGTTAATCTGTAAAAGAAGCTATCTGACCTCACTAAGTATTTTAAGTATCTAATTTTAAAACTTAGGTCTTCCAATATTCATGAATTTAAAGTTAACACTGTGCTTTATTCATAACACAAAACCGTTATAACAGTCAATCTACCTTATGAACTATTTCTTTTGTAAGGTCTGTGTTTGGCTTTCAGTGTGGCAAAGACTTATTGAACCAAGAAGCAATTCTATAATCACATTATGCTCCTTGTTACAAGTCTAATTCTCCCACAAAGTGGATTTTTGAAACAAGCCTAGCTTCATGTTTTTGGTTCAGGCGGACGGACCTGCAGCTCAAACCAGTTCACCTGCCGGGAGGGCCAGTGTATCCCCAGCAAGTACAGATGTGACCACGTAAAGGACTGCGTGGACAACTCTGATGAGAATAACTGCAGTAAGAGTTTTAGATCTAGATGTAACCGGCCATGGTTACTTTACTAGACGATAGTATTCTAATTCTAATGGAGGAACTACTTGTTGTTTGCAGACTATCCACAATGCCCTGAGAAGACCTGTGCCAACGGGGCCTGTTACAACAACTCACAGCACTGCAATGGGCTAGAAGACTGCAGAGATGGCTCTGATGAATTCAACTGTAGTGAGTAGATAACGCTTCTACTCTTCTTGTTTTCAACTCGCATTTGGAGCTACTGCAAGATATCAGACCAAAATATAAACTGTACACAAAATCTTAAAGTGAAAACACTACATCGAGATGAAGAAAATCCGCTTTTTGGGATTTCCTTACCTGGATGATTGAGCATGAATCAAGACCTTTACAATATCATACTCTTATTTTGGTACTTGAAAATAAACTGTAGCCCTTTAAAAAAGCCGTTGTAGAGATCTACACTTTGTTAATAGAAATGTCAATGTTGTTTCTTTTGTACAAAAGTGTGTTTTCCACAAAAGAAGGAAAAAAAATAGAGTTATGTATCTCAAAATTTCAAGTTATGTCTGAGCAAGTCAGACTTTCAACATACCGAACTCAAGATTTCCACCTACTATGTCAATCCAAACTTTGCAATATGTAACTTGAACTTTTGAGATTGACAACTTAAAATTCTGGGTTAGTGAGTCAGAATTTTAAGATACCAATCTGAAATTTAAACTCACCAACAGGAGAAAACTATTTTTCAGTTGTGGAAACTAGCTTCCATTGTCTTGTCTGCACCTTTAAAATTCAACACTTTTCTTACCTACCTTACCTTTACTTGTCTTAAGGTGCTGAGCACAGCTAAGTCAAAATTTCAAGTTACATTTCTCAAAAGTTTGACTCACTAAATATCTCAAAACTTCAGGTTAATTGTGAGCAAGTCAAACTTTTGACATACTTAACTCAGAATTTCAAGATACTTGAGATACCAACCTGATGTTGGGCCTCATGGACGGCAAAAAAAATTCTTCAGTAGCAGAAATAGGCTTCTGTAGTCTCTTCTGCGTCTAATTTAACTAAAATTCTAATAAATTTATGTATATTTATACTTTTTCTATTAATTATATTTTTAAAGTATGCTATTACCTAAATTTTATTAGTGTTCTCCTGTTGTATAAACATAGCAAAAAGCCATTTCCAGACGCCATATTTGTTTGGCCTCTAATGGTGGGTCCTGCATGGGGTGTTAAGATGATGCATGAAATGATGTTGTGCAGCAACATTGCAGAATGTTTTCATCCCAGTTGCTTAAAGAACATATTCACAAAATGGTTGTCATTTTAGTTCATTTTTATTATTTTTATTTATTATTTTTATATTATATATTTTGATAGCTATGCTGAACTCCTAATTAGCCAGTTTTATTCTGCATAATGGCTACGAAGTATTTAAATTTTATTTGGTTTACAGGTAATGATAGCCCAGCTATGCATTATTATAGTTTAGCAGTCTATGGTGCCAGAGAGCAGTAAAGTCTCAACCTTTGTACCTCTGGATCTTTATCAGTCTGGACTCCTCGTGATTTTGATGAACCTAAATTGAGATCTATTCACTTGTTACTTTAGTTTTTGTGGGTCATAACTCATTTTAATAATTAACATATTGCTGGACCTCTTGTAAATCCAGTCTCTGTTTTATTTTCAGCAACTCAGCATTGCCCCATCCACCAGTTCCAATGTGCAAATGGCTTCTGTATCCCGATGTCACTTGTGTGTGACCACTGGGATGACTGTGGGGATGACAGTGATGAGCAAAACTGTGGTAAGGGTGAATGAGACCGAACACACATGCTAGCTAATTATGAGGCTCTTTTACATTATAAATTATGTTTAGTAAGCACAGGCTGCCATTTAACTTACTGGTTGTCTAGATTACCAGAGCTGCAGTGGCAACCAGTTCACTTGTGCCAGTGGCCGTTGCATTCCTCAGCAGTGGGTGTGTGACAAGTTCAATGACTGTGGGGACTACAGTGATGAGAGAGGATGTGGTGAGAAAACTTGACTGATTTACTAATATGTGACATTGTTTATGACTTTCAATGAAAGAATTTTTAAAAAGGTCATGAAAATGTCAAGATTAGTTTAACTATTAGATGTATTAGAAGGTTCACTGAGTTTTGAAATCACTCTTCAAGAGTTAAAGCTCAAATTATACCATCACAATAAATCAAAAAGATTTTTTTCCTCAAAACAACATGAAAGAATGTTTGCATATTTTTAACATAATTATACGTCTTTCGATGTTTTTCAGATAGTAACTCCAGAGACTGTTACCCTGGTGAGTGGGGATGCCCAGGCTCGACCATGTGCATACCAGTAGGAAACGTGTGTGATGACAAGCCTGACTGTCCTGGAGGCACAGATGAGACCAACACCACTGCACAGCAAACCTGCGGTAAGCCTCACGTGTACAAGTCCCGCACTAAGAATTCTACCATTTATGATAATATCATGTCACACCTGCCTTTAAAATCTAAAAAACAAACAAATGAGATGAATCTGAAGGAATTGAAGTGATCGAGATCTTGTCGAGTGTAGAATGTCTCACGTTTTCAGAACCGTGATTTGGTAAATTTGGGTGTAAGGGCTTTAGATATAGTGTCGAGTAATCACAAATGTTTACCAGATGTCAGCTGCTCAGATACTATAATCATAACTTTTGCATTCCTTATCACTGCCTTAACACACACTTGGTTTAATATTAACTTTTTGCAGGTCATTTTCAGGCCTATAAAGCTTATTACGATACCAATAATGTCCTGGCATTCAGGCTTCTTAGAATAGGATTAATTTTACAATTTAACCGTTGTCTACATTTGTCCATGATGTTCATTTGTGTGATGTTGACTCACAGGCCTGGAAAGGTGCTCAGCCTTGAGCTGTGAGTTCTACTGCCACCCATCTCCTCAGGGTGGTGCATGCTACTGCCCTGATGGCTTCATTGTAGCCAATGACAGTCGGTCGTGTGTAGGTGAGTGCTTTTATATATTTTTTTCCCCTAAAAACATAATCTCTATGTGTGGCAGTGTTAAAAATTGAATCAGACATCGACAGCACACACAGTTTTAGGAACTTGTGTTTTGCATCCTGTCTGGAAAAAGCACAGAGCTTTGAGGAAGCATAAACTGTGTAATTTCAATGCGTTCTAGCTGCAAATCATTTGTATAGACCCTTACTATAATGTCCCTCACATTATACATCCAAAACATGGCTGTTTGTTCTATTGCCCAGACTATAATGACTGTCAGATCTGGGGCATCTGTGACCAGTTGTGTGAGGATCGCCCTGGCACACACCACTGCAGCTGTGCTGATGGATACGTCTTGGAGCAAGGTCATGTTTGCAGAGCCAATGTGTCAGGTACAGAGAGCGCACACGTCATGGTACCTGTGTTTAATTTTTGTGTTTAAAAGATGAGAGTGAAATGATTAAATTAAAAAGACATTATTGTTCACAGTCCAGCTGAGTGACAACGATCTTCAAATATCATTCTTTTCATCTTATTTTGTTTGCAATTCTATCAAATGTTAAATTTTCTAGTGTCTGTTATTTGTGTTTGTCAGCTGGGCTGCCACAGCTAATTTTCACCAATGGGGGTGATGTGATGATAGCCGATCTACACGGGCGCATTGTCAGGATTCTGGTGCCATCCCAGGGCAAAGGTTTAGCAGTAGCAGTCGCCTACAGCTGGCACAATGACAAAGTCTTCTGGAGTGATACTTATACCAAAAAAGTCAGTTTGAATTTAATGTCTGATGAAGTTCTTGATTATGTTTTATTGTTATTTTTTTATACAACAAACATTAATCCAAAACTTTGAAATTCTTTTGCCAGGTTTATTCCGCCAACTATTACGGAGGCGACATTAAGGCAATTCTGAATAATTCGGTTCACAGCGTCCAGAATATTGCAGTAGACTGGATCAACCTCAAACTTTATGTACTGGAGGCCAGGGTGGAGCGCATTGATGTGTGTGACTTTAATGGAGGAAATCGAGTGACGCTGGTGGCTGAAAACCTGCGGACTCCTCATGGCCTCGCCCTGGACCCAACAGTAGGGTGAGTTTGAATAAATGACGTGGTTTTATAATCACAAAAAGATTGAAATATGAGTTTAGGTTTGGGCATTGGTTTTTGAATTTTTCATCTACAAATTCAGTGTCAGGACAAAAAAAGTTTTATAAACATCATAATTTTGTGAGTTAAAGATAATTTGAGTGTAAAAGATTGGATGTCCAAGAGTCTTTGAGTTCACCTGAGTTTAGCTCATATAACTCATATAACATCCTTTTACAATTTTTTTTGGTTTGTAGCTACATGTTCTTCACAGACATGGGTGGTAACAATGTGCAGTCTAAGCTCGAACGTGCCTTCATGGATGGCAGCAATCGTTTTGAGCTAGTAAAGAGCAGGCTCGGCACACCAACAGGAATTACCCTTGATATCATCACCCAGAGGGTCTACTGGTCTGACAGCCACTTTGACACAGTGGAGACTGTCACATACAGCGGTTTGGACAGGTAAAGGTTACATTAGAAATAAATTGTTGACATCCTTCAGTTGTATCCTCCTTGATGTTCTTTCTAAGGCGTACTTGTTTCACATAGAAAATTAGTCCTCAATGGTGGAACACAGTCGCCGCATCCTTTTGGAATTGCTTTATTTGAAAACTACGTATTCTTCACTGACTGGAGCAAGATGGGTGTGATCAGATCAAATCGCTTCAATGGCAGCAACCCAACCCTCCTCTATCGTGCCGCAAACCGGCCAGGCCATGTTGTCGTCTCCCACCCTCTCATGCAGCCTCTGGGTAAGGAGATTCAGTCACAGTGAACACCCAGTCTGAGGAAAACAACTTTAAAAATGTCTGCTTTCCCTTGAATATAATGTAACAAGATGCCTCTTAATTTATGGTACTTATAAAAAAAATACAATACTAAAAATGTATTTCTCCAGATATCGTGAACTGCTTACTCAACTAAAAAAATCTACCAACTGTGTTGTGAACAAATTTTTATCTTAGCACAAAAAGAAAATTCTTTGTTATCTATAAGAGCTACATACTACACTGAGTGATGTCATAAAATGATGACATCTGTCTTGTAATGCAGTGAAGAACCCTTGTGGGAGAAACAATGGTGGCTGTGAACAAATTTGTGTCTTAAGTCACCGCACCGACAATGATGGTTTGGGCTTCCGCTGTAAGTGTCGCCATGGTTATGACCTCCATTCGGACCTTCGGTCCTGCTTCAGTAAGTTTATCTAATTTGTAAAATGACCTTACCCTTCTGTTATACACGTGTTTATATACGTGTTTCTGTTCTGGGTAAAAAAAATACTTAATGAAATGTATAATAATGTGCAGACAATTAAAAAAATTGCAATCATTTCTGGTAAGCTAACGGTGGGAATTTTAAGGGTTTTTTTTAATATATCATTTAAACATCATGTTTATGCGGTAATAAGCCCTGGCATTCACTTTTTGTGCAGAGGTGAAGGACTACTTGCTGGTGGCCTCCTCACTGGCGGTGCGGGGAATCCCACTGAATCTGTCCACGCAGGAGGACATCACTCTGCCCCTCACAGGCCTCGGGGCGTCTTTTTCTGGCTCTGCAGTGGAGTTTGACGGCAATGAGGGGGCTGTTTTCTACAACGACAGGTCCAAAGGCCTCATCTATAAGTCAAACCTCAATGGCAGTGGTGAGTTTTTGACTTGGGTAAAAAAAAAAAAAAAAGTACCACTAATGTTGCTGAGATTTATAACCTAACACTTGATGTTTAATCAAAGCGATCTCACTTAACTATTATATTTATGCAATCTCAGTTCAGCAGATTTTGACAGGCTACAGAGTGGGGTTAGTTGATGCCATGGCATATGACTGGACCTCAAAAGTTTTGTTTTGGACCACAAGCACCTACAAGTCAGTGGTAGCCTTCAGAGTCACAGACAAGTCCAGACGAGACATTGTGACGGGATTAGGGAACCCAATGGGAATTGCAGTGCATCCTAGTGCTGGGTGAGTTATCAGATTTATCACAAATAACTCCTGAAAGATACTTTGCCTGAGCAGGTCTTAGTTTGTAGAAACAGGAAGGAAATTAAACACAATAAATGGTAATTAATATTTTTTATTCAGATTTTTCTGATCATAGAAAAATGCTGTCTATTCAAACCACTTTTACTATACTCACTACTCTACACTACTACTTCCTAAACCACAACTATCACATGGGCCTCTGCCCTTTATATTCAGGATAACAATTGTCATTATTCACTGTAGTCTACTGCGTTACTTCACTAAACATTTCTCCACAGCTACTTGTTCTGGTCTGACTGGTATCGTCCAGCAGTAATAATGAGAGGCTTCACTGATGGCAGCAATGCTGTCCCTCTTGTCAACACAACACTGGGATGGCCATTTGGGCTTGCTGTTGACTATATGTAAGTATAGTGGTCAACTATGTCAGTTATGGGAATACCTGCTTGGTTCCATTTAAGGAATAATATACAGTATATAGTGTATGACTCGGTTACAATTCTTCTTTGTGGATTTCTCTTTGACAGGAATGACAGGCTGTACTGGGTCGATACCCTCCTTGATCAGATTGGCCACATTGATATTGAAGGAAGTGACAGACAGACATTTAGCAACATCGGCCAGATCACTCAGCCCTACTCTTTGACAGTTTATACAGGTTAATTCAACTGTACACTCATTCAGAATACTGCACAAAACACAAACACACCATACTCACCATAAGCAAGCTCTTAAAGAAACCAAAGTTAGCCTTATTATTGTTTGATTACCTTCTGGCTTCTACAGTATGCATCTATTCGATATTCCCCAATTCCAAAAATATGGAATTGGTAAATGGACTGGAACTTACATAGCACTTTTCTACTCAATTTAGTATTCAAAGTGCTTTCTACTGCAAGTCTCACTTACCCAATCAAATACAAAATCAAACAGTGCTTTTATCTATGCCCAAGCGCACATGCATTTCCACTCCAATGGATGCATCGGGACAAATCGGGGTTCAGTTTCTTGCTCAAGGATACTTTGACACATAGCTGGAGGATACAGGGACTGATTGATCCACTGACCTTGTGATTGGTAGCTGACCCACTCTACCAGCTTGTAACAACCACTAAATCACATTAATGTCTTTTAGTTATGTATACAACTGCTTGTAACGCAGCAATGTCTATCTTGTAGACTACCTGTATGTGTCTGATACAAGGACCAGCGCTATATTCGAGATGAGGAAGAGGGACGGTGGTGGGAACATTATGGTCAGACAAGGAATCACCGGCATCATGAATATCAAGGCCTATACAGCTGACCTCCACAGCAGTAAGTTTATCCAAAGAAAGACACTGGATTCTGGAAGGTGTTTAGAGGTGCAGTTTAGTGCTGTGGGACCAGGACTTTGGATTTTTGAGTGGCAGTGAGAAGTAAATGATCTTGCAGAACATTGCAGAACAATGAAGGAATTCTAGGTCAAGAAAACACATGAGCAGTGATAAAGCAATCTAGGACCCTACTGACTTCTTCTTTGTGATCCTTCTGACAGCCTTCAACAGCCGATGTAACATGCTGCCAAATGGACACTGCAGCCACTTCTGTTTTCCAACTCCCAACTTTGGTCGAGTGTGTGGCTGTCCGTATGGTATGAAACTTCAGTCAAATCAGAGGGACTGCATCAAGGACGATTCCGTTCCTCCACCTGACAACATCTGCGGGGACTACTCTTTCGAGTGCGACGAAGGACGTTGCAGACCTAACTCTGACCGCTGTGATGGGATTGTTGACTGCATAGATCAGACTGATGAGGCCAATTGCACAGATTCAGGTGAATGAAAAGAAAAATGCATATGCTTATGAGTTAGTGTAAGAAGATATTTTTAAGTAATCCAACTGATCGCCTCATTTATCTTTATCAGGAGCGACCTGCTCTCCGTACGCCTTCACCTGCAACAACAAGCATTGCATCTATGCCAATTGGCGCTGTGATGGCATGGATGACTGCGGAGACGGCTCCGATGAAATTAACTGTCCCACTCGTGTCCCTACCAGCTGTTCATCCGGCTACTTCACCTGCAACAACAACAGATGCATCTCTGCAACATGGGTGTGCGACGGTGAAAATGACTGTGGGGATGGCTCTGATGAGCACAACTGCAGTAAGCACAGATTTCACAAGTCTTCTTGAATTGCTGCACATACAGCTGTTATGTTATTACATATTAACATACATGTTTAAAAATAAATAAATAAATGAGCTATGTTTGTGACTGTCAGATTCAACCATCACCACATGCCCTCCAAACTACTTCTTGTGTCCCGATCATCGTTGCATCAGTAGCTTCTATGTTTGTGATGGAGACCAAGACTGCTTGGATGGCTCTGATGAGAAAGATTGTGGTACGTATCAGGAAAATCATCCATGTTTTAGAAATGTTTTTAGATCTTTGGAGCAACAGCGTATATTTAATGCAACTAGTTTGATGGCAGCAAAAAGCTGCAAGCCACTGATTGTAGTTGGCATATTGAACATATGTTTGCTGTTGTGCAATAAAAGTTTACTCGTCTTTTCTTTGTTTTCTGTCTCCTTTGTGCTTTAAGAGTTTTCCTGTTCCTCCTTTGAGTTTGCCTGTGCCAGTGGGGACCAGTGTGTCTATTCAAGTTATCGGTGTGATGGAGTGTTTGACTGCAGGGATCATTCTGATGAACAAGGCTGCCGTATGTTACCTGCACAGAATAATGTTTTGTATAATTACAGATTGGGAATTCCACTCTCTGCTCAAATTTATCAGAGAAAAGTCACTGAAGTTTTAATTAATTAATTATTTATTTTCTTTGACAACTCCAGCCACCCGAGGTCCAGGCCTCTGCCACGATGATGAGTTTCAGTGCCAGAGCGACGGTTTCTGCGTACCAGATGAGTGGGAGTGTGATGGTCACTCAGATTGCGAGGATGGGTCTGATGAACACAACTCCTGCCCACCTGTCACCTGTCGTTCCAACTACTTCCAATGCGCCAACAAGATATGCATCCCAATGAGTTGGTTGTGTGACGGCGAAAATGACTGCCGGGACATGAGTGATGAACTGAACTGCCCCACCCCTCCGTTTACTTGCCCCTCCGGACAGTGGCTGTGCCCGATCAGTGAGGTGTGCATCGACCAGGACAAGGTGTGTGACGGCCAAAGGGACTGTCCCAATGGAGCAGATGAGTCACCTATCTGCAGTGAGTTGAATGCATTGTGTATAACATTTAAATCTCTAAATGGACATAAAAAGAAAAGAAATTAAGGATAGCTAAACTGCTTTATATTACTTAAAAACTGGTTTAAGTAAGCCAAAAAGACAAATGTACTAGAATTTAAGACACAAATACATTATATTACTAATACATTATATTACTAACTCCTGTAGATGAAGATGACTGTTCACTCAGCAACGGGGGCTGCAGCGACGGTTGTGTTCAAGGCCCATTTGGGGCTGAGTGCACCTGTCCACCAGGATATCAGCTCCTCAATGACTCAAAGACCTGCGATGACATCAACGAGTGTCTGGTTCCTGGTTTCTGCAGCCAGCAGTGCTACAATGAGAGAGGAAGCTTCAGGTGCCACTGTTCTGATGGTTACCTCCTAGAGCCAGATGGACGGACCTGCAAAGCTACAAGTAAGCAACAAGCAACACAATACAGGAACTGTGTAACTTGTATAAAGATACTACAGGTCTTTCAGTGACCAACAAGCTCTTTTTCCATCTTTAGACCCAAGTGCAGCTGTACTTTTGCTTGCCAAACGTAGCCAGATCATTGCCAACCGAGTCAACATAATACCACCCCTGATGAGTCCAGTGATCACCGGTTTAAGCATTGTGACTGTAGACTTTGACAGTGTCACTTCCAAAATCTACTGGGCTGATACCACAGAGAAAAAGATATGGAGTGCCTACCAGAACGGCACTGACAAACAAGCGGTAAGGCAAATGGTCAAATGTAACAACAGAGTTTCTTGCTTTATAATCTGAACATTTAAATGAATGGTTTAATTTTGTGAGTGCTCAATATGTCCCTGTTGTTTTAGGTGTTCTCTTCTGGTCTGATGGTAACGGAGAGTATTGCTGTGGACTGGGTTGGTCGGAATCTGTATTGGACAGACTCTGTCATGGAGAACATTGAGGTTTCCACTCTGGATGGTCGTTATCGCAAGGTCCTCTTGAGTAAAAATATTACCAACCCCCGTGGATTGGCTTTGGACCCCCGTAACCAGTAAGTACACTCAAGTTACATGGATTTTATGCTAGTATTACATTATTGAATTTAATAGTTAAGCAAAAGGCCCTTTATAAATACATTTTCACCCTTTTTTACCATACTCAAGAAGTAATAAATCTTTGACCTCTCTGTCTTTCTCATTCATGCCAGTACCAACCTGATGTTCTGGTCAGACTGGGGCCAGAACCCCAGGATTGAGCAGGCCAGCATGGATGGAACCATGAGAAAAGTCATCGTCAGCACTAAGATCTACTGGCCCAATGGCTTGGCCCTGGACTACACCACACAAAGAGTCTACTTTGCAGACGCCTATCTCAGATATATTGACTACTGTGACTATGATGGAAACAATCGATATCAAGTTATGGCAAGTGATGTGGTAAGTTTAGTTTTTCCAGTTTTTCATTATAAGGAGGAAATATTTACTACCTGTTTAAAGTTTATACCCTTTTAATCCTTTTTAAACGCAATTTGGTGTCACTCCTTAACGCATGCATTAAAGCCAGGGGTGTTATCATGTCTGTTATTGGAGGTTACTGGCATAAACCATTCAAATACAATGAGTGTTACGTTTAAAATATAATCATTGTTCACAATAAGTTTTTATCCTTTGTGTGTCTAACACCAGGTTCTCCAGCACCCATATGGTATGACCATCTTTGAAGACACCATATACTGGTCAGAACATTATACCAGCAAGGTGATGAGTACCAACAAGTTCCATGGTGGCAACATCACTACTCACATGAACAATGTCTACCAGCCCATGGGCATTGTGATGGCTCATCCCATCAAACAGCCCACAGGTAGTTTTCAAATAAAAAACAAATCTTACTTGCATACTTGTAGCTTTGAGAAGTCTATTAAAATGTGTTGATGTCTATAAAAACTGAGTACATGTGTTTCACACACACACTACAGTTATGCTTTACTGTAATAGTAAAACAAAGTTTTTGCTAATTCACAGAGAATGTTCTTTTTTCCTTTCTATTGTGAACCCACTATAAAAGTAGAAATTTATATTGTAAATAGTGAATAAACAAGAACTTTCTGTCATGTAAATGTTTATCTATTACTTGGTTACTTTGGGGTAGTATGAATGGACATGGAGGAGGTCCTTATCAGGAAAAAAACAACCTAAAACATATGATAATACAGTTCAAAATTTATGTCCTCCATCACATTTTCCAAAGCAATCCAGTAGGACCAGATTGGAGTTTTTGGTGGGCCAATTCTGGTCCCCGGGGCCACAATTTTGATACCCTAAAGAAAATAAGCGGACCAAATCATGCCAGCAAAATGCTCCCAGAGGCACCAGATCCCTTCACTGTGAGCGTGGAAGGCTCAGCTTGTTCCTTTCATTTGTCATCTGTTTGCTCACTAAATTCTTCTTTTAATGTTACCAGTGTGATAGTTTGATGAATCCGATTTCAAGGCTAAAAGTGACTCTGTGCTTTTGTGTTTAGCCATCAACCCATGCAGCGAACACCTGTGCACTCAGCTGTGCCTGCTGTCAACACTGAGACCCAGGTACTACACCTGCCACTGCCAATCAGGTTGGAAGCTGGATGCTGACAAGCGCACCTGTGTTAAAGGTAATTTTGGTTTTACACCTCTGTCTGTCTCACTGTACACAGAATTTAACAGTGCTGAATATAAATCAGTGTCAGTAATGAGTTTTCTGCTCATGGTTAATATTAATTTTGTAAATGTTACGCTAAAAAAAAAATCTCTCCTACAACTGTGCATCATCCTTGTTCTTCTCCATTCATTTCTAGATGAGACTCCCTTCTTAATGGTGGTTAGGGATACTGTGATTTTTGGCATTCCCCTGGATCCCACAGACCCTTCCAACAATGCAATGACCCCAGTGTCTGGCATCAGCCAGGGGCGGGACATTGACTTTGATGATCAGGAGCAGTTTGTCTATTGGGTGCAGAGCACTGTGAGTGGAGGTCTTAAACTGAAGAGGCGGAGAGAGTTTTATAACATGCAATAAATTTGAGTGTGAAACATGCATAGATTCTAAGATGTCTTATTACAATCAATTCATTATATTAGGAAGGAAATTGTATTTCATTTTAAATTTGAATAAGTTTAAAACAGAAGAAAAATGAGATCAGTACACATCAATAGTACCTGCAGATTCTGAATAATTCTTTTAAATTAATTGTCTCTTTTGTTCTGATGCTAGGATTCGATTTGGAGAGTGAAAACCGACGGAACAAACAAAACTCAGTTTGCTCCAGCTGCTTTCATGGGCTCACCGGCTGGTCTGGCTTTTGACTGGATAGGCCGAATAATGTATTACACCAATCCCACTGCCAAAACCATTGAAGTAAGCATTATAGTGAGATACAGAATCATTTGATTATCAATTACTGATAAGATGCTGTCATACCTAGGCTCACTTGTACCTGCAAACAAGTAAACAACACCTGAATTAGAAGAGATCAGAAAACACCGGGGCAAAAACGATTAAATACAGAGCTTGTCATGATGTTGTGTTTAACTACCAAAAATACCCCAAATCAAATATACTCATTTCCTTTTTTTCCTGTTTTGTGGTATATTATTATTTTATTTTATTTGTATTATTATTATTTATATAGTTAATATATTTTCAAATTTTTGTTACTTGAAGAAGTTTAGTTTAGCAAATTATTACAACAACCTACAATTAAAAATGCTACGCATGGTTAACTTAGAGGTTTCATATCTTTTTGATAACAAATTAATTAAATGTAATTTTTTATAAAGTGACTGCTGAACAGTTGCTCAGTGCTAAAATTAACCTTTATTGTTTTAATCTGCAGATTATGATTTGTCTTTTGGTTTTTTGCATTTATTATTTATTTGGGGATTTGTTTGTTTTTTTAGTGGAAGTAAATAAAATACAATGTTGCACTTAGGTTATCCGTGTTGATGGAAGTAAGCATTACAGGAAGATCCTTATCACCTCTAACGGAAAACCAGAGGGAGTAGGAGAGCCTATTGGAATTGTGCTGGATCCAGCCCGAGGGTAAATCACATGTTCATAAAAATTAATAAATACATATAATTACCTTGATCGGTGCTATTTAGTTTGTATATATTATATGTAGACAATATACCAAGGACACAGTACACAGCACCCTCATTACCATTAAGAAGACAGTAGTTGGCTGGTGAATATGTTGGCAACATATTCCCCTCACTTTTGCTTCCTGTGACATATATAACCCAATTAAAACAGTAACTTAGTCCAAGATGTTATTTAACTAAATGTCTACATGATTTTTTTATTTCATAATATTAGAATATTTTTCCATTTTAGTGAAACTAACCTACCATTAGGAATTCTTAATGTAACCTTTTTAGCGTAAAATCTAAGAAATCTCAGTTTTTTGGACTTTAACATCCTGTTACCTATCAGCATTAGTGTGGCACCAGCAGCAAATCATGCGTATAGGTGTGACGTTTGACTGAATGGGAGGAGAAGTTGGCGGTATGACTCGCTGAGATCACATCACTTGTCATGTTTAACCTTTCCATCCACAGAAAGTTATTTTGGTCAGACAAGGGGTCAGACAGTGGAGTTCCTCCAAAGGTCGCCAGCGCTGACATGGATGGCAGCAACCTTGTGAACCTCTACACGGGCAACATGGCTAACATAGGGTTCATCACTGCCGACATCTCCACCATGAAACTGTACTGGGGCGTGGCTGGCACAGGGGTGGTGAGTACAAGTTAGCTGTTTAATATGTAGACTTTAACTAGAAATGTGATCACTCACTTTAATATTTTCTGTTCGTTCTTGTTTTCCCAGATTGAGTGTGGCACTATGGACGGGGCAAGCCGTGTGACGGTGGTCAGCGGTCTGTCCCATCCATGGGGGCTGACTATTTACCAAAATTACCTCTACTACACTGACCTGGACTATGAGGTCATTGAGAGGGTGGACAAGGACACTGGCGCCAATATGGTGGTGATGAGGAGTGGCATGTCTGGCCTCCATGGTCTCAAAGTGCATGCAAGAGACAGTATGTGAATCAAGTGTTTTTCAAATAACTACAGAAGTGTCCGTTCTTTGGGTTTTTGGTGTTTTCACGCAGACTGGTTAGATTATACAACAATTAATACCAGCCAGTGAATGAGGGAAGGATATTTAGGGCTAATTTTATTTCATTTTCTGAATCTAGCTTTTTGTCCTTTGCTCATAACATTTTCTTGTTTTTCACAAAAAGTAAATGATCTTTCATTTTGGGAGATTTCACTTGGTAGTAGAATATACAATACTGTTTATCTTTGTGTTTTTCTTTTCTCTGTACGTAGTACTATATTTTGGCCTTTTTTCTATTCTCTTACTTATTTTTTTATTTTTTTCAGTTTTCACTTTTTCTAATATATCTCTAATTCATTTTTTGTTCCTGTTCTTTGTGCTGCTGGAACGAGTGAATTTCCCCACTGTGGGATTAAATCAAGTCTACATCTATGTCTTTGTCTATGTTAAGATGCATTAAAGTCTAGGACTCCAACAAAGGGTGCGTCACCTCTGTGTTTGAGATAGATTGCGGAATACGAAGAAGACAAGTATTTGAGGATATTGGGAAGCAGGTTTAATTAAAAGAAAAAAAAGTCCAAACTTAGTTTATACGATCAAAGATTTTCTCCTGCTGAAAGTCACAGATTCGGCACAACACAAAAATAACTTGTATAATATCAGTCAAACCCTTTTCATGTCAGGAGATCTGGTATAAATTCTTATTCTCCAGTCAAATATGGGCATCCAGTAACGCTGGCCTTCACCACCCCATCTTTTCCACCTCAGACTCAGCAGGAACCACTAATGCCTGCAGCTCCAACAACGGGGGCTGTCCGCACCTCTGTTTGCCCAAACCCGACAATAAGAAGACCTGTGCCTGCACTACAGGGTTTCACCCATCTCCAGATGGCTCCAGCTGCCAAGAGTATGAATCTTTCGCCGTTGTCTCCACCCGCTCATATATCCGTGGCTTCCACGTAAACAGCTCTGACCACTCTGAAGCTATGGTGCCTGTTGGCGGATGTATGTTGGCTTCTTATTGTCTTGAAATATGAAGTTCAAACCTGTTTTCATATTATATAGCATAGATTATAATCATCAACTTTCCATTAACCCAAGTTCCTCTCTGATATTTTCTCAGCATCATATGTCATTCATGATAAGGTGGATGCCCACATTAAATCTGGCTATGTGTACTGGACTGAGAACAGCACCTACTCCACATACAAGGGTATTTTCAAAGCCAGAACTGATGGAGGGCATTACACCAGAGTGCTCCCTTCAGGAGTTGGCGTAAGAGGCATTCAGGGTCTGGCTGTTGACTGGATTGCAAGTATGTGGCAACATCCACCAACAATTTTATCCATCCACCTCCACTAGCATTAATGTAAAATGTAAAGAATCTACAAAAATAATGTAGAATTTCTCTATTTACCTTTTCAGATAACTTGTATTTCACCAATGCTCATAAAACCGAAACCTACCTGGAGGTGATGGCCATCAACACGACCTTCCGAATGATTCTCATTAAGTCCTCTGAGGATCAGCCCCGGGATGTGGCTGTCAGCCCTAAACTTCGCTACCTCTTTTGGACTGATGCTGGTCAGACACCAAAGATTGAGCGGGCCTTGCTGGATGGCACAAACCGCACAGTGTTGGCATCAGAGAGCTTAGCGTCACCTCGTGGCCTAACAGTTGATTACAGTAATAACTTCCTCTACTGGACAGATGATGTTCTTGATATGATCTCACGCATGGCCATAGACGGCACAGAGAGGCAGATTATCCGGTATGGGAGCCGGTATCCATCTCCAATGGGACTAGGTATATTAGGAAACTACATGCTGTGGGTGGATAAAAGGCTTGGAAAGCTCTTCCAAGCCAGTAAGGACCCAGCCAATACCGACCAGCCAGAGGTGAGCATTGAATTTGCTTGATTTAACATACAGTTGTAGTTTTAGCTGTCATCCTCTCCAGTGATAGCTTACAATAATATAAAATACAGGTAAACAGAAAATCCTCTTTTAAGAATCTGGAAATTAAATACATGTGATGACCTTTTTTTTTCTAGATAAAAAAAGAAATCAAAGGATTACTTACTTATTGAAATGGACAGTTTTTGGTTTACTAGCTTAATAGTTAAGCTATAATATAATATAATATAATAGTGCTCGTCAAATTTAGCTTGGGTACATAAGAACCGTTTTTCTGTCCGTAGTATTGTAAGAGAGAGTTTGGCATACTTTTTGTGATAGCAGTTGGAATTAGTTGTAGGCATTTAACAATCATTCTTCACTTGTGCTATGCCTATGCTATCTGACAAAAAAAATAACAACTTTTGGTGTTACCAGGTAATCCGAGACAATCTCGATGAGCTGATGGACGTCACCATCTTTGACGCACATGTCCAGCCTACATCTGCCAACCTGGTAGGATTTAACCCATGCCACGAAGACAACGGACGCTGCCAGCAGCTCTGCTTTGCCATTCCAGACAAGCAAGGACCTAAATGCGCTTGTGCCCACGGGACACTTCTTGGTAATGGAGTATCATGTGGTTATGAACCGGATGAGTTCTTAGTTTTCTCCACAGACTACACGCTAAATAGCCAGAGGTTAGACCCAACGGATCATAGTCTACCCTATCCAACTGTGACCTTGGGCTATGGCGTAATGGGCCTGGATTATGACTTCCGAGAGAAACGAATTTTCTTCACACAGTATGTCGGGATAGGTCGGAGCAGGATTGGCTACATCACCACAACATCTGCCACTAGCCCTCCTGTCACTATCATCTCAAGTGAGTTAAGCATTATCACTCTTCACATTCATCATTTCATTTTTCTCATTTGAGACTTTATTTAATTTCAAATCCTCTAAATGCTACTTAGATTTGGACGATCCAGAGGGTTTGGCATTTGACTGGATAAACAAGCGTCTTTACTTCACTGACTACTATAAACGTAATGTCCAGTCGATCGGAGTAGATGGAGGTAACCGGTCAATCATAGCCCCTGCAAACTGGCCCAAAGGCATCATTGTTGATCCATGCTATGGGTAAAAGCAAACTAATATTCTCAAATGTCCAAAGATTGAAGATGACTTTCAGATATTAAACATGCTATCAAGTATAGCTTTGAGCTCCCTCTTATTACTGTGTCTGATGCTTTTCGCTTTCCAGTTACTTATATTGGACTGACTGGGGATCTCCAGCTAAGATTGAGAGGGCAACACTGGGTGGAAACTTCCGGACTGTCATCATCAGCACTGGCCTGACATCACCCAACGGACTGTCTATAGACTATGAGGAGAGGATGCTCTACTGGGCCGATGTTTCACTGTATGTCCAGTTATTCTGATACAAATTAAAAATTAGGAGAGAGACAGATTATCCAGCAGATTTTCTTTTCTTTTTTAAATTTCTTTCTACAGAGACAAGATTGAGCGGTCCACCCTGACTGGTGAGAATCGAGAAGTGATCATGCAAGGGCTCAAGTATCCATTTGGTATGACTATCTACAAGCAGGATATCTTCTGGACCGACTGGACTGAAAGAGGTGTCTTTAGGGCTAGTAAGAATGATGGCTCTGGCTTTACAGTGCTAGCCCAGAATCTGGAGTACCTACCAAAAGACATTCACATTCATGCTGAATCAAAGCAGGAGAATTGCTCCAGCTTCTGTCAGCAGTTCAACGGTGGCTGCAGTCATGTCTGTGTTTCTGGTAAGAGCAGGTTTTCTGATGCACAAAAAGGCACCAAATCCCACCTTAAGTTGTGTAATAGACAACAGGAAAAAGACAGCAAATATACAAGGAATCTTACCTCAGTTATCTGTGTTACTTGTGGTTTTTCAGGTCCCGTTGGCCCTGAGTGCCAGTGTCCTCATGAGGGGAACTGGTATCTGGCAAACAATGGCAAAGACTGTATACAAGACACGGGGAAACGCTGTCAGGCAGATCAGTTTACTTGTCTCAATGGTAACTGTATCTTAGCACGCTGGAAGTGTGATGGCCGCAATGACTGCCACGATAACAGTGATGAGCTCGAGAGAGTTTGTGGTGAGAAATCCAGAAATTTTTTTCAAAATTTCTTATTTAAACAGACAAACTTAGCCAGCCAAGAAGCAAACAGCTATACCAACATCTGCAAAAGCCTTCATGTTTTCTTTTAACCCTTCCCCAGCCTTCCACACTTGCTTAGCCACGGACTTCACCTGCAACAATGGGCGCTGCGTCCCACTCAGCTACACCTGTGACTACACAAACGACTGTGGTGACAACAGTGATGAACAGGGCTGCCCCTTCCCCACATGTAACCCTGCTACCGAGTTCACCTGCGCTAACGGACGCTGCATCAGCGCAACTTTTGTCTGTGATGGCTATAATGACTGTCGGGACAACGCTACCTCTGACGAAATCAACTGCCGTGAGTAATGACGAGACTAATTGTTGAGCTTAATATTTGATTATGTTAGACAATGAGATGGTTACTGCAAACACAGAAAAAAATTTAAAAAAGATGAGATTGAAGTCACTGTTTTCTCCATCTGTTCCTCCCCAGAAACTAAAGTTGGACAATTTCAAGTCAAATACTGTGCCCGTATTCACACCTAAAATGATTCTATATTGCTAAATAATAATGTTATAAATAATGTTACGTATGTAGTGTCAAAAGGCTGCCAGTGGCCTTGGGTGAATGATCCGATCTGGTGTCTTTCCAACGTCTCTCCAGCTGATCGTACATGTCCCAATGGCCAGATCAAGTGTGACAACACCAACATCTGCATCTACCCTGGAAACCTATGTGACGGCTTTAACAACTGTGGAGACAACAGTGATGAGAATCCTCTCTTCTGTGGTGAGCTGAGTCAAAGAATGTATAAAGCTTCAGCTAATTTGGACTGCACATCAATAAAGATGTAAATCTATGCAAACTTGCGCTTATGTGTGTTACAGCGGGGCGTACATGTGCTCCCGATCAGTTCCGTTGTGATGTAGGAAAGTGTATCCCTCAGACTTGGGTATGTGACTTCATCAACGACTGCACTGATGGGACAGATGAACCTGCCTCTTGTGGTGAGTGCTCAACATTAGTGCAGCTAATAGGTAATTTAAATTCAAAGACTTTTATACTTTAGGTTTGATGTGAGTTTCTATAGTGACTCGTGTTTTGCATAAGGAGGACACACTTGTATGAAGCAAGCCAGCCCTTTTTTTCTCTTTCAGTTCACACTTCCCAACATCATTAAAATATGATTCTGTGTTTTCTACTGTGCAGAAGATATAATCAGAACATGCAGTCCGGACCATTTCACTTGTACCAATGGGAACTGCGTCCCTGAGTCACTGGTGTGCGATGGCAACAATGACTGCTGGGACAACAGTGACGAGGCTCCTGAGCTGGAGTGTGGTGAGACACCAGTTAGATATGTCGGCATTATTTGTGCAGCGTTAGGCTGCTCGATATTTTTGACTCGTTTTTATCATCTCAGGTTAGCATTCTCATACACTTTCATCAATTTTGCTTTTTAATATCATATTGTCACCTGGAGGCCAACGAACCTGTAGTTCTGACCAGTTCACCTGTCCGACCTGGTACCCGGGGCATCCACGCTGTGTGCCTTTAAGCTTTGTGTGTGATGGGGAGAAAGACTGTGCCAATGCAGCTGATGAGCTCCAGAACTGTCCCAACCGGACCTGCCACATGAATGAGTTTGCCTGCGCCAACGGGCTTTGCATCCTCATCCCCTTCCAGTAAGTGTGGCACATGTGTGATTGAATAAAAGTAGAGATGCGTTTACTGGTCTTGAGACAAATTCTCTTGTCAGGCAAGTAATTAATCACTACTCTTCTGTAGCTGTGATCGCGTGAATGACTGCGGAGATGGCAGCGATGAGTTGGGCTGTACGTATGATACCTGCAGCAGCAACCAGTTCACCTGTAGTAATGGAGCCTGCATCTACTCTTTCTACATCTGCGACGGGCAGAACGACTGTTTGGATGGTTCGGACGAGGCGGACAGCTTGTGCCTCACGCCTCAGCCCACCTGCTCTCCTCAGCAGTACATGTGCAAGTCGGGAGAGTGCATCGATTCCAATAAGGTGTGCAACGGACAGAAGGACTGTCAGGACGACAGTGATGAAAAAGGCTGCGGTAAGAGGCAAAAAAATATGGGAAACTGTGGGACATTTTTGATAGAATTTATGAACTGTATTTCCTTGTCACACAGCATCTAAAAGAAACTGTGGTTGCACAAATCTTCACATGCATATGGTTAAAGTATATATAATGAAGAAAGATAAGGTGTCACAAAAAGTATATTTGTCAATCAGACCAAGCCTATGTGCTTTCATATTTTATGAAAATGTTTGCTTTTATAAATATATGTATATTTATACAGGTTTCTTTGTGCTACATATTATAAATACTGATGATTTATTCTGAAAAGATGGAGTATGTAATGAGACGTATTTGTCTGTCTGTCTGTCTGTTTGTTAGCAGTCCAACATCCACAGTTTTCAAGATACACATTTTCAGATTTTGTGACAGTAGACACAAAAGACAGCTCAGGATGATTTAATTTTGGTGAAAATCAGAGGTCACGTCAAATATGAATATCTGTGAAAATGTTTTATGGATTGTCCTTAAACTTGACATCAATATAGAAGGCCTTGGGGGACATGAGTACCTGGGTTGGCTAAGCAGGCCAGTCTTGACCTTCAATGTTTGCACCAAAAGTCAATTTAAATTTAATCGATTTTTTTTTTTTACAGTTTATAGAAACCAAAGGTTTCAGTCAATCACCTCCAATCACCTCCAATCATGTGGGTAAAGATAATAAAATACACAATTTTAGTACGCAATACTTTAAAGTCATGAGTCAAAGGTCAGGGTGACACAAATGAGGAAAAAGGCTCATTTGAGATTCCATTGGATAATCTCCACATTTTAAAGCAATATATTAGTCAGTGGAAAACATAAGCACTGTCATTGTTTGAGCTCTTTTAAAACATTCTTGTTTCAATACAAAATTATACAATTTCACTATGATAAACCATCAGAGTTTTAGTATAGCTCTTGCCCTTCATGGAGAGTTGTGCTCTTTGAGTGCTCTTGTTACCTGTATTTTTGCTGCGGGTCTTAAAACCTCATCCATATTCTGTCTTTGCTCAGCTTCTCACTTTTTCTTTATTTTCTTTAGGAATTAATGAGTGTCTCGACCCAGCAGTCCATAAGTGCGCCCAAATCTGCACTGACACCCTCACCGGTTATTACTGTTCCTGCAGCCCAGGCTACCAGCTCATGCCAGATGGCAAAGCCTGCGAGGACCTCGACGAGTGTGTCAGCACACCCGCCGTCTGCAGCCAGATCTGCGAGAACAGTTTTGGCTCATACCACTGCAAATGCGCCACAGGGTACATCCGCGAACCGGATGGACGCACCTGCCGTCAAAACAGCGGCATCAACCCGTACCTCTTGTATACCAATCGCTACTACATCCGCAATTTGACCACTGATGGGTTACAGTTGAGCATAGTCCTGCAGGGCCTGACAAATGTGGTGGCATTAGAATTTGATCACTATGAGAAGAGGCTGTACTGGCTGGATGTAGGGGCAGGAAAGATTGAGAGGATGCGCTTCGATGGGAGCGACAGGGAGACGCTGGTGAGCAACGATATAGGAGGAGCTGAAGGCCTGGCACTGGACTGGGTTGGCAGGTTTGTAAAACAGGAGAAACCTACTAGATAATAATCTGTTACATATAAGTATTTAGGTTATTAAGTAACAAGAAGTGATTCGCACAATTGGAAAACAATTGTTTGCACGTGTACTCCTATTTTATTTGTTATAACTAGCAAATCGCTCTCAGAGCACAAAATACATCCTGAGTAAACACACACGCACACTTCCATATACAAAATAAAGAAAAAGAGAATATGAATTGGGTAATTTTTATTAACTTTGCATCTATGTGTTTCACAAACAACAACATCTTTTTAATTTATATATTTATTTAATTTTTCTCCTTCCTGTCTCCTGCAGGAAGTTGTACTGGGTGGACAGGTATTATGGCTCAGTTCATGTGATGGAGCTGGATGGGCGCTACCAGAAGAAACTGCTGTCGGGGCACTTTACAGATAGAAATCACACCTACGTTATCACCAGACCTCGTGCTGTGGCTGTCAACCCTAAATATGGGTATTCACACACACACACACACACATACATACATACAGAGAAAATCTATGATTGACTCTAAAACCAAACATGTGCAGTTGTTTCTGCCACCCGGTGTTTAGTTGTTCCCATTCCTTTGCTTCGACTTTTCCTCATCCCTCATTCCTTCATTCCTGCCCTGTTTTGCCCAGATGGCTGTACTGGACCGACTGGGGTGACGCAGCATATATCGGCAGAGCTGGCATGGATGGAACAAATGTCAGTGCCATTATCACAACCAAGCTGGAGTGGCCTAATGCTCTAACTATAGACTACACCAACAACAAGATCTTCTTTGCTGATTCGCACCTTAACTTTTTGGAGTGAGTTCATGAAGTATCCCACAGAATGTTTACTTCTGTGTTGCACTAAATTATCCAAACATTGGTTTCTCTTTATATTTGTACATGTGAATTAATCACATTGTGTATAAAGTTCCCTGTTCTGTGCATCTTAGCTTTGCAGATATGGACGGCCAGAATCGGCACCGGGCCATCGCTGGCTCGCTTCCCCATGTATTTGCTGTTTCTCTATTTGAGGACTGGGTCTACTGGACAGACTGGAACACACACACTGTGGAAAAAGCTCATAAGTACACTGGCGAGGAGCGTACAGTTATGGGCAACAACACCCATCGCCCCAATGACATTCACGTCTACCATCCCTACAGGCAGCCTCGAAGTAAGTATATGACAACTGTGTGCTTTATATTCCCCGCATCAAGATAGACGGCAGAAGATAATTTATATTCAATCGTCTTATTCCCCAGGCGAGAACCCTTGCTCGTCCCATGACCTGACTTGCAGTCATCTGTGTCTGATCGCGCCTGGAGGGCAGCGAGCTACCTGCGAGTGTCCCGATCACTTCATTGGTGTGGCTGTTGGATTTAAGATCCAGTGTGTTGCTGACTGCTCCAGCACCCAGTTCCGCTGTGGGGACAATGAGAAGTTAGTGTGACAGAAAGTCATGATACTTTACTGTACTGCATATTAACCATCATCAGGGGTAAAGCTTTTTGTACTTTTTCTTGTCCTTAGGTGCGTTCCGATATGGTGGAAGTGTGATGGTCAGTCGGACTGTGGTGATGGCTCGGATGAACCTCAGACCTGCCCACCTCGCTATTGTTCAATTGGCCTGTTCCAGTGTCAAGATGGCAACTGCACCTATCCCGGCTTCATCTGCGACGGCCACCAAAACTGCCCTGATGGCTCAGATGAGGATGCTGCTCTCTGCAGTATGACAGTTTCATTAAATCCTGAATATGAACTCTAAATAACTCAATCAAATGAAAATTGAACAGAAAAAATTACTTTACATTTACCAGATTCAAGTTTTTAACTATGATTCTTTTAGGCCTTTATTTTTTCCTTCTTCTCTTTCTTTCTTTCTTTCTTTCTTTCTTTCTTTCTTTCTTTCTTTCTGCTGAAAATAAAAGCCTGTTTTCAGAAAGAAGGTTCAATGTTAAACCTGTTTCCTATCCTCACAGGCGATCACCGCTGTGCTGAAAACCAGTTCCAGTGTAAAAACAAAAGGTGCATTCCTGTGTCCTGGCACTGCGATGGAGTACTTGACTGTACAGATGGCAGCGATGAGGATGCGGAGACCTGCTCCCAGAAGACCTGCAAACCGGGAGAGTTCACGTGTGCAAACGGCCGCTGCGTGCCGTCAATGTATGTGTGTGATGCCCAGGACGACTGTGGTGATGGATCTGATGAGCCGTATGAAGTCTGCAGTGAGTGCTACTGTCACACGAATTAAATATGTGCCAACCATGATTTCCTTTTGTTTTCCCCATGTCTGTCTGTGATGAGCACAAAAGGAGCAGCTTAATTGATAATAGCCGTGCACTTTGCAGAACAGCATGACCGTTTAATCAAGCATCGACTTATCTGTTTCAGAGATATACAATCGATTTAGGCGTAGCTCAGGTGTAACCTGGGTGAATTAATGAAGCTGCACGTAGTTTGGATTTTTCTAAATTTAAGTTGCACAGTCAATCTCTCCTCCCCCTCCTCCCCCTCTTCCTTCTGCTTCTAATGACTGTCTGTCTGGCTCTGTCTCAACTCATCCTCCCTCATTATTTCTCACCCCCTTGTCACCTTGCAGACTTTATTTTCAATCTCACTACTAATCTCGCCACTTTCCTTCTATCCTTTGCCTGATGTCTCTGTCGCCTTGTCTCCACAGTGGGTCCAGACTACAAGTGCGATGAGGATACAGAGTTCTCCTGCAAGACAAACTACCGCTGTATTCCTCAGTGGGCCCGCTGCGACGGCTCAAACGACTGCATCGACAACAGCGACGAGGAAGGCTGCGGTCAGTGCTCATGTGTCAGCAGATGTGTCAGGGCTGTCAGACCAGCTGCATACTGCACATGTGTCAAAATCTTAAATTAGTTCCTAAAGATCTGATGATATTGTGGTGTACTTTAAAAGTTCAAGCTCTGCAATGCTTGTAGTTTCTAATCCAGAAAAAGAAATCTGAATACCTTTACAGATCATTTGCACCGCTCAATCATTAAATAACGTATTTATTTGTTTCAGCCTTGGCTGTAGCCGACTTTAAAGCTCCGGTTCCAAAGATTAAATAATAATGGGTGTAATGTAGAACAGTAAAAACAAATAGCAAAGATGCATCATCCTATATAGATAGAAATTACACTGTAAGAAGGCGGTCACACACAATTAGTATTTATTAGTCAAAATGTATCAAGCTGTGTTAAAAAGGCTAAAAAAACTCATGAAGTTAAAGCTACACTGTATAAGATATCACCACCAGATGTCAGTAGAATGCAGATTGCAGTCTACTGACAATGTCAGGAATAAATAAGCATGCTTTTATTTATATTTCAATGTCTTAGAGCCCTGACAGCGATGACATCTTGGCCACTATTTGCAATATAGTAGGGCTTCCACAAACTGAAGCCGACTTCTATCTGTTGGAAGCTGTAATAACACACTGATCAATTTATATTTATGAGTACAACCTTCTTTTATTCTATTAAATAACCTAAAAATTGACACTCTTTACCTTTAAGTCTTTGGTTTCAGCAGGTTAAAAATCTTATTTCCCAAAATGTTCTCATGACCACATGTTCAAACACCTTTTGTGCTGCTGCTTTATAACAGAGGAAGTGACCTGTGACCCTCTGGGAGATTTCCGTTGTGACAATCACCGCTGCATTCCCATCCGCTGGCAGTGCGATGGCTCTAATGACTGTGGTGACAGCTCAGACGAGAGAAACTGCCGTAAGTTTTTCACTGCAATCTGTTTCAAAAATGTCTTCTTATTAAAAATGTTTCTTCTGCCTGCTTTTTACTCATGTAGTTTTAAGCCTCATATCACAGCGGCCACACATCTCATATTGAACACGTTTGTGTGTGTGTCTCTAGAGCCAAGGCCTTGCTCTGAAAGTGAGTTTCGATGTGACAACGAGCAGTGCATTCCCGGAAGCTGGACGTGTAACCATGTCAACGACTGTGGGGACAACTCGGACGAGCGAGACTGCGGTGAGCAGACGCCTCCTCCTCATGCTAACTCCTCGGCCTCCTTAAAATTACATCCAGCCGTAAACAAAACACACACGGGCGCAAACACACACATCAACATAATATCTTGGCTCTCTTCCAGAGTTGCAGACATGTCGCCCAGGTTTTTTCCAATGTGACTCGGGTCACTGTATCCCCGCTATTCTGCAGTGCGACAACCGACCCGACTGTCTGGATCTGTCAGATGAGACCAGCTGTCGTAAGTTTACAGCGTGAAAATTAATGGCACTGTGGGCCCCCGCAGTTTTATTTATTTATTTTTTCTGTTTATATGTGTGCGAGGTAATTATTCAGGCTTTAAGGCTTCAAAAGAATGAAAATGTGGCACAACAGTCTAACAGCAGACAGGGATATACAGTTTTTGCTTAAAGCTTAAATGAGGGGAGAAACACAATAAGATTATTTAAAAGTGCATATTAGTTTACCCCAGTAATTAAACCACAGAGTAGCTGTACAAGATTTATCCTTTTTTCACATTTGAACACACACTGAATAATTTGGTGTGGTTGAACTTTGCACCTGTAGGGCTCTGGTCATCCAGTGAGATCAAACCATCAACTGCAGTCATTTCCCTGCATTCTTTCCTTTTCTCTCCAGTCATTTTGTTAACTATTATCCAATAAAGCCATAACATGCTTCCAAATTCATTGTAGACTAAAAACCAGTCTTTGTTATGTGCATCCTGTAAATGCCAAATTTCCCAGATATTAAGATTAAATCCAGAATACCTTTAATAAATTGTAACTGTTATTCAAATATATGAAAGTTGGACAATTATACAAGCACTCCATCCATTAATCCGTTAAGGTATTCTTGCAGCTAACGGTTTAAAGTCAGAGATATGTCTGCTGATATGTTCCTCCAAGGTAATGTAACCAGGCTGGCTTCATTTGCTGTTGATGAAAGCTGCAAGCCATCCGTGTCTTCACTTTCCACACTTGGATTTATTCCTGTTTGCCCAAAGCGCCTGTGAAATGGTAACAGTGGGAATTCAGAGTAATTGCTGTATCCTTGTCTCTGTAAAATATGTAACCATACACTGAAAGAAAAAAAAGTCCCCTCAGCTCTTCTCGCATCCAGCAATCTCAGATTGTCTGTGATGATGGAAGAAAACTCTCTGCCGCTTGGACCCATCTGTTTTTGCCTCATCACTTGGTTCCCCTATGCTCTCTCTGCATGTCGTCCTTTGATTTCTGGGAACATGTCAGTTTTTGTTCTTCTGGTTGCCATGCAGCAGCAGCAGCAGCAGCAGGGCTGTGGAAGGAAAGTGGTAATAACATATTTGTAGAAAATAGAAAAATCTACCAACCGCCATGTCCAAGGACGGCACAAATCAGAGAAAAGTTACCAGCGATAATTCAAATAACTGTGGTAATAAAAAGAAAGTTAAAAGAAGTGGACCAACTTTGAAAAGGGGCAGCTTTAAGAGAAACAGTGACCAGAATGGTGTGCAGTGCTGGTTTGTTTTATTTGTCCACTGATATATCTCTTCAAGAAAGACAGTTTAAAACATGACCTTGGTAAAGAAAGGAAAAAATCAACTGATTTTAGTAATAATGTGCAAACTATCTCCCTTATTTTCCCAATCTTTCCAGCTACTCGATACCCTGGAGGCCGTTACTGCCCTGAGCACCAGTTCCAGTGTGCGAACCACATCTGTGTGAACCAAGGCTGGGTGTGTGATGGCATTGATGACTGTGGGGACAGATCTGATGAGCAACTCAATTTATGCTGTGAGAAGCTTGTTATTAATTTTTTATATATATATATATATATATATATATATATATATATATATATATATATATATATATATATATATATATATATATATATATATATATATATATATATATATATATTAAAGATCTGGAATTAAATAGTAGCAGTGTGTTTAGTCAATATATGCCTGTGTATACTTAATACAAGACATTGAGCTCAAGTCGCATTTGCTTGTGTTTAACCAGTGAACATCACCTGTGAGATGCCGTCCCGGTTCCGCTGTGACAACGGCTACTGTGTCTATGCTGGAGTGCTGTGTAATAAGAAGGACGACTGTGGAGACGGCAGTGATGAGAAAGAAGACCTCTGTATGACTCCCACTCACACATTCCTGCAATCTGCATATTTTAACATGACTAAAAATATACATTTAAATACACAAATCTGATCAGTTATTGGACGTTTGAGCAGCGTGTAGAGTAATGGAATAGGACAGCTGAACACTTATATGGAGGGATAAACATTGATGTTTTGTAGTTGCCCTCTGCATAAACTATGTTTAGTGTACTGTGTAAATATATGGTGCCGTGAAAAAGTATATGTCCCCTTCTCAGTTTTGTGTTTTTGCATATTTTTCACGTTTACATCTTACAGACAATCAAATTCATTTTAACGTTAGACCAGCCAGAGGAAATACACAATGCAGTTTATACTACCCTGTCCTTTGTCCTGTCTTCCTCCCCAACCCCAACTGATTATGGCAGATGGTCGCCTCTTCCTGAGCCTGGTTCAGCTGGAGGTTTCTTCTTATTAAAAGGGAGTTTTTCCGTCCCACTGTAGCCAAAGTGCTTGCTCATAGGGTCACATGATTGTTGGGGTTTTCTCTGTTTTCTTTGTGTTATTTTAGGGTCTTTACCTTGCAATATGAAGCATCTTCAGACAACTATTGTTGTGATTTGGCACTATATAAATAAAACTGAATTGAACTGAAACTCAAGAGTACTGGGGTTATGTAAACACTCCAGCATGAAGAACAAACAACAACAAAAGAAGAACGTTTTGGAGTGGCCCAGTCAAAGTCCAGACTTAAATCTAAACAAGCAACTTGAAAAACATATTGCCGCTTATCAGAATTTATCTCTTGCTGCCAAGGGAATAATCACTTATTAGGTTTAAAAGAAGGGACAGAGGGTCATTTTTTCATTTTTTCCCTTAACCATCATTTGAAAATAGCATTGCGTATTTATTGTGCAGTGTTAACCTTTTTTGATGATCTGAAACATGTAAGTGTGACAAATATGCAAAAAAAAAAGAAATAAATCAGAAAGGGGGGAAATACTTTTTCACAGCACTGTGTGTGTGTGTGTGTGTGTGTGTGTGTGTGTGTGTGTGTGTGTGTGTGTGCATATATATATATATATATATATATATATATATATATATATATATATATATATATATATATATATATATATATATATATATATATATATATATATATATCTTCCTTTTTGTATGTGAACATAATCAGATTGCATATTAGTTTCAGCAAATGCACCTCTTATCATCAGTTACTGGGATTGTCAGGCATTAGTCCAAACAACACTAATGCTGATCCTGAACTTTCCTCTCTAAAGCCAGTCAAATGGGAAATCCCAAAATGACATCAGTGCCTGCACAGGACACAAAGCTGAAACATAACAAGGATAAGGAAAAAGTCTGTTGTATGGAATTGTTACACAATCAGCTTAAACATCAATCACAGCAAATTATTTTGAGAGGAGATTAAATAGTTTGGTTCAGAGCAGAGGTGGACATTGGCTTGCTCATCTAAATCCACTTGTTTGTTGGCAGGAGACAGTAAAGATGTGCAACGCTGTGATACACAAGCACGAGTGAAAGGCGTATATGTGCATCACATATACGCATGTTTACGCTTTAATCTAGTGGGAGGAGTTGTGTTTGAAAATTTAGAAGTAAAGAGCTTCTAGAAAAAGCTCTGAATTTAATCTTAGATAAGTGGAGGTGATGCTTTCAGAGGTGGGCTGTATACCCACTCAACCATTTCTGAATACTTGTGCTGATGATTCATCTCGACTGCGTCCTTCACAGGCCACGAGCCCACACTGGCCCCCTGCACACTGGAGGAGTTTAAATGCACCAACGGACACTGCGTGCCCCTGCCATACGTGTGTGACCACAATGACAACTGTGGAGACCGCACAGACGAAATGGGCTGCAGTAAGTGCCACAACAAAACACTTATTCAGCTTCCTGGCAGGAGGACAGCATCCTCTTTGCACTTTAACTCAATGGCTGCAATTAAATGTTCCTGGGAAAAAACAGCATGAATCCTTTAGGACGAGTGATGATGGTGTTTTCACGGAGCTTTAATAAAATATTTACAGTGTTTTGGTTCAGGCAGAAAAACGAATCCAAGCATTATATTGACCGAAACAAAAACAAACGTATTGTGCAATCGGTAGGAAATATAGCATGGATCTATGTATCATATTACGTAATTGAGATTATGTGCTCTTCTACAGAAAGAGGAGATATATTCTCATAATCAGAGAGAATTATAGGATAACAGTATTATAACTGTTGTCAAATTAATGAGATTTTTGCATAGCACAAATATAGATAATTACTTCAATATTCTAATGAAGTTTGCCACCCAGAGCACATTATAGAGGGTATCAGGATGTTTTCATGGATTCAATCATGTCCACAATACACGTGATTACATCAGTTTCCATACAGTCGTATGACAAAGAAGTTAAGGTATGAAGACATAATAAAAATCCTCTGGTCTTTACTGGGTCCTAAAATAACTTAAACATAACCAGACATGAACATCAACATGACATGGTGTCATTATTTATTTAGCAAAGGTTAAGCAGTGAGTGAAAAACCTAACTAAAGGCCATCATTTAACAGCTTTTAGACCCACTTTTATCAGCAATAAGTTTGTGGGCATTTGTTGATGCACAGCTATCTTAAGGTCCCACCACAGGATTTCAAACTGGCTGAGGTCTGGACTTTGGAGTCTTTTCTTTTTCAGCCTGTTGTAGATTTGCTTCATATCATTGTCCTGTTACACGACCCAATTTCAGCCAAGCTTTATCTGTCAGACAGAGGAGTTCGTGGCCGACTCAATGACTGCAACATGCCCAGGTTGTGTGGCTACAAAATGAGCCCAGATTATGACCCCTCCACCACCATGTTTAACAGCTGATATGCTGTGTTTGTTTTTGCACCAAATGTGACACTGTCCATGGCCAAACATCTCGTATGTCAAAAGGACATTGTTCCTGAAATCTTGTAGTTTATTCAGTAGTAACTTTGCAAACGTGCCATGTTCTTTTTGTAGAGGAGACTGTTTTTCGGGCACTTCCATAGAAGACATACTTGTTCAGTCTGTTTCTAATTGTGCTGTCATGAACTTTAACATTTAACATGTTAACTGAAGCCTGGAAAGTCTGAGAGGAACCTCTTCGGTTCTTTTGTAGTTTCTCTGAGCATTGCAAAGTCTGACCTTGGGGTGAATTTCCTGGGATGTCACCCTCTTAAAACACTGGCAACTGTTTTGAATCTTACTTACTGTAGGATGATGACTTCAGATTATTTGGAGTGGGCTTTATAGTGCTTTTTTTAGATTGACGGGCATCAGCAGTTCCTACTCTAAGCTCATTGCTGATGTCTTTCTTCCTAGCAGTGCTCCCAGCCAGTAAACTGTAAAAACATTTGCTTCTATCGAGGTGGTTACACATATGTTCAGTGATGGTGAATACATTTAACCAGATTACTGGGTTATATCTGAATTAATCTGCCTGTGTAAACTAAGCCTATAAGTAGCTCTTGCGTGTGGCTCAAAAGCTGTTTTTTGCATGTTGTCTGTCCTCCAGATTTTGGCCTCGATCGCAACTGTGACGAGAATCTGTGCCAGCATGAGTGCACGAACCTTAATGGCACAGGCTTCATCTGCTCCTGCAGGCCCGGATACACAGTGGACCCAGACAGCACCTACACCTGCCTGGGTACACACACTCATACATACATGTTTATGACAAATATACATGTCTAGTTAAATATCTGTTGGGTAAAACCCACACTCCTTCTGATCCTGGCTGGTGATTTTTTTCAGACATCAATGAGTGCGAGGTGTACGGCACCTGTCCTCAGGTCTGTAAGAACACCAAAGGCAGCTACGACTGTGAGTGTGCCCCCGGCTACAGGAAAGTGGGCAATGGCAAAATGTGCGAGGCTGCGGGTAAGAACCGCTGGGTTTTCTTTGGAGCTGAGAAGACTTCACAGCTACTGAAATATATTTTTGGCCTCATTTACAGTCTTCTTTCTCATCTAAGTGTGAAAAACAGATTCATCAATGATTTAATGGTGGGTCTAGTTAGCAGGCATGCCTTTTCTCTTGCTAGATTTGAAACAGCAAGAATGCTGTTGTAACTAATAACTGTTGTTTCTATTGCTGTTAAAAATTAACTACATCATTTATACATTTCATATATTTTACAATGTATATTTTATAAAAAAGACAAGTAGATGCAGGCCATACTGATCATTTTATTGGTGGAGAGACTCTTAGAAACTCTTAGATTAAAGACCTCAGAGACCAGCCTGTGCACCTTAATGAAATGTCTTCAAACAACAAGAATGCACTTTTGATTGAATTTTATATTTTTCAGTGACAAAAACATGTAAACATGTATGTATGTGTCCAACAGGAGCAGCTCCCATGCTGCTTCTACCGGAGAACATTCGTATCCGGAGGTTCAACCTGCAGACAGAGGGCTACCATGACTTCATCGAAGAACAGGAGCACATCATGGCTCTGGACTACGACTGGGACCACAACAACACAGGATTCAGTAAGATATCCATTGATTAACATCAGTGCTGTGTGATACTATCGATCTGATACCAAGTAAATACTTTTAACCTATAAAGACAACTTGTGTAGGTATTCAGGTCAGTATTAGTTAATTATTAATTAAGACTACCTACTATAAAAACCACATAGTACACCTGGGTGCACACAAATTACACCAATAACAAATGTGTTTTGTCAGGTATGGTGTATTTCACTGTTGCTGGTAAAGACGCTATACCAGGCGCCATAAAGAGAGCATACATACCATCAGTGGACGATGGCAGTAATAACATCGGCGCTGCTGTTGATCTCGGGGTCAAATACATCACCAGCCCAGACGGCATCGCTGTGGATTGGGTCGGCAGGTGAGTTTACCTGATTACAGTAGTTCAGTGCTCTAATGCCTTAATCCTAATCCAAATGTATTAAAATAGATTTTATTTACATTAAAGTTTTAGGGGGTTTGCCCATAAAGCACCAGAATGTTTTTCAGCTCTCTGATAATTTTGTTCCTTTTTTTAAGAAACCTTTACTGGGCAGACTCCACGCTGCAGAGGTTAGAAGTGGCCTTCTTGGATGGACGCTACAGGAAGCACCTTGTCAAGACTGACCTGGGTCACCCATCTGCTGTGGCTGTGAACCCACGACTGGGGTAAGATTGCACCTGTGTTAGATTTTGTTTAGATTTTCTAAACACAGGCACAGTCTGTTAATTTATATATCAAGCACAAAAACATAAGAGAGGAGCTCCCAGAAACACACATGAGTCAGTGCATATACAACAGGGTCACATAAAATCACAGAGTTCTCACCTCTTACACGCTAAATAATGACAGTATCTTTTATGCCAGAACCCAGTTTGCACTGGCCCATATTAGATGTTATTAGCGATTCAATGATATACCTTCAAGAGCAACATATGAAGACTGTACAAATATGAAACATCACAGGACTTCTGTGTTTGCCAAGATGACTGTGATCTTGTATTTGTGGACATAAGCGGAGATATCAGCTGAACATGCCGAGGTGGAGGGTCAACTTAGCAAAGGGGACTGGTTAGAAACCCTGCATCAGTATCAGTGTCGGCCAAGATTTTCAAAATACTTGTAGTTTCAGATTTTGTAGCTGTCCTGGGAAATCTCAATGAAACCGTCTTAATGAGCCGTTATTTCATGTCCGTCATGTTGCTGCAGGATGCTGTACTGGGCAGATCGTGGGACCACAGCCAAAATTGAGTGTTCCTGGCTTGATGGTCAGGAGAGAAAAGTTCTCGTGTCTGATGGTCTTGGGTGGCCCACTGGCTTGTCAATCGACTTCACCAACAATGACAGAATTTACTGGTCAGACTCCAAGGAGAGCCGCATAGAGTCTATTCTGCCATCAGGAGAGCAGCGTAAAACGGCCGTGTACATAGGTGATCCTAATTTCCTAATCCATCGTTCATATTCCAAACTGTTGCTGTTACTGGAGCTGAGTAAAACTATTCAAACATTTCTGCATTTTTCCCAGATGTAAGGAACCCCTTCAGTGTGAGTGTATTCGAAGACCATGTTTACTGGAGCACTCAGGAGAAAGGCGAGGTGTTTCGACAGGACAAGTTTGGCCAGGGTGACAAGATCAAGCTGCTGACTGCTGGGCCCTGGCTCAGCCAGGTCTCTGTGTACCAGCAGCAGAGATACAACTCCATAGCCAGTAAGCTGCACACTCACTCACATGTCCACAAAGTGTGCATGCAGGGTTTGTTTGTTTACAGTGTGCAAAGCCTCATTTGTATCCATTTTATTTCTGTGTGATATTACGTTAATAGTCCATTAAACGTCGTGAACATTGAGTGCTTTGACCCACAAGAGCTATTTTATGTTTTTTTGTGTGTTCAGCATTAGCAGTAATGTGCAGGAAAGTGGAAGAAGTCAACCATGAATAACAGAGGAACACATTATTATTCTATTAGCCACAACTGTAAAGAGAGGAGGTTGCCTGGACAATGATGGTGATGATGATGAAACATGAAATATATGTTATTTATTTGCTTGTGCAGTGAAGAATCCATGCAAGGGAACCTGCAGCCACCTGTGTTTGCTCCGACCGGGAGGGTACAGCTGTGCCTGCCCCGAGGGCACCAGCTTCATCCCAGGCAGTAAAACTGAATGTGATGCAGGTGAGAAGAGGAGTTTTTTAAATTTCCTCTGTCCTTTTTAATAAAATAGTAGGTATCATGTCTTAGCTGGGAGTGCCAGCAGCTCAAGAGACAGATCGTCTGTCATTCGGAAGGTTGGTGGTTTGATTCTTGCCTTTTTTTTGTCGAAGTATCATAGGGCAAGGCACTGCATCCTGAGTTTCCCCAGATGCATCTAGTGTGTGTGAGCATTAGGTTAAAAGTTAAAAGTTCTTAGGCATAGGAAAAAGAACTTGTGTGAATGGGTGAATGAGTGCTTAGAGTGCTCAAATTAAGTAGAAAAGGATTAGAAGTATTAATGCATCAATTCACCATCAGTTAATTTTTTTTATTCTGTGATGTTTCCTGCAGCAATATTGACAACCTTTTATCACTTTCCCTGTTATCTACACAGCATCAAATTAACACAGAGTTCAGTGAAGCTGGTGGGACTAAATAGAATAGATTAAATAGATTTAGTAAACATGTGTAGTGTCATAAAATCAAGGGTAGTGTTAACTCAGGCAGGCTGTGAAGTCGAGCTCAACCTCATTCGCAGCAGATCAGCCAATTTCCGCTGGGGCTCACATCAGCTGGTAGCTAATAGTGAGGATAATATTATTTCACCATATTAATGTGACATTTTTACTGTAAATGTATTCAGACTTTTATTTTGTGACATTGCTGTAACAGGTCCTTCCACAGCATGTCTTTTGTCCTGTCTTCCTTCTCTCTTCCTGTTAAAAGGGAGTTTTTCCTTCTCACTGTCGCCAAAGTGCTTGCTCACAGGGGGTCATATGATTGTTGGGTTTTCTTTGTATGTATTATTGTAGAGTCCACCTTACAATATAAAGAGCCTTGAGGTGAGTGTTGTTGTGATTTGGCGCTGTATAAATAAATTTGATTTGAATTGAATTTTTATATTAGTGTTACATGAACTGAAATGTTGAGCAGGCGGGAGAGACCAACAGTAAATGGGAGAAAGGTTAAAGGTCACTGTTCTGCCTGGTTCTGCTTGTAGTTTCTTCCTGTTAAAAGGGAGTTTTTCCTTCCCACTGTCACCAAGTGTTTGCTCAGAAGGGATTGTGGCTTGGGGCTTCTTTCTAATATTGTAGCCTTTACTTTACAATATAAAGCACCTTGAAGGGCCTGTTTTTTTTTAATTAGTGTTACATAAATAACTAAATAAAGTGAATTGAAATGACTATTGTTATCTTGACTGAATTAAGCTACACCATATCATCAGTATTGATGTCTCAGTAATGATCGTTTTCCTGCCATAGCACAGTAAAAACCTCTCAATGTTATGATTGTTCAGGGTTTGATCCACCGCCCACCATGCCGCCTCCCTGCCAGTGTCAAAACGGAGGCACCTGCTACTTTGATGACAACAAGGCTCTCTGCATGTAAGATTGTCTTTCCTCTTTTTTTCCTGCCAGCTGTCAAAATAAAACATTGGATTAAATTGCTGTGTTAATGCTGATGTTAATGTAATGTCAGTGAGATAAAGTTAAACCATTGGCAGTGCTGGAACTGTTATGTTTGTGGTTTGCTTTTTGTACAGATGTCCTTCAGATTGGAAAGGGGATTTCTGTGAGATAAGTGTGTTCCATGTGATTGCATCGTCAGGTACGTTTGATTTTAATTGAACAAAAATAAGATAATAACAAAATAAAAATGTCCTTCTAATTCTAACGAGCTTCTTCATACGTCACCTCTTGCCTGCCTGCCTCTGTCCCTCCCTGGCAGTTGGAATAGCCATCGGGGTAACGGTGGTGGTTGTGGCTCTACTGGTTGCTCTGGTCTATGCTGCCAAGAAGAAGTCGAATCTGGCCGAGAGTTTGCGGAACAACTTGCCAAGCATGCCCAAAATGCCCAGTATGCCATCAATTCCTAATTTTCCAAACTTCAGGTAAGATCGGAAAAGTCAGAAATTAATGAAGTGTAACATTCAACCACTAAAACTGATTTTCTGTTCAGGAATGAAAGTAAAAAAAACCTCTAATCTGACATCTTAATCAAAAATAATAATATGGTTTATTATTTTTTTCTGCTTTTTTGGGGGGAAACAATAAATATGAAAATTCACAGATAAAAACAAAATATATTTTAGAAGTAACAGTATCATTTTAATCAGAGCTTGTGCATACTGGTGGATTAACTGTTACATAAACATTAAAAAAAATATTTGGTAATTACCGGTACTGTTAATTTCGAGCACCAGTTCCACAAACCTTACACTGCGTGGTGGTCTAACAATGAGATTTAATAATGAAGAATTTCATGAGTAAACTGAAAATCAAATGGGAAAGTAAATAAACAGTAAAATCACGACAATGATAAATACACACTTTTACATTTTAATATTTATTACAAATATTAAAATAATAAGAATAAGAATTCATATTTCATTTTAATATTTTTTAACATTTTTATACATTCAATAGCACTTTATTTTGTGATTTTATTTTGTGATTTTTGACATTGTAAGGCCTCCATATAAAAAATGAATATAAAAGCAGATCCATTCATTGTATTTAAAGGTTGTTGACAGAGCATTATCAGAACATGCTAGTGTGATATTTACATCCAAATAATAATACTTTGCAGGAATGGTTCAACCCAAAACGGCATGAAAAGAGAAGACAATGAAGGGCTGCAGAATGGAGAGGCGGTCAGTAGCAAAACAAAATATATTCATCAACTGTTTAAAAATGCTTTATAAAATGATTATACTTGCTCATCCTGTCTATGGTGATCCATAACGCTGATGTGTGCTGTGTGATGTCAGGTCCCCTGTACGTCCGTATTCACGGTGGAGACGTCGGGGAAGAGTTTTGAGAACCCAGCGTATGAAGGTGGAGAACCGCTACCCTCCAACAACTTGCCTAAAGCCACCTCCGCTCTTATGGCAACAAATGAGGTGAGTAAACAACAACCACTGCTCTCCTGTGGACTTTATTGATTCCTCTCTATTCCTTTTTATTTCATGTCTGCGTCTAACAATTCCCCTATGGATTATGCTCTTGTGCTCAGACTTTCTGTATAAATTACATTTCAAGGCTTTAATATAAACGTAGTGCAAATCTTGTGTGTGCTGTTTATTGTGTTACGTAACTGAATGAAAAAAGTAAAGTACCTTTCCTCAGCATCATATTCTTGTATTAAAACGCTGCTCTGTGATCTGGTGGGTTTTATATTTTGATGAGCTCGGTCTCATGGCCCCTTTTTTTTCCCTCCCTCAGGAGTTTGTTGAGAATCCCTTATATGGGGAAGAGGCTCAAGCTGTGATTGAACGCATAGGAAGTGATTCCAAGCCCGAAGTTTCCACCGAGGTTGCCATCACATTCATCACAAATCTTCGCAGATTAGTTTCATTTGAGCGAGTCGTAACACATTGAACACTTAAAAAAATAGCTTTCAAATCTCACTCTGATAGTCTTATTTGTTTTATTGTGTGGTGATCATTTATTTGTTTTTTTTAATCCTCTAAACTTCTTCTACTTTTTGCATTTTTTTTAGGAGGATTTTGGGATCCCATCATATGGCTCTGGTGTAGAAGACGTTAACGTCACATCTGCACGACCAGCTGCTTCGAGCACGCAGGTATCCACAAAGACAGGTGTCAGAATAGTGTTCAAGCATTAGAAGCTGAAAGCAAATAATGACGGGATCTGAATCTGCAATCATCTGCATACACATGGGCCTGCTTTAAAAAAAAAAAAATTCCTTTGCATATGTTTCAGCCAAATGGAGATGAGAGTTCTGCATCTTTCCAAAACCCTGCATACACGGTGAGCACAGGATGCACAAAGGGTGAATGTGGGCATTTTAGCTTTTATTTGATGGGACAGTTGAGAGAGATTAGACAGGATAGCACACAAACCCAGGACACTGCATCACCTTTAGTACTTGGTGGGAGCTATAATACTGTAATGGAAAACCAGTCGATCCAAGTCAAGTTGATCCGAGTAGGTACTAATGGTAAACGGGCTTTAGTGAGCTGTATGTTTATGCTTCAAGTAAAAAGCTGCAGTCTAAAAGGCAGACATTGTTTTTTTTGTTACTGTTGTTTCTGTCATTAAAAATTGTGACATTTTGGGTACTTGAAATGTAATTTCTCCATTTAACATAATCATTTTGATCTTCCAGGAGGACCCGTAACACATTACCGATTCTGAGACTAGACTGGACCTTGTTTCAGGACTAAAACCCTCACTTGCTTCTGTAAAACAGCGGCACCGTTTCAACAAACTCAACAAATCAGAGAAAGTCAAAAACTAACCGAATTTAAATTCATGGTAGCTATTTGTGTAAAAAAAATAAATAAATAAAAAAGCACTATTATAAACATGATTTAATATAACTGATAAGAAACTTGTTCAATGATTTTTTAAAAACTCGGTAAAAACTTGTAAACTTATATTATATTAATGATTAAAAGTTTGTATTTCTTTTTGTAAATTGTGAGAAAGTTATGTAATAAAACTGCCATTATCATCAGTGTGTGTTTTCACTACTCGCTCCATTCTGGATGCACAGTATGCTTTTCTCTGGCAATTATATCACAGGAGGATCCCGCTGGTGTTATCCGCTCCCTCATCTCCAACAGAACTCTGTTTCCCAGCTACTGTATCTGGCCCAGTGAACCAGGATGAAACGCTTTGTCATCTCTTTAATCAAAGAGACAGTTTTGAGAGTGATCACAAAGCAACAGCGATAACTCTGCTCGTCTTCTGCCCCACTGTCATGGGTGTCTGAACACATCAAGGTCTATGAGCTTGCAACAACTAGGCCGGCCACATGAGCACTGGGACAAAAGAAAAGTGAAAGAGAGGGGAAAACAAGTGGGCAGAGAGAGTGGAGAACAGAGAAAGCACAATGGGCAGGTACGAACAGAGAGCTGTGACCAGTGTGTTTGTGATGATTCACAATCACTGTTTTCATAATACTGATTCCCCACAAGGCATCTGCCAGAGTCAGCCAAAGTGTGTAGTCTGTACTGCTCAGTGAGAGACGGAGGCACAGAGGGAGGGGATGAATAGTTATGGATGGAGGGGCAAACCAAAGGGGCATGCAGCTAACAGCATGTGTGCAAACAGTGCTGCCTTCATGGGCTGTCAGAAATAATAAACCCACTTGTGGTAAATAGCCAGAAAGAAGTTGGTGTGTAAAATTGAAACAAAAACCATTTAAAAGGGAGTTTGTTGATTTTGTTTGTTTTTCCTGTTGGACTGGGGTGAACATAATTCATAATTCCTTCAAATTTGGCAGGATCCCTAACACCACTGGCCGAAATGCAGCTCCAAACCGTGAAAGAGCCTCCACCTTGTTTTACAAATGGCTGTAGAGACTCTTGTTGAACCTCTCTCCTGACCTCCTCCATACATATTGATGATGAATGAAAATGTTCACATTTGGATTCATTACTCCATAAGACCTGGGAAAACTGTTGCCACTGTTCTTCAGTCCAGTTCTTGTATAATTTGGATGTAACTTTCAAATACTCTTCATGTGCTGTAGATAGTTTGTAGATAGGCCTGCCATATCTTGTTTTATCCTCCACCTGTCCAGATTCCTCAGTGTTTTTTAAGGACACAAGCCAAAATATGTCCAGTTTATACCTGATAGCGTTTTGGCAGTATTTGGCGTTTCTCATTGATTCAACAAAAGAAATAGAAACAAATGATGCAGTTTTGCGATAAGCCACAAGTAACAAAGTGCCTCAAGATGAAGTTTAAAACTGGTTCTTTGCCAAGTTGTCTATTAGGCCTAGAAACAGCATGGTTCACTGAGTTAGGTGGCTTTTTTTACACTGGCATGATTCATAGTTCTGTGTTAAGTGTCTTAACAAATAACAAAAACATCCCTCTGAGAATGGTCGGGTACAAGAACTGGACTGAAAATTAGTGAAAAAGCAATTAATGTCAAAAGAAAACCTTTGAAAAGCCTGGAGAACTAATACTCAAGACCACTTAAAACACACACACACACACACACACACAATAAAGTCTGGCTACAGTAATGATCACAGACCTCAGATTTATTGATCAGAGTGGCTTAGGGCGCGTACAGGTGTGTGAATCCCCCGATAGACACGTCAAATTAGTAGCTCAGCGTTTGAGTCTAAGCGAATAGCGGTGGAGTTTAGCGTTTACCAGGATCACCTGAAGGCAGCAGAGAGAGAGAGAGAAGAAGAGAGGGCTGATGAGAGCAAACTGACTGACAGAGGGGGAAGGGGAGGCTCACTGAGCGATATATTGGGTGTAGCAGAGAAATAAAAGCAAATGTGTGCCAGTCAGCTGGAGACGGAGTGAGCAGAGAGAAATACAGAGAGAGGGAGGAAGAGGGAAACAGGAAAGCGGGGCAGGCTGGTATTATAAGCGCTGTCGAGATAGAAGGAGGTGAGCTGTGCACGCTGAGGCTGTGAGGAGCCTCAAGCAGGTAAGAATGCTTTCTAATGTGGACTGACTTACCTCTGCGCGCGTGTGGAGCGACACAGACATCTGTAGCTCCAGGGATGGTTTACACAACTCTCTGCGTATCTGCCATCATTAAAACCTTAGCGCGTTTAGTGCCAAAAGCTCAGTGAAACTCGTGTTTGTTTGGGTTTCTTTCTTTTTTTGTTTAAAAAACAAAACAAAACAGATTTAGGTTTGCAAGCACATGTCTGAGTAACACCATGTGGATTGCCTGGCTGTGCCGCATGTTAATGAGGGGTGTGTATCACCTGTCATTGATTGACAGCTCCGCTTTTAGAGGAAAGTGGCCTGAAGTGCTCCCAGTCTCTCTTCAGACTAAATCACCTCCCAGATTTATTTATTTATTTGTTTATTTTCCCAAATTTGATTTAATTAAAAACAGGAAGCGACGGCTCGGTGTGATTGGTGACCTCAGCCTTTATGCGTGGTCTGGTCACGCTTTGCTGCAGGGCAGGACAGAATCTATTGCGTTGCTTTATTGGCTTTCGGGACAAGCCGAAGCACCAGGAGACTTAATGAAGGTCGGAGTCATAGATGGTGGTTTTGGTAAACAAGGACTGAAGGGGGGGGGACTGCGCACCAGTTTATTGAAATCCATGTAGGGGCTTAAAGGATTTCTTTTTCTGTTTACAGCGATGTTGCCATTCCTTCAGGTAAAAAAAAATCATTTTTTAATATGAAAGACCTGAATTTATTGGTAAGGCTACCTTTTTTAAAAAAAATTGTTGTAGGCGTACATGCTGCACTTGGTGTCCCCATGGAAGGATTACTGAACAGGATGATCCCTTGGGTCCCTTAAGCCTGAGCTGTTTGAAGTGAATGACTGCACAAGACTACAAAGTGACACAATGTTATGCAAAAAGGCCACAAAATGAACAAAAACAAGCAAAACTTACACAAATCGGTGAGGTGTGACGTGCCCAAACTTTTTCCACATATGCAACGACCACAGAGAGGGGGAAAAGATGAACACAGTGACAGGCTGTAAAATTACCACAATACAAAAAGGAGACATCACAAACGGGTAACGTTGGTGCCTTTTCAGGTGGTGTGTAGGTGGTGGTGGCTGTTATGGAGGGCTTTTTGCATGTTTGTCCCCAGAGGCCTATTGTCTGATAATCTGCCCATGCGTGTCCCCTTTCACAGCCTTCTATTCCACTGCCTTTACACAAATCATTATGCTTCAGTCATCAGTCGCAACTCTCTGACTTTTTGGCTCCCCACCAAATAACCACATCATCGGGGTCCTGTGCTGCTACCAGCACCCACTTGGCTGTTGAAACTGCTAAAGTGTCAAGTGTTGGGCTTCCCTGCCCGGGCGAGGAGCCAGATTTGCTCTCCTGTTGCTGCGAGGGCAGGACAGCCTGATCCTTGATCCCGCTGCGTCTCAGAGTGGGCGTGTTGAAGGTGTTTTGAGGTGATGTTCTTCTCATAAGCCTCTTAAGAGCCGTCTGGCCGCTGACCTTCTCTGCACTACGTTTTATTTTGTTTCCAGCATCTTCTCTTTTTTTTCTGTACCAGCACAAGTAAAATCTAAACTAGATTTCGAGGTTAGTTGTGTAGTTAGGAAGGGAATAAGGAATCCCAGACTGCATTTACATTCTACAAATCAATAGGGGGCAAAAAAATGCATTTTTATAGCGTGAATTAGCCTTTTTAGGAATGCAGAACTATAATACTGTTTATCCACTTTAAAGCAAACATTAGAGACTGTTTAGTTGTTGCTGTTGGGAGTTATGAGATTTTTTTTAAAAATTCGTTCTTTTCAAAATGTACAGCGGGGTTTTCCACAAATGGATATTGGAATGAAATCTGTCAAATCCAAACATGTCAGGTCAGTTGTGCATGTGTGTGTTTGGTGTTGTAGGTGGTGGATGGGCTGCACACACAGAGGGGTGGGCAGATGGCATCAGCAGTGTACTGGTGACCTCACCCCCTCCACCAGCTCTCTCGAGACCCATCCAACGGCAAATGATTCTGGCAAGCAGGTGGCATGCATACATGTTTGTGTGTGTGAGTGGAGAGGACGGAGACATGAGGTTAAGCTCTCCCAGCACAATGCCGGCATAATGAAGTAACTCCACTCTTCAGCTGGAGGTTGTTCTGATGTTTTAGTTCAGTAGCAGCGTGAACCATTCATGTAAATGCAAATCAGATGAGCAAGGACTCAACTGGTGTGGTTGGACAAAACTCACAAGCTAAACATTGACATTTTGGAAAACATTTGTATTCACTGTTTGATAGTTTAGTATCTGCTACAGTCGGGAAATAATGATTTGTTCTGACTCTGTGCAATGAACTTCCAATCTCACTCCCTTTCAAATGGTTGGTTAGAAAATGGAAATCAGGTCTGCGACCGCTCCCAGTCAGGAGGCGTTTTCAAAACAACTTTAGGGAGATAAAATGGCAATAAGATGTAGTTACTATTACATCAATCTGTGATTGAATGTGTCAACTTGGAAATTACATGCAATTTGTTTGTGATAAATCTGTGGAAATCTGTTGCCATCTGCTGCAAATGTGTTGCCATCTACATACACAGAACTTCACTTTATCTGTGTACACTCATTCCAACCAGATCTTGTTAGATTTGAAGCAGAAATTCCAACATAAATAGTGACATAGTTGCTGCTGCATAATGGTGACTTAACTGCAAAATGACACAGGTGCTCGGCAACCTTTAAGTTTTTATATGAAAGTAAAACCAGGTTTCAAGCAGTTTGCAACTAGTCAAGTCATCTGCTGCAAAAACAGGATTTCCATTTAACTGAGATTGATTGCAGAGTGTTTGGAAGCCCTGTTTAGTCTGAAATTATTTGCAAACTTTCAGAACTCCGTATGAGAGTGACTGCAGTCAGTGTGAGTTGGACTGTGATTGTTTGGAGACTGGTTGCTGCCTACTGAGCAGCTGTGCAGTCGAAAGTCAGGGGGTTGAGTTGAGGGTTTGCATGCTCAGTTTCTGGACAGCCAGTTGTTTGCTGCAACTTTTTACAATTCTGTCTCTGAAAGAATTCAGTGCAGTCACCTGTCTTTACCCAACTGTTACTGAGCAGGATGATTGGAAGACAGGAAAATTGCTCACCTGGCTTAGTCTAAAGGTGCTGATTACCAACAGTGCTTGTATAGAACCTTGAAGTGACTGTTGTTGTGATGTGGTGCTGTATAAATATAATGGAATTGAATTGTATCATGTCTTGGTAGTTTATTGGTTTTAAGTTTGTGTTCAGCAAAGATGGCTGTTTTTGTTTCCCGGCCAGGTGCCAGGTGTTGATTCATATTGTTGCTGATCATCTTAAACCCCACTAAATAAATGTAGATATCAAAAATCTAACATAAAAAAGGACTTTTTGAGGCTTTTTCCCATTTATAACTTGACAGTTTCAAACTTTTATTATAAATTTAGCTAAAATTGGCTTATGGCAAGGGGGTGGCCTAAAAAACAGAAATGCACCGTCCTCAGCTCTGCTCCTCGGCCTGAAGGCTATTTGAATTGGCTCCTCTGGGTTTCACTTTTTTAAAGATAATTTTTGGGGCATTTTTCTTTTATTGGACACTGCAGCTGTGAAGATTAGACAGGAAGGAGGAGAAACCGAGCCAGAGAACCCAAGCCTCTGTATTTCAACCATGTGGCATATAGTCACCTGCTCAAAGGCATTTTTCTTTTAAACCTAATTTGATTTAAATCACAGAATTTGCTTCAGCAGCTTTTACAATAAATAGTCAGGTTTTTGTTTGAAGTGTCAGAAAATAAGTGCAAATACACAGCATGTTGCTTCCAAGGGACTATTTTGAATAAAGAAGCCAAAGCTCTGTATGGAGAGACATAAAATAGAGTAAAGCAGCTTTAGAAACTAGAACCCATCAAAATACTGTTAATTTATTTAGGTTAATAACAATAATTAAGAAGTAGATTTGGAACAATGAACGTTTTACTTCTACTTCCTATCAGTACACCTCAGATATAGCTGTTTGTTTTGGGGGTTTTTTCCCTGAAACATCCCTGCTGCTGTTGAGTTTTCCTTTTCAGTGCTTCATTGTATTCACCAAAATCCTCTGTGATGCACGCAGCTGTCAGCACTGCCAACTTCAATCAAAGAGGCTAGATTATACCACCATATGGCCAGTGGGAACCCTTCGTATTTAGAAGACGCTCAGTGAATGAAAGGCACAGAAAGATGTCGGCTTTAAGCTCTCGTCAGCCTTTCGTAACTGAAGAGAGAGAGAGAGTTCACTGGAGCGTAGGCCTGAAGAAAAGCAGGAAACCCCAGAGGAAGTGAGGTGATGTATTAAGGTTAATTATTAAGTTGGTCATCAAATTGAGCAGGACACTGTGTTTTGAACCATCAAACGACAGAAGCATAGGACAGAGCTGGGCTGTGCAGGCATGTGAGTGTTCTGCAGTTTATTGATCCACAAAATGAACAGTTGTACATGAGCTGTATCAGAGTACAGTGGTACAAAAGCACTTAACCACAGTACAGGCGTATGGATGTTAACCTGGGAGGGAAGAAAGCTGCTGGTGGCACTGCTCAGTCTGGCAAACTAATCCGACGTTGTGTCTGTGCAGTTTGATGTACGGTGAGTGCCATTTAAAAATGCAATTTTTGTTTTTGAAGAAAGTTTCAAATGCCTCTTAAACACGGTCTACATTTTGTGCAGATAATGTTTTCCTTGTTCATTGTTTTTTTTTTTTGTTTTTTTTTTTTTTCTTTTTTTCTAAATCCCGTCTAATTGACTTGGAAATTCCCATGTCAAGTTTCATTACGGGGAAAACAAACAGTGACGGCAGATTAGAGTATCTGCCCAACTGCTCCAGTCTGCTGCCAACCTGCTATGGCTCAACCCTGAATGAGGGACAATCATAGGAGCGATCTAGGGGCATGTCAGGCTTGAGCAGTGCTTCAGCTTAGGTGCTGTGTATTTGCACTCTTCTGGATACTTGGAGATTTACTCAGATAGGGAGCGATATCACATCTCTTGTAAATGGACTGGTACTTTAACATCTTTCTATTTGAGAACTTAGATCACTTTCTACATTTACTAGGATTTAAAAAAAAAAAAAAAACCAAATCCAGTTATCAGCAGTTCTCTGGGTGAAAATGTATTGTTGATGCTAGAAGACAGGGAAGAATGGGCAGACTGCTTTGAGCTGATGGCAACAGTAATTCAAATACTCACTTGTTAAAACCATGGTATGCAGAAGAGCATCTCTGAACACGTCAAACCTTGAAGCAGACAAATTACAGCAGCAGAAGACCACACCAGGTCATCAAAGTCAGCTGAGGCTACAGTTTGCTCAGGCTCGTCAAAATTAGGCAATAGTGATTGGACCACACTGCCTGGTCTGACAATGATTTCTGCTGCAACGCTGAAATGGTCGGGGTCAGAATTTGGCATAAACATGAAAGCATGGATCCAGCCTGCCTTTGAGCAAGCTGACCATGCCATCTATTTGGGACCACAGTGTACCCATCTTCTGATGGCTCCTGGATCATGAAATTGAGTTCACTGCACTCAAATGGCCTCCACAGTCACCAAATCTGAACCAACAGATGTAGTAGAAGGGGCGATTCACATCATAGATGTGTGTCCAACAAATTTGCATCAGCTGTGTGATGTTATCTTGTCAATTTGGATCAGAATCTCAGAGGAATGTTTCCAGCACCTATGAGGATTTCTGAAAGTGAAGGGGTTTCAGCCCAGTAATAGTAAGGTGTAACAAACAAAGTCACCAGTGTGTTTATTTTTAGCCAGAGCTAGACCACCTCTCTCATATGAGCAATAACGACTGGCTGTGGCCTATGTGGCAGAGTAAAATATCCTTCTTTTTTTTTGTTTGTTTGTTTGTTTTGAGACATTAAACCTAAAGTTGCTCCCAAACACAGGTGAGCATCGTGTGATTGAGTGTGTTACTGTGGTAGAAAATGCACACTGGTTACCATTAGTAATGGCGTTTATTTTCAGCTGATCACGGCAAAATAAGAGGCTCACTTTACAATATTTACTAACGCTTTTCAAAGCAGATTGTTTTCAACAACACTCAGCAGCCCAATTAAATCTTAGATCTTAAACACTTCAAATATAGCCCCAGCCTGGCTGCCATGAGCACTTGTCACCAGCCAAATGAAGGATCGTTTGTGCCGTGGCGGTTCATTCTAATTGCCACTCTGGCATAGCGCCATCCTGTCTTCAATCAACATTTTCCAAAAAAGACATTTCCTTGGCAGCGAGTATGTTTTCATCAGCCTATCAGGGGGAAATGTGACAAAGAATTGACAGAACGTGACAAATAATGAACCCAAGACTATTGTTAGTTTGTCAGAATATGAAACACAAGATGACAAAAAAACAATTGGTTATTGTTTTTAAAAACTCTACCAGAAGTAGAAATGATCCCCCAATAGCTGTAAGTGATTTGTGTAATTATAATCGGCAGTAACGAGGCAAATTCACGAGCGCGATAGATCTCGGTTTTGCATCTTAACCGTAATGAAATTGGAGGAGAGCTTGATGGCTTGCTTCACTGCCATCGTGCTGATCAGGCGGTTCTGTCTTTTGTTGTCGAACGTCAGGGGTGTGTTTGTCGATGTGAGGCGGGTTGATTTGCCAGCCTTCAAAACCACAAGAAATTGCTGCAGGATTACTTTGTCATTTCCAACTCGAAGGAAATGTTGCTACTGAAAGGAAGAATAGAATAGAATTCAACTTTATTGTCATTGCACATGTCACAAGTACAAGGCAACGGAATGCAGTTTGCATCCTTCCAGAAAGTGCTTTAGCAATAATATAGATATATTAAAATATATATTAGCAATTATATAGCTATAATAGACCCATTTTTGTAATATAGGTATGAGTGTATAAAATATGGGTCTATTATGGGTATGTTACAATGTACACGGTATGAAGGTATGTTATGAATATGCTATAACTAAGTATGTACAGGCTGTAGTGAGTGTACAAGCTATGAACAGATAGAAATATGAAACTATACAGAAATATGAACTATACAAGTTATAAACAGTTGTAGAACTATAATTATTATTTTACAGAATGATTGTCTGTACAGAATTTACAGTAGTACAGTTTTGATCAGTGAGATATGTGACTAATTTCTGCAGAGGTTATATAAAGTGCTAGTGGATGTGACTGGTGGTTCAGTCCATGTTATTATTGTGTATATGATGGTACAGTTGGCCATTTGTTTGTTTCTTTGTCCATTGTGTGTGTGTGTGTTCAGTTATGGGTGGTTGTGGGTGTGTGTATGTTCAGTCCATTATTTTAACGTGGGTCAGATGTCAGGAGGCAGAGTTCAGGAGTCTGACAGCTGTAGGGAAGAAGCTGTTCCGGTACCTGGTGGTCTTAGTCCGGTGACTCCTGTAGCGCCTCTCAGAGGGCAGGAGGGTGAAGAGTCCATGTGCTGGGTGACTGGGGTCTTTGATGATTTTCCCGGCCCTTTTCAGACACCGCTTCCTGTAGATGTCATTTATGGCAGGAAGTGGTGCTCCGGCGATGCGCTGGGGAGTTTCACGACCCTCTGCAACGCCTTCCGGTCTGAGGCAGAGCAGCTCCCGTACCAGACTGTTATACAGTTGGTCAGGATGCTCTCGATGGTGCAGCGGTAGAAGTTCACCAAGACGTCTGAGGACAGGTGGTTCTTCCTCAGAGTCCTCAGGAAGAAGAGGCGCTGGTGAGCCTTCTTGACCAGCTTGGAGCAGTTGGTCGTCCAGATGAGATCCTCGGAGATGCGGACTCCCAGGAACTTGAAGCTGCTCACACGCTCCACAGCTGTCCCTTTAATGTAGATGGGTGGATGTGGGTCAGCATTCCTCCTGTAGTCCACGATGACCTCTTCTCGGTGTTGAGCAGCAGGTTGTTGGTGTCGCACTAGTCAGCCAGACCTCCCTGTAGGCAGCCTCATCGTTGTCATTGATGAGGCCAATCACCGTGGTGTCATCTGCAAACTTAATGATTGTGTTGGAACCACTGGCAGGTCTGCAGTGGTGGGTGAAGAGGGAGTAGAGGAAAGGGCTCATCGCACAGCCTTGTGGTACACCGGTGTTCATTGTGATGGTAGATGAGCAGTGGTTATCCAGCCGGACATGTTGGGGCCGGTTGGTCAGGAAGTCCAGTAACCATTTACACATGAGGGAACTGATGCCTAGGTCTGTCAGTTTCCTGATGAGTTGTGAGGGGAGGACTGTATTGAACGCTGAACTAAAGTCTATAAACAGTATCCTGGCGTAAGTGTTTTTATTGTCTAGGTGTGAGAGGACGGAGTGAAGCGCGATGGAGACTGCATCCCCTGTGCTCCTGTTCTGACGGTATGCGAATTGGTAGGGGGGGAGACAGGATTTGAAGTGTGCTAGGACCAGCCGCTCTAAGCACTTTGTAGTGATGGGGGTGAGGGCTACTGGGTGGTAGTCGTTGAGGCTTAATGGTTTGGAATTTTTGGGTATCGGGACAGGGGTGGAGATGGATTTGAAACAGGCCGGTACCACAGCGTAGGCCAAGGACAGGTTCAATATGTCTGTCAGCACTCCTGCAAGCTCCCCAGAACACGCTCTGAGAACGCGCCCGGGGATGCCATCAGGACCTGCAGCCTTGTGGACATCCTGCTCAGCACCGCTCCTACATCGGTGGGGGAGAGAGTCAGTGGTTGGTGGTCTGCTTTAGTTGCAGTTGTTGGATTCCCTGGCTCAAAACGAGCATAAAAGTTGTTGAGCTCGTTGAGGAAGGAGACATCAGAGGATGCGGGGAAGGGTTTGGTGGTCCTGTAGTCTGTAATGGTCTGGAGTCCTTGCTACATACGTCGGGGGTTGTAGTTGGAGAAGTGTTCTTCTACCTTAAAAACTGATTCTTTTTGTTTTAAATGTGGCCCAATAGACTTCTGATGGTGTTTTTCTAACGTTGCACAAAGTCATCTACTTGTTTTTCAGCTTCTCGAATAAGTAGTGGAATAGAAGTGAAGTAGAGCATAAATTTTAGACTTAACTGTATTTTCTTAAGTTGTACAGCTTTTCCTCCATTCACACTGCATCAAAGTAACAGCAAAGCAATTAAATGACAGAAACTATGCTGCTTTTTCTTATATTAAGATAAGTGTGGCATTAGCCTTCTTTATATTAACAGAAAAGGCAGTTTTTTTTTTCTGCTGGCTGTCATAAAGAAAGCAAGTTGAGCTTTGAATTAGCTTACTTTTCAGACCTGGGCCGCATGCCACAAAGCACATTCGACATAGCCAGGGTATCTTTCCATTATCTGGATTCACTTATACCAACATAAGTATAAACGGTCACACAAAGCTGCTTATCCACATGCTAAATTAACGCAGGGTTTCTCATTCTAGCTATGAGCAGGTTCATGTGAAAGGGAAGACACTGGCAGCATTTAACCAATCACAATGGCTGATTTTACACAGGAAGAAACGCATAACGCAGATTGAAAGCAACACAGATGCTCCAGACAAAAGTGTGTGTGTGAGAGGAAAAGGTACTGAACATTATTTTAGAATCAAAATCTCTGTATGAATGCTTGATCTTTAAGTGCTTTGGTCAGTAAGACTGGAAAAGACCTACTGTATTACAGAATTTTAGTCTTTTTGAAGCCTGCAAGCAAAGCCAGATAAGAGGCTAACTGTGAAAATAACAGGCGTAACAGAATCACAGCTGAATCATTAAGACGCAGGGAAATCTGATGGCTTATAATAGAGCATTTTATTAAGTTAATTGGTGTTTAACAGTCTGAGAGCAAGCAATGAGTATTTTTAAAGCAGAAAATTGTTTTTAGCAGTTCTGCTGTTGATTTCTAACATGACGGCTGCACATCAGAGCTCTGAAACTAAACTGGATCTATTTAGACATTTAATGTTATATTAAATGTTATAGATAAAGTAGGTGCAGGATCATATATTAATGTTTATAGAATAACCCAAGAATCTGTCCTATCCTGCTCATCAGGATAAGATGAAGACTTTAGACACTACTGAAAAACTCCCTCCTATCCCCCTACTCGCCCTACAGAGGTCTCAGGAATCTTCTCCAGATGGTCACGCTGTTTTCTGGAGAATTGATTGGTCAGTAGGCAGTGATTTCACACCTCTGATCTCTAATCTGAAACATAACCTGCTCCAGGGCAGGATGGGTTCAGTGCATGAGTTACCATGGTGATTTACCGTGGTAAGAAGTGAACCACCTTTGTAGTACAGAAAACCCAGAGTTAGCCTTTGGATAAGTCTAAATCCGACTTTGAAGTACAGGCTCTGTCTCTTGTACAGTCTGTGGTGCAAAGTGATGCGGAGAGGTGAAAGTTTGTGTCGTGCTTGGTTGACATTTTTTTAAACACTGCTTTGGATGACTGGAATAAATTTTAGTCTAGTGTAGGTGGGAAAATATGCATTTTACAACACAGAAATGTCTTTTATACATGTGGAGAGCTGGCTGAGATTCTTTCTTCAGTCAAGCTGTGAAGAAAATGTGCAGAGATTTAAAAAAACGACAGCCCTTTGTTTAACTAACATCCTTATTCATCTCCATAGAGATGCTGGTTTACTCATATACGTTTATGCGATGGGAACGAGTTGATTGTAACACAATCGGCTGCATGGCCTCTCAGCACTGTTGGTAATGAAGGAATGTGTGTAGGATGAGACTGTGAAGACTCAGCATACACACTGTGCGCTCTGCTCACCTGGTATTTTATGAGGCTCTCCCACAGCTGTGAGCTAAGCTCAGAGGGGAGATTTGGCCTCCCACCTACATAGCCAGCAATTCCAGGAGCAGTTATGAGGGTGAGCAGGTATGTAGCAGCTGGTCTGTGGGAATAGCTGCTCCACCTGCTGCACTAATATAGAGACTGTTAATTAAAATAAATAACAGATGCCAACAGCTCTAGAGGAAAAGGCATAGTCCAGTATTAAGAGACATACAGTTTTCTTCTTGTATTAAAGGTTTTACCAGCATAGTCATGGTTGACCATCATTAGGTTTATTGGTTTTAGACAACAGGAATTGTTTTTGCCCTTTTAAGTGCCAAGAATGCGAGGGTTCGTGATTGGATGTGAATCAGGCCAGATTGATTTTTAGATTAAGGGAGAGTTTTCTGGGTATCAAAAGCTGGTTTTCTAAAATAATCTATTTTTTATTTTTCCTTTTAAGGAAAACTAGAACATGACAGAGGTAATGAAAACTGCTTTCATTGTCGGAATTAATGACTGGACTTCCCCAGGACTCTCTGCCGCAAACCCCTGGAAAACATCAAAAACAAAAAGGTCAGGATGCGAGTTGAAAAATGAGTAAAGTGGAAAAACAAAAAAGGAATGGTTGTTTCGCAGAGCTATTATTTTTGAAGTCTCTCAAAAGGATTACCTGTGAAGTCTGTAACCTCATCTGACTCAGCAGGGTTCATCCCCCTGACGGTCAAGCTAAAGGCAGAATGTGCTCACAGCAAGCTGCACTGGGGATGGCATGGCCACTCTCTGATCATTCATTATCAGTATTTATAACAGCCAGTAATTTAAAAGCAAAGAGAAACACCCTTCAGTCATGTCATCAGTGCCATTGCATAGTTTGTCCACCAGAGGGCACTATGCAACCTCCTTATTGGCAACAACCAGCTTAAAAATCTGTTTTTATTACCTAGTGAACATTATGATTTTCCCGGCCTGTGAAGTATCTGTCCAACTTAACTTGGGCGTCTTGTTGGAAACAAGCAGCCAGTTTGATCAGACTTGGTTCGAGTTTTTTCTTGGAATAAAACAATAAATAAATCTGGGCCTATATCTTAAAAGTTCTCCCTCTCCTACAGAGTCCTGTGATAAATTGGTCTGTCCAGGGTGCAACCTGCCTCTCACCCTATGACAGCCTGGATAGGTTCTAGCACCCCACAATCCTGAATTGGATAAATGTTAGAAAAGAGGGATGCATTACAGCTGAGATCTGGCACTTGAATGTCACATCTGCTATGCTATTTCAAATTGAATGCCCATAGCTTGCAGTTTCTCAGCTGTGTTGGTATCAAACACAGACAGTATAAAATCAGTCAGTGACGACCAATCTAAACATTTAAACATAAGGCTTCATCCATTTCCTTCCACTTTATCCAGGACAACAGGTGCCGTGGTTAGCACTAGAGATGGACCGATCCGATATTAAGTATCGGTATCGGTCCGATACTGACCTAAATTACTGGATCGGATATCGGCGAGAAATTAAAAAATGTAATCCGATCCATTAAATATCAAAAAAGCACCTCACAAAACTTGCGACACGACGTAACTCGGCTTGTAACTGTAGCACGTCGAAGCAGTGTGCTCACGTGATAGAGCGGCTGTGTTTATTTGTAGCCTCGCTAGCAATCCAGCATTTCATCTCCGAGGAAGTTATCCCAGAGAGAAGTAAAGCAAGTGTGTAAGTTCATCTCTGAATGTTTGTAAAGCGTACCTACGTTAAGCTTAACAACCGATATATGGAGCCTCTTCTCTCTCCCTCTCTTGCTGCTACTTCAATCGTGAAACTGCTTAATGATCAGCTGATCGGCTTTTCTGTGGCGAGTCCGTCTCTCTTCTTTGTTTTTGGCCCACTTTGCACCAGAAAGAGGAAACCAGCGGCTGAACAACAGCAGCACGTTTAACCTTGATAAGCTGTTGTTAGAATTTATTTAATATTACTTTCTAGACCAGGATCCTTTTCTACGTAGCTGACGGCTGGTAACTGTGCAGGGGCGGATCTAGCAAAGTTTAGCCAGGGGGGCCGATAGGGCATTAACAGGGAAAAGGGGGCACAAAGACATACTTATCTTTCTTATTCTCATTTAAAATGTCTAGCTTTTAATAAATAATTATCTGAATCTTACACCCAAAGTTTTAATCTGATGTAAAATGTATAGAAGTCCATTACTGTATATAGTAACTGTTAAGTCTAATATACCCTAGTAAGTACCATCTGTGCAGTCTGCAATTCTGTAGAAGAAAGATGTTGAATATATTTAATTATTCTTGAAAAATAATTTATTTCTGTGCATTTTTTTCACACTGCATCAAATTAAAGTTGATTACGTCGATTAAGCATCATGAGGTGGAGGGTGGGGGTGGTTCCCTTTTTTTTTTTTTTTTTTTTGCTGGGAGTTTGCAACCCTATTAGTTAGGTTGCTTAATATTTCTGCTAAGTACTCTTTAAAATACCAGAATAGGAAGGATGGAGTAGGTTTAAGTTTATTAGATTGATCAGTATTGCTGAACTATGAAATATTTTGGGTGCAGTGTATTTTTTACATACAGGTATAACAGAATAGCTTTAGTGTTGTTTATTTAAACTTGAGTATGAACTTATACAAAATGCAGCAAGATATAAAAAAAAAACAGTTTTATTGATTAAAAAACACACTATATCGGATTAATATCGGTATCGGCAGATATCCAAATTTATGATATCGGTATCGGTATCGGACATAAAAAAGTGGTATCGTGCCATCTCTAGTTAGCACCATCACCTCACAACTAGAGGGTCCTGGGTTCGAATCCATGCATGTTCTGCCAGCGTTTGATTGACTTCTCTTGAGGTGCTTTAGCTTCATCCCACAGTTCAAAGACATGCATGTTAGGTTATTCCACACTGGCTGTAGATGTGAATGTGAGTGCGGCTGGTTGATAGATTGGCAACCTCTCCAGAGTGTGTTCTGTTTCTCGCCCTGTGACAGCTGGGATATTCAGCCCAAGGACAATTTTCTGAATGCCCTGCAAATAAAGTAGAAGCTCTCCATCTAAACACGTATTCTGTTTAGTCTGCAACCTTGATCAGGATTATCAAAAAATAGCTGGTTTTGCAGGTGAAGCTTGCACCACTTCAGCCACATGTGTTCATTGGCAGTTAATGAGGAGTGTGGTTAAAAATGTATCTGGCAGTGAGAAGGGAAGCCATGAGTGATGATTGCACATGAATGATTGTGACAAAAGTATTCTAATATACAAAAGACCTGAATGCAACATTGTTAAAGACTTTCATTACTCTAATGTGAAACGGCTCTAACTGCAAAAAGCTTATCAGTCACTGATACTATAGTGTTGTCATGGTGACAAGGTAAAGAATCCTATTGGACAAAAGTGCCTGGTATCATTATCTGACCTTGCTTCTCTTCAAATGAGCAGTCGCACAGTTTGAAATGAAATTAATGCTTTATGCCTCGGTAATGAGAGCAAATATTAATTATACTGAAACTTGAGCGCAGTAATGGGTCCATTCATCACTGTCAAAGCAGGGCTGCCTTTTGAAAAATGTATTCGGATTTGGGTATTGGTTTTAAATGACCAATTATGTGCTGCGTGGAGATCGCTGTCCTCTCTGTAAACATCACAATCAACCAGACGTTTGTTGCCAGGGAAGTTTTTTAAAAGAAGCATCTGTTTTTTCTCCTGTTTAATTTTACAGCGAGTTAAAAATAATGACATTCTGATAATAACACAGCAAAAGATCCAGAACCAGTGTGTTTAGTCACATGCACATGACTGCAAAATATCAGGTGCTGGATGCAGAAATAGTACATGAAGTTGCAATGCACAGAGACAAATCTCACAATGAGTCCTGGGTTTCTTAATGGCGCTCTGAGGCGTCCTCACTGATATGGTCATATGTTGTGTTCTTTGTTTTCATTCCAGGTTGTTCTCTGTGATTCTGTCTCGGCCTCATGTGAGGAACAAAACAAAACAGAAGAGGGAATTATTTGAGAGAACTGTTTCCTCTCTCCCCCTCCAACCTCTCCGCAGCCTCCTGCCGCCTCTGAATGATTGAAGCCATGCCCATCGTATCTGCAAGCACAGGTACATGTGCTCAGGCTCGTTCATGGTCTGATGCTTTTTATGTAGTTATGAATAAATTATGTGCTGGAATAAAGCATTATTACATTAATGTGGATAAACTGTTGGAATTTGAAAGGAGGGATGATATGGGAAAGCATACTATTATAAACATCAGTGAGCTAAAGAGAGAATCCATAGAGTCTCTTTGTTGATGAAGGTGGTTATTATGTACGATGCATTTCTAGATAGAAATTGTTCTTTGCCTCAGTCATAAATACACAGCATGATTTCTTTTTCTCTTTTTTTTTTAAATACTCAAGGGCTGCATGAGATCCTGGCTCTGCTCACGTCTCAGCTTCACCCTGATGCCAACCACAAAGAAGACCTGGTCTTCCTCAAAGATGTCTTCAGCGAGAAAAGCATCGGATACCTCATGAAGGTACAGTATATACATCAGAGTAGAAGTGACTGCTGTATTTGTGATTCAGACATTTTATTTATTTTTAGTTTTTTTTTTTTTCACACATGCTCCATTACAGTGCATTTACATTAAGTTTAATTGCTACGGTGTAGATGACATCTACTCATGGGTCACCGCTGAACCCCGAGTTGTTCCAAAACCATCCATCTACAATTGAATGTTGGACAGAAAGCACAGAAAAAACTGCGAGAGTGTGTGAATAGGTGAATCAGACATGTTGTATAAAGCACTTTGAGTACTCAAGTATAGTCAAAAGCGAGCTATATAAAAACTGAACCATTTAATGAGTGGTTGTGTGACTTACTTTTTCCTTCCTGTCAGCTTGAAGCAGTTCGATCCTTCTCTGACATCAACAAGTCATTTTCACCCAGTCATTTTCACCTGCCTCTCAGTGGATATTTTCTTTTTCCAACTATTCCCTGTAAACCCTAGAGATGGTTGTGTGGGAAAATCCCAGTAGATCAGCAGAAATACTCAGACCAGCCTGTCTGACAAAAACAATCATGCCCTGTTCAAAGTCACTTAAATCGCATTTCCTTCTCGATGTGATGCTCAGTTTGAACCTGAGCGGGTTGTCTTGACCTTGTCTACATGTCTGCATTGAGCTGCTGCTATGTGATTGACTGATTGGATATTTGTGTTAACAAACTGTTGAACAGCTTTACCTAACATAGTGGCTGATTATAAAACGGTACACATCATATATGATGTTTGTTTGTTTTCACTAAAAATGAATTATCTGCATTTGTGGTTTTGTTGCTTCTTGCTTTACATCCAGATCCATGAAAAACTGAAGCAGTATGAGAAACACAGCCCCACTCCAGTCCTGCACAGTGCCTCCTGTTTGGCAGAGGATGTAGGTGCAATTAGAAGTGAATATATATTTTCTCTGGTGACTAGAAGAATACTTTGAAATACTTAAAGCAGTAATTTTCTGATTTCAATCACCAGCTAGCAGAAGAGCTTCAGAATGGGCCACTGGAGGATGATGAGCAAGAACTGCTGCTCCTCTTGAGCACTCCTCATCTCAAGGTGTACACACACACACACACACACACACACACACACACACACACACACACACACACACACACACACACACACACACACACACACACAGCCTTTTTCAGCCTGCATAAAGAAGCTGATAAATGCTAGACCGTACCTCTCCCTTGCTACATCCAGACATCCTCTCTTTCCTTCTGAGGTTTGATCTCTTTAATAATGCTGCTTCACAGTATTTTTGCCCTGCACTGCTCTGATTTTTCCACATTTATTACATAAATGTACCCCTTCCCCATCCCCTAGACACACACAAGACTGCCTAATTACTCTGATCAAGTGATTATGCTCAGGTTATTGGCTGTCTGGGAAGCATTCTGGGAAGTGATGATAGCTGTGGAATCAGAACGTTCATTTTATTCCCTGAGTTTTCTTTTCCCCAGAAATCGTGTACCTTTCCTATGTGCTGTAACCTTCTTTTCTGGATCCTTTTATCTCTGTTGATCGAGCTCCTAAATCTTGGCTTGTGATTCAGGCAGTGCTATCGGCTCATGACACAGTGGCTCAAAAAAAATTTGACCCTGTGCTGCCGCCGCTCCCAGACGATCTGGACGATGACCTGGAGGAAGAGTCTGTGAAGATCGTTCGGCTGGTGAAGAACAAGGAGCCACTGGTAAGTGTCTAAGGGTGCAGTTTGGCTTTTCATTAAACTAGTACCTGTTTTTTTTTTTTTTTTTTTTTTTTTTTTTAACTACTGCTAATGAAATAAAAGAGAAATGAAACAGATTCAGTAAATCAGATTTTACGAAACATGCACATAAAAGCAAAAAAATATTCTTAGTGAGTATCAAATATGTGCTGATGATTGATATTAGAATTTCCTATGAAGGTGAAATCAACAGCTTTATTTGAACCTGTTAAATTGGAGTTTGAAACGAATTTCTATGAAGGGCATCGATAAAGAGAAGCAGTCATACTCATATGTGGAAAAGATCAACCCCAACCTGCCGGCACTCACTGCTGCATTCACAAGTTAGAACCTGGAGGCTGTAGAAGACATTACAGAGCCGGGTCATTTTCAGATATTTATTGACTCTTAAACTGGTCCCAGTAAGTGGGACAAGTTGCCTCCTTCCCCGTCCAGAGATTTTCAAACGTGAGTAAAAGAGGGCGATGTGCTGCAGATGACGCTCTGCAGGATAGCAGAAAAAAAATCATCAAAGCAGACTTTTTTTTTTTAAGGAATTGGTTGTAGTGGGGTATTAAACCAACAGCTGTCTCTTATATAACTTGTATAACTTAATAATACTTTGTTCTTCTTACCGACCAATCAAAGTGCTATGTAAATGCAAGAATGTTACACTGTACAACTGGAAAATCCCCATCCTGTCCTCAAGAATGGTTAAAAAATGTCATTTACTTTAATGAACTTCAATGAACAGTCTTGGAGAAATCTGAAGTATGAATGAGGGTCTTCAAAATCCACAGAGAAAATATATACTTAGTGTTGATCAGGAACACCGGCTAATGTGATCCTACTTTTATATCAACAAGCAGCTAGCTGTAGATTAGAATTTGGCTGAGTTTCATTGTTGACACAAAATATAAGCTTCAGAAGTTTTGTCAAAGACTCACAGACCACTTGGTCCATAGCCAAGCTAACAGTTCCCTCCTGTTTCCAGATTTCAGACTTCCAGACTGTTAAGCTAAGCTAACTGTCTGCTGACTGCACCTTCATGCTGTGAGTACACAGACATGAGATTAGTGTTTATCTCTTCATCCAGCTCTCAGCAGGAAAGGAAATAAGTACATTACATTTTCTAAAATGTCAAACTAACACATGATTTACTTAAAGCTAAAAATGGAGCTGTAACCCAGAGTAGCAAACAGTGATTGAAGCTAAAGTAGGCTGCTAATTCTTTGCTTGATGCAGCAATTAGAAAACCTGTAATTACAGCATTTAAATGTCATTAAATTGCATGAACTTTTAGTAGAAGCACAAACAAGTAGGCAATATTGATGATGGGGTATCAGACTCTTCATTCACGTACCATTTTGACATTTAGCTTCAGTGAGTTATTGATCTTTCCAATTACAACTAGCTGCAAATAGGGAGCCTCTTCCTCCAGTCGGAGGATTGGGCCAGCTTAGTGACTTTGGGATGAGATTTGCTATGAATACATCTTATTTATTCATGTGTGTGCTTGTATAAACAGGGAGCGACTATTCGGAGAGACGAAGCAACAGGAGCTGTAATTGTGGCCCGAATCATGAGGGGAGGCGCTGCTGACCGGAGTGGTGAGACTGAGTTTGCAAAACATTTCTACTGAACTTTAAATGCCAGATATTTTTATGTGGAAAATCAAATGCATAATGGAACAGCACTATAGTATAATCTGCCGATAGAAACAGTCTCTATTACTGTGGATGCTAACGCTACCCAGTGGGACTACACTACTGATATACTGAGAGAGATGTGAGTAGATTACATTGCGTAACCCTGTGAACTGTAACAGAAATCAAATCCGTGAGATTAGTGCCACGAGATTGCATATTTTGAGAATACAAACTAGGTTTGCGTCTGGATGTTGCCATAGTAATGTTATCGACATACTGGCAACACAAAGTCGTCTTTTGTTCACATTTCAGGTTTATATTCTAAGAATCTGTGTATTGGGCATTTCTTTAGCTGTATTCCCCCTGCGTGCTATGCTTGTGTTTCCAGGTCTGGTGCATGTAGGGGATGAGCTTCGAGAGGTCAACGGAAACCTGATAACCCACAAAAGGCCAGATGAAATTAGTCAGATACTGGTAATAAATGTGGAATCGGACTAGTTCAGATACTATGATTCTTGTAGCTGGCAGCCGATCATGGTGGTGCTCTGTTGTTTTTTGTTTGTTTTTTTTTAGTCCCAATCACAAGGCTCCATCACACTGAAAATCATCCCAGCTGTTGCAGATGACGATAAAATGAAAGAAAGCAAGGTTAGGAATGCTTGCTGCGTGAGTACGCAGGCTTTTCTTATGGAAGGCCACAACCACTCAGCCCTTTATCAAGGTTTATTCACATGTATCCACTTTACTTTTCTTTACCTTCCCCTTTAGTGTTGTATATGAGACAGCAAATGTTTGATTGTGCAAATTGCAGAATTACAGAACTGTGAAAAAATGTCATGATCCACCCCTCATTTAAAAAATAAAATAAATACCCCAAACCATGACAGAGCCTCCACTCACTGTTGTATCTCTCCTGATCTCTTCTGTGCAAACTGATAACGGTTAGAACCAAAAATGTCTAACTAGGGTTTATTACTCCATAAGACCTGTTGCCACAGATTTTTTTTTTCTCCAGTCCATTTTCAGCTTTCTTTCCTTGGAATAAAAGCCTGATGAGGTTTCAGCAACCAGTTGTTGCTTCAGCCTGCGTCAGATCTCTGCTGGATCTTGGATCTGTGTCAGGCTGATAGTAACAAAGTGTCTAAAGATACAGTTTAAAATTGTTATTGGCTTAGTCGTCTGTTATGTGTAGACACTCTGTCCTTTGCTGTATATAATGAATAAAGTTAAATAAATACAGAAGTTTTTAACAGAATATTCCTCCTCCTTTTTAAAGGTCTACATCCGGGCTTTATTTGATTATACACCTTTTGAGGACAAAGCAACCCCGTGCCAAGAGGCAGGACTTCCCTTTAAACGGGGTGACGTTCTTCAGGTTGTTAGCCAGGAGGACCCCACCTGGTGGCAGGCCAAGAGGGTGGGCGACTGTAACCTGCGCGCTGCCCTCATCCCTTCGGCGCAGTTTCAGGAGAGGTAGCTTGCATCAACAGTCTGTGTATCAGATGTTAAAAAGCTGCCTTTTTTATCAGTAATACATTTTTGAAAATGTTTGTTTGTTTTTCTTCCCAGGCGACTGAGATACAGGATGAAAATGGGTTCCGTGTCTGCTCCCATTTCCCCAAAAGCTCCCACATGTAAGCATTATTTACTACATACAAGCGCAAATGTTTTAGACGCTTAGATCTCCACACACATCTTCTGTTGTGGGTCAAATCTAATCTATCCAAGGAGGTCCTAAAAGAGAGATTATAAAGAGAAGGAGGGGATCAAAGGTTAATCTCTGAGGGGGGGAAATGCATAATCCATCACTTTAATTTCCTAAATCCAATTTAAAAGATGAAATGATGCAAGTCCTTTTCTTGCATCTACAAAGTAAAAGTAGTAAAATGGTTTCTCTCCTTTAAAAATCTGATTATCCAGTTATTCTTAATTTAAAAAAAAATTAAAGTCTTTCCAGCAGAGAAAGAAGATGGTTGAGGATCTCCAAGCATGGATACAGTGACAGTTATGAGACTGCATTGTGAATTTGAGAGAGCTGAATGTACACTAGGGGTCGCCGAATAGTCTATGTCACACTCTACAGTGATACTGTGTATTATTCCTTGCTTTGCTAACTTCAGATGAACGGGCCGATAGAGGTACGTAGAAAACCCCTCATTTTAGCAACCATCTCTCATCCCCAGTTTGGACTGGCTCCATGTTTTTCTTGCCTGAATTTCTGTATGAAATTCTCATCGACCCATCTGAAACACAAATTTTGGTCACTTTCCTCCTCCCCATCCACACTGTGCCATGTTTGCCTTTACAGTTTCTTTAATTGCCACAAATCCTCTCCTAACCTGCTGTGTTCTCACGTTAAAGTACCCCCAACACCTCCTCCCTCCTCTTACCCTGTCTTCTCTTCCCGATTGCCATCCAACAGAAGACTGTGACAATAAGAGTGCTGTGAATGGAAAGGACATAGGTGAGCAAGCACAATCAGTGAGTTTATGTTAATCACTGCAACATCACATCTTTTGCTCAGTCTGTGTGCTAAGCTTTTTCTTTTCGAGTGTGCATATTATTCCTGAGATTGTGTGAGACTGGATTGCTTTGTGTTGCTTCATTGATTGTTGAGGGTTAGGCCAGAAAACAGTCAAACAGAAAACAGTCCACGTGTATGACCACTACACAGGAAATTCTCACCAGTAGGTTGGCCAGGCTTCCAGGATGTGACTGTGCTTCAGTGGGTGTTTGTTCACACCATTTTGACCTTTTTTTTTTTTCTTTTTTCCCCTAAACCATATCCACACCCGTCTGTCCTCTAGAGCTGAAATATCTCTACAGCTGCCTTAATGTAGTGTAATTTCATTTAGACATTCCTGTAGTGGCAACTAGGGTGACCAGATTCCAACAAACTAAACATCGGGCAAATGGTATGTTTGTATGAGATAATATGGGATACTAATGCTGAGAGGTAGTGTAAAATTTTCATGTATCAAACTCATTGCAGTCATTGAGTCGACCATAAACTCCTCCGTGTGTATTCCAGAGTCAGATGTGAGGCTGTCTGTCCAGCAGTGAAAGCTTGGCACAAATTGGGTCACACAACAGGACAATGAAGTCCATCAGCAAAACTACAGCAGAATGGCTGAAAAAGAAGAGTTGATGTACTGAGTTATGGGGTGTATTTAGTTTTTTCACAGATTGCATAGAGTCCTATTAAAAACTTTGTTTCACCATAAAGAATATCGTTGTTTTTATGGTCCAATAGTGGAGTCTTAAACTTGTGTATTCCACTTTTCTAACTGATCCTTTTTAGTTCACCTAATGAACTAAAACTACCAAACTTTTCTTTGATTATCAGATCCACTCCATTAATTTTTTTTTTTTTTTTTTTTTTTGAGCCAAACATTTCTACTGATTCTTACATGTACTGTGGTACTTAACATCATATTCTTGTCTATGCAGAACTGAACAGTAACCAGAAACTGCATAAAAGCTCAGTGTTTCAGTCTCTCATATCACTGTAGCGTAATTGTAGTTGTAGTTACGCAGTTTTTATGTGGTTTTTTTTTTTTGTTTTGTTTTGTTTTTTCGTGGTCTTTTCCATCATATTGCGGCAAAAACTGAAGTGAGTTTCTCATTGAGCGTGGCATTGATGGTAATACAGTGACATGTGAAACTGCACTTGGGCAGTGTTGACTTTTGGAAATTGGAGCCAGAGAAGAAAATGATTGATGAGCAGTAACACATGAATGGGGAAACCTGGTCACCCTAGTAATATAACCATTTTTTGTGTTTTTTAAATTAAACACCTCAGCAACTTCCGGATGGATTGCCATCGGGTTTACTGCACATCCCCATGTTCCTCTTAGGATAGGATGTAACAACTTTAGGAACCCAACTTTCTTTAGTGCCACCATGAGCTTAGATTTTTTTTTTCCTCTGTAAAATCAAACAAATTTTAATATAAATATAGCCTGTTAGGGTATGATTAGACTGGCAGGCTTTTTGCCCTGTGTGCTACAGCCATCGAGCTTCTCAGTGTTCATGTGGCGCCTCATGCCATCTCAATGTGCTGCAAATGGCCCTTCATCATGCGTCATGCTGACAGTGATTACCCTGTGCTTTAAGAAGTTAGACACAGCATGCATGGCTTCTGATCTTTTTATTCTGTTTCAAAAGAAATAATAAAATAAAACTTAAGTTGCTTTACTCAATGGTCTAATATAAGCTGTAGTTTCTCCCAAGAGTAAGGCAGCCCCTGCCTTCTGTGGCCATGCTTTCTCATGGGATTTTTACTCAGGTACTCTTACTGATATCTAATGGTGTTGTCCACTGTGTGTGTGTTTTGTGTGATACTGTTTTGACATGCGATTTTTCAGCTACCTCAAACCTGTTTCTTAATATCAAAGTGACAGAGTGATCTGCAATACATGGGAGGATTTTGGTGTATTTATTGAATTTGTATAAGTGTGTATCAGTGCAGTAGCATATGTACCCTAAGGCTACCTTCATGTCTTTAACAGCTAGCCTACGCAGAAGCTTCCGCCACAGGAAAGATCGCCAGGGTTCTCCTGGTGAAGCGCACACTCCCGATGCCAATCACACGGAGTTCCTGATTTACGAGGAAGTCGCACAATATTTCCCACGTCCTGGAGAGAGGCCTCGCCTTATAACACTCATAGGTTCGTCAACTGGAGTGAATTTTGCAACAGCGAAGAAACTACAGTTTGATGAGAAATTCAGATACAGGCATCACGGGTTATGAATGTCATGGTACTTTGGGGATTTTAATTTAACTGTTCTTTATGTGCATAAACTCAAATCTGTGTTTACAATGTTAATATAGTATTTTAACTTGACACAGTGAAGTCATCCTCAAAATTCTTTAGGATGTTCAGGAACCACCAGGAGTCAAACCTGTCATGAAGTGGAAACTGCTGGAATAGCAGCGTCACAGTGAAGGGAGTTTTACATCACTATGAACTGAGAGTGCCGACCAAGGACGAAGCCTCTGTTCCAAAATCGACTTCATCAAACTCGACTTTATGGATAAAGCAAATGCCTTATGGACAAGAGTTTCATGATCAGATGAGACCAATATTGAGCTTTATGGCGGTAATGATCGTTGGTATGTTTGGTAGCATCATGCTCTGGGGCTGTTTGTTTGTAATGTTGGTACATTACACAAAGTGTATGGAATTGTGGAGGAAGACTACCTTCGAATTAGAGTCAGATCAACAGCTAGACAACTGAAACTTGGGCACAACTGGATGTTTTGGAATGGATAAAGCAGGCTAATATGATTGTGAACCGGCCTTCAAGAAAACCACGACCTTAACCCCATTGAAAGTACGCTCAAACCAGCCAATTTAAATCAACTTTAGCCTTTCAAATTCAAAAATCCAAATATTAGTGTGTATATTAATGTATAATTTTGGCCTTGTGAGAAAATCCAAAAAGATTCAAACTTGCATTGCAGATGTATGCTGTACAATCATTTCACCCTGGAAAAAGAACAGTTCAAAGAAATCATTAAAAACTCCAAACTACCATGTTATTTATGCCCACAATGAGTGAACGTTTGGCCAGATCTCTACACACATGTTCTAAGTTCATGATCATCTTATATAAACTAGCTATGCTGTTTGTATGGTCACAGGTTCACTTGGTGCACGGATTGCTGAGATCAAACAGAAGGTGATTGCTGAGAATCTGCGGCGGTACGGTTTGGCTGTGCCTCGTAAGTGTTGTTTATCTTTTCTAATTGACTGTAAGTGTTTGCACTGAATTCACAAGAGTGAAGTAAAAGAGCTTTCGAGTGAGTATAAGGCACTTTGTTCTTTGGCACTTCATACCTGCAAACGCACTCAACCTTTACTTTCTCTAAGGAAACTCCCATAATTTGCATGACCCTCAAAATATTACACGAGTTTCCAGATTATTAAACAAACAATCCACACACCACATACCATTCCAATTCAGTTTTGTTAGTTATGACGCCATTTCACAACAGCCGTTCCTTCAATGCTTCCAAACCCATCTGTCGCACCAACCTGGCAACCCACTGCCTAATTCAAGGGAGGTGTGTGCATCTAATCTCTTCACAGGCAGACTGAGATGGTGAATCATTTAACGTCACCATCATAGATGCTGTTTTCCCCAGTTTAACTACTGTGAGGATTCAGTACGAGAGACTTTTAAAACACGCCAAAATAAACAACGAGTCGTACATGGGGCTTGTTGATGTCTGTGACAGGGAGTTGCAGACTTTGGTGTAGTTGGAAAGATGTTTACTTTTTAATAACTCATTAGCAAAACATAAAAAAATAGGATTGGTACCGACTGAGACAAGTATCTCTTTGCAAATTGATTTTACAGTAAACGCACTGCTTTTTAATGCAATCAGTATCGAGCTTAATGAGATATCCAGAAACATACAAGCATCCAGTATCTTGTCTTATTTTCCAACTTGCTCTTTCTGCCGACCGACGGCACCCTGAAGACACCACTCGAGCCAGGAAGAGTCATGAGAGAGAAGGAGTGGAGTACCACTTCATCAGTAAAGCTGCTTTTGAGGCAGACATCCAGAATGGCAAGTGAGTGCTGGGAACAATGTTTTCTGATGAAGTGCAAAAAACTTATAGAACACAAAAGGATTAATTGAAGCGTTTCAGCATTTTAGTTAATTTAACATCTGAGTGGTGATGATGTGTTTCTGCAGGTTTATTGAGTATGGCGAGTATAAAGAGAATCTCTATGGCACCAGTTTGGACTCCATTCACAGAGTTTTGGATCAGAACAAGGTCTGTCTGGTGGACGTGCAGCCAGAGGTAAGTGTTTTTAAAAATATGGTAGGCGGCACTGCTAAACAAATACACTTCTGATTTAAATCGAATTTCCTCTGTGTAAATGTAAAAGTGCCTCCTTCTTTAAAAGAAGTAAAGACAGCAGGTTGCATATTGGCCTCATCGTGCCATATACATGTGTAGTATGTGCAATATTGGAATACATTTCATATTATGGTATTTTTAAATGAAATTGGATTGATCTGTTGCCTGCGTCCAGACCTGTGAAGCTTTCCAGAGCCTGGAGACAAGTGATAGAAATGCATGATATCAGGCAAATTGACTTTTCACCTTATTTTGTGCAACTGTCTGCCAACATAAAACCAATAATAAATCATCAGAAATATGTTTATTTTAACATTTTTAGTGGCTCACAGGCTGTTTCTGTTTGCTTCACAAAGAATATCCTCTCTGATAATTGTGCAGTCTTTTATACTTAGACATTGATTTGACTTTATATGGTCTTCTGTTTGTGCAGTATATCTTCTCAGCATAGAAAAAGCTCTGTGGGATTTTTATATGGGAGTTTGTAAATGGCTGATTGGTCTTATCACATTCAGGCATTGAAGACTCTCCGCACCGCTGAGTTCAAACCATATGTCATCTTTGTAAGGCCTCGCATCGATGATGGTCATAGAAAGCAGTTTGGCTCCTCTTCCTCACTCAGCGTAGGGGTCACGGTGAGTGATCCCACATCAAACCTGCCAGACATGTGCAGTACACTTTCTGGGCTTATTAATTGATGGTGGAATATAAATGAAGTTTACAGAGGCTTAGTGCAGATTACGGTAATCTTGCAGTTGTTTGTTTTGTTGAGAAAGGAATCATATCAAAAGGCTGATTGAAGCTCAGTGAATAAAGCTTTTCTTCACATGGCATGCATTTAAACTCAGTGTGTGAGCATTTTATGTTTAATATAAACTGCTTTAAAAAAGTTAGTTACTTAGTTGTACAAATGTACAAACACACAGCCAAGTATGTTGGTGTCTGTGAAGGTCATTTGAATACAGTGAAGTGAATGAGCTCTGTGTCATAGTATGGTATGCTATCCTGTTGGAAGCAGCCAACAAAAGATGATGAGATGACACTGTGGTCTTTAACAGATGGACATGGTCAGCAACAATACTCAGGTAGGCAAGCATTTAAACGATGCCAAGATAATATCCCCCCACACCAACAACAGCCTGTAGATGGGATGGATCCATGCTTTCATGTTGTTTATGCCAAATTCTGAGAGATGGTTTCAGTAGATCAGCAGTTTCCCAGCCTGTCTGGGACCAAAAATCATGCCACGTTCAAAAAGTCACATTTTGACAATATCTCAATATCTGCATGTCAGCTCTGAAGGGTACTGAGTACGAATAGAGAAATTCCATATGGTCATTAGTTTGACTTCGGCTGTTCTCTAGCAGAGTGTATTAGCAGCTAAACACTTGTCTCTCTTCCTCTCCAGGACGATGACTTGCAGGAAATGAAGCAGTCGGCAGAGCAAATGGACGAATGCTACGGCCACTGGGTCGACTATGTGTTGGTAAAGGAAGATCCAGCTAGTGCCTTAGCAGAGCTCCAGGTTGTATTGGAAAAAGTACAGATGGAGCCACAGTGGGTGCCTGCGTCCTGGGTGAGGCGCTAGCCAGCTGACCTTCCAAATAGAAAAAGAGGACACAGAACTGTGGCGTGCCTCTGAAGGTGCTGAGCATTTGGACTGATCCAGTGTTTTACTGCCATGTAACCATTCCACAAATGAGTATGTGAGTCACTGTAAAAGAACATCCAACAGGCCTGTTGCAGAGTGGTCAGCATAGAATGACCACAGTAGTCAGATAGTGCTGGTGTACATACGTATATCCTGATAGTGCAGTGGCTTTATACGAGAAAGGTATGTAGTACAAGCATGCAGGACAAAGTTCCTACAGCAACTTATTGTCAAAAACATGTGCACTCAGTGTGGTCAGCAATGTAAGCCCCCTATTATAACAGCAGCTATAATGTGAAGTGCCATATTAAATATGTTAACTGTAAAGCAGAAGAAATCTGAAGACCATGTGACTGATTTTGCTTTGACAAAAGTTTGAGTTTAGTGAAGTGGGTTGAATATGTCTACATTTGCTTGAGAAATAAAACAAGACCAACTCTGTTTATTGGGGAAACTATTTTACTGACGGATCACACTCATGAAACAATTATAAACCATAAACAAAAGGGAAATATACATATGTGGTTGCATTGTGTGCAAGAATACACAAGGCCTTTTACTTCCACAGCTTCTTGATGGACATGTTCTTCTCACTGTCTTTCTGCATGACCTGAAAAAGTTAAACTGCGTTAGTATAGTGCAAGACGTGAACACTGCATTCAGAAATTAGCGTCAGGTTATACTGACCTTTGCCACCGCCATCTCAAAGTCCTCCTGAGTGACGTGCACTCTCCGTTCTCTCAGAGCATACATCCCTGCCTCTGTGCAGACGCCCTATAATACACAAATGCAGTAAGGGAAATTTAATTATGTAGTTCCTCATTTAACACAGCTTCCATTTAGCAGGTTAATTCTTACCTTAACCTCAGCACCAGAAGCTCCAGGCATCAACTCTGCAATCTTCCTCAGGTTAATGCCGCGAGTCAGATTCATCTTCCTGGAGTGGATCTTCAGGATATCCAGACGGGCCTGTGGGCGCATAATTAAGTGTGCTTAGATACAAAAAACTCAGCATGTTTGAGTAAACATGCTAAAGGGTATAACGATTAACTACCTCTTCATTGGGAGGCGGAAACTCGATCTTCCTGTCAATCCTGCCTGGTCGGAGCAGAGCTGAGTCCAAGATGTCAATACGGTTAGTGGCCATGATGACCTGCAGAGATGGACGACATACTATTAAGTATATTTGAATAATTGGGGTTATTTAATACTTTAACTCCCATGTTTGGCACTCATGAACATTTATTTAACAAATGCAGCATTACTTGTTTCGAAATATAAAGGTCTTCTGTAGTCATCAGCAACTTTAGGTGATGCTGGCATATAAATAAATACCAGTTGTACCACAAAATGTCATCATTTATGCATAAAGAACCTATACAGCAAGCCGAAATGTCATCAGTGACGCATGTTTTAAGAGGCTGTCCTGTGCACATAACACTACACCTCAGTGTTCATAGTAAGGATATGAGACTACACAGTGATCCTCTGCGGTACCTTGATGTTCTTGGTTGCCTCGAAGCCATCCAGCTGATTGAGCAGCTCCAGCATCGTCCTCTGCACCTCACTGTCCCCGCCTGAGCCCCCCTCCAGCCGAGATGAGCCGATTGAGTCGATCTCATCCATGAAGATGATGGACGGAGCATGCTCTCTCGCCATGACAAAGAGTTCTCGCACCATACGGGCACCTGCGGACAGCCAGGGAGAAATCAACCAAAACCAGTTATTAAAAACATGGGGATCAATTCGATCCCAGTGTACAGGAAAGAAAAGGCACGCACCCTCTCCGATAAATTTCTGGACCAGCTCTGATCCAGACACCCTGATGAAGGTGCAGTCAGTGTGATGGGCCACAGCTCTGGCAAGGAGGGTCTTCCCTGTACCTGGGGGGCCATAGAGCAGCACACCCTGCAAGCACAAAGGAAAATGAAAATCTGAACCACCTACACAGAGATCTTTTTCCCCCCTTTCTTTGCTTTTCATGTTTTAGGACTGAAGTGAATGTTGGGCAGGCAACAAGACTAGAAAATGTGTCAAAGATACGATTTTTTTTTAAATTTTAAGATATGAATATAAAACCCTAAGAGAAACTTCTGAAATTCGTACCATCGGCTCTCTTGTCAAATACCCACCTTGGGCTGGGCAATGCCTAAAGCCTCGAACAGCTCGGGGTGTTTGACGGGCAGCTCAATCACTTCTTTGATCTCCTTGATCTGCTTATCCAGGCCGCCGATCATTTCATAGGTGGAGTCCGGCACCTTCTCCACCATCATGAGGGACACCAGAGGGTCCACCTTGTTAGGAAGGATCTTGTGCAAGGTGTAGCTGTCGTTACGCAGAGCTACACGACAGTTTGGAGTCACCTAGTGGCAATTTGACAGAATAATAACAGAACAGTTTGGGTTTCCTGATTCCTAGTACTTATTTTATGAGTAAAATGCATTTTTTTTCTTGTTTAGCTCTATCATACTTTACAGTAAATATTACAAATGGACTCAGGTTTTATAATACTCACATCATTGATGTCAATATTTTTGTCCACATCCACCACAAACTTTCCCTCTGGATGCACCTGAAAATGATGAACAGACAAATGTAAACTGTCCACAACTGATTCAAAAAGAAGGATGCTGCATGGTGAATGTACATAGCATACCTTAACTAGCACTTTCTTTTTGTCCATGACCCTCACCACCTCTCCCACGTAGGATCCCTGTTCCTGTAGTAGCTGCAGCTCCTCACGAAGGAGACGCACTGAGACCAAAGTAACAAAGGAAATGTCCGACTGTGTACATCAGAATGACACAATTCCCAGTAATGTGGCAGGAAGATAAAGCACCATACCTTTGGCATTGAGCTCATTTCTCTGTGCCTGCAGACGTCTGAGATTTTGACTCTTCTCGTTCACAGTCAACTATGAAGAAAAAAAGCAGGTCAGGCCTGACGGGCGAGCATGCATTAAAAAGCAACAAAAACAAAAATGATTTTTCATTTCCTCACCTGCAACTCTTCTATCTTAGATAAGTAGTACTGCCGCAGACCTGATCCACCTTTACTCTCCCCCATCTCCATCTGCTAAAGAAACACATTGCAACGTGGTGCAACTTCTTCACAGCGAGCTCTTGAACATTTAAATATGGCATATTTAACCTCCTAGGACCTGGCCTGACATATATGGACATCACATTTTGGGTTATTTAGACCAAAATACATCAATTTTGCTCTACAAGGGCCTGATATCCACTTACGAGGACATTATACTGCTACTGTTCTATTGAAATTTTAAAGGAATATCCTCATATGTGGCTCTCATTTTTCTTAGAAACAAAAATTAGGTAAAAAAAAAAAAAGAAATCTGGTAATTCTTTATTTTTACATTCATCGGATCCCAATCAGCCCAAATATCAAAGAGAAATTAAAAATGCATACTGTGGAAGATTTCGGGTCTTAGGAGGTTAAATATGCATCAATCAGTGACTGCGTTCATAAGCCATCAATTTTGTTTCATTTTTGTTTTAAGCTAAGAAAGTATGTTAGCCAGTTGATCGCTACGCTGCCAGCCAATTGTGTGAGTGATGATGATTTTGACAGAGCCGACAGCAAACTGGGTCAAATGAACTCTCACTAATGAGAAGTGCTTTTCCTTTAGTCCCCATTTGCAACTTAAAAGTCGTCTATCAAGTGTGGTATGGTGGTTAACACTGCTGTATCACAGCAGGAAGGTTCTGGGTTTGAATCGGGTCCAAGGTGGTGTAAGATTAATTGGTGACGGTGTGAATGTGAGCACGAATAGTTGTATATATGAATTAGCCCTGCAAAAGACTGGTGACCTGTCCATGGGGTACCCTGCCACTGGCCCTATGACAACTGAAATAAGCTCCAGCCAAAACGCAATGCTAAATTGGAGCAGAGACGTCACTGTGTACTCTGTATACCCTCAATATGAAGCAGCCTCTATGCATACAGTTTTAGTTAGGCAGATATCTCCTGAAGGATGCAAACCACGTCTCTTTTTCCTACTATAGCATTTACGCCACTACATTTAAAGATTAAGATACCAATTATATAGCAGTCTACAGACTTATGCTGTAAAAATACTGATGGACTGTAACATTTTTCCCGCGAACATTCTTTTAGATTAACCCAGCAGCATATAAATCATCTACATGAGCTTTTTGTGGTCCCGAAAAGTCCAACGTACATGCCCGATGAGAGGATCGTATGTTGGACAATGCAAAGTACACAACATTTATCAGGCGATGGTAAATAATGTATGCCGAGCTTGACATTATCGATATTATAGAAGAAGAAGAATAGAAATGCTCATTTGTCCAATTTTCATTGATTAAATTGGTGGACTGAACTGGTTGAAATTGACCACTGTTTACATTAGCCATTAGGCCTAACCGGTAGCACTAACACAGGAAATATCTTTTAGGCAAGGAAAAAAAAAACACCCCCAAAATAACCTATGAAACAATAAGCGTTAAAGTGTGTGACGCTAACTTTCTCCCAACAATTACAGTTCATTAGCAAACTAACATCAGTTAGCTTACGTATAGACGTGCACGTATGTTAATAAAGTAACGCTTGGTGTTTCCCATATAATAAACTCAGATATATATCTCTCATAATATGCTGAAATAAGCACCCCTGTGTGGTGAAAAAAAGGAAAAAAAAGAAGAAGCTAAGAATAGAATAAACTGTCAGCACCTCGCTGCCAGTCATCGTGAGAAGCTAGCTGGGTTAGCTACAATGAGACAGCAAACCGGCACAATCGCTGCTTTCAATGAAGTGACGTTTCAGTTTTTACACTGAAGTTCCGCATCCTTCCCTCAAACAACCGATTTTGAATAAACTATTAGACCCACAGCAAAACAGAAACGTTTCCTTCGCATGGCAGTCATAAAAGCAACAAAGCGGCAGGAAAAAAAATACACCTACATGATCAATTCCGTCCACCTCCATCTTGAAATTTCTACATCCGGTTAAAGCCACTGCAGACCAGGCGCTATTTCCGGTACATTGGCGCTTCTTCGTGGTACTTCTTTGATATATAATATATAGAAATGCAGACACCCCCACCTACAGTCCATTTTTAAAAACTACACCTTTAAAAAAGTAATTCCAGGACGTGTGAGGACAGCGAGACGGTGGTGAGGTGCGCAGTAGGAGTGGCAGATGGGTTCAAGGTGGGGGTGGGATTACATCAGGAATCTGCTCTGAGACCCTTAATGTTTGCGGTGGTGATGGAAAGATTAACAGATGAGTTCACGCAGGCAAATCCATGGACTATCATGTTCACAGATGACAGTGTAATCTATAGTGAGAGCAGGGAGGAGGTAGAAGACTGGGGAGGAAAGGAATGACAGATGGTAGAAGCGAGGCGAAGAATACGTCTGTGAATAAAGGGCGGGCTGGTGTGACAGTAAAGATGCAAGGATGTGAGGTAGTGAAGGTAGAGGCATTTAAATGCCTGGGATCAAACATCTGAAGCAAACAGTGCATAGGAGAGGTGAAAGAGACAGTGCAGGTAGGGTGTAGTGGGTGGACAGAAAAAATATTCTCTTTAACTTTAAAAATAATTTCTATGTAACCAATATGAATTCTTGGAATACTAAGGAATTGTGTCTGCTAATATTGGGTCTACCTTACGATATAAAGCACCTTCAGCTGACCCTTGTTGTGATTTGGTGCTTGATAAATAAAATGTAATTAGATTTTTTTTAAAAAGAAAAAAAGACCATATTCAAAGCATAATTAAGTCAGTAAACACATGTAGAAATGATCAAAGAATATAATTCAGTTTTAAACGTTAGGCTGGCCTTTTCTCTGAACCAGTGTCGCATTACAAGCCGAGACAGAGCTCTGTTAGTGAAGGGTGTTTTAGGGTTGGCTGTTATTTGAGGAGTGGTAAACAGAAGCTGTTTGAGTAAGACCAGACATACCTGTTGAAACGGCTGCTCTCAGAGGCACCTAAGCTTTGCAACCAGCCCCAACATGCACCTCACAGCATATCTGCAGCTCTCTAAGCACGCAATCGAGGGTGTGCGGTAGATGAGGTTATTACAAGCCTACAATGGACAATATTTTATATAAATTCTCGACCCTCTGTAACAGGCTGAATGTTGTTAAAGAACACACAGTACGTGAACATTTGTAAGTATATTTATTGTAAAAAATACTCCAAATGTATAAAAGATAAAGGCTTTTGATTGATACACAACATGCAAACATTTAACAAAGAGAAGCTGTACAAAAATAACATTTGTACACAACGGTTTTACCTCATCTTAAATTCTATGTGCCTTCTTCACTAAACACATTTTGGCGCAATGATATCTGTCAAAAAGGAATGTTTCAAGAACTTTAAGACTGATGTACAAAAAGTCAACAAAACAGCAAAGCTTTAACTCATGAAACTATAAACTGTACACAATATTTTGGCGCTTTTTTTTTCTCCTTTTTTAGCTGACATACTGCAGTTGCATTCCTATTAAATTATTAATAGCAGTTAACTTTCTTTGAAGGTATGGATCCGTTCAATCTAAAGAGCCTCAGCTCCTCTTCCCCTCGAATCACCCCACTAACAAATAAAAACGGCGTGTAAACATTCACAAAATCAGAATGTTTCATTTCAACTTTCAAAAATGCTGCAAAAGCATTAAACATATTATACACACTGGAATGAAATGGTTAATTCTACCATGCCTCCAGGAAGATCAGGCATTACTCTTATCTAAAAATTATGGCTTTTCAATGTAAGGGTAAACACATCCCTCTTTCAAAACAGCACTCAAAGTGACAGTGAAAACACCCAAACAGCACCAGTGCTTAAACAGCATTTTGTACCAGAGACAAAACATATTGCAAATAAAAAAAAGGATACAGGTTATTTAAACAGGCTCAATATATCAGACACTACAAGGCAAAGATATTATTAAAGGTCATATAAGCATCACTTTGGTCCCCGAACTCTGCGTCAGTGACGATGGCTTTCTGAACATTTAAAGGCGAAAGGCTTCTTTCCAGTTTCAGCTGAGTGGAACATTAACAACTCCTATAGAATTGTACTTAGGTGAGTCGGATACCCAACACCTGCTCCAGCTCTTGTCTTCTCTGCTGCACCTATAGCAAAGAAGAGGTTAGACTCAATGGCAAAACCACAAACTGTATAGAAAAGATGGATTCTGTGACATCACACATTGGTTGTGAAATTTTGAGTTATCTTTCTAATTTTATTTTGGTGTAATGTTTTGACTTACCACATCTTGACATGTATAAGCTAACACTAGTTAGCACTAAAAAGTGCATTATTCTCTGTCTACTTACTTTGGAGTAAACATATCTGCCCACTGCCTCTGGCACCCAGGGCTCATGGTAGAACTCGGTCCTCCTCTCCTCTTCTGGGTTTCCAGTCACATCTGTCATCAACTGAAAGAACAAAAATGCATCACTGAACCCAGGGAACCAAAATTGAATGATTAAAGAAAAGGGGTTTCTATTCCCACATGCTAAAACAGTACTGTAAAGACTGATTCATGTACTGCAAAGTGACTGTAGTAGTACTGAGAGTCTGATGGATCAATGATTCACTGAGCCTGGTTCCTAAAGGCCTACATTTTAATCCAGGTGCTAAAGTCTCTCCAGATGAGGAATGCAGCACAAACAGCTAACTGGTGTTTTGCTCTAATCTGAATACCAATGCTATGTTTGGACACAGTCCCGTGAACCAATGGTGCCTTTGTGTACCCAGTAGTTAATTGTCTATGAAAGCTGGAAACACACTACCACTGCTCACAAAATAACTGCAGCCTTTTTTTATTAAATACACGGAAAGCTTTGCAGGCAACTGTACAAATATGAATAAAAGCTCAAAGTGAGTGAAGATGATACAAATATCGCGTCACTAAACTATATGTTTTGCTGTTGTGTAGACAAGCACGTATGAGCATTTTAGAAGCTGGAGCATAGCGTCTACCTTCAGATCCCTGGACTGAGACTTCAGCCAGTCCTTGATGAACTCCTGTGGATTATTGCTGAAGCTCAGCATGAAATCTCTTTCGGTCTTCAGCTGGTTAATGTACTCAATGGTTTCATGAATCTGTAGCGAATACAAACACCAGCCGCACATTTTCAGAATTAAATGGAGTATGCAATTTTTTTTTCCCTTCCCAACTCTGGTGAAGTGCAGATGAAGCCTTACCTTCATCTCGAGGGCAGCGATTTCTTGCTGGTTGGTTGTAGAAGACAGGAAGCTGTTCATTTGTCCCTTAAGTGGGTCGTCAACTTCCACGTCGATGTCGTAGCATGCGGTCTTCTTCTGATCTGTGGGATCAACGCTGCTCGGGGGAGACACAATGACAGTTTGGAGAGGAGGAGTGATGCTGACAGCACACTTGTATAAGCACACTAAGAAATAACAGGCCAAATCATAAAGCAAAGGAAACTATCGTTCAGTATGAGCCTCACACACAGGGCTTTCTAATATTCACTGAGAGGCTGATGTAACTCTTTTTTCAGACAGAAAGAGGTAACATGATCCAGGCTCCCCTACCTAATGACGTGATTGATAATAATGGGGTCAGGGTGCTGCAGCAGGCCCGCCAGTTTCATGGGAATCTCAGAGAACCTCATGCGTGGACAGCCGAAGATCTGGACAGGATTTAGTTAAAGAACAGAGCAAGTTAGACAACATAAGGGGAAAAACTTTTTTTCCTATTTGAGGTCTTGCAAAGGGCTAAAAAAACAACACTTCACAAAAATCATAATTGCCTGAATGCAAATCATTTAGCTGTGAAATTAAATACATGCAAAATGATGTTTCAGTGCCAAAATATCAAAGCGCCACGAGCCATTTCTAGCCATTTGCCATTACCTGTCTGAAATAGCGGTTGCAGTTGATGAACTCTTTCTCATGACTGTCCTGCAGCTTGTTGTTCTTGATGTAAAGCCAGAGAGCTTGCATGATGCTGGCTCGTGTCTGTGTGTGTACACCCAGAAGGCGAGCCAACCGTGGATCCAGTTTGTACTGAGGGGGCTGATCAAAGAAAAGCATCGGGACAAAGCAAGTGTTGGTGGAAAAAAAGAAATATATTGGGAAAAAAATGTATTGATGGTTGAGAAAGTAAGTGGCACCTGGTGGTCGAGCATGAGCAGAAGGGTGCATTTAACATTCACGTCTCCTGGCCTTTTGACCTGGAAACCATCCGTCTCCTGAGTGGTGGGCATTCTGTGCCACTGGAAGATGAAGACGTGATTTTTTTAAAGCAGATAAGCAGATTTTTATTAACATGAAATTTACAATACTACTTTACAACAATAATGGCTCAGTGCCAGGTTAAATAAACTGTTCCATCAGCAGATCCCTAAGACTGGAAATTCTCACTTTCACCACTGTTAACCACAATTTTTCAGTTAAAAAACAAAGAAAGAATCTGGTTTATGTGTGGGATGAGTTCACGCACAATAAGCCCGCCTACACAGTCAAAAAAAAAAGAAAAAAAAGAAAGAAGGATTGGCTCCAAACTTTTAGTGTTTCAATCTGAGCTCAGCTTCTTGACCACAGCTAAACAAGGTCGGTGCTGGCGAACTATTAACAATCTCTGAGGCTTCTGGTGTCAATGTGCCTACAATGTTCTGAATGGAAATGCAACCAAGGTTTATGTCATACCTCTACTAAGTGGTTGTCAGGCCCGTAAAGCTCCTTATCAAGCTCAATCACCAGGCTTTTGAAGAAAGATGAAAACTTCCTCTTCTGTTTGCCAGCCTGGGAAGACAGAAAGCACGAAACAAAAGTGTCAGAAGGACGGAGCAGCAAAAAAGCCGTGTATTCTTATTGTGCTGTGTCAGTGTGCAGCTGCATTGTTTAGCTCTGACCGCATTGGGGGTGGTGGTGAAGCGCAAAACTGTAGACTAGAAAAAGCTGTCTTCACCCCCCCCTTGTCTGCCCGCTCCCCAGCCCTGTCAGAGTCTGTTTGCTCAACACGACCCCTTTCACTCCTTTCCCTCACATCCCTTTTTCTGTTGCTCCATGCAATACTCCTACACATGCCTAAACCCATGAGACTGAGGAGAAATTTTAACAGACAAAAAAAAAAGAAAAAAGAAAAAAAGACCTCCTTCTCCTTCATGTGGCCCAAGATGACACAATGAGTCGAGCTAGAATTGATGTCGGGAGGGGAGGCTAGTCAGCTCATGGTATGCAACGGCCAGTGGTTTCAATTCCGTATTTCAAATGAGATCCTGAGTGTGTGTGTGTGTGTGTGTGTGTGTGTCAGCAGTTGTGGGGTGGAATGAGAAAAGCTGTAAACACACATCTGGCTGCGTAGTCTGAGCCAAGAACACTGGCCAACTCAAGTTTGAAGAAACACAATGAGAGAGACTGAAATACTTGCAGTCAGACCACACCAGGACAATAGCGAGAACACTCGAATGCGTTTTTTTTTCTTTTTTTTCTAAACTTACTTCCTCCAGGAGTTTGCCCTCAACTCTCAGCTCCCAGGAGGACACCTTCTCCGCCTCCTCACCCTCGGGTTTGCTGGGAGTGTACGTGTTGGAAATGTAGATCCTGAGCTTGCGCTTTTGCTGTGTAATTTCAGAGGGACAAGCAGATGTATCAGGAATTCTGGCAACAATTGAGCCTCTCAAGCTCACTTGCCAAATGCACTCTCCAACAAAGACAAACGCTTCATTTCAGGCTATTAAGGGTGTTTACAATAACTTCATCCTTATGTATAAGTTCACATTATTAAGACCAGAGAAACACTGCTACCTAACGAGGGAGTCACGGGAAAAAGTTGTGACCGTTTTAACTTCACACCAGTCACATCGTTTGCTCTTCTCTGTGGCCGTGTCACAGTTGGATTAATTTACTGCTAATGCAGATTTTCCTGCTGCTGGAGGTGTTTTTGTTGTGAACACATCTCAGCAGACCGACTGTTTCTGCCACTAAGGTTATTGTTAACAGTTAAAATTGTAGCAAGAAAACACAAAGGTCAGATTTCAGTGTGGGAACCAACTTTACTGTGTCCTGCTGTTCTGTGGAAACTGCTTACACTGTGCTCCGCAGGAACTCTGATTACAGCCGAGATCATGTTTTACTGACTTTTCATTTGTTTCAGTTGACAAAGCCTAAAAATAATCTTCTCAAAGTATACTTTTAACGGCATGACAATGGATCAAGAACACATACCATAATGGGCTTTTTGATGGCTTCCTGAATCTCCATACGCTTTCGAGCGATGGTCTGGTCCAGCTTCCTCTCAAAGGCCAGGAGGTCCATGTAGGCCTGGGACTCCGGGACCAGATCTCGGATCTAGAAGACAGTAGCAGGTGAAGATTGAGGAAATACAGCAGACTTTGACAACAGTGTGATTCAAGGGGGTCGAGGTTTTCCTACCCTCTGTGGCAGAACCTTGTCAGCCATCTTGCGCCTTTTTGCTCTGAATCACAGAGAAAAAAAACAAGGAAAATTATTCAGTTTGGAAAGAAGACATTAAATGACCGCTTTAACAGTCTCTACGATGTGAAGGAGTGCATTTCTAAGAATATCTCAAACCGAGCTGTTGTTTTTCAGTGTGTGTGTGTCATCATTTTGCTTTCGGCCTCATAAGTATGACTTCAGTCAACCAATTTCACAGGAACTGGCCCCACACCAACACATGATATAGGATCAAATAAAAGATCCCTTTCATTTAACCCGATTACCGATAATTGGAAGACTTCACAGTGCGATAATATAATCTTGGCCAATGCGATATGTTAATTAAGTCCCCTGAAAGAGTGCTTCAGGTTTTTACTTGCCGACTTCATTAAATTGATTTTGTTTCCTTAATTATACACTTCACCTTGGCAATGACTGAATTTAATTTCCATGTGATTAAATGAGAATTTAGGATGGTGGCACCGTGACTCACTAATCCTCCTAGACTGAGATTATGCTGAGATACTGACTTTTTTTATGAAATTAACCTTAAAAACACAACAGAATCATTGTGGACGAAGCATTACAGATGGCCGCATTTATGAGCGTGGCGTCACGGAGCAGTCTGAAGTCAAAAATACCCACTTGTGTCTGCTGTTTGAAAGCAAAGGCCAGTCATGAGACACTGGTATCCTCGTGTCTGTGCGATCTGAGCCGTGCTTTTAACAGTACAGTCACTTTACAAACAGACGGGAGAACAAATCATGAATGAAACGTTCTGTTGAGACAATGTAAATAAACCACAAAAGGGGAAAAAGAAAAAAAGACATACCGCATTTTTATAGCTGGATGACTCCACCCATTTTGTCAGAGAAAATATTAATGGAAAACTCCCTAGAGTGACCGTGTTTTCCTGTACACTCAGATTCATATCAATACTCTTATTTTCACCCAAAAATGTCTTTATTCTAGTGAACTCTTTCCTGGAGTCATTAAGTCACAAATAATCCTAAAAAGAATGTTAATGTTGGACTTGGCAGTGGGGTTGAACCTGGCTTTTGAAAACCTTTATTTACCTTTTTTTCTCCCTATGATGTCAGCAAGAGCAGATACCTTTATTACAGTCATCTCAGCCACACAGCTCTGGCTATGAGCCACTTCTGTTACGAGGGGCAGCCAATTATCAGAAAGTTGGCTTTGAGCGAGGTGTTAGCAACAGACTAGTGTTTATATAGCACTTTCAGTTTCCAGCTGAAGGACTAAAGCAAAGTATAAGATGAGGTACTTTTTGGATGCTCTTTAAGGGGTGGATGGATCTGCGTGTTTGCTTTGGCACAGATGCCGTTCCTGACACAGCCCTCACATCTATCCAGTGTTGGGCCAGGAACTAGGAGTGCACTAGTTTGTGACCCCCTGAGGCACTTGTGCATCTCCTCCCCATCTAGAAGCAGGAATCTTGTAAGGGGAATGTGTAAACCACTACACCCATGGAGCCAGTATGCACAGTATAAGACGAGTAAGTTTAAACTGTAAATCATCCAGAGCTACTCTAGAAAAGTACAAGACCAACAATATGGAGCTGGAATTAAGCACAAAAGTTCCTCAATAAAAAAGGGGGACATGTCACAAGCTGTCAAGTGCTAAAAATAAACATGATTGCTGTTGCTCAATATTAAAATTAGGCTTGGCAAAAACTTTAGAGGTGAACCTATTTTATATAATTTCTAAGTTACTGGACAAAAAATACCTGGTAACAGTTTTAATTCTTTGAACAAGTGATTTAACTCTTTCCCCAATAAAGGCGACATCTGATGACCTCCCCAGCACCCTTAATCACAAACCTCAGTATATATCAATAAAGATGTGCTTTGACAACCATTAGAACAGTTTCTGGGTTTTTCTAAGGGTCGCTACATAGGCAGAGACCACCCTCACTAACACTCCATCACTTGTGTAGCAAACCCAGTGATTTTCATCTATAAGCAGCAGTTCTGAAAAGAGTTTCAGCAGGTCACTACTAGCAGCTTTCAAGTGGTAAAGAGTTAATGATAAGAGGAAAAAAAGAAAACATTTTTGGATTTCATTTACTTAATGAAGAATCAATAATAGATTTAATTGTTTAAAAGTCATGAAGGAGTAATTAGCTAGTTATTTTAGATGGTAGTGAGGTCCAAACACTGGCAGTACCATCCCCTACATTTTGTCCCGTCTCCTTTCTTACCCTCGTCTGAGGCCTCCCAGCGCCTCTTGTTGCTGTTGGTGGTGCTGGTGATGAAGAAACCGTTTCCTAGAGGCGTCCATGCTTGGGGGTCCCATGCCTGCCCGCATGGGAATGCTACTGCTACCATAAGAGGGACCAGGCAGCTGACCCCCCATTGACCCCATGGGGCCCCCCACTCTGCTGGATGGCATCCCGGGGCGCTAGAGAAAAGGAGGGAAACTGATTTCACGGAACAATTTCTCCATATCTACACAAAAAATTTAATATTTCATCTAGGACTAAAGGAAATCAAGGATCTGATTTATTAAAGAGATACAAAAACGTACCTATTTTAAAATAATAATAATAAAACCAATGATGTGTTAAGCTGTTTGCAATTAAATTTCATATTGTATGATCAACTTATATCAAACTCTAGCTTTTTGGATCGGGTGGGTAAAAAGAATGCTCAGTGACATACAGTACTGTCACTTACACTGTATGCTTTTGGTTGTACCATAAATATTATGAGTCATAATATCCCCATTAAAAACATGCCAAAAACATAAATGCACCGTTTCTGCAGGTGGGGTTAAGTTTTTAAGTTCTGAGGTTTAATTATGAAGTTGTGCATATAAAGACTGTTATGGCACTGCAGTTTTTATCTCCATCTACACAAAGCACAACCTCTTTCAACTTTAAGGTTTCAGATATCAGGATATAATGAAAAGAAATCAGGTACTTAGCATGCTTTATAATTTGCTAAATATAACCTTGGATGAAATACAACACGTGACATATTACACTGTGTTTTTATTTATTGTTAAACAAAAAAATAATAAATAGAAATCCAGAAGCAGTAAAGTAACAGCCAGATGCTGCTAATCAAATGCACTTCATCAATTTATTAGTTTCAGGAAGTGTGAACTTCTGTAACAGCAGAGGTTTTGACAGTTTGCTGGTTTGGAGGATTCAGGTGTGTTAACATGAAGACATCAATGATAATCCTTGAGAAGTAACTGCTGCCCATCAATCTGGAAAGCCTTATAAGGTCATTTCCAAACAATATGAATCCATCTGTCTACAGTGAGAACCATTATCTACAAATGGAAAGCATTCAAGACAGTTGCCAATCTTCCCAGGAGTGAACGTCCCAGCAAATTCACTCCAAGTTCAAGCTTTGCAAGAGCTACTTCTCAGGCCTCAGTTAGCATGCTAAATGTTAAAGTTCATGGCAGCACAATTAGGAAAAAACTAAACAAGTACGGCTTGTTTGGAACGGCTTCCAGAAGAAAGGCTCTCACATTTGAACAAACCACAAAACCTCTGGCGCAATGTCCTTTGGACAAGTGAGACCAAACTGGGGATATTTGGCCATAATGCTCAGCACTACATTTTGTGAAAACTAAACACAGCATAACAGCACAAACACCTCATACCAGCTGTCAAGCACGGTGATGAAGTCAAATGCGAGGCCATATACTTGACAGCTAAAGCTCGAGTGCAATGATCACAAGCACACAAACAAATCTACAACAAAATAGCTGAAGAAGAAAAGAATCAACGCGGTGTAATCACACAATCAAAGTCCTCAACACGCGTAAAATGCTTTGGCAGGATCTTAAGAGAGCTGTGCATAAACAAATGCCTGCAAATGCCAATGAACTGAAGCAATGTTGTAAAGAAGAGTGCACCGAAATTCCTCCTGATGTGAAGGGCTGATAAAGTCATACAGAAAAGGATTACTTCACACTGTTGCCGCTAAAAGCGGTTGAACAAGCTCCTGAATCTTGAGGCGTGCTTAGTTTTTCACACACTGCTTCTGCATTTCGGCTCAGTTTTTGTTATATAAATAATAACCCAGTGTAATATGTCGTATTTTGTTACACATCAGAGGGTGTATTTATTTTAAGACCTGTTACCAACTAGATTTTTTTTCTTTTTAATTAGGTCTTTATATGTAACACACCAGTACTGTAAATAATGTATCAACAAATTGTGAGAATTCTCACACATAAAAACAAAGTCTAAACCCAAATGGCTCCAACTGTCAAAACGGGGGTAACTGCGATGGTGTCTGTTAACTACAGGAGAAGCTGCAGATGGTGACAATACTGGCACGATATATGCAGGCTTGCCTCTGGGCAGATGGTGCTGATAAACTTTTGCTTTCACGCTAACTGACAGGAGGCGAAGCGGGCAACCACGTGATTTTCTTTTTCACACGCGCACAAAACGCTAAACGATATCAATTTGAATTAAACGTCCCACTACTTTTATGAACCACTTTAAATGCCATAAAAGAAAAAAAAAAAACAGGTTACACTTAATTATTGCGGTAATCAATAAATAATTACACCCACTTCGAAGGCGGAAGTAGTGTCCACACGGTGATATATAATGAGCTTTATGGGTTTTTTTATTTTATTTCCATGTCTCTCGGGTGACTATTTCAATTAGCTACTTTCATTTAAACACGAATTTAAGGCTCTAAAGTAACGAAAAGCTTAAATAGATATGGGGGTGATCGGACAAATACCGTCACCCTCACCTTTCACTCAGTTTCTTTATTCGACACGGAGAAATCAAGCAGAACCAACCTGGGGGTATTGGGGAACGCTGCTCATGCTTCTGGGATATCCCCCCGGAGGCTGGGGCATTCCTTGCATCCTCATGCCCGCGGCATGCCCAACATTCATGGGGCTCATACTCGGATTCATCGGAGGACCCGTGAAGCTTCCCCTCGATGCCATCTTCTAGAGCCACAAGTGGTTAAAAGTGACGGAAACTTCAAACCAAATTCGGCCCAAATAAAAGTGTGGCAGGCTGAAGTCTCCAAGTAGGTAGCTAACTAACTCCGGGTACTTCTGCTTAGGTCGGTTTCTGGTTTGACAGCAAGCACACTGTCAACAAAAAGCTAGCTAACGTTAGCTCACTTCCTACCGTTTCAAGTTCCGGGATTTGCTTCTACCTAGTGACTGCTCGTTTTGTGAACACACCAAGTGGGAGCTGTTGTCATCTCCCACTCGCGCCTTTACGACTGAACGACGCCACATAAACGATAACTAACAGCTATTACACTGTGAGGCGAATGAAAAACATGATAACGTCTTACTAAAGACAAACTGAGTATCTTGAGCAGATAGCTTGTCTGCACTCTAAAGCAAAATCAAGTACTCTCAACTACATGCTGCGTTCACAAACATCGGAAATTAGGAAGTTCCAAATTTCAGCGCGCAATAATCTCGATTTTTTTTTTCTTTTCGAACACCTTTAAACACATGCTAGTCCGAAGTCTTCATTTGTTGTGTATTTTGTAAAAGTATATATTTTCAATGCTTGATTTCAAATGTGACTTACAGAAACTTGCGCTTGGTTTTGTAATAGTGTAATTTTGTTTCTTGATCAGAAGCTCGAGATTTTTCTCAGTAGTGCCAAACTATAACCTGGAGTAATACTCTGCCTCCTGAACACTAATTTTTGGTAAACAGTAATGTGCTGAATCTAGAAGTCTTATGCCACCCATCCTTATATTTTCCCGGGGGAAATGACGGAGTAAGGCAAGGCAAGTTTATTTATATAGCACAATTCAACAGCAAGGTGATTCAAAGTGCTTTACAGAGACATTAAAAAACAAAAACAAATAAAAAGCATGATTTAAAATGGAGAAGAAAAAAAAGGAACAGTAGATAAAATCAGTAGTTAAAACGTACGTTTTGAAATTTAAGCTTAAAAGTAAAACAGTGCGGATTTGGTGCTTTATTCAAATGCAGCTAAGAACAGGTGAGTCTTCAACCTGGATTTAAATAAACTGAGTGTTTCAGCTGATCTAAGGCTTTCTGGGAGTTTGTTCCCGATATATGGAGCATAAAAGCTGAATGCAGCTTCTCCATGTCTGGTTCTGACTCTGGGAACTGATAAAAAGCCGGATCCAGATGAGGGATCTGGAAGGTTCATACTGGGAGTAGGCAATTTACTGAAACATATAGGGAAATGCAGGATAAAAGAAAAGAAAAAACAGAGGCTGTACAATTCTAGCGAGCTTGAAAGCCAACATTTGGTATGACTACATTTATTCATCAGCACAGCATGAACTCTCTTAAGCAACTTAAATGCTCTTCAGGAATAGTTCTCTTAGCTATATGTCCCTCCAGTCTTCTTGAGGGACATTCAAAGCTCTTCTTTGTTTGGGATTACCTTCCTGCTAAAAAATGTCACTGCCAGTCAGACACTTCTCAGATTGCATTGTATGGTGGATCTAAATATAATGGTACTTTTCCATTAATTTTAAAAAGATCCCCAACAACATTTGCTGAAACACAGCCCCAAACCTCGAGAGAGACTCCACCATGTTATACAGATGACTGTAGACACCCACTGTTCTACCACTCCCCTGACCTCCTCTGTACAGTCCAATTCTTGTGAAGTTTTGCATACCTCGGCCATTTCTCTCCATTTCCCTTCCTTAAGAATAGCTTGTTGATGGCCAACCTTCCACTGAGGTTACTTCTGATGAGCCTTCAGTAAACAGTACATAGATCCTCTGTTAGTTTTTCTGGATTTTTTTCTGTTTACTGTTCATCTGTTGTAGATATTTGTTTTAGGCTTGGCACTTTTTTTTTTATCCTCTATTTGTCCAGTTTCTCCAAGTTCTTGCACACAATACCAAATTATGCCAAGTCTTCAGCTAGTAGCTCTTTAGAAATCAGCTTGTTGCTGTAACATACTCAAACTGTGTTATCTTTGGAATTATTTGTCTAAAAAAGTGCCACTTTAAAACTGGTCCTGTGCTAAGTTATCTGGTATATGCAGACATAAAACTGGTTCCTCCCTTGAGTTAAATGCCCCCTTTTATGCTTGAATTTAAAGAAAAAAAACATTCTCCCGAAAATGGTCAGGTACAAGGACTGAATATGAGTGACAAAGCAGACCACGTCCAAAGAAAAACTTTGAAAGACTTTCAGAAAGCCTTGAGAACTATTGCCCATCAAAATCTTTTAACCTATGGGCTACATTAATGCCTGTACTGCAGAGTTTAGGAAGGCTACACAAAAACAACATTATCAGCTCCCCCTTGGCACAATGAACTCTGAATAAGAAGCTTGAACTGTATGAACATGGCTGTGTTTACAACATGACAGTTTTCTAAGAATATGACCTACAACCACACTAACCAAGGTAATATTTAGCCCCACATCCAGCAACAAAGCATGTGTACATCGTCTGATCAACAGCACCCCCTGTTGATCAGTTAGACATTAATTCCATGTACTTGGTTGCTGTTTTATACATTCATACTTTTGTTAAAATGAATGTGAAAACACAGGACAGATAACAAATCATTTATTTTGCTAGACAGATGAAACAAACTGAGCCATGATAGCAGCAATTCAACTATTAGAATATTTACACTATCACATCACACCAAGGACATATGTAACCCTTTACAATGTAAACACATGATACAAAGACATATTTCAATGCTAGAAAACAAGCAACTCTATCCCACCAAAAAAAAAGAAAAATGAAGAAACCTGTTTTCTGCACCAAATACCTGCTTCTACACTTGAGTTCGTGCCCTGAACATTGTGAAACAAGTTTCCACAGGTGAACGACAGAGATGCTTGTCTTTTAATTCTGTTTGAGAAATTCAGACAGTGAAAGGTGAAAATAAGACAAACCATTAGCAATGATTGTCTGACATTATTATTATTTTTTTTCAAAGAATGAGATTGTAAAATGTGAGGTAATATAAGGACATCCATTGTGTAATCATTTCTGTATTTTATGAAAAGAAAAAAAAAATACTGTAAGCGTACACCGTCTCTGAATGAATTACACCGCAGTTTACATCTGTGCAGTGAAATCATATTTGGTGACAAGTATCAGTCGAAAATGATAACTACAGAAAATTATTTAAAAAAACAAAACAAAACAAGTGTTGGTACAATGATTTTCTGAATAAAAATAAATTTGTCAAGTATAAGGTTGGGAGTTCTGAACTGCTTCTGCAGAGCAGCAAACACCACAAACGTTGCCTTTAACCATCAACGTCCATTCATTTCACAACATAAAGAACCAAAGGTGAAGTGTTGTTGGTCGTCCCGTGAGCGTGTTTCTGTGTGCATCTCCGCACACACGATGGTGAGAGAATGTGTGTTTGTGTTATTGAGAGAATGCCTCGTCTTTCATCAGCATGCGCGGGCTCTCCTGGTTGTCCATGCGACGTCTGGGACCCATCATGCCTAGAGGAACACACGCGCCATTTATTTATTCATGCTTCAATCCAGACACATAATTGATTTCAACTGGTGTTTAGTGTCTCAATCACTACACTATTACTGGTTCTAAATTATATGTGCACCAGACAATTTATTAGGTACAGCTGTTCAACTGCTCATTAAGGCAGATATCTAACCAGCCAATCACATGGCAGCAACTCAGTGCATTTAGATATTTAGAGATGCTCAAGACAGCCTGCTGAAATTAAAATTGAGCCTCAGAATAGGGAAAAAAGATGATTTAAGTGCGGTTTAAAGAAAACAGAAAATATCCAATGAGCAGCAGTCCTATGGGTGAAAGTGCCTCATTGATGCCAGACATCTGCAGTATGGTAATAACCACAATACAGTTAAGGTACGCAGAAGAGCATCTCTGAACGCACATGTTTAGCCTCGAAGCAGACAGGCCACAGCAGCAGAAGACCATAGCGGATGCCCTTCCTGTCAGCTAAGAACAGGAACCTAAGACACATTGATACACATTTCCTGACCAAATTTGGACAATAGAAGGTTGGAAAAACATTGCCTGGTATGGTGAGGCTTAGTTTTTGCTGCAACATGCGTAAAAAAACAAGAAAGCATTGATCCATTCTGCCTTGTCTCAACTGTTCAGACTTCTGGTGGCAGTGTAAGAGTGTGGGGAAATATCTTCTTGGCACACTTTGGCCAATATCAATGTGGACCAGAATCTCTGAGGAATGTTTCCAGCACTGCGTTGACCCTGTGCCATGAAACATGAGGGCAGTTCTGTGCACAAATGGGGTTCCAACCCAGCACAAGAAAGATCTATCTAGTAAAGTGGCCAGTAAGTGTATTTTGAATTATTTTTATAATATTCTAGCTAGCAGAAATTGGTAAGTTTTTTTTTTATATATTTCTTTTTAGTTGTACACTTGGTTTATACCAGTAGGTGCCTGGGGGTAGCTGTAGCTCAGGTGGTAGAGCAGGTCAGCTACTAACTGGAAGGTTAGTGGAAGGTAGTGGAAGGTTAGATCCCAGTCTGCATGCCAAATATCCTTGGGCAAGATACTAACCCAACATTAATAAAACATGGCATCACACGTCCATCAGAGTGCGAATGTGTATGAATGTTAGATAGGGAGCAATTAACAGCTTAGAAAGTGCTTGGGTGTGATTGGGTGAATGTACAAGTTGTATAAAGCGCTTTGAATGCTCAGAGTAGAAAAGTGCTATATAAGAACCTCATGTTGCTACACTGTGAAGTTTCTTTATTCTACAGAACAAAACGTTCTACCGCGTCATACTTTGGTGTGGTAGAAATCTTATGAAGTCATGGATGTGACAGATATAGAGAAAGCAAAACAGGATACCTTTATAGTCACCACAGTCTGAAGCCAAACACCTTTAACACTTAATTATGTGACCAAATATATGGTTATAGTTTCCTGTTGAATTACACTCATTAATAGTGGCTAATAAAATCAGCTGACATTACCACGTAGTTGACATTTGGGACAATAAAATTCACCACTTCATTTCATTCTATTAGACAAAGATTATTAGGGAATTCTTGTGTAATTTTGCCCTTGAAATCACTTACGTGAGGATAGACTGGTAGAAGCAGCAGCTACTTTTGGCTGCTCCCTTATTTTTAAAGGGTCGCCACAGCGGGCAGCTCTGCATGCTTGGCTTGGCAGATTTCTTTTTTCTTTTTGATGCAACCTCAAAGGGATTTGTGTCTCCTCCTGCGATCGGGCTGAGGAGTTTTCATTTGTTAGGTGAATGTGTAAACCACTACAGTATGGACTGTACTGACAGATAGGCGTAACCTGGAAACATAATACCTCCAGCCAGACCAATATAAGGACAGAATAAAACATTTTTCATATACGGTAATGTGAAAATGATTCTATATGCTGAGTCTGCTAAGCTTCACTCTGGTATCCACTGTTATACAGTGATGTGTGGGTAATTTAACTAATAGTTTACACACACACACACACACACACACACACACATGTCTGGTTTGCTATCCTCGTGGGGACATCCCATTGACATAATGCTTTCCCTAGCCCCTTACCCTAACCCTAACCATTAAAAATGACTGCCTAACCCTAACCCTTACCCTAAACCTAACCATAACCTAATTGTAACCCTGACAGTAAAACCGCATTTTGAGTGTGAAAATTGCTTTCAACCCCGAGGGGACCTGGATTTTGGTCCCCACGGTGCAGAAAGTCCCCACCAGGATAGTAAAAGTCAGATTTTGGTCCCCACCAGGATAGTACGAACCCGTACACACACACACACACACATACATATAGCAGAGCTGCACTGTTTTAAGACCTGATTACATACAGACAAGCTCCAGCAGGAAGTTAAAATCTTGTTTTCACTTACTGTTCTTATGCTTGAATGATTTGGATCTTCTTGGTGAGTTTGGATTCTGAGGTGGAAAGACAAAATATTTTATTTTTGAGTTTTTACACGCAGACGAATGCTGGGGGTATTAAAACAGCGATGCCCAACATGTTTGTTTAGTTAAAGTATAAGGTTTGATGAAAAGAAAAGTACCTTATCAGATTTCCTTTTCTTGGCTGTAAAAGAAAGATATTTTTTAGAGATTTAACTCAGAGTTAACAAATATTAGTCACATTTAAATTTCACGCATGCGCAGCCCAAGACTACGAGAGCGTCACCTTTCTTTTCTGCCCCATAAGACCAGTCGTTATCATTGACGTCGTCATTATCCTCTTGGTCACTCTCTGACTTGTTGTTGGTGTTGTTACCAGTGACTATTCTGTAAAAGAGGAACAAGCAAGGTATAACACACACACACACACACGCACACGCACACACACTGAGTGAGTCAGCATTATTCACTGCAAATAACAGTTTGATTATGAAACAAACCAACTTCAGGCTGAAACTGATTTTTTTTTTCTTGTTTGTTTTCTTGTTTCTGGAGTTCATAAGATTACCATTATTCACTATGCTGCAGGCAGCATAACGCCTGCAGCATATTTGGCTTATATAGAATACTGTGCAAAAGTCTTGAGCCACCCCTTTCCATTTATGTTTATTTTGCTAGGAAGATGAGGGATAGGTGCGGTGATTTAATGAAACATGGAAACAGAGTATATAAGGTATATATAGAGAGTATATAAGGTATATATAGAGAGTATATAAGGTATATATAGAGAGTATATAAGGTATATATAGAGAGTATGGGCAATTCTAATGAGTTTCAAAGTTTATGATATGCCTTTTTGTTCTGTTCTCTCTTAAGATGATCCCACACTGCCTTGACGTTGAGGTCCGGGCTCTGGGAAGGCCAATCCATGACTTATGGTGTTCCGTTGTGTGTTTTTATATCCAGGTATGCTTTACCTGCACTGGTGTCTACTGATAATAAACTTCCCAGTCGTGTTTGGTAACAAGATGAACCTTCTTAACTGGGACTTTTAATTTTTATTCCTTGTCCTCCTGTCCCACTTTTCTAAAGGCTGGCGCTTTTTTTTAACCCAAAACATTTGAAGGGAAGACGTCCCCCCCCCCCTTTTTTTTCTTTAATAGTCAAATGAAGATAAGCCTGTTTTCATTTTACTAAGAAATACCTTTTGTCCTTTTTTTACTAGTTATTTTTCCCCATTTCATGCCAACCTATGGATCCATCCCGACTGAAATCCAAAGATTGTTACCAGACAGTATAATTGCTGGATTAACAGGATACAGGCAAATACAGACTATCAAGAACATCATCATCATCATCATCATCATAATAATAATAATAAACTTCAGCTTCCATTTATTCTTATTTTATTAACTTTGCAAATATAATTGTCTGTTTTTGTCCCAAATTTCCTTTGTAGGGATCTAGCCACCCTAATTCACAATGGCTTCTCTATGAAACCACATGACATGTATGCTTTACCTGCACTGGCAGTGTGATTGGGATCATTGGCTTGCTGTTGCCAATTATTTTCCAGATATTATTGCATGATGAATCAATATCTGTTTTTTTTTCCCACGGTGGTGACAGGGCCTCCAATGTGTTTCACAGCTGGCTGTAGAAACTCACTGCTGTGCCTCTTTCCTGACCTCCACAGCGCATACTCACAATTTCACTTATGTATATATTACTCCATCAGATGTGTTGCAGTGGATTTTCAGTCCAGTTCTTGTGTAATTTTGCATGTCTCAGTCTTTCCTCTCTGTTTCCCTTCAATAACAGTTTGATTAGTAGTCTTGGGCCTTATTAGAGATGAAACAGGACCTGTTCATTCAAGCCTCTTCAGAAATGAACTCAGTGGAAGGCTGTCTGTTAAGAATATATTCTTAATCAGATTAAGAATCAGAATCTGATTCTGATTCAGAGGCTTGGATGAACAGGTCCTGTTTCATCTCTTTGGTGTACATATATATATATATTTTTTTATAGGCCTGCCACTACTTCTTTTGTCCAGTTTCTTTGACACAATGCACATCACGCCAAGATATCCCAAGTTTTTGGGTAATAGCTCTGTGGGAATCACAGTGTTTGTGCAAAAAAAGGGACTATTTTATGTTTGTCAAACTGTGTTTTCTTTGGTGTTTTAGTAGATTCAAAAAGTAAAACTGGAACAAACTGTAAATTTTAGTTAGAGGTTGCCGGTTGCAAAAAGAAAGAAATTTAAATTAGTTCATTGCCAAGTTGTCTTTTATGTGTAGACACAACACTGGTTATGTCCTTGAGTTAGGCACCTTTTATATGCTTGAATGATTCACAGGTCAGTGTTAAGTAACTTAGCAAACAAAACTAACATTCCTTTGAAAATGGTCTAGTTAAAGCAGCCAATGTACAAAGAAAACCTCTGAAAGACCTTCAGAAAGCCTGAAGTTTCAAATATATGAACCATCTCTCAAAACCACTTAAAAAAATGCCAAGAACATCTGGCTCCTGGAAGCCATAGTCAAACACCTTCTTGGTTTTCCGTTTCACAAGACAACACGGTGAAAACATTTGAGATTACAACAGCCTCTACTCAAACAGAGTCTCAAATCAGCTGTGTTGGCTGATTTTTTTAACGCCCGTACCTGCGGTTGGCTATACGGCTGCTGTTACGTCCCATCCCCAGACATTTCTCCAGGTGTGGAGCAAAGCGTGAGGCAGCGATACTCCGGCTACAGTTGGGACATACACACTCCTTGTTTTTCCACTGGTTGTACACTTGGCCAAACACATCCAGTCCTGGCTGGTCCACAATTTCTGGAAGTCGAAATAAAGTCATTTGATTTATACGTTAATTATTCTCTGGTGTACGCTGGCTGGTATTGAAGAAACAACTCAGTTTTACTTGGCTGAAGAAGAAAAGAAAGAAAAAAGAAAAAAGTCTGTGCTCACCGAAGTCCCTCATACTTTCTTGGTCCGTGTCATCCAGGAAAAAATAGCCCTGCTTTACTGCCCGGTGGACCTCAAAGCAAAGTCCCAGGCATGCATCCTCCACCAGGTCAGACAGGATGTCCTGAGCTAGGGCCTGGCAGGGAAGAGAAAGACACACAGTGTTGCCTGATTGCTTTATTGTGTTTTTCTTCTGAAGCAATTCAGCCACACGTGTCTGCAGATACAATGTGCATTTCCAAGTCTACCAGAAGGCTTCCACTCCATTGTACCTCCAGCTTGCTGTTGTCCAGGCTGGACACTGAAACCTCCTCCATTTTCATTTGCCAGAACTACCAGATGAGCAGACACTGCTGTGGTCATGCTGTAGCGCAGCAAGCATTGGCCAAAACAGGGCTGCAGCGGGAGGGATACACAAGTAAGCAACACGGTGGCAAACAATGAATGCATATCAGTCTGCGGGTGAGATGCGTGGACTTACAACTGCACGTTGAACACTGCCAGGGAGTCACTTCCCAACGTTTTAAAACCTGGAAAAAAAATGACAATAACTTGGCGTTGGTGGGTGTTTTTCCCCTTTTAAGCACTGCAACAACTCAAGAAAACGACATACGAAAGAAGGAAAACGTGATGCTACGGCGGTGCTCCGAGCATTACCGTGTAATGAAAGTAGCTTAGCCCTAACCTTGGAGAAGAAAACAAAGAGCGTGGCTGTGAATGGGCTGCTTGCGAGATGAATTGAAAATGCCAAGAGGTTAAAGGAGAGGCGGTATCGTACTCACGACCCCCCTCAACAGCACAACTACACAACACGCACAGCTACTAGCCAAACATGCTAATCCTGTCACATTAATTAGAAGCTATGCAACACGTTTAGTTGTGACTGGCTGTGTTATTTTATTATGTTGCTGTGTTTTTTTTCTTCGACGCTGGAGAAACAGAGTAACAACGAGGCTCTTCCCCGAACCCCGACACCGCTGCTGCACTGCGGCTGTGCGCCTTTCAACTCCCCGTACAAACACCCAGCAAGGGTGGGAGTGGGGGGACAAAGCGACGCCCAAACCCTCACATAAAGCTCACCGACGGATAATGAAGCAGCCTCAACCCAAATCCCCCATTAATTGTGTTTATTTACCTGTTTCGGCAGGCACCCATCTTTACATCAGAGAGATCAGGCAGGAGCAATCGATCGCTACACGAGTTCCCACCAGCGATTGCTTCCTCTGCTCTTCTAAACCAACTCCAACCGAGTGTTTACCTCCCAGGGCAGCATGTGACTGTGTTTCCCCCACGCCGCTTACCAGAGCTACACTGTGCCTTTATTTCACTTTTTTCCCACCACCCCTCCTAGTTTGTGCCCGGTTATTTGAATTTTACAACCAAGATTAAACAAATCTTTAGGCAGACTTACAGCATTTATCGCAAAAACACGTGGGACGTAATAAAAAAGGCCATCAAAAATCCAGTAAATCACACCATTTTATCTCAAATAGGTGTCTACTGATAATAAACCTCCCAGTCGTGTTTGGTAACAAGATGAACCTTCTTAACTGAGACTTTTATTTTTATTCCTTGTCCTCCTGTCCCACTTTTCTAAAGGCTGGCGCTTTTTTTTAACCCAAAACATTTGAAGGGAAGACGTCCCCCCCTTTTTTCTTTAATAGTCAAATGAAGATAAGCCTGTTTTCATTTTTACTAAGAAATACCTTTTGTCCTTTTTTTTGCTAGTTATTTTTCCCCATTTCATGCCAACCTATGGATCCATCCCGACTGAAATCCAAAGATTGTTACCAGACAGTATAATTGCTGGATGATACAGGCAAATACAGACTATCAAGAACATAATAATAATAATAATAATAAACTTCAGCTTCCATTTATTCTTATTTTATTAACTTTGCAAATATAATTGTCTGTTTTTGTCCCACATTTCTTTTGTAGGGATCTAGCCACCCTAATTCACAATGGCTTCTCTATAAAACCACATGACATGTATATATGTATCATCACATTACAAAAATAGCAAAATATAGGTGCTGTCAGTATATTTATCTTTGTTTCAGCACCACCTCTGTGTGCAGCATAAACAGCATTCAAATGGACTATAAAACAGACCAGAAATTACAGGAGACACAGATTTGGGACTCTGTGAATCCTGAATTCAAACCTGCAGGTAAAATCAGTATGTAACTGCAAAAAAGGTGGAAGTAGTACCAGAACGTCCACGGGTGAAGAAAAAAAAGCTAATAAAATGATTTAAGCTGTTTTTAATCAGACTATACATTTAGAGACACAAGGCAGCTCAGTGGCCCAGTGGTTGGCACAGTACATCACAACAAGAATGTTTAGGCTCGACTCCTCTGTGGTCACCAAGAATCACCTCCAGATTTCTCCCACAGTCCAAAGACACACATGGCAGGCGAACTAGTGATTTTAAACTGGCAGTCGGTGTGAATACATCTGTATTAGCCCCATCATAGACAGGCAACATTCCCAAAGTTTACTCCAACTTTTACCCTATGCCATCTGGGATAGGCTCCAGCGCCTACACAACACTGAATAACCAGTAAAAAAATAAAATAAAACAAACAAATGAAATTTATGGATCGACGATATACATGGTGTTTTTACTCCCCAGTGTTCACTGAGAGTAAAGTTAAATAATTGGACACGTAAGTGCCAGGAGGCGTTGCCAAGAAGGCTGCAAACTGGCAAAAATTCCTTCTGTAAGGAATCTGAAAAGACCCCAGTGTGTTTTGTGTGTTTCATCATTTGAATGCATTAACTTGCAAAAAATGATCCACAACACAACACAGACAGATTAAAATTTCAAGCATCGCTGCAGCGTCCATGTGAATATAAACTATCTTGCTTCAGTGTGGAAGTCAGAACAAACCCTTAGATGGTGAAGAATGTGAGGTTGTGAGGTTTTTGTCACCCACTCGAGGGCTTCTCCCTCTCTTCAAATCCAGAACAGCATCTGAATTTTCTGCATTTGGTTTTTCAGCTGTCCATCTCATCACCAATTAATACATGTCAAACATTATATCATCTTCTTCCTCCTCCTCGTCATCCTGCAGATTAACGGGGGAGATTTCATATTTAGATGGACTGAATCATTTTTTATAATAAGGAACATGAAGAAAAAAAAGGTCTAATATTTCACAAACCTCATCAAAGTCCAGTATGTTGTAGTCTTCATCATCACTGCTGCTCTCGATGATTTCGTCTTCTGAGTCCTGCGTGACATACAAAAAAATTAGAAGAGTGCAGCTTCATCATACAAATTATATTATTCCCATTATCACTTATTCTCATTCCCCCTGAATATACATTGCTATTTTACATCGACTTCTCCGACATTTACCTGAAGCTCTTCAAGCATTATGTAAAAATGTGAGTCATAAGTAAACCCTGTGAATAACTTGACTGCATTCATATCACGAGCATGAACTTGAACATGTGGGTGTATTACTTGGTGCTTGTTGTATAAATATTCAGACTTACTGATGGCTGCTTCAAAAATAGTTCGTCCTTGTCAGAATATTTCGGTACGGTATCCTCAAGATATTTTAATTTCTGCAATAATGGATAGGAAAACACCAGAAATGACAAAATGTTATTATATTAGAAAAACAAAAGACAAAAACAGGAGACTGAATTTTGAGGTACTCACACGAGGATTCTGTTTTCGATACTCATTCTGCTCATCTGGAGTCAGTGTCTTAAAAAAAAACAAAAATCAGTGGGAAAATTAAAATACTAATTAAAACTTAAAAAAATGAAAATTATAAATAAATATTTTCCTACCTTAAACCACTCCTGCAGCTCGATGGAGTATTTCCTCAGCTTTTCATTTACTTTTAATTGGTACCGGGACTTGTCATTTATGGAGAGTTCATGCCATTTTTTGTTGGCCGCAGCAAAGCGGTCTTTTGCCTTTGGGATTTTTTCTTTTAGAATTTTCATCTGATCTTGGCAGAAAGCCACATTGACAGACCTATAAAAATAAATAAAATGAAAAACATTTGTCTTTTAGGATTTCATTTGTCGAGTTAAAATGAATGCTTGAAGGTGAGTGAGTTTGAGGACTATGCTCACGTGGATGGCATCTTGGGCTCGCCGAGTATATTCTCCTTGGTTTTCCTTTTGAAAATCTGTAGATTTATGACAAACGTGTTGATTTCAATGGCACGCAGTTAATACTTACATGAATAAAAAGAGAGCTCAGAAAACAGAAAGCTCTTAGAGGCAATTGCCAACAGATAGCTGAAAAGGTGACAAATTCCCCTAAAGTATCAAAGAAAAATGTTTGTTCTGTTAAATGAATTGTACAAAAGTGGCAAAAAGTGTTGGCACCTTAACAGGACAATGTGTCATTCCTTCACTCTGGTAGTGGATTTGAACCACGGATATTCTTGCATCAGTGCTGAACACAGGACCAAGCCATACTCAGCTAGCTTCCCCCCCCCCCCCCCCCCCGTTTCTCATGAAAACTGTCAAGATTTGAGAGGAAGAGAAGAGTAGAAATACGGACACGTCGCATTGGATGTCAGGTAAACTATGGTGCTTTTTAAACCATGTGGAGGACCTCTCACTGGCAAAGAACATGAAACTTTTACACTTTGTATTTCAGTCAACTGAATCAACTTTTGCAGATTCAGTCTCTGATAATCATATAATATTTACTTGAAAAAAACTAAAAGAATTTAGATGCTTAAATAACGATTAAAACTAAATGACATTTAGTAATCCAGGGTGAAAAGGTTCACTGATTGACTACAGTTATAGCTGGTTTCTAAATGCTTCAACTTTGCAGTAAGACGACTTACACTTGATGTGGAATATCTCAGAGGCAAGAAATTCCACAAATTGGAAACACCTGAATCAAAAGAGGTAAGGCCTTTGTGTAACACTCTGGTTCGTATCGTCTATCTTTATAGTTTTTTTAAAAAGCATTTTTATTTCAGAGTTAACTTTGGTCTTTTTCTTCCCAGTGGAAAGGAACCAACACTTTTGCACATGTCTGTACATTTGTTATTATTTATAATAAAGAACAAAACATGAGGTCCAAACGCTCTCCCAGGTTAAACTCATTTTCCATTTACTTGCAATGAACAGTCCTCTTACCTTACGCTTCGTAGGCATACTGATCTTTGTTTTACGGAGGACCTTGTTCCGCTTCTCCTCATCTAAACTCTGAAGATGAGAATACAACATAAAGTCAGCATTCACACAAAGCCCGTGAGATTTGTTAGCAATGCTGCAACTATGATCTTAGAACTTACCATTAGATATGTATACATCTCACTTTCATACTGCATCTTCAGCTGAAATGAATGAACTACATGTTCAACTCTGCTTCAAGACATTATTAACATAACCCAACAAGATCTTGATTTCGAAACTTTGTTTTACATCACAAAATAAAAAAAGTCATTTATGCTGCCATACCTCTTTGGAGCGTGTGTTGTAGGCTTTTCTCTCCTTTTCACTTAAATTTCGCCACCTCTGGGACCACTCTTTTATGTAGGCTCTTGTTGGGACACCCATACTACCAATCAGCTCTTTGCAGAATAAATTGTAGCCACTTCTACAGACAGAAAACAAACAAACATGCTCAGTAGCCTCTTCACAGAAGACTAGATGTGATTTTAAACTACATTAAATCAAAGTTAGCATTGAAACAGGGTACACACAGGCAGTCAGAAATGCAGTTTTCCCGCACATTTGTTCAAGAAACTCAACACTTAGAACAACAACAACAAAATAATGTCTTAAACTAATGCACCATTACTGTGCCCATGTATAATCTTTCTTCTTAATACGCTAAACATACACACTAAACACAAACATAAAATTTGACTAGAAAACCAGAGCTATGCAATACAGCAATTTCTGGTATCAATACCACGTAAATAAAGGGCCAGTGTTGCAGAAACCAATACACATATCAAAACTTTTAACCTATAAAAGGCAGCTTATGTAATGGATAGAACTGATTAAATGTGCCATAGGCTATAAATAAAATGAACATGACAGCTGCCAAGCCAAGTGTGTGTATGCATGGCTTACATAGGTGGCTTGACAGGCAGACCCTCAAAATCCTCATCTGACTCACTGGTGCTTTCAGGGACCACCTTCTTCCTTTTGCTCTTCTGAGGGGATTTGCCATATTTTTCCCTGAAAGACAAAAACATTTGTTTGGCTTTTTTTCCCCCTTCTTCTTGTACAGGCAGCCTACTGGGCCAATCCCACACATACACAGCTGGGAACGTATGTTTGTCTTTTACCTCAACTCCACCCTCTTATTAGTGAATTCTTTATATGCGTTCCTGTATTTCTCCAGATAAAATGCCTGAAAAAGTAAATAAATCATGACTTAAAATGTGAGCTTTTCTGACGATGGGAACAGGCAGTGTTGTAGTGACAGCCCCTGATATACTTTACCTTCTTTTTGTCGGGGAGCAGACTGAACTCCTTGCTTGCGATTTTCATCAAACCTGCACAGCTTATCCCTGGATTCTTCTTCTTAATCTTGGAAAAGACTTCCTTGTAATACCAGGTATTTACGGGCATGGGTCTCTTCGGGTACTCTGGATGGAGCTAATTTTTCAGAAATGTGAATACTCAGTAGAGGGCAAGTACAAGCAACAAAGGAATACACATTTAACGCTATGCACCTGACCAGCAGGTTGTAATCCATGTGGCCAAGGAGATACTGCCCAGAGCCATGGCATGTTCCGATGCTATAACAGTCAGCTGTTGTTCTGCAGTACACATACATGGCTTTCTGTGTAAACATTTCAAGCATAATCTTTTACTAGTTAAAAAATTAAATGGTACAAACGGTCTATTTGGCTGAAACAGTCTTTTTTGGAACAGGAAGGGGACATCCCCAAACTTTTCTTAAAAAGCTGGGACCATGAAATTGTGCAAGTTGCTTTGGTATGCTAAAGCATTAAACTTTTCTGTCACTGAGATTAAGGGCCGGAGAACAACCCTACACTGAACGCCTAACCCAGACTCATCCATCAGATTGTCACACAGAGAAAAATGATTGCACTTGGTGGTGTGAGGCTTGGATGCAGCTGCTGAGCCATGGAAATGCAATCCTCGAAGCTCTCTACCCCCTTTTTCTGATCTAATCTGAATGCCACAAGAAGTTTGGGGATGTCTAGAGAGTGACTCTGCAAAAAAATAATAGCAACAAAATTTCACAACTGCACTTGTTGGACGGGTGGCATCCTATGACAGAACCACACTGGAATTCACTGAGAGCTTTAAAGCAACCCATTACTTTTGGATTTTGGTCCTGCTTAAGACTGAGGAGGCTCTTTTGATGCATTGTTTTTTTTTGTAAATAAAGCGATTCACATGACATTTAAAAGGCAACTTTCCACAGGCCATTTTTTATTCACAAACTGGAGGTATGGAAATTGTTATGATTCTGTACCTACCCTTGTGTTATTTAAGGGATCAGAAAGGACACTTTCAGCTTCCACAATGAGCTCCGTGAGGCTGCGAACCTTCCGCATCTGAGAAACAACAAGGATATGTAAAGTGTAAATCATATAGTTGCTCAATTCTGGCTCTTAGCAGTGAAACAGGCAATGCTGAAGTGAAACTAAAGATTTGAACATCTGCTAAAAAATAGTTAGGGATACTGAACTAGTAAATGCAAGCTAAGTTACTAAGTTAAAGTTAGAATTTGACCCACCTTCTGAATAACCTCTTTCCACTTTTGTTTGCATTCCTCCGGAGAAAAAGGAGGGAAAGCCACTTTCTCCCAGTCTAGCGTTCTCTCTCCATGGGTATAACTGAGCTCTTTTTTCTCATCCAGGATGTTGACTTTCATTGCAGCGAGAAGTTTCTGGAGGTTTTTCTTGCACCATCCTGCACACGTACAGAAAGCACAGTCAACCACGACAAAGGATCCAACTGCCATTAACGAGATGCGAGCTTGCAAAGGCACTCTCATGTTGGCAAGAAAACTGCATATACCCACCAGACTCTTCTGCCTTCTTTCCAGCGAGGCTCATGTTTCAAACAGAGCTTGTTTCATTCACACAAGTCCTTGGATGTACCGGCTGCACACAAACTGCCCAGAGATTTAAACTAAACCACGTTATTCTGCGTGTCAAAGTTAGCTAGTTCGGTAAACTATCAGACTGAGCTAGCTTAAGTTAAAAAAGTTATTACTTTACTGCTGCTGCTCACCCAACAGTAAGAAACAACACCGCGTAAAACACACGCTGCTCTGTTAGGCAGGAAGTAAACGCGTGTCAACTAGCCAATGAAAAGTGACATTCTTCTTCTACGGGTTTACCGTCCTTCTTCGTCGTCTTCACGAATAATTGCACAAATTGGCACAGCACTGCCATCAACTGGTAGATTGTTGATCAGACGGTAAATTAATGGGAATCTTTTTTGTCATTTTATGCGATCACAAAAAATTACAGTTACCCTACAAATTTTGGAGCTTATAAATCAAATAAACTACAAAATGTTCTTTCAGCTGTTTCTTCTTAGTACCACTAATAAGATTTGCAAATCATTGCATTCTGTTTTTCATTTACATTTTACACAATGTTCAGATTTTCTTAAATTTTGGTTGTGTCTCCTTCCGCTACAGCTAAAACACAAACATCCCATTTCCGAAACCTGAGCCGCTAACACTAATATAAATAAATATTAATACACAGCAGTACTTGGAGAATTGGCGACGCCTCCTTTTCTGGTGTCTCGGACAAAGTGTTTATTCGGAATTCAGAGAATCTAAAGAGAACTGTCTGCAGCAAAAATTATTAACACTAAGCAAAAATGAAAGCGGAGAGTTTTTACAGAAGATAGTTTTTTAATTACAGAGATATGAAAAGAAGAAAGCCCAACACTCAATATAATTACTTTTTACACAATATTATATCTCTCCTCGTATTGCCACACACTTGTGTTGTCCTTTTTTCTTTCCAGCATAAGCTCTTCTATCATTCCAGCAACAGTGTATACACATCATTTATCATCATATATTACACAATATTCATACAAATTTTAGCTCTTAAATAATAACTTAAGCGTCCATTTATTACATTCAGTGTGCAGTTGCTTGGAAAAAACAAACTTTTATGGCTTTTATACCTACAATTTTACACTCAGCTTTTGAGCTCTCTGTTTCTGGACAAAAGGCACATGTAGAATTGCTTCTTTGACATCTTGCACATCCTTTTTTTCTCTTTTTTGTAAAAACACGTAAATGAGAATATTTCCAGGTTCAGTTATGCAAATAATTTACCTGAGTGACAGTTTACAACAGCTAAATTTACAGTTTAGCAGTTGGCTTTAACAGTTTTACAGGTATGTGGAAAAAACCCCAACATTTAAAGTATTTTTGTGCTAAGACGAAAAACCTAGGCCACTTATAAAATAAATATCCATTCATTAAAAAAGTCTGTCATGGAAAACATCTACAATGGCATCTGAGATTCACAGTACACGTCCTTCCCAGGCTCCTCCTCAAATGTCACTTTGGCATCATCAGCATCCAACTGAAACAGACACACACAGAGAACCGTTTTAAACACATTGCAACACACATACCATCTAAAAAGGTCTGAACTTTCCACAGCGTTCAGCTTACGCATTTCATTTCCAGTTCGGTGAAGAGATGCCCGGTCATAAACATGCGCAGAGGAATGGTGAGGATGAGAACGAAGGGAAGTGCCAGAGACATCTTACTGGACTTCACAAGCCACAAAACTCCTAGACACACAATCTGGATGGCCGTGTACAGGTGCATTCGTCCTGTGCTCACCTGTAACCAAGACAGACAGATGTCAGCCAAACACAAGTAACTGACGATTTTAAGTAGCTTTGGAAACCTGCCAACACATGCTGAGTTCAAGGACAAATTAAAAGCATAATAAAACTGAAATCATAGAAATAGCCTTAGGCATATAAATGTGCATCTGGCAAATACCTCCCAGCAGTTCTACACAGAACATGATTTTATCACTACAGTCTCAAGCTGGGTAAAAATTAATAAATATAATAGGTAACACAGTAACATCTCATTGTGTTTAGTCTTGCAAAACCACAACTTCATTATTTTCCCCATGAGAGACCTTCTGTTTGCCCCGCTTATGCTAGCACCATGGACCTCATGTATCATGCAGTGATGAGATGCTTACTCTGGTAGCATAGGGTTCATTAGGATGGTATTTCTTTGGGATGAGAAGAAGCTGCACACGATCCCACAGCTGAATGCCATTTAATGACGTGATTCCCATGTAGAGGAAGATCCCAAACAAGGCTGCCATGGGAATCATCTTTAGGATGGGCTCCATGAGAACTGACAGACCTTGATACAAGCATACATTCAGATAAATGATAAAGGATCGTACATACACATCAGTTTAAATGCAAAGTATAAGTCTAGCAATGATTTTGTAGTCAGAACTGGGTGATTAGACAGCACCTACCAACAAGCAAGGCCACCACAATGCCGCTTATTCTCTGCTCCATCACTTTCTCTATCACCGGTTTTGGTCCTTTGCTCATGACAGTGAGAGCGTTGGCATGTGTGACAGACCGCACTGTGGCAGCACTGAGCCACGGCACGCCGAATATCGCGCTGAGGCCTCCCATGCCAACTAAAACCAGCAAGTCAAAGTGAAACCCGGAGCCTTTGACCATCTTCCTCTCAGGTTTACTCACTATCAGACTGTTTAGAGCCATAAAGAAGGGAGACACTCATTAAAGTCATGAATTGTCACTTTTTCTATGGTTCGTGTCAGCTCATAAGAGCTATGATGACTCACGTTGTGATCTGAGACTCCAGAAAGATGAGAATAAACACAAGCACGGCTGGGATGCAGGAAGCAAACATCAGCCACACAGGGAAAGGTTTGTGCTCTCCGAAAGGATTGATGAGCCAGCCTCTTTTTTCAGGATTGGACACCGTCAGACCTTTGGGAACGATTAGTTTCTGTAAAGAAAAAAAACAACAACATTTTCAATCCAAAGCGTTAGGGGATAGAAATGTGTCTTCAAGCAACATTCAGATACCCAAACTCTAAGAAGTATGTCTTCATGCAATTCTTCTTTTTTACACTGGCCATCGATCTCTTTGGAAGTGATGAGAGACACGATGATGGTTTTTTAGGATGCTGCATTTAGTGTAGAAATGGCAATTTCTATGCAGTTAAAATTAAATATGTTACACAGTAACATGTATAAAAAAGTGAATGGTTCTAGCTGCTTCCTAAATCCACTTTAAATTTTCCATGTAATTTTGTTACAATGTAAACATTAAATTTAATGGAATCTGGTCAAATTAAATTTAGTTAATTGGTAAACATTGAGTTTATACCAAGCTTATTTTCCTTAAAGATGAATCATTTGAACAAATAAACCTTTGATTTTCATATATTTACTTGCATTTTACTTTAAATTATTGCTTCATGTTTATGAGTGTGCCTTTGTAGTTTGGAGTCACATGCTAACCTGAGTGTACGTATCCTGAACGTTGTAGTCCACAATAGTCATGAGGACAATAGCAATAGGAACACCGAAGTCACCGATCAAACGCCTGACCTGTTAAACACACATCACCGACATCAAATCTACTATTTGAATTTAATTTCATTTAATTTGGTTTCTTTTAATCCTATTATTTTAAAGTAAAGGTGACCTCATAAATGGAGTGAAACCTTCTGGGCATGAGCTCACCTTTCCAGGAAGGAATGTCCCGTTCTTGAACTGACGCAGGAAGTAAGCAATAAAGAAACAGCCCATCATGAGGCACATAGAGAGCAGGGCTGTGTTGGGGTAAGGTGGCTTGATGGTGTTGACAATTAGAGTTTTGTTGCCAGTAGCATTGTCATACGTGACAATCTCTTCGACCTTTGGGTGCCAGGGATACTCGGCACTTGCATTCACGTGTTCGTAATTTAGAATCAGTGGATGCGCCTTGAAGATCTAAAGAAAAGTTAAAGAGCATAGGTGAAAATGACGGCTTATGTTCAACAAATAAATCGCAGATGAGAAATGTTTCAGATTTTATTACGACATGTGACACACACTTATTAGCCACAATAAATAAAACCACTGAAAGATCAGTTGAACAGCACTGCACCAATGATGTAAAAAATCATGTGTTAAATCCAATACTCTAGGCCTACAACCAATAAGACCAAAAGGACCTGATGCCAAACACCCAGTGCCAGACACCATAGGGTCCCCAGAGGTCTTGTTTCTTTGCCCCGGTAAGTCACGAGGTATTTTTGTGGAATGAGAGTAACTTGCGCAATATTTGGCTTGAAGTTTTAAAATTGTGGCTGATTGGTGTGTGTGTGTGTGTGTGTAATGAATAAAGATTGTTTACCCTCCCGAGTTTGGCAAAAGTTTCATAGATGAAAATGAGGGAGATGAGGATGGAGAAGATTTCCTGGGTGAATCGTGAAATGAAGCGAACCAGGAAGCTGCCCTCAAGGGCCACAATGATCACCACAATGACGACCAGCCACGCTCCCACCCAAACTCTCCCAACAATATACTCAATGCCCTGGGACTTGCAGAACTGAATGATGGAAATGAATGATGATTTAAATTTAGTATTTATGAATGAAAAAATATTAATTGAATTAAAAAAAGACAATAATGGAGTTGTAATGTTTGTTAGGGTTAATAAAAAGGCTTTTTAACTCACTGCATAGAAGGCCTCCTCAAATACCAACAGTGGACCAGAAAACCCAATAACCAGGACGGGCTGCGCGGCAACAAAGCAGAATATAATTCCCTGAATGCTGGTGGAAATGAGGAGCTCTGGCACACCCATCATGTTGTCCACCTTATAAGCTACAGGCAAAGATAAAAAAGAATTTATAGGATCTCCAAAAGTACCAAAAACAGAAGAAAAAAAAAATGGTACCACAGATATACACACCCAGGAGGCCTCCAAATGTGATGGCAGGAGACAGGGCAGCAAAGTAGATGAAAATGATGGCAGCAAGGACCTGTGCATTTAGAGCATCGGTGATGTCACTCTTGTAGTACTGGTAGCGCCTTTTTATGTCTCGAATCATCCCCCCAAACGGTCGACCAGTACGAGAAAGGGGATCTTCAATAGGAGGTCCGGAAACGATCGAATCTGGGGAAAATGTGAAATCTGAGCTTAATCCACTATCAGATCCCAAATAGTTATCCAAATAAGAAACTAAAAGCTGGCGAACAAATAATCTGTTTATCTTATTATTCAAAATGTCAGCCAACATGGTAAATGCGTATGACTCACCACTGCAAACTTTGGCGTTGTTGACGAGGTCATAGCTTTGCAGTTTGTCCTGTAGCAGTTTCTTCTGAAAGTTGATGATTGAGCTGAGCATCGCCTCACTCTTGATCTCAGTGGGTGGGATCACGATGCTGCAGTCCATGAACTTGGACACAGCGTTGATCAGCTCTCGAGCACTCTTTGCCTGAAGCGCTGTCTGATTAAACACCTAGCACAGATTGAGCAGAGACAGATATGAAATCTGAAGATTGCAGGATTCTGTCTTAAAAATAAATTTTTCATTAGAAGCTGTTAATCTAATATTATTTTTATTTGATTATCAATAAATAGAAAAAAAATATCTTAAAACCTTTTTTTCTATTAACTTTATCTAATTTGGCTCATTTAAATTGCATTTTGAACTTGGACTTGCAACCTGCAATAACTCCTTTTGCCACTTGGGGGCAGTGGAAACAATCTAAAACGAGATAAAGCCATCCATAGGCAATTGCCTCTGGATGTGCCTGGTATAATTACAGAAAAAAAGATAATGGTCGATGTCCTTTGATGTGACGGAGTAATAAATTTCCAGAAAAATGATACCATTGGTAATTGCCTATTACAGTTGCAACAAAAAAACCTAGATTGGAATGAAATTGCTTTAGAGCACAACTGTGAGTACAAAAAAAGTCACAAAAGAGGAAAAATATTTCTTAACCTTTCTGCTTTCTTCTCAGTAATGTCACTGTTGAGCCACCTTAACCCTTGCTACTTTCTCTTTTGCTGAAAGAGCCTGAACAGAGAGCGAAGACCTGAACGCTGTTTTTGCAATGAGTAGTATTTTTTGTCATTTAAAAGCCTCAGTCAACTCACTTTATTAGCCATTAGTGCTGCCATAGCACGTCCAGTCTCATAGTAGTCCATGTCACTGCTGCTGGGGCCAATCAGAAGAAAGACAAAGCGTACAGGCTCTGGGGCCTCCAACGCTGAGTCCAGTGCTACTGCTTCCTTCAGACGCACAAAGACAGCTGTGGGCTTCTCCAGAAAATCCAGGGTTCCTGGTCAAAAGAGGACTCTGCATTAGTTAACTTTTGTTTAACTGCATATTAATCACAGATTTTTTTTTTCATCTGTTCTAAATGTACCTTAACAGGACATTTTTCATGTTGCTTATATTCTTATGGACAAATCAATTTTCTTTATTCACATTTATGTTTATACTAAGGCCCAGAATATTCTCCAGAAGAACCTCAGAGATGCTGCATGGTCATAAAATACACCAAAAGTGTACTTAACCATATACTCCCACACAATCTAACTGCCTGCAAACTAAAGCCACCCATGTACTTATTCGCTGTTGTGCATCAGCTGTGTGCTTGAGACTCAATGTACTATGGTGGTAACTTAGTTCAGATCAACTCAAATACCCTTGGTCCTATCAAGGAAACCATCTGGAAAAGCTTTAAAGCTGGACCTGCCATTCAGAATACCATTTCTTTATCCATTTGTTTACCATCCACAATGTCACTGCCAGGGATACCGAACTATGGGGGCGGGCCAAAGGTCACAGTCTATGCATGTGTGCATTAACTGCTTGTCAAAAAAAAAATAGAGGAATTTGGGTTGACACTTTGCCAGCCCTAAAAATAACTGCTAATAATCATTAGTTATTATTAATTTGGCTCTTTCCCTTTCATCACCCTCAGCTGGTCGCCTGGTTGTGCCGGAGGTTTCTCCCTGTTAAAAGAGAGTTCTTCCTTCTCACTCTTGCCAGGTGCTTGCTCATAGGTGTTTGTCTGATTTTTGTGGATTTCTCTCTAATATTGTTGTTTCTTTACCTTACAGTATAAAGCGCCTTGAGGTTGCTGTTGTTGTAATTTGACACTTTTTGCATTAGGTACACGTGTGCAGCAATCAGAATGTAAACACCAACACTGTACTCCACATCGAACATGAAAAAAGCAGCTTACCCACTAGCACCATGGAGGCCTCAACATGTTCAGATTCATCAGTCTAAGGGAAGGCAGAAAGGAAAAAAGACTTTTCTATTCAAGACTTTGTGCATCAGAACCAACTTTTAAACATGCTGCTATTGTCTGTTATGCTTAAATAAATGATAATATCAGCGGGACAACTTACTCTCTCCTTGACAGAAAACTTTTGCAGGTCAGTCCCAGTCAACATTTGGCTTTCTGGGTCAGTTGTTTGGCTGAAAGGAGAGCAACACGTCACTGTCATTGTTTCTGTGACCCACAACTGAAACTACAGCGGCAAACTACAAACAGTAAACTATTCACTGGTAGTTCTCTGTTCAGTGAATAGTTTACAAAAAAAAAAGAAAACAAGACTGAAAAGTGGTAAAAATGTCATATTTGATTGAAACTTTTTTTGTAATATTGTTAAGTTTATTTAAAAAAAACCAGGAGTTTTCAAATGTACAAAATTACCTATTCAATATTTTAAAAACTTTAAGAGAAATTGCTTGAAATGTAATAAATGAGTCCTTAAGTTGAAATTTTGACATAATAACCTAACTGTGTTGACTTATGGACATCAAGAATGTTTTTTTCACATTGTATTTTGTTTATTCTGCACAAAAATATCAAAGTATAAAAACAAAAATCCATAGCTTTAAATGAATAAAGCTATGGTCCCGTATTTTGAGGTTGGGGCACAAGCTTTCTGACTTGTTACCCAGTGGGTGTTCTCACAATCAGAGGGTTTGTTATGCTTATTTTGTTATCTTTGTGATTTAACTCTCAGACTGCACAGAACAAAACAGTTATAACAGTGTCCACTGTCTGTGTATAATAAAGGATTCAACAGGCAGGCAAAAGGGTTTGATGGTCAGGGATGATGATGCATAATTATAGGTTGGATTCCACAATAGCTACAATAGCGTCAACCACTCTGAGCAAGCTAATGCAGTCTTTTCCTTTTGGAGTCTTGGATAATAGCCGGCTGAATGCCTGAATGTATTTCATTTGTATTTGTGTTTGTATTTGCGGATGATGTCTCAGACGATACCTGCGGTTTTGCAGCAGAGAGTTCAGCACTCCTTCCCGATCTCCTGACCTGATTTCCTTCTTGTTAACCATCTCACTGACCATCTTCTCTGTGATGGTGTCCAGGGTCTTCTCCTCACAGTCTAAAATGGTCACACCTTGGCAAACACAATTTAGAAAAATATGTGGTCATGTTCAATAAAAGGGAAAGAACTTCTGCTGTGGTTTAAGAAGGGACTTTAGAAGTAAAAGCCACTAAAGAAGCACTAGGACTCTCAGAACTAAAGCTATATGTATCAGGTTGGCTAAGACTGAATTTTACAGATGCTAATCTAAAGTAGCTTATTTGATAATTATATTTTGCAACAACAATCTAAATCAGCAAAGCATTTAGTAAACTGGAATATAAGTATAGACTGCAGCACAGTTTTCCTTTGACCATACTGTAACAGGGAGGAGTGTGACACAGCATGGATTTACATAAAATATCAGTACCTTTAAATCCTATAAAAGTAAAGCACTTCAGAAAATTGAAAATAATTATAAATAGTGTAAAAAAACCTGTAAATGCTGATGTTTTCCTCACTGACCTGGGCTCATGGTGCGTCTGAGCTGGATAAGGCTCCTGAAGGTGAGGCAAGAGATGAGAGTGGGCGCCCACACCTGCGCTTGAGGGTCAAAGCTCTCCTCGTAACTCACCCATCGGCCCTTCTCCTGCCAGTAGCCCTGCTGCTCCTGGTCCTTCATTTGTTCCTTCAGCTTCTTGTAGTCAGAGAGAAACATAAGCTCGCTCACATAAACACAGGACAAAGGTGCAAGGATAATTTGTGTTTGTGAGGCAACAAGTGAATTTTAGACAGGGCAGGTGGATGATATAGAGCTGCTCACCACCCCCACTCCCCCCACCCCCACCCCCCTCCTTGCAGTGCAACATGTGAGCATGAGGTGTAGGCCTACAACTGTACAACTGTGGTTTCAGTAATCTCTTACATTTAAAGTAGTCTACAAATTTAGGACATGTCTTTTTGTAACAAATAGTAATAGTAAAAAAAAAATTAAATAAATAAACACGTGAAAGATGGTTTACCTGAGGTGACTGTTTCCAGCTACTATGACTTGTTACTGCTTGCCTTTTTTAATTCCAGGTTTTAAAATCTTACCTCATTCATTGTATCATGTTTTGACTTTACATACAGTTCCCAAAATGATTTTAAACAAACCAAAACGAATAAATAATAAAAAGCATTTATCTGCAAAATTTACTTCAAGGTTAAGAAAACAATATTTTTCATGCCACATGATTCCCAAGTGTGCTTTACTCTCTTCAGGCAGAATCAGATAAATCCTGGTCATGCTTCATTACAAAACAAAAAGATTAAAGATATTATGAGTGTTGTTTTCCAGTGACTGCCACTGTAAGAAGGCTAATTTCAACATCATCATCATTATTTATTTTAAGTTGGTTGAGTTAATGTTTTACTTACTTTTACTTCATCAATGAATAGTGTAGTTAAAAGAGCAATATAGCAGTAAGCAAAGGTCTAACTAAGGTCATTGCACATACATGGGCGTAGGTTCAGAAGGCTTAGGAGTTATGTTGTGTATCGCAACATTTCAAATCTAGCAAGAGCTGCTAATCTTAGGAAGAGTCTGGCTAACTGATCGAAAACAAAGAAACAATCCACTGTAAACATATCAGTGTCTTAAAATGATGCGGAACTATTATTATTATTTTAAGCAGAACAACCCTAACCTTTTCACAGAACAAGTTTAATCTTGCAAACATAGTCTAGAATTCTAACACGTTTACTAGAAAAAGACCCAACGGCCCAGATCTGTACTCAAGCTTTGAATGTTGACCATAACCAAGCAACCAGAGTTTGATTTACCTTAAGGTCACGAAAGCAAAGATCAGCAGGCTTGTATTATATCAAATATAGTCAATGATGTTGGTTTCTACAGTGAAATCCCCTTTGCAGTGTTTTTCTGTGTTGTGCTCTTTGGCTTACATTCACAAAGTTTTGCTCTGGACTTTGTATTGGTATTAAATGCATAAAATAAAAAATAATGTGATATGTATTTTGGACATACATGCTCTTAAAATAAAGCTACAGCATGCTTTTGGATGGTGCAGCTCTGACAGTGCATCTTTTGGCTGATGAGATTTACTTAGTGTAATAACGTCAGTCAAGTCCTGCAACCACCTGGGCCCTGTGGTATTGAAGTATACTGCAGTATTCTTTAATCAAACACAGAAGTTCTACTGAATGATAATCCTAAATAGAACAACACCTTGTTTTGTCTTGATAAATCACACTGTTACTCAGCTGAGTAAAGACATAAAGGCTTTACAGCTTTTTGCCCGATTTTTATTTTTTTTATTTTAATATTGCGAGGGAAGCTGCTCTGACTTCTATAATCACCAAAGTGGACACGGATCATGAAAATGTGGGAAGGTGATGTCCAGCCGACACTTTCATGTCTAAAAGGTAAACACGGTTTTCTCGCCTCAACAACCGCCAGGCTCCAGACCTCTGAGTCAAAATGAGTTTCCGGTGTGTACACGACTGTTTCGAGTGTCAATACGTGTCGAGCATCTAGAGTGGTTATACAGTGTGTGTGTGTGTGTGTGTGTGTAGGGGGGGGTGACCCTTACCTGACACTTTGTAATGAGGTTACTGTCGATGTTTCGGTTCTAGGCAGCTGGAACAGACACAAAATACATTATTTACAAAACAGAACTGAACAAAAGGGCAGAATTCAGCTTAGCCTGACTAGACAGTGTCTAGAGTGCGTGGGTGTGCACTTATAAAACAAAATATGTGGTGTGCTAAATAAGTAACGTTGTGCATCCTCTGCTTTCTTTTGAGGACAAAATGCTAGTCACCAGAATGTAAATCAATGCATTTAACAGTGAAGACAGTCAAGTTTAAGGTCTGGCTGTAACAGTAGGGTTACAGAGGCAGAGGCAGTAGTTAAGATAAGTATGAGGCTGAATCAAAGTGTAGCGTCACCTGTTCAACCTTGTGTGTATGTGCGTGCATATATGTGAATCATTAAGTGTTTATGTGCAGATTCTTTATATGTACAAGGAGCAAATGTTATATGGGTAGCTGTAGGCGCAGGGTGCATAACAAGTGCATTTTTCTGCAAATATACAGTATTCTGTGAAAGTCACGAGTCACTCCTCTATTTTTTTTTACATTTTGCTTCCAAGTTGCCAGACTTTCTTATAAATTTTTGAAATTGGTCTTGAGCGATAGCTCGTCAGGATTTCTGAAGGTCTTTTAAAGTTTTTCTTTGGGCATCGGCTACTTTTTCACCTATTTGGAGTCAAGTCCTTGAACCTGACAATTTCTTTCTTTGTATAGCCATTAACACTGACCGATGAATCATCCAAGCATAAAAAAGGCAACTGACTCATGGAATGAACCCGTGTTGTGTCTACACATAACAGAAAACTTAGCAAAGAACCAATATGAAATTGTGTCTTTAGGCGTTTTGTTACCGGTGGCCTGTCGCAAAAACACGAAATTTCCTCCAATTTCCTAAATCTACAAAAAAATAATGCACTCTGACAGAACTAAAATTGTATTTTGGCACCAAAACGGTTATTCCCATATCTTGGCATGGTGTACTGTGTGCCCTTAAAGAAACTGGACACACGGAAGACAAAAAAATAAAGACTAAAAAAAACCTACAGCAAATGAACAGTATTGAAAAGTCGTGTCCTATCTATGCAATGATGAATCCACATATAATATTCTTTTGTTCAAATCATTTTAAGGATGTACAGAGGAGTTCAGGAGCTAGATAAAGCAGTGAGTGTCCACGGCATCTGCAAAACACAGTGGAGCCTCTGTCATGGTTTGCTGCTACATTTCAGCCAGTGGTGTTGAGCTCTTGTCAAAATTGATGGAAATATAAAAGCAGAAATGTCAGCTTTTGTTCCATTTTGATTGGCAGCAGCTTCATGGTTTTAGCATGACAATGACACAAACACACTGTCTGCCAATGCATTAAAAGCATACCTGGATAGAAAACACACATAGTGGTACACTACCAGTCATGGATTGGCCTCCCAAGAGTCTGAAGCTAAAGATGAAGCAGTGTGGGATCATCTTGATAAAGACATCTAAAGAAGAGCCTTAAATGTCCATTATAAACCTGGAGAACTATTCCTGGAGACTACTCAAAGAAATGACAAGAACGCTTCTCTAAGAGTGTTCAGGCTGTGCTGACGAATAAATATGGTCATACCAATTATACACTCTCAACCTCTGGAATCATATATTTCTGTTTTGGCTTTATATATAGTATCTCCATTTATTTTGACACTTTTATATAAATTGCTGCACCATTTTTTTTGCTAAATAAAATCTGCATCTTTGCAAATGTCTCAAAGATCATTAAAATTGCAGTAGCATCATTAGCTTTATTTGGCATGAAATTATGTATCTGCACAAACATACAAACCAATACAGAAAGACAGAGATAATTCCAAATATGAAGCTTTTGTCATTATGCAGATGAGAAAAGCATTCTTATCTTATTGTTTGTGCATACTTAATCATCTGGGCATGTATTCAATAAAAAGTGACCTGTGGTTTTACACAACATGACTGATATTGCCACATTCTGTTTTGCAATGACTGTTAAATTTCTTCAATTAACCAATAAATATTATTCCACTGCAGCAGTGACTCTAACACACATCACAACAACATTAAGTGTGCAACTTCAATGAAGTGCTCCATTCCCATATTTTCATGCTTCAAAGTAACAGCTTAACTTGTATTTTTGGACAAATACCATTCATAGCTGTAGCAGAAAAGCTGACACTTACCTCCTGCAGGCACTGCTTAAACTGACAGCAGTGGCAAGTGACTGACCCCAGAATGGCAAAAAAATTGTGACTTTATACGCACCACCTATTTAAAGCTTCTTCGATGCCGATGCGTGCGTGCATGCTTCTCGATAATGGGTGGGACTAATACATGCAAGCACACACACATGGACACGTGCACTTTAATTCTCTCGAAGCGCAAATCCAGCACAGCAATGTGTTCCGGTCTCACCCATAATATTGATAGTGAATACAGTGGCTTGGTATGGAAGAAAACTAGTCAAACTGTGTCATTATCCAGCCCGCATCTTATCATATTTAATGTCTGTGTTTAGAGGACAATAAGGGCTTAGACTTCTCTGCTGGGCCTGGTCACCTTCAGTCTTACTGAAGTAAAACATTTCCTTAAAGCTGGCTTTCATCTGCTTTTTTTCCTCCCACCTTAAGACGATCAGCATAAAACTGAGGTCTATTAATCACATTTGTGATTGCATATATTAGTCATTAGAGACTAATTCTTATTCCCCAAACTGTTTTAATCTTTAAAAAAGTGTGATATTACATTTCCTGTAATGCAACTTTCTGCTTTTTGAAAGATTTATGTTTCTTGAGCTCACTTTAATGACTCGGCTGGATTATGTAAAAAATGAGTGGTTCTGCACAGGGCAATTACTGTAAGCTTATGCTTGTTAGTTTTTTAATAACATAATAATCAAGTTGTAAAGCAGATCATAACAGAGGTGTGCTGTGTTTAATAAACTTTAATGTAAAGAAAAAAAATATTTGCATACCTTCTGTTGATGGTAAATGTTATCATCCTGCATCTTGTTTCTGTCACTGTACCTCATTATGTAACTGTCTGGAATCTCCTTGAGACTATTTTTTTCTTGACACTGGGTTGTCATTCACTAACATGAGTGACGAAATACGAGAAGTCCTGTTCCTATATGCAAATCTGAAAGCATTGTTTCTCTGCACGCTGATATACTTAATAGAGTGTCTGCATGTGTTTGTCCTGAACAGAAGCTCAGAGGCCTCTGCATCCCAAATCCTCTGATGTATCTCCCATTACAAGTATAAAGAATCTATCAACTATAAGCAAAATAATTTTTTTATGTATGTTTTACTATCTTTTCTGTTTCATGCATCAAGCAAAACTGACATTCACTAAAGTGAAATTCTGCAACAGCTGCAATCTCCTAATATAATTCTAAAAAACAATATGGATGTAAATCTATCAAATTACTCTTTGCAAAAGCAAGAAAACTAGGAATTAGCAATGTATACTACTATATAGCATTATTGGATTATTATTATTATTATGTGCTGTTAAGCGGTTTCATCTGCACAAATGTGTCATACTTTGTATCTAAAAGTGTAAATGCAACCTGGCTGATATCCTTCATTATATCCGTTAACATAACATTTCATTCCTCCAAGAAATGTTTAGCAATGACATCAGTCTTCAAGAAAGGCATCGGTGTGAATACTTGATAGACATTAATGCATGTATACACTACACATAAACGCCAGACAGTTGATGCCAGCACAGGCTTCTGAGTTTTCATGCAATATTAAATTACAAAGCAGAGACTGCTTTTGTTGAGCCTTTTCTGTAGTGTTGTGGTTAACACATTTGCCTTATAGGCAGAAAATACCCAGTTCAAAACCAGAAGGAGACACAAGCCCAGCCTCAGAGGTCATAATTTTCATTGCTGGTCCCAAGCCCGGATAAATGGAACGGTTGTGTCAGGAAGGGCATTTGGAAAAAAAAAATCAACATGTGGTATCATCTGCCATTGCAACCCCTGGGAAATACGGGAGTAGCTGAAAGTAGTTGTCGGTTGTGAAGGACACACAAAGGGAGTTTTTTACCCTCGTGTAAATATCTCGTTTATGAATGAAAGGTAGCCAACTAATGCAGCTAGTGTTCAATCAGTACAGTTTAATTAAATTTTATTTATATAGTACCAATTCACAACAGAACACGCTTCAATTAGAAAGAAACTCAGCAATCACACAATCTCTTATGAGCAAGCACTTGGCGACAGTAGGAAGGAAAAACTCCCTTTTAACAGGAAGAAACCTTTGTCAGAACTAGGCTCAGGGAAGGAGCAATCTACTGCAACTGGCCTGATAGAGGGTAAATAATGTAAAAGGTATTGTTCCCAGCATGGAACCCTGTGGAACTCCATGACAAACCTTTGTGTGTGAGGAAGATTCACATGCAAAAATTGGAATTCATAAGATTGATATGATTCAAGCAAGTGGAGCACAGTACTGCCACAGTACAGTCAACATCTGGCTCTCAAGTAATTGAAATAAATTACAATTCAATAGTATTTCAACAATGTTTATTATTCATTTTCACGTAGTAAGAAAATAATTTTTAAAAATTATTTATTTTCTCATTTCAAGTAAAATAAGGCTTGGATTTTAGGTTTGCTTAATTTTAATAAAGGTGTTGTTTAAATCACCCCATTTCTTCTTCTTCCATTTTTCACATGTAAACCATCTCAACTTTGAATATTATTTTCTCCCTATGTGTTTCCCCCATGAGTTTTCTGTTTTCACACATGCCCTAAATAAAGCATTTGATTTGCTTAGTAATGTTATGTGGGATGAGTTACAAAGCATGTGACTCATCTGTGTGTTGCCTTTGCATATACATTGACTACCAAAGACAAAGGAAAAGGCTGCACAGATTAAAATAACCTTACCGTAAATACAAGAAACGTTGTGCAGAGTAAATTAGAAACAGTCCATCAAAATCTAGTAATAGATCTGTCAGAATGGCATCTAGATCCGGATCCAGCCCGCACTCTGTCTATTGGTGACCTAGGGTTTAGATGAAGACATTAACTCAGAGAGGCTGATCGAAGTGAAGGGGTCCAAGTAAACATCAATCAAATATCAGTTATTAAAGTTGCTGTACTTTAAGGCACATCTGTGGGATAGCTGTAAATAATTTTTTCTCTAATTGTTACAGTTTTATCTGTGAAGAAATTCCTAAAGTCATTGCTAGTTAAGGTTAAAAGAATAATTGGCTCAATAAAAATGTGACTTTTTCTCAGCCTGGCCACAGTGCTGAAGTTAATTAGTCACGAATAGTAAGATGTCCTAGCTCTACTGAGGGCTTTTGTAGAATAACAAACTATTTTTTTAGGCCAAAAGTGTAACACCAATTCTTCTTCAGCCTATGCATTATCTACTTCAAGGTGGAAGTTTGTGAGTTACCAGGGAGCCAAGCAATCAAGCATCTGTAATGTACTGCCTTCTTTTTCAGAGGAAACACAGAATCCAGGGTCATACGCAGTGCGGATGCTACAATATTAATAAGATATCATCGATTTCTGTGGGATAAAAAAATGCAGAGAAACATATAAGATTGCAACTCTGCTACCTGGTCCCAAGTCTGGATAGTCATGTTTTGGGGTGTTTAATAAATTCAGCCAGATTTCAGGAAAAAAGAGAGCTTCTCTATCTAACATCTCCTAACAAGACCAGGTTTCCCCAAAAAGTTTCCTAGTTAAGGTAAGTGGAGTACTGGAGGTCACTCAATGCAGCCTGATTTCCTGGCTGCTCGGGAGGACCAGCCAAGGGAGCGCTAACCAGGGCTAAGCTACTTTGGCCCACACTGACTACCAGTCGGGCTGGTTATAGGACTGTGGAGGCTCTCAGGTCATCGTACTCTAAGGAGCTTGGAAAGAAAAGCATCTGGACTTTTTAAAGTTTCTTGAAGACTTTTCATCTCTCATCTGAAAAGTTTCTTCAGTTCTAAGAGCAACTGGTGGAGTCCCAGATGATCTTCTACTCTTTCTGTCCTATTTGAGGTTTGTAAAACAATGACCAAACAATGCACTTTGGTGTGCAAATAGATACAGAAATGGTGCAAAAATGCTGGTAGCAAAATCCCATTTAAAAATTCAACAAATCAGCAATTCAATACCAGCAGAAGTGATTTCAGCCCAGTTGCTACAACTGGCACTAATATGCTTGGTATGTGTGCAGGGCAACTGAGACTATGCTAAACAAACTCAGGGAGGGAAATCCTTACTGTGTGTTTGGCAGCATGCCAGCATCCAGATCATGGTACACCTGAATAAATTCATTCCATAAATATTATTATATATACAGTAGTTTTATCTGTTACCATAACAGATAAAACTTTTTTTTTTAAAAAGACAGTTTCTTTACTTGTACTGCTTTCCACATTTCGCATTCTTTAAAATGCTGACAAGTGATAACAGAAGTGTAGCACAGCCCTTGACACTGTTTCTGCTACAAAGTACCATCACAGAAAGTGGTCACAGGGTGGAAAAGTCATCATGCAAGGATGGAAAAAGACAAGAATTGCCTAAATTCTTTTCAATGAGCATTTAAAGCGTTAAAAGGAAGTTTACTGCTTTAACAATGATCTTACAGCTGATAACAGGTGGGCAGGCAGGACATCAGCCACACTCGGTCAGATGAGGAAGCAAGTAGGAGGCAGGAAGGAAAGATTTTAGCCAGACAACAATCTGGCCAAAAGCATCAGAAAAACAGCTCTCTGCTTTCTACATGCTAAAGCTGAGCAGCATATGTGTAGGCAGGAGACTGATGACAGGAGACAACAGATGATCAGCAGATGGTCAGGTGGAGTCTGACAGCGTCTGAAAATAAAAATGCAAAAGAAGAGGCATTTGTTCTTATTTATTGTTACTTACAAACTTCATTCAGTGTGTCCTATTAAATTAACTAACTTTAGGTTAATAAAAAAACTGGCACTACTTCAAAAAAGTAGGGGCAGGAGACAAAAAAATGATACAACATAGTAATGCGATATCAATACAGGGATACCACATATAGACATTTTGTTAAAATACTTTGGGAACACTATGATCAAGAGGGCTATCCCATGCACCACCATCCTGAGATAACAGGATAATACACTGAATTAATCCATCCATTCACTTCCGCTTATCCTTTTCAGGGTCGCGGGGGGCGCTGGCGCCTACCCAGCTGTCTTAAGGCAAGAGGCAGGGTACACCCTGGACAGGTCACCAGTCTGTCACAGGGCTAACACATAGACAACCATTTGTGCTCACATTCACACCTATGGGCAATTTAGTGTTTCCAATTAACATATCCCCACTAACTGCATGTCTTTGGACTGTGGGAGGAAACCGGAGTACCCGGGGAGGACCCACGCAAACATTGCCAGAACATGCAAACTCTGCACAGAAGGACCCCAGCCTGATGATGGAACTGAACTCAGGACCTTGGTGCTCTGAGTCATCAGTGCTAAACAGCGTACCACCGTGCTGTTGAATTAACTCAACTGTGAAACCATCCAGCACTGGTCACACAGTCACCAGTCACACAGGTACAAATAGGACAGCAGGCTCCATGCATCTATATAAAATAAAAATGACAATAATAACGATAAATGCTGTCTTATTTATAAATGCAGACAGACTGCTAGCATGTTGCCATCAGTCCGAATGAGTTTTTGTCAATGAGCACAACTTGAGGGGACTTGAGGTCACTGCAATTTTTAGTAGATACACTAATGGTACCAATTGTTGCCCACCTGCTCACCCGGTGGGGGGACAACAATACATCATCAGCCTTTTATGAGGGGTAATAATAAACTGGATCATATGTATGGCAAGTGCTTTAATACTTTAGGAAGACTTCCTTAAATTTAAAACTGACTCCACTGAATGGGAGCAGTCCCATGGACAATAATCATCTTTAGCACAGCAGGGGGCAGCATTCTTTAAAGGATTGCAGCATTATTGAAAGTGACTGTGATAAAATCGCTGAGGTTCTTCAGGTTCATGTGCAACCAGAACTCATTTCTCTGTGTACATATCACTAAGCATATTTAAGCAGAAATCTATAAAACAGGAGATTCTTTGAACCTTCCTCATGTATAATTGTGGCGACTGGAACCACTACTGTAAATTCAGATGTGTGAATTGTAGATTAAATTATATTACACACATATAGATTATGTTACCTGGCAAACTTTGACTTGAGTAGTTACTAGTTAACTTTGGTTAACCATCACCCAGGGATGCTACATTTAAAGTTTAAATTGGTGACACATTGGACACTTGGATATATTTTTTTCTTCCAAAACCATGAAGTGGATTACATAATTAATCAAGCAGATTTGTTTGGCTACATTTAATTCAAAGACCCCAAACTGCAATGTTAATGGTATACAAGTCAGGGCGCACTTTATAACTTTTTAAAATATCTGCATAACTGAGGATTTACTCTCTGCTCAATATTTTTAAATGATCTCTATATCCAACCCCCCAAAAAACAACAACAACAAATTCCCTCTGGACATGGAGGTTCAGTCGCAGGTTAAAATATTGAAAAGATGAACTTATAAAAAAAGCATAGACAAAAAGCAAAGTGTTCCCCGACAACAAAAGACAAACTGCCCCGAACCCTCGGGGGCTCTTGCTTTTATACAAAAAAGCTCCTCATCCTCTCTGTAAATTTCCACTCCACAATCTCAACCCTGTAGGGGTGCAGATTCTGGACAAAACTGGAATTTTTCGGCCCTCATTTACTATCATTAAGGGGTCACTGTGACCTGCAACACTCCACTATTTCTCACCACAGGTGCTCTGATGATGTGCAACATGTAATATCCAAACACAGTAAACACATAATATATCACTTTGGCAAATACTCAAACATAATATGCTGATTACTTGAGCTCAGAGCAACCAATATGTTATGAGATAAAATGCCACTCCTAAAATATGTCAGGCAAGGAGAAAAGGCTCATACTGAAAAAAAACACAAGTGTTCAACGGTCTCTCTGCCATGACACATGTAGAGACAAATGCTTATGGCCATGGAGTTGGTAACGAGGGTCACTCACTTTAATCTGCTGCTTCAAACCAACATTTTTGACTGTGATCATGGGCTCTGTTCCAAAAGCACCTCCTGTCTCCTTTTCCTAACCTCTTCTTTGACCTTGGTGACATTTTTTATCAAGGTCAAAGAAATGTGAGAAGGAGCAATGATAAGGAAGATAAAGAGAACGACAGTCCGTTGAGAATCAGAATGACCTAACACTAGTCTCCTTATATGTTGAAACTAGTGTGTGCAGAAGAAAGATTACAGAATGCATCTTAATACACCAAGGTTGGAATTTTAGAAAAAAAGCATTTTTTCTCAAATTTACTACTACTTGTGTCTGCGGCAGAGTAAAGCCATCTTTTGATGTTTATAAGCTTACTTAAAGAGGCACAGTGTCAGTTTTTGTGACTGAAAGTTGTGGACGGGAGTATTTTTGCTGCTGGCCTTAGCATCTCAGCATATGTATTTGTGAGAGCTTTCCTTTCAGGAGAAGAATGTTTACACGACTGACGAAAATGTGAATTACAAAATCTGAGGGACACAATTTACTGCATTTTTACAAATCTAGTCCTGAAAAAAATCATGTTTTACACTGTAAAAAAAAAAATTGTAATATAAAAGTATTTTACTGTGTATTTTACAGTTTTGTACTGTTCTTCTAGAATATCATTAAATTTACATAAATAGACTTTGATTTTACATTTCGAATGTAAAGTAACGTAAAATCACTGTAAATGTAATAAAACATAATTTTCTTGTTTTTTAAATGTATTTGTCTGTACATATGCATGTTTAGATTGTTAAAATACATTCACAAATGTATCATAATATCACAAATATTTGTCCGTTATTTGAAAGGCTGAAATGTTAAATTCAAATGTAATGCTATGGAAAAATATATAAAATGATTCTTATAAACTTTTTTTTACATCAAATAATAATAAATATTATTGTTATTTAGGGCGATCGCGGCTCAAGAGTTGGCAGTTTGCCTTGTAATCACAAGGTTGCCGGTATACACTTCACCTACTACCTACTGGTGATGGCCAGAGGGGAATTATAAAGTGGAATTGTAAAGCGCTTTGAGGGTCTCAAAAAGCACTATATGAATGCAATCCATTATTATTTAAACCAACTGTTAACTTTATATTTCTGTACATTTAAGTATTATTATTCATATTGCCGCATTCATTGACCTTGTTTATAGGTAATTTCATTGTTTAATCACATTAAAATGTTCCTAATTTAATGTTTAAAAGCACTTGAAAAAGGCAAAATCCCATGTAAAATTAGGGCAACAAACTGTCATTACTGAAAATAACAGTATTTTCATGAGAAAGTTATTTTCTGTTATTTTATGGTATTATTTTGGCGCCCCAGCTGCCGGAATATTACTGTTTTTTTAGGATTTTTTTTTTTTACGGTGTATGTCTGTTGTGGCCGTGATAGTAGCAGAGTTTATTTTTAGTGGTGGGAGTTGTATTAGAACAAGAAGTGCTTACTCAGTATTTTCGGTGGATGGCTTAAGGCTGCCCAAACTGTCTCTGTCCTAAAACTCTTCACTCATTTCTGATGAGAGTTTAAAGGTAAGCTCCGCTTATTGGTCATAAGTAATACTGGGATTGTCATGAAAAAGAGCAGAAATCATCAGAGCCGAGCTGTCTTTTTTTCAGCAGTGTGCACAAAGCAAGTTCTGTCACTGCTGAATCTGTAAGACAATTAATTTATCTCAACCGGATTACTGTTTTCAGAGAAAAACACATGCGTGAAACCTGAGCTTACGCTGGATTATTTTGGTAAATTTCTAACCACATCTTTGTATACAAAGTATAGCATACAGTTAGTAGATCACCCTGGAACTGTAACATCACAATAACTTGCCTCACTAATTAAATCCGTTCCATAGCAGACAAAAGTAAATACCTGATCATTTCTTATATTTAACTACTCGGAACTTCTTTTCTCCTCCCTGTTTAGGATTTCTGTGACTGCAGTAAAATTTGTTCAATCCATCACTTATCCCATCTGACCCGAAGTAAAAATTACTTCACAATAATCCTAAAAGCAGCAATATAGCAAAGGACATAACCGATGCAACCTGATTGTAAAGAACTTAAAATACACTTTGATGGGTTGTTATAGCTCATAATCTTTAGAGAACTAATATAAATCTATGATCTTCATGCAAGGCAACAACTCAACCAGTAGTTTTATTACAGCAGTGTGATGTTCAGAGTTCAGCCATGCATTTACCAGGACACTGTTTCCATGAAACCGATGTGAACTAACATTTACATAATCTGCACTGCTTTATTATGCCGATTTTTTTTTCATGACTGCTCAGACGGTCTGAATTATGGGACTGTGAGGTGCGTTCCAAAAGTCCCTCCTATCTCCTTTTCCTAACCTCTTAATCTTGAGCTTGATGAAAATATCACTTATGAAAGAAGCACAATGTAATGTGTGGACAGATGTATTTTTTGTGGATGTGATGTGTAATGCACGTGGCATTTGTAATATAAAAATATTTACATGAGTCACGCAAATCTGAATTACAAAGTCTGTGGGACACAATTTACTGTGTACTGCACAAAATCGAATACGAAAAAAGCACGTCTTATGTCTGTGGTGCTTGTGATACTTGCTACTAGGATTGTTTATTTTTAGAACAGTTAGATGCGTGGATGGCTCAAAACTATGAGCCCAGGGCCCAAACCTTGGCTCTATCCTAAAACTGATTCATCATGCTGGGTGTTTAGAACTGAGCCTTATTTATTGCTCCTCAGCTATCCTGGGATTTTCCTGCCTCTATATGAGAACTACAGTAACATGTCATGCTAAACTATGTAACATTCAAGGGCTTGATAACGTTTGCGCACACATGAACTGATTTCTCCCTGCTGAATCTGTATTGAATACAAGTAAAACATGTGTGTCCATTTCACACTTCAGACAGGGAAAGTGTGAAATGGACGACTGCCTATTACACACTTTGCAGTGATACTGGGTTGATTCGTGTGTTAGAATATTGCCTTTGTGTTGCAATGAGTTTAGTAATTATGTAGCTCTCCTTTGGATAAATCCTGCGCACCACCTGAATCTTAATCCTCAGAACCCTCTGCAGTGAGTTCTATCAGAAAAGTTTGATTCTCCTTCATCCTCCATGATCTGAACAGCCTCATTGCTTTCAGAGAGAAACATATGTTAAACCTGACTAGTTGATTATTTCAGTTAGTAACCCTGCCACTCTCTCAGTCATGTTCCCTCATCGGGTTTGCTGCTCTTGGCTGAATGATGGTTATTAATGAAGTGAACTGGCTCCATTTTTGTAAACAAATTATACCACATATTAGTAGAGGACCCTGCAATTGTGGCATCACAATACCTTGCTCGGCCTAATAAACTGTCCTATAGCTTATAATTTATTTACATTTCCCTGTAGTAAAGTGATTCAGTCATCCATTTCCTCCTATACAACAACAACAATAATAAAAATAATAATAAAAATTAAATTTCATGATAATCATAAAGGCTGCAACACAACAGACATTAGGAATGTAAACTGAATTATACAGAATCTTGAGTGCACTTTGATCAATTAATATAAACCATAATCTGTTTTAGAGAGCTTAAATGAATTTATGTTTACGTAAGGCAGCAGATAGACAAGAAGCAGATTTTCTTCCAGCAGTCTGATGTCTAACAGGCTTATGAAGAAACTTCAAAACATTTTCAGCAGGTTATTGCATGAAATGGAAAATGCACTTATAATTAATATCTGCATGATGTGCTCCACATTTTTGTGATTGTTTTCATAGATGGTCGGATGGCCCAATGCTAAGAATTATAGGATGGTATGTGCTCCTCTCCTTTCATAAAGGATGCTTTCTGTGCTAAACGGGACAATAAAGGAGGCATTTACGCTCCTTTTCCTAGTATTTGGAGATGTGGAGTGGCTCTTAGTATGTGCTATGCGGATACTTCCTTGTCATTTTCCTCAGTTAGGGCTATTCCAAAGCAAAACTGAATATTGGAACACACCGTGTGACGAGCTTCCAAAGCGCAGGTGTTTTGAAAAACACTGCTCCAAAGTGGGGGTGAAAACACCCACATAACGTGACCATGGGTGATTAAGGTTTTTGTGTATCATCCCAGTTTCAACAGGTGGCTTATCTGCTGCTTTTAGGCAGGCGAGATGCCCAGATTTCCATCTCTTTACAAACTAGAGCCATCTGGGCTATGCCTTGTAATTACTGAATTTATACTTATACTATTCTACTATATTTATGTCCTTTCTGTCATTATTATTTTTGCTGCGGACTGTGATGCCCAACAAGGCTTATCCATTCACTTTAACACCAGGGTCCAAAGTATAACTACACAAATATTGTCATATTCGGATGATTACTGTCATATAGATGAGAGAAAGAGAAAGCTATACTGACTTACATAAGAAGAGAGAGAGAGATACAATGAGAGAGAGAGCGAGAGTAGCACACTGCGCTTGAAATTCATTAAATCATCCTAATTGAAACAACCTTTGCCTTCAATGAGAAACTAAAATATGCAAAAATTTGAATCTCTAACTCCTGTCTGTTCTCTGTTTTTTTCTATTGCTCTACCATAACTCCTTCTACTACTTTCGACAGAAAATGATGCAAAAAAATTGCTGCATGAAATGCCTTCATCTTCAGTGTAACCTGAACAGCCAGAAACTCAAGTAGTCATAATACTGTATAACAACAAAAAAAAAAAAAAAACCCCACAAAAAACACAAGAAAGCACATCATTACAGGTGATGTATTTCTTGACAATGCTTATGATAAATGAGGTTTCTTTTCTTACCTTGTTTTAAATTCTGACTGCCACGTCTGGTGCAAGTATTTCATTAACACCAGGAGAGAGGCATGCAGGTTCAGGGTAACCAAAACTTCAGTCACAATATATGACAACCACAGTACAGTAAATGTTGATAATAAAGTTAAGGACAGTTCTTTTATCCTCCGCTGAGTCACCTCTGAGCTGCTGCTTGTTTGCTCATATTTAAAAGGTATTGGTCAATGTGAGTTGTGATTGGTCAGAATTTGCCTCCAATAACGTAATAAATGTTACACTGTTACCTTTTAGATTTTTGTTTTTTTTTAAGGTTAGCACAGTTAGACTGTGAAAATAAAACACTGAAATAAAACCTAAAACATGTTTGATAGCGTGAAGAATAAACCTGATGGCATTAACTGTCACAAAGCTTAAAAGTCAGCCAAACACAACCAAACATTGTGATCTTTTTTCCAAGGCTCCAGGCAAGGTTGGAAAAACTCAGCCCCAAAACAGCCAAAAACCTGTGTCCTTATAATAGTTAACATGGCAGCCTTTTCTCAATATATTTCATTTTATGAACAGTTGTCAGTTTTTTTTTCTTTTTTGTCAGTTGCTTAGCACTGAGTGTACAGAGATCCGAATTTAAACTTCAGATCATTTTAACTCTCTGGTGCTAACTACTGTCAAGTGTTCTTCTTTGGTGTATCTGAGGTGTAGCATAAAGAAACACACTGATTATTGAGCAAACAATGGTTATAGTTTTCACATATAGAGTTTCAAAACAGAATGGGTCAAAAGGTCAAAGATCAAAGTAATTATATCCATTATACCCAACAGTGTATTGGTCTTGCACAAATCTGAGGACAGATGTGAGTCTATTTCTGTTTGTCAACCTTCAGCTTAAAATAAAAGTACTTTAATGGATTCACATTAAGATATGTGCTAGGTCAATAAATATTTTATACTTTTCTCTTGTATAACTGTTTAAGTGTGTTTGGGATGATTGTCTTTAGACACGGAGTTGTATTTTTATTCATTATTTGCGTAGACAAACATTTACAGACCAATCTATAAATGTCAACTCCTTTGCAGCCGCTTATCAGTTCATTCTATGTTACACAAAGAGCATTTACAGTGATGGTTCAGCTCCAAGCCAAACACGCTGAACCCTATCTGATCCAAACATTCCTTCTGAAAGTCTGCATACGTGTTTCCATACATTTTGGGGAAGTTTGATCTTGCAGCTCTTGCAGATCTTCTTTCCACTTTTTTTTCCCACTGTCTTAGCTGTCAGTGAAATAGCAGTTCTAGAGATAATCCCTACACCAAGTGAGAAAAGCTTATTTTTTCATAATACACAGTTGTGTAAATAGTGATTAGTGCCATTTCTTTAAAGGGGTTGAGTAACACTGTTGAGTTTTGCACGGTTCTTATCAGACACCCTAACCAATGGTGCTATGCAGCTTTTGCTTATGTTGAGTAATCTCACAATCTTGTACTTGTTTGCACATATTTTCCAGGGAGAACCTATAGGGCATTAGAAGGAAACAAAGGCAGAAACTGACTTTCTTAATAGCTTATTTATTCTTGGTCAAAAACACGATTAAAATTTCCAATGAAGTAGTTTACCTGTAAAATACATTTAGAGAGGTGGAAGTAATTTTGTTACCATAGCCTAATGTATTCAGCCAGTTTCTTTTACATACCATTGTATATCTTGCATTAACTGTTTAGGAGTTAAGACCATTTTTATGCACAGCCACCTATTTCCAGAGGGTCAAAATAAATTTAACAGACTAGCAGAATTTTAAACATAATGATTGATTTTCAATACTTGGATGAAATTCCTTCACAGTCAATGATTACCTGAAGTCTAGAACCAATGGATATCACTAATGCTGTATTTCCTCCCTTGAGATGCTCTTAGAGAACTTTACCGCACCCAACTTCAGTTGGTAGTTGTTTCTGGGTCTCTGTCTGTTTCTAATTAAGAAAAAGTACAAAAAGCATGCTCTGTTGGGCTGAGATAAGGCGAGTGATGTGGCTGTTGATCAGTATCCCATTTCTTTGCCTTGAGAAACTCTTGGGTTGCTTTTGCAATGCAGTTTGCTTTGGGTAATTATCCATTTGCACCATGATCACAGTTCATCAGTTCTTCAGCATTTGCCTGAATCTGAGCAGAGAGTACAGCCCCGTGCACTTCAGAATTCATGCAGTTGCTTCAGTCACATCATCATTAAACACTGTTGAGCCTGTTCCACTGGCAGCCATGCATACTCATGCCGTAAGATAACGAGTTAGTAAGTTAATGTTGGCTTCATCCGTCCAAAGACATTTCGAGAACTGTGCAGGCTCTTTTAGATTCTTTAAGGCTAATTTTTCATTTTTTATGCACTGAATTAGGGCTTATTACAAAACCATAAAGAAGGGTTATATAAATGAGTGTGAAATTGTGCCTTTTGACAAATGAATGCTTTTTTTTTTTTTTTTACAAAAACTGGATGGAGAAAGGAATTTGGACATTATTTAAGTTTCTTGTTTTCAATCCAGGATTTTTTAAGGTTGCTAAAGCTTTTGTTGCATTTAAAAATTATTTTTAAAAAATAATTGTTCCATTCTGACTGGGAAAAGAAGAATGCCTTAATACGTCCCGAAGTACTAGCTGTACATATAAAATAAACCCTTCTAAAGTTAATTGAGTTAATTTAAGATATTTGTTTATAGGGCTGGGCCATATCATACTGCTCACGGTAATACCGGTATAATGTCGGGCAACGATAAGAAAATGAAATATGGCGATAGAATATGGGTAAAACGCGCATGAGCAGTGCCTTTGTTTTCATACGTACATGGCGGAAAAAGCATGGCGGCGACGGAGAATGAGAAGGGCGAAAGTGGATCGCAACAAAGCACTATTTTTGGTAGAGCATGCTAGCGGGCCGTCGTTATTACCGTGTTTTTTGGAAAATACGGCACACTTAAAATCAATCCTTTGATTTTTCTGAAAATCGACAGTGCCCCTTATAATCCCGTGTGCCTTATGTATGAATTCTGGTTGTGTTTACTGACCTCGAAACGGTTTTATGTGGTACACGGCGTTAGAAAATCTGTCAAATGTTTCAGTACAACTTTGCTAAGCTACGAACCCGCACCGCTTGATGGATTGTCGGAGCATTACGGCTATCGTAGGCAGGAGCCTCGCAGAGTGATTCGTACTGTGCTTCAACATATTACCATATTGTGTGTGTATAACCTCTTTTTAAGTTTTGTGGATATTATACATGGTTATGCTGAGGATATGTCGGCCAATTTCCACTGGAAATGCCTTTTGGTTAAACTGTCAGCAAGGAATTTGCATTTGCACTGTTAAATTTTTATATAACTTTAATGCACATAAAAAAACAGCTGCTTGTTTAAGTGAAAATACATTGATTTTTTTTTTTTTGGAGGGGGGGGGGGGGTTTGCACTAATAAAGTTGTGGAGTTCTAAAGTATTTTGTCTAGTGTCAATTATATCGTCAGTTATATCGTTATTGCAAATTTTCAAATGTATATCGTGATAAATATTTTTGGTCATATCGCCCTGCTCTACTTGTTTATGTTTTCTTTTTTTGCTGACATGATTGTGCTTGTGATTGTGCCTAATCACATTTTATTTATGTTACTACAGACAAGCCTAAGCACGCCTTATAGGTTACTTTCAATTTAAAGCTCATACATACTTCTTTCAAATCATATATGACCATATGTACATGTATATCTTAATTTTCTCTTCTCATTATATTTTTCTCTTCCTCCACCACTGCTCTGTCTCCTCCTTCATTTTCACCTCACCCTCTTCCTTCTCACTTCAAGCCTCATTTCCTGAACTGAAGCCATGAAACACATGAAAACCTGCATAAACACTCTCATTTATTCCCGATACTGTCAGAATTACTTACTGTCAGCAGATTAGACATATGACTCCTGTCTCCAGACAGCTGACAATGAACAGGCTAAACAACAACAACAACAGCTGGTTATAAGCTGGCCTAACTGCTGGTGTAAAGCGTGTCAAAGCAAGGTGTTACTGTAATCCCGTTACATTTTTCAATAACACAGTAAGCTAACGTTACTGTGCTATGTTCAGTAATTACATCACTGTTAAATGTATGAGTTACAAAGGTTCTTCAGTTATCTGCATAGGGGTGGAGGAAAGAAAACAAACAAACAAATAAATGTGCCTTTTTGTTTCCTGCATGCTTCCTACAATCAGCTGATTTCAGTCCATGTGCAGAAGAAGGAGTGAAATGGTGGAGCTTACATTACAGTTATTTTAATTGCATGAAAGGACAAACTGAAAACTGCCTCCAGGACAGAAACAGCATCTAGCTAGCTAGAGATTTGTGTTGACACTGGCACTGTAGCCTAAGGTTAATACTGTTAACTAGTAATTGTGAGACAATGCGTGTCAATTCATTGCGAAATGTGAAAGTAATGCAAGAAAAATAACACGTGATGTGTAAAGCATTACGTTTTTAGACAGTGGTTATTAGCGGACATTATGACATATATGTTAGGTTCTAAAAATCACAATTTTCTTCTGGCAAACACTTTGATTAAATTCTCACATAGCATCCGAGTCCAACAGTCCACTTCACTAACAGCAGCAAAAATATCACACACACAAAAAAATCCAAAAAGCAAAACAAAAATCCCCCAAAGCAAACAAAGCAGTCTTACCCACTGAAAAGTTCAGATATCCTTAAAAACTCACCTCAGTGTCGCCGTCATCGGACAGAAGTGAGCTTCACTGGCTCATCCTTTCCTATCGGACTCCTTTTACAAAGTTTTACACCCTCCTTCAGAGTAAATAGATGTGGAAACATATTGACAGCAGAGGTGAACTGCGGACTTGCAGCCTACACGCTCTCCAGATCAACGGCGGCAACAGTTGTTTGTCCTACAGCGGCCACCATCCTGTTTTTTCCACACTCCCACACCAGGGGTCGCTGACATTTGGCAACCGGACTTCCTGTCATATAGCGACTAGTTCTGTGTCATACAGCAGATTTTGGTGTCGATCCGATACCAAGTAAATTAAGGGCTGTATTGCCAATACCAATACTGATACTGATACTTTTAAGTATCTTTTAAGGGAGCTTATGTAGGGGAGAGCAGTGTGTCATGAAATGTACGAGCTAAGTCATTGTACATTTACCAAATTCTGAACACATTTTAATGACCATAAAATGACAGTGTTGTGATTTTTACTATCCACAATAATTTGTTAAAAATACCTTACCAGTAAAAGAAATACCTTTCAGCTTTCCTTATATATCGTTACTGTGTTGTTGGAAATGTTCCCATCTTTAAAGGACTTTGGGTCAGCTTCTGCTGTTTTAGTGTGCTATAGGCTATAAAGAGTTGATGTGACAGACAACAGACAAGTTTTTTTCATAGTGCTTGTTTGAGGTACATTTTTTCATTTAAAAAATGATAATAAATATGTATTAAACACAGTTCAGTGGGATTCATACTGGACTTTGACGACAGAAGCAAAAAAATTGATCCAGTTGCGTTTGTATCGATCTGATACTGATACCAGCATTGATATCAATACTATCAATATTTGGATTGATCGTTTGAAATTTTTAATTTTAAATAATTCCTTTGAGGTGAAGTGGTTTACCAACTTACTCAATGACAAAGGCACGATTTGGAATGCCTTTTCAAACATTCTTTTTGTAATTTTTAATTGATTGATTTATTTTTACCTTAATGTGGTTACAAGATTAAAAAAAATACCTTTAAAGTTATCTAGTTCTCATAAACAAGCTCTTTTGGCTTGGAAACTTGCATACAAACCTAACTTCTCTCCAAAAAGTCATTAATGTATATAATAATGGAAATATACTTTATAAGAACAAGTCACTTTATTATTAAAATCGGGTTGAAAATGGTATTGTGCTACTTAAACATTTTTTTGGCGCCGGAGGAAATCTTTAAGTTTATCCAGGTTTATCCAAGTTTAATATACCTGTTATAATCAAAGAATATGCAGTGGTGTTTGAGGCTCTGTCAAGACGTGTGCTGTAAGTTTTTTGAGGCACAATAGCCAACATTCTAATTAGTGATACAGTTTGGCTACATAAAGGAAAATTCTGCTTAACCAATAATGTTATGAAGGTTTCTTTTAAAATACTACATAATGGGTATATACCCAGTTAAAAAGACATTGGATGGGTTTAAGCTTGATATGAATTATTGTTGTTCTTTGTGGAAGTTATACATTGAAAGTATTTATCATCTATTTTATCAGTGCATATATGTGAGAATTTTTTGGAATGATGTACAACATTACATTGGGCAGAAAACTGGACAAATAATTCAACTTAAAAAGGACATTATAGTATGTTTTAAGGAGTCATGGACCAAGTTTTCACCTGGGAAAATTCATAAAATAATTCATAAAACTAGATTTAAAGACTTCAATCCATAAATTAACATTTACTGTCAAGAACCTTTACAATGCAGCACCACAATTAAAGAACTTGAAAAATTAAGAAGCAATCAAAATTTTATGTAAACTAGTGACCCTGTATTATATTTATTTATTGTTATTCTGTTATTATTCTTTTTGTATTACTCCACTCTTATTTTCTGTTTATGTAGCTCTGGCATTGAGATGTTCTGTATATACTTGTTAGCTGTTAAAGAATTTGTTTATTTTTCGTGGGTGTCTTTACTTATATTGGTAAAAAGACTGCAGTCAACAGGATTTATAAAGGGGTTATATGTAAAATACAGAAACTGCCTGTTTTGCTTGTATCTTTATGGCTCTTTGTTATTGTACCAACATTATTATCAATCCAGTCCATTTTGGCCATTTAAAATATTGTTATTGAACTGTTATGTTTTATGTGTTGGAATTTCACTGCCCTGTATGCCAAATTTCTCTTTAAAAAGACATTTTAGTGTCAATGAGAGTTTTGTAGCTTGATAAATAAAACATATAAAAAAAATAATCTTTACTAAAAGGCTTCTACCTTGTGACAGGAATGCTGTCTGTGGCTTACAATGACTTTGTAACTTTCATGAGAGATACATTTGACAGATTATAGGCCATTTTTTGACAAATACCAGAAATTGCTCTTTTGGCACAACACCAGTTAAGGCTGTGAAGCTGGATCAGGACAACACGACACACCCTCAAGCAGGTATGATTAACATTAACAATGGTTCAACGATGGGTCTACGATGCCAAATACGCACTGTAAAAGTATAAATGCCTTCCTCGTCAAACAACTTCTGATCTCTGTTACATAACCTGGTCACGGAAATTATAAATGTAGCAATGTGCTTGTCTTTTGTTTTTCAGTCACAGAGTTCAGTCACTAGATACATATGTTTTAGTGAGGTCAGCTTGACAAGTACTGTAAATATATCAACAGGTTCATCAGCACATGGTATTGTAATAGAGTTAGGCTGTTGTGGTTTTCTAGCTGTGGAAACGAGAAACCGGAATCTGCAGTGATGTTGTTAGAGATGTTTTGCATATCATTATTGTTATGGGATGTGTAGATAAGCAGTACTAAATATGTCAAGACACTTACCTTATTTTCTTTGGTCTTTTTATCTCTACAGGTGCCCTGGATGAGGCTGTGGACTACATCCAAGACCTGGAAGCCAGGTTGGAAGAAGAAGCCCTGCCATCTCCTGTCCTCTTCAGCAGATATTGGTCATCTGATGACCTAACAGGATTCTACATTAAATTTCCATCTGACAGTGTCTTCAGGATGTTTTAGGAGTCCATCTGCTTATTGACAGTGGGCTAGACTAAACAAAGAAAACTGCTGAGGAAGCCTGCCTAGAACCCTCACGCCACGCCATTAATAGATGAGTTTCTGATGGACTCTTTGAGGGGTGTTCATGGAGCTCCATCGAGCTGCTGACATGGTTATTGTGAGCAATGCCAAATTGCCATCACCTGGACCAATTATCTATTCATTCATCATGCTGTCCTTCCTTCCTATCTGGATAGGCATGGAAAAGGTCAAGGCCACTATGCCCCTCAAATTCCAGAGATGCTGCCAGAATGTGACTGTCATGCTAGACTGCCTGGCGATCGCACAGGAGACATCCTCTTCTCTGACCTTAAAGTCACAAACATTCTCCAATTTCAGGATCAGGATGACTCTGAAAGGGCTGATGGGAGTTTCTCCCAGTGGGTTGGAATTCATCTCACGCCTGTATACTGTCTGCATCTCTGATAAGGAGATGACAAGCATCAGTGGAGTCCTTCCCTGGCTGGAGCCAGGAGACCAAGACGTGGCAGACAAAGGACTCCTTATCGAAGACCTCCTTGTTGATGTTGGAGCTAAACTTTTCATTCCACCTTTTAAACGTTCAGGGCATTTCAGCAAGCTTCACACACTTACAGTGATTAAAAGTATTAATCAGATCTTTTTTTTATGAATTAATGAATGTTATGTAAATAAGTCAGGGTTCTGTAAACATCAAATCCAAAGACTTCCTGAGCCCTATTTGCAATTGTTATATATTATATGAATATTATATTGAATCCCACGTTTTTCTCCTTGAACATTTCACTTCAAGAACTCATTTGACTTCAAAGATTTGATTAGCAAAACAATTCTGGATAAGATAAGATAAGATACCTTTATTAGTCCCACAAGGGGAAATTTGGATCCAACTCTTTGCCCTTTTACAGTGGGATGCAAAAGTTTGGGCAAGCTTGTTAATAGTCATTATTTCCCTGTATAAATCGTTGGTTGTTACAATAAAAAATGTCAGTTAAATATATCATATAGGAGACACACACAGTGATATTTGAGAAGTGAAATGAAGTTTATTGGATTTACAGAAAGTGTGAAATAATTGTTTAAACAAAATCAGGCAGGTGCATAAATTTGGGCACTGTTGTCATTTTATTGATTCCGAAACCTTTAGAACTAATTATTGGAACTCAAATTGGCTTGGTAAGCTCAGTGACCCCTGACCTACATACACAGGTGAATCCAATAATGAGAAAGAGTATTTAAGGGGGTCAATTGTAAGTTTCCCTCCTTTTTTAATTTTCTCTGAAGAGTAGCAACATGGGGGTCTCAAAACAACTCTCAAATGACCTGAAGACAAAGATTGTTCACCATCATGGTTTAGGGGAAGGATACAGAAAGCTGTCTCAGAGATTTAAGCTGTCTGTTTCCACAGTTAGGAACATATTGAGAAAATGGAAGACCACAGGCTCAGTTCAAGTTAATGCTCGAAGTGGCAGACCAAGAAAAATCTCAGATAGACAGAAGTGACGAATGGTGAGAACAGTCAGAGTCAACCCACAGACCAGTACCAAAGACCTACAACATCATCTTGCAGCAGATGGAGTCACTGTGCATCGTTCAACCATTCGGCGCACTTTACACAAGGAGATGCTGTATGCGAGAGTGATGCAGAGGAAGCTTTTTCTCCGCCCACAGCACAAAAAGAGTCGCTTGAGGTATGCTAAAGCACATTTGGACAAGCCAGCTTCATTCTGGAATAAGGTGCTGTGGACTGATGAAACGAAAATTGAGTTATTTGGGCATAACAAGGGGCGTTATGCATGGAGGAAAAAGAACATAGCATTTCAAGAAAAACACCTGCTACCTACAGTAAAATATGGTGGTGGTTCCATCATGCTGTGGGGCTGTGTGGCCAGTGCTGGGACTGGGAATCTTGTCAAAGTTGAGGGACACATGGATTTCACTCAGTATCAGCAGATTCTGGAGACCAATGTCCAGGAATCAGTGACAAAGCTGAAGCTGCGCCGGGGCTGGATCTTTCAACAAGACAACGATCCGAAACACTGCTCAAAAGCCACTAAGGCATTCATGCAGAGGAACAAGTACAACGTTCTGGAATGGCCATCTCAGTCCCCAGACCTGAATATTATTGAAAATCTGTGGTGTGAGTTAAAGAGAGCTGTCCATGCTCGGAAGCCATCAAACCTGAATGAACTAGAGATATTTTTTAAAGAGGAATGGTCCAAAATACCTTCAACCACAATCCAGACTCTCACTGGAACCTACAGGAAGCATTTAGAGGCTGTAATTTCTGCAAAAGGCGGATCTACTAAATATTGATTTCATTTCTTTTTTTGTGGTGCCCAAATTTATGCACCTGCCTGATTTTGTTTTAACAATTATTGCACACTTTCTGTAAATCCAATAAACTTCATTTCACTTCTCAAATATCACTGTGTGTGTCTCCTATATGATATATTTAACTGACATTTTTTATTGTAACAACCAACGATTTATACAGGAAAATAATGACTATTAACAAGGTTGCCCAAACTTTTGCATCCCACTTTATTTCATCCTGTGGTTAATTTTGAAGCTGTTTACTCATTTTAGTATTTATATCATCAAACAATTAAATAATATCAAAATTTTTAACAGCAACTGATTCACAGTTAACCCACAGTAAATTGTATTTCTGGAAATATGACCTAAAAGCACCTGAAAAAGTTAAAAACTGATAACAGATAAATAAAACATATATAAAAGCATCGCAAGATACAAATCCATGTAACTTATTCTTCATTTCAGCAATGAATGTGTCCTCATGCCACACTTTCCACAGTTAAATCTGTATATCAGGATCCAGTCCTGTATCTGAACCTGTCACCTTGAGGTGAACCCCCTTGGAAACAACATATTTTGATGCTGCTCTTTACCTCAACAAGTCCAAATTTAGTTGACCCTAACATCTAGAGTGGTCCCAAGAATCTATGAATCGCACGAGCAGCACATTAACCCACATCAGTTTGTCACAGTCTTTATGTCAGACACCACAAGCCCACCGCGCTTCATGGCTGCAGTTTGCTCTGTGGAGCCTCTGATAATCAGTGCAGGCAGGGCCATTTGCAGCAGAATCCTGCACCACACTGCCCTTCCCACAGCAGCATGCATCTTGGAAATGCCTGACAGCCAGGCAATCAAAATTGTTTAGTGTAGTTATGCCCACACAGGACATCTGTACTGCTGCCTCATTCCCTTCTCAACCTCTCAGAACATTTGTGGCGATAATTGCAGGCTCTGGAGATTCTTAAGCTGATGGAAGTTTGGGCCAAAGTGGAGCTTAGAAAAACTGTGTTGCATTGAAGGAAGGAGTGGTGGAGGATGAGGTCACAGGACTTTATGGGTGGGTGAGCTACTTTGGACAGGCCGATTCCATCTCAGACAACCCATCTAACACAACCACGATGAGACGCCAGGGCTAAACCTGGCTTAATCTGGCTCCAGATGTCATCATATCAGGCTCAGGTAGTGGTCCTAGACATAAGGAGAGCATAAATACACAAGGCATTCATAATTCATAACTCAGTTACTAATAACATAAAAGTTCTATACACACAAGTGATTCGTCTTTACAGCGTTATGTTATTTTGTACTCTAGTGTCATGCCTTCCAGCTCTGCTCTAACAAACAGTGTTTTGTAGCTAATAATAATCTTTTTATGAGTGTTAAACTGTACTGGATGGCTGTTCATAAGCATTTAAATCTTAGCAATTGAAATGTGAATTTACCAATAATGTTAGTCGCAACCAGAAACCTGAAAACCTCTTGAAGTAGGAACACTCTCACAAAGCAACATTCATACAGTCAGAGAGCTCAGAGAGGTCTTGCTTGCTGATTTTAGTCTTTGCTTTACAAGCTCACAGACGAGTTCAGGATGGCTTCCCTTAAAAGTTAAAATAAAAAGGCAGTTAGTCTCTAATCTGAACTGAAGGTATGTGATTATAATTTATAGCATGTCTGTTCTTCAATCATGCAGACATACTAACTCTAAACTTTAACTAGCGTTGTTATAATCCAGCCATAATCTGATTTAACCTAAAACCACCTCTATTTTTGGTGTTTGCCATCTGTGTAAGCCACTCGTGACGAGCCAGATAAGGAGGAACAGCCGACATACGGAACTGTGAATAGTGTGAGGTCTGGTACGGGAATGCAGAACATGCATGTGATTGCAGAACCCTTTACCGGCTGCATAAAAAGGCTGTTTTTATGTTTCAGGTTAAATTCAAGTCGTACTTGTGCTGTTGCATCACTTTTAGGAATAGCGTGACACTGTAACTGCCCCTGTTGTCTAATACCTTTGCTTATAGTATGTACAGCAGCTCAAGACTTACTCTTATGGATTGCTTTTAACCAGTAGATATTACTATGTTTTAATTTTATGTTTATTACTTGTGACTGTTGTTGTGAAATATTTTGTGATCCTTATCCAAAAAGGCTCTGAAAGCGTTTTTATTTATTTATTTATTTTTAAACTTTGATGTCTGCAGGTTTACTTTTGCATCTATGAGCACATCATTCAATTCATTTCTGAATGCATAATGGACTGCACTGACAGTCATCAGCCCGAGGCTCAGCTCTGTGCAAACCCGATCAATACAAAGGCCAATTCAACCCCCCAAAAGTCCCCACATCGCCTGCTCTCTTCAGTGCATCAGCAAGGAAGCGAATAATGCTCTTATTAATGGGGATGAGCAAACACGTTTTACACAAATGTAAATGCACAGGCATTGTGCCAGACTGAACTGTGGCCATCAGAGCACATGCATGGACAAAATTTTGACATAGAGGTATGTATACCTTTAATGTGTCACTGACAAGGTGGAATTCCTGCTTGCCTACTTGTTTTGGTTAAAAAATTCACAATGAATGAACTTCATTCACTGTGAATGTTGTAGCGATGTGGGTAAACCTCGTGATAAGACATATTTAGTCATAATAGTTTTCAGATGAATGGCTAATGAAGGAAGTAAGCAGGCTGAAAATGTTAAAAAGAAAAAAATCATGCATGCTTTGGTTATTTTTTACACGAGGAGTGTGGTGTGGAGATGTTTATTGACTTTTTTTCTATGAGATGTGGCAGCTAGTGAACAGGGGCTTGATTGAGGGTGTACAATCAAGACAGAGATCAGATCAATACTGTGCAGATGAGGGAGTCTCGTGGGAAGAAGCTGGGTTTGTTGCCATCTGGGCTCCCTAAAAAGATCCACTTTAACACAAGTTTAATCATTTGATCCCCACAGAAGACACACAATGAAATTAAGAGTATCTGGACAGGCTCAATTCCTGCTTCACATGATGATGGTGTTTTGTTGATTTAGACTGAAAAGCATGATGTAACAGGGAAGTACTGCAGTGCTCTGAAGGTCTCCTCACAAAACACAACTTGATATCACTCCCATATTGGTGTGAGTGCTCTCAGAGTAATTCGAGGGCTTGCTTGGCTCGTCATATGATGCCTCTCCAGCTATTACAGTACATTAGAAGGAAAGCTTGCAACCAGACTGTGGAGCTCATCTTCAGGCTGTTTGTACTTCTGTGCTGCTGCTAATGTTGGAATGACAGGTGCTCTCCTCTTCTCAGGTGGTGCTGGTGTAGAAAAACAGCGACTGTGTAGTTAGTTAGCGTGTGTTTGGGAGCTGGAGGAGGACGCACGGGTGTCCTGGACGGGTGGTGCAGGAGACATTTGCTGTCCCGTCTCAAGTTCCAAAAAAAGCATTCTGTTCCTGGTCTTGCAGAAAAACTGTGCATCGTTGTGTATCTGAATCTAGATCTTTGTCTCTGTCCATGTCACAAACTGAAAGCATTTTCTTTTCTTTTTCTTTTCTTTTTCACACAAGCACATTTCATAATCCTCTATTTTTTTTTACACTTCTGGTGAACTTCACCTGAAAATGTTCCAAAAATAACACAGACAACGAAATTTTAACTTGACTGGTTACAGTTCCCTCTAACTTATTATGATGTACATTTCTGCAAAAATGAAAAAGACATGTACTGGGCAAGAAGTATTAAAAAAACATGGATGATTACTCGTTGGATGCAAAACGAGGCCCAAAATGTACAAGAACTGGCAGCTGGTGGTCCAAAACCAGAAAAAGAACCAGAACACCCAAAAATGAGATGAAAAAAACAATAAAGAAACTAAAGCAGAGAAAGGAGGAGGTAAGGAGGGAGAGCTGAACAGGAGACGGAATGATAGGAGACAGGCAGGAGCATAAATACACTGTGAACTAACCGAACACATGTAAAACTAAGCTGAGAAGTAAAGAAATCAATGAAAAACTGCTTATAAAACAAACACGGACCCACGATGCAAGTGAACCTTTCAGAACAAAACAGGCGATATAAAGAATAATCAAAAATGTAACAGCAACACATTTAAAATGATCATAAATGAACTCAGCACAGCTTCTATTTTTTTCCATCTTTTTTCCACGTTGACTATGTCCTTGAAATCATCAAGCATTTTACAACATCTTTTATAACATGTCTTTCAATATTTTTGTTCATTTTCTGTTTAATAATTTATGTCACTCTTAAGTACTCATAAATCCCCTTATTAAATGTGTTACCGGTGGGTTAAGCCCCCTTTAAATAGCGAGCAGAAGGGTTTAATCTCCTATTAAAGTGGATGGTTAAGGCATTCTTCCTCTGAGTGCTGCTGATATAAGTGGTCTTCATGTTAGCACAAAGAAACTATTTCTGTGTTTGATTTTTTTGGGTGGAACAAGTTCTGATTGTCTTCATAAACTACAGAGAGCATGCTGTAAATTTGATCTAGCTACTTTGGCCTTCATCATGGATTTTCTTTCTATCTCTTTGTGTGCTTCACTGTTTCTCTCTCCCCCTTTTCTCCCTGTCTTTGCATTCATGCATTATTTATCTCTCAGAGCAAACCAGCTTCCTCTCTCTCCTCACCCCCACCCCACCCCACCCCACCCCACCCCAGCCCCTCATGTCCCCCACTGCCCTCCTGTTCTATATAAATCACAGTCACTTTAAATTGATACGTAAGATGAAACCGTCACTCCCATTTTTTAAACGTATTCAAAAACTATTAGTTTAAGTTTCTCAGGCATGCTCTCTGGCTTGCCTTTTATGTTTGTAATGGCATAGATTCAACAAGGTGCTGGAAATATTCCTCCGAGATTTTTGTCCATACTAACATGTCAGCATCACACAGTTGCTGCAGATTTGTCAGCTGTGACTCTCAGTACATCCCAGAGGTGCTCTATTGGACTGAGATCTGGTGACCTGCTGGAAGCAGCCATTAGATGATCTGTACACTGTGGTCATAAAGTGATGAACATGATCAGCAACAATATTTAGGTCGGCTGTGGTGATCAAACAATGCTCAGCTGGTGCTAAAGGGGTCCAAAGAGTGCCAAGAAAAATCCCCCAGACACTTAAATCACCACAAGCAGCCTGAACTGTTCAGGACAGGATGGATCCATGCCTTCAGGTTCGTTACTAAAAATTCTGACCCTACCGACCGAATGCTGACGCAGCTGATAGGAGAGACACCCAGTGTGGTCTTCTGCTGTTGTAGTCCATCTACTTCAATGTGTTGTGCATTCAGAGATGCTCGTCTGCATACCTTGGTTGTAATGAGTAGTTATTTGAGTTGTTTTTGCCTTTTTATGACCTCAAAGCAGTCTGGCCATTATTCTCTGACTTCTGGCATCAAAAAGGCATTTTCACCTGGAGAACCGCTGCTTGCTGGATATTTTTTCTTTTTCAGACCACCCTCTGTAAACCTTAGAGATCGTTTTGTGGGAAAATCCCAGTAAATCAACAGAAATATTCAGGCCGCTCTGACTGGCACCAACAACCAAAGTCACTTAAATCCCCTTTCTTTCTCATTCTGGTGCTCAGCTTTAACTTTAGCAGGTCGTGTCTGACCATGTCTTCGTGCTTAGATGCTTTGGGCTGCTGCCATGTGATTGGCGGATTAGATGTTTATATTTTCATAACAACTTTTAACATGGATATTAAAGTCAGTACAAGAACAGATCTGCACGCATTGCATCATCATTACATAATATTTTCCAACTGTGAAGTCAAAGAGTTCAAGTACAATATTGATGAATATGGCCTTTACCGTTACACTGGGAGATGAGTGAGACCAGTACTTCAACTTTTATTATTTATTAATGAGCTGTTTTACATTACAAAATTTTAAAAAAGAGTTTCACGAAAAGGAGTGTGAGAACTAAACTACTTACTCTTAAATTCATAATTTCAATTATGCTCCCTAATGAGCTTTATTACAATTCTGGGAACCATACTGGATGAGTCACAAGTATACTTCAATGCCCTTTAACTTGTCAAATGTTGAGTCAAGTGAACCCAATTAAAAAAAAGAGCTACAATATAATTTATTTTGCTTCGGGGATTTGAAGTAAGTGAGGATATTGCACAAACATCTACTTACAGAACTCATAAACATCTCTGCCATTACTGAAGCCTGTTCTGCCGCTTTAAACATGTATTGTCACGATTTGAATCCATCATTTTTTTTTTTTTGCCTCAGGAGTCTCCAACAGTACATCACCTCTTCTTATGCATAAAGGCAGCAGTGTTTCTGAGAAGAGCAATCCTCTCATTCCACTTCTCTCCAGATGATAAATAATTTAACATGAGTTTTAAATAGGTCACATAAAAAAAAGAAGTGATTTTCATGTGATGTGATAGAGTCAAACTCACTGTGCATCGTGCGCCACATTCAGCCTACGTTGATCATAATTGGGAGGGACCAGTAATGTGCCATTGTGACTCTTTTGGCATAAATTGTAAGAAATAAATGTGTTACATTGCAGAAAAGTTTCTGGTAGCTCATTGCCTAGACTGTCCTGTAATTAGAAAACAGAAAGTTCTTGTTAGTTTACAGACAATGCCTCATTTAAAAAATACACCGTGCACTGACTGTAAACAAAAATAAAAATAAATAAATAAACAAAACAAAACAAAAAAACCAACAGAAATTTCTACAGTAGTGAAAAAAGGTTTCTGTTATTTAATTGCTGATCTATTACTCTGTTGTAATATGAATGAATGCCCAGGTCGTTATCGGCAGCTGTAAAACATGAGAGTGAAAAAGTCCAAAAACTTATGCCAAACTTCTCTTGATCCAAGGCTGTACATTGGGCCGGATTGGAGTTTTTGCTGGCCTGATTCCCCCCCCCCCCCCCCCCAGCTTTATGTTTGACACCTCTGGGACAGACGACTCTCCTTAAAGTTAACTTTTTATTTGTTTGTTTGTTGGTTGGTTGTTTTTGGTTGTGCATCATCAGCGTGGATGTTGCTGCAGACATCAGTGGGTGTACATCCGTGTGACTGAGGGGACTTCTGTTTTCAGTCTGATGGATGTCTTCCTTTCAGAAGTTTTTCAAAGGAGGCTCATTTAGACGGGAGGCAGTCTGGTTTTTTAAACACTTGGTTTGTTGGACTCAACAGCAACTACCACGTAATTTAACCATTTAAAAAAGAGAAAGAAAGCGCTAGTTCGTGTGAGTGTGTGTGTGAGTGCGCGCGCGCACATTGTGGGCGTGGAGAGGGAGACGGGCCCTTCCCTGAAGCCGCTGAGCGCTTCTGCTAGATGAAACGCTGTAGGAGGAAAGAAGCGCATGCAGGCGTGAATCCGATGGGTCAGTCTCAGCGAGTGGATCGCATCTGCAGCTAGGGCTCACGGACTTAGTGACTTCCCGCTGCGGGTTTCACACCTGACACAGCTCACTTACTCGGACAGTTTCTTATTTATTTCCTCCTACTCTAACAGCAGAATCCAAAAGATTTGCAAAGACACACAATAATGACAACCGAGTTCAGTGCAGACTAAAGACTGCATCACTCTGCCCTGCATCCGACGGCTGACCTCCCTGGAAAGATGCAAACAAGACACAGAATGTATTGCGTGTTCGTAGCAGTGTTGCTTGGAGCGGTAAGTACTCTCTGACATAATCATCGTGGGTGTTAAATATTTGCCGTCAACTTCACCTGGTTACATTTTTCCCTGTCACATCGTGCGCAAAAAGCATGCCCAGTTGCGCATCAACATGGTCCCATTAGAAGGTGGTTAAAAGCTGGTGCGAGTGTGTGGGGGAAGTTTTCTCTCTTTCACGTGTTTTATTTTCTTTTTATGAATATTTTTTCTTCCCGTCCAGCCTTCACTTTTTGAGAGAATACTTTCCGGAAAATCTTTAATTTTCTCTCTGGGATTTAAAGTCCCAGTCATGTTAGATGATACTGGTATTTGTGGTGCTCGTAAAACAGCCCACGTTCGTGTCTCTGCACCTGTCCCACCCGCAGCCCTGGCTTGACATTGTGAAGTAAGAATGGATGTATGCAGGAGCCATTCAGGTTGATACTCTATAGCCTCATTTGTGGATCTGTAGTTCCACCCTTCTCAGTTACATGTGGCTCCACAGACAGCAGGACAATAACAATGTCACAGTGGGCTCTGTGGAGGAGATCACCAGTAAAGCCCGGGTTTGGTTTAACTTTGGTGAATTCCTCGATTTACTGAGTTTGTGAGGCAAACTTGTGATAATAGGGATACAGAAGGTTAAACATTAAGCATGATCTGTAGGGCGATTTCTAGGCGATGCACAGATTCTCACCGTTGTGAAGGCCTGGAAGATGAAGCTACACAGAGGCAAAAACAAGCAGATGCAGGAGATGGAAGTAAACATAGAGGGAGGGAGACAGGGGGAAAACACGAACATGTGGGAGAGGGAAGGAAAATCCACCACCTTATGAGGATTCATGAAAACTATGCAAAACTGTCTGCTACATGGACACGGTCAGCCTGTGCCGTGAGCTCATCAATGTCTTGGTTTTTGGAGCCGGCTGCATCACTGATACGTGACAGCTGCTCCCACTGATGGGTATACATCCTCTGCTGGCTCAGCACATGTAATATTGATAGAGTCTGAACCACCCTCCTACCCACTCCTAGCCCCCTCACTTTTCCTCTCCTCCTTTCCCCCTTACATGCTCACTTGGCTCGCCTCTTGTCTGTTTCTCTCCCTTTGCCTCTCGCTCCATGAAGTGATGATTCAGCTTTGTTTGCGAAGGCACGGGGTTGTCGTGTAACTGGCACCCAGTGGACCAACAGCAGTTTAGGGTCCACGTCTGGATTAAAATTAGGCCCAGTTTATTGGAAGGCTGGTTTAGTGGAACTCTAATGGCTTAACAAGCGCTGACAGCTGAGGTCCAGAGGTTAAGTGCCTCCAACTAAAAATTGACTGTTGCATTAGTAAGATTGGTTGGAGCATTGAAAGTGGTGTGTCCAGATGCTTCTGTGCATTCATTTGTGTGTGTGTGCGCGTGTGTGTGTGTGTTCTTCTTACTTCTTGATTTTGCTTCAGGGAAATTGGCTGACAAAAGTTGAAGAGTGCAGCCCACAAATTTCCATCTAAAAAGCAGGAAACGTGCAAGTCGAGCTGCAACTTGCTCAGTGCCCTGCATCCTTTTTCTTTTTTCTATTGCTCAAGCCGTATGCTGAAAATCGCATTGCCCTCTAATTCTTCTGTTTGCACAGCCCAGCAGACATTACTGATGCACTTTAATCTCGGTTATTCGTCTTTGAGGCGTCTTGGTGCTGCACACCCTCACCTGGAGCTAGAATAGGGTAAAATAAAACTACAACAACAAAAAAAGACGCAGTTGTCAAAATGCTGGAACTTGGAGTCATTTCAAAGGTGTCAGTTTGACTTTTGGAACAGGTTTGTTCACATGTAAGGTTTGTAAATGTGTTTGCACAAATGTGAATGTTTGGTTGGGTGTGTGTGGAGTAAACGAGGCGGGCAGCTCAGGGGAAGCAGCTACTGTAGAGTGATGAGCGTGTGCAGATGGGAAAGGTGAGCGTGAGGTAGAGCGTGAGCTGCGGTGAGGAAAAGAGAGCAAGGGCTTTGAAGTTGTGAGGAAGCTATAAAGTGAAACATTTTGGAGGCTTAAACTCACCGCATGGAGAAAGTGTTGCAGGTCACGCAGAGAGAATTTGGTGCTACAACAGTCACAGGAGAATTAGGAGCTTCACTCAATGAACATAAACTGTCTTTGTTTCCCAGAGTTTGTGTACTTTCATGAAAATAATAGAGGAATCAAACTAACCAGGCAGTTTTAAAATGGAACATTTCAAATAAAAAGTTCCTGCATGAGGCTGAAAACATTCTTGAACATTTAGAGGATGGAAAATTAAATGCCAAAGACTTGAAGGTCAATGAACCGTGACACTGTTGAGAGCAACAGGGAGTAGGTGTTTGTGTAGGTCCAAAGGAAAGCGTACATGCTCACACCCATCCACACACTCATGGACATTATCTGCCAGCTGACTCAGTGGAGGTGCTCGAGGGGACATTTGATGTTTCTTGGAGCTCCTTTCTCTCGTCAGTAACATTCCACACACACCTGAACTCTGACGCCTGTCAGGCGATTGTACCTCCTTCGCAAAAATGCCACCATCAACATACCCACATCCATCCTCTCTAAGTATATTTGCTGTATCTGACTTACATTTAGTAATAAAAACAAAAAAGTGCCTTAAAAATTGTTTTAATGTGGTCTAACAAGGCTGAGACAATTTTCTTTACACCCTTCATCTATGAATAATGGGATAACTCATAAGCAATACACTGGCTTACAGCAGACGGTCCTGATTTCATATATATAAGCTTAAAAATCATCACGTATATGCGGAAAAGGAAAACATAAAGCTTTGTTAGTATGTAACTTTGTCATGTTTGTTTTAGAGATTAAGGTGTGCAGAAGAAAGCAAAGATTTAGCTATTAGATATAATGTCAAAGGCCATGCACACTCATAGGTCTTAAGAGTTGTAGTAAGATGTAGAGACACGTCCCAGCTCAAGCCTGAGTGTCATGCATTTATTTATGCCTGAGCAGAGACACACACAGATGTCTTCACCTGTCAGCAGCTTTGATAACGCACTCAACAGGTTGTTGTTTGAAGAATGTAAATAAGACCAGCTTTATCTTTGTGAGGATGTGTTATTTTGTGTGCTCGCACTTTATAAATGCCTTCGCTTCTTAAACTTCCATGTGATCGTTTAAAAAAAACCAAAGCAGGACCTCTTTGTGACCTCGAGTTACAGATCCCGTGTGTCAAAAAATGTAAGCAGTTTAACCAGAGAATTATTTGTTTCTACAATTTGTTTTTATTTGAAGCCAGACAAGGAAAAGAAAACATAGTATTGCACGAAAGCAGAGAAAACAGAAAAAGGGACTTTGGAAAGTGGACGGTTTTGTGAGGCTTTGCCATTAATCATCTCACAACTGTTCTGATTTTTCTTCCCACTTTCCTTCGGGGTCCTCACTGGCCCCGTGACTAAACTAGTTTTAGTCCTTCCAAAATAAACCTAAGCAGATGCCAGACAGTAAGAAAGATTTCCGTTTTCTAGAGCGTTGTTTATTTTTCCTTTCTTTCTAATGCTCTTTCTTGTGAAATACTGGGGCTTCTTTCCAGCATGATGGCCTTTTCAGCCAGCGGTGTGAGACTGAGTTTATTTGAAGTGCGCTTGTTGCACAATATGAAACATTGCTTCGCTTGGGGCAAAACATTAAACTTTATCTGTAAAATTATTGTTGTGTGTGCTTTACTGACAATCTTCAATTTGCTGCTGAATGTTGATGGAGTTGCTGTCATTCTGCAGGTTGGGACCCTGGCCAATAAGGGAGCATGTCCATCAAACCAGTATACACACAGTGGCGAATGCTGCAAGCAGTGTCAGCCCGGCGAGGGTGTCGTCCAACCCTGTGGGGCCCAACAGACCGTCTGTGAGCCATGCCTCGATAGTGAGTATCACACAAACAGCTGTCTAAATGTCACGAGAACACGGACACTTGTAGATTCAGGAGTTTCTGATGCAAATACACAGAAAAAAACCCAGACGCATGCACTCAAACATTAATGAATGAGCTAGCTGTGCTGGTTACATGCCTCAGAGCAGAGCTCCACGAGCATGCCATGTAGTCTCTGGTTCTGATCACCAGTGTTTCATCTGACAGAAGAAGATGATAAACTGATGCCCTGAAATTCACCCTCTGTCTCCTTCCTACTTGTTCGAGCTTACCTCTGTGAGTGTGTCCCCGGAGAAAACACATGCTTCCAACAGCAGTTTATGCAGGATTGTAAATCAATTGCAATTTTCCTTCAAAGTTTGATTTAAAATCCAAAATCCTTCCGCCAAACTGTAAGACAGTGAATAATTTTGGGCTCAACAACAGCCTTCTGTAGTTTTTGCAAAGCTAGATTTTGTTATTAGGATATCAGCAGCTATAGTGAATTAATCTTTGTTGTTTCATAGTAGTATAGCATGTGTCTTATTTTAGTTTTAGCCCGTTTTTAAAGCTTATTTATTTTTTCCTGTTTTAAAATGTAAATGTAATTATATTTTTTAGTGTTTTATGATAGCAAAAGCTCTCCAGCATTGTTGTTTTTTACATTAAATTTATGTTTAAATCAGTTCATCCTTAAACATAATAAATATGATTCTACAGGACGTATACTTGACAGTCTCTACTACTATGTTTACCCATAGACTGTATACAAAAGATGGACGGAGCTATGACTCTGCCCACTGGTTTGTGGACTTTGTTAAAGAAGCCTTGGCTTCTTGGCATTTGTGTCGTTGACATCTCAGCTTTTTGAAACCAGTAGGCACATATGAAGGTTGATTTTTTGTCTGTTTTAAACTAAATGGGACCACAAGTTACTAAATGAACATCATGCCACATTTCCATTGACTTTAAACTAAGGATTGAGACCATAAACTCATTAGCAAAGTGTTTACAGATGTCGTAAGAAAAGTAAGGAGTTGGGTTGAGTACTGCTATGATTTGTCTTGTTTTTACAGCCTAGTAAGCCCCCTGCTGGTCAATACAAAGAAATCCAGGTTTAAATCTGGCTAACATTTCCATATCACAATCTTGATTTGTTTATTTGTCCATTTTTTTTATGAGAACCCCCCCCCGCCACATAATCAGGCCATCATCAGAGCTATTAAGGCACAGTGTTTTGGAAGCATGATGTTTTTTATTGAAGTCACAGGACTTCAAAGTCGTTATGATTCATGCTCTGAGTCCTTGAATTTCAGGGCTGTCCAGCTAGCCTTTGATTTGACAATAGCATCCCTTGAATCATGTAAGTGCACCTAAAAACAGCTCCCAGCTAGATTACCCAGCAAAACAGCTCTCGACATTAGTGTGGATGAAATTAGATTATCACTCTTATGAAACCACGGTGTTGTATGCCAGAAAGTAGCAGACTTCTTAATGTTTTTGCATTTAATTTAAGGCATTAAACTTATTTGGATGTTTGGAAGTAAACTGGATGCCAGACATAATTGTTCTCCAGTATTCTGCCCTCCTCACGGCCTTTACCATGTAGGGAGAGAGGCTTTGTTGGGCTGAAAGGCTTTCTGAGGACAGTGATGTTGAGAGGATACAAGAGCGGGAACAGCTCCAAATGCTGTCAGAGAAAAAAAAACCTCTGTTGGAAGATGTGTAGTGCATTAGACAAGCTGTTATGTCACAGTAGATTTGGTAAGCATGAATGGTGACTGCAGAGCTCAAAAAGGTATTTAAAGTCTTCTCAGTGTGGTACAGCTCCACTTTTTAGCACAGGGAAAAATTCAACAGCATGAAATGTTTTGGGAAATTTAGAATCTGAGGTCATCTCGGAGCTACAGAGGACACGTTTGGTCTACAGCCAGTTTTTCTTGCATGAATTCCCTAACCATCCTGCAACCAGGCCAGGAAGTAGCTGTAAACCTCCCTGAGCCAGCGGAGGATGGTAACCCATGAGCCAAGGAAACCCACACTCACAAAATGATTCAGACTTCAGGTCATGGGAGAAGTCGTGAGAACATGGATGTAGATGATTTATTTATTTAGGATTGCGGGTCTTCTTTGGAAAGATGTATGTGTTTTTAAGTGTTTAGAAGAGTTAGTCGACAACTTAATGATATGTTGCTTTTGTGCATAAAAGCATTTAGTTCTGGACTTCTTGTCATAAACTGTCTTCTGTTCTATTTCTATTTTTTCTTTAAAAAAAATCTTCTGTTATCTGCTTTAAATTATAGTTATTTGAAATGTCCCAAAAGATAATAATTATCAGTCTTATAGCGCTGGTTCAGCTCAGGCGTGAACAAACAAATGGTGACAAGATCTGCTCAAGCTCATAAACAGAGAAATGCCAAGCAGATATCTCTTCATGAGATAACATTATAATGATGTTGTAAAAACACGCATAGATATGAAGCTGAAGTTTCTGTATTCAGCCCATTTACAGCGCACTTATCAAATCTCTGCTTTAACAAGCCAGCCTGAACAGTGTCTTGTGATATGCATAAAAGCTTGGCTGGTGGCTTCTTTCTTTTTCTTTCACCTGCTTCAGAACCACAAATTTAGTTGCAAAGGCTACGAAACAAAATAAAAAGACTGTCTGTTGTTAGTTTGTTTGATTAATTACTTCATGAGATTAACACGAATCAGCGTTAGTGTCTTTTCCAAAGGCCGGACACATTTTAGACAAGTTTCTTTTTGTAAAAATATGTCATTTATCATCACTGTGATGTTTCCCCATGATGGCATCCAAGTCAGATCACAGCGCAGGCCGTGCTGTATTATTAGACTGGGGGAAGTTTTTGTGCATTCACATGCTCTTTGGATAGTCCCATGTTTCAGTTTTGGTTTTGTTCATGTGCTTTTGAGTCACGGTGTAGGAACAACCTTGACACTAAGAAGAAGATGTGTGGCATTTTACTTATCAGAACATGTGAACCACACGCTGGAAGCTGTTTCCAGTTTACTGTTAATAATTAATGGGTTTTTATTCGGGCTTACTACAAAAGAATTACAGTTATAATCAAAAGAAAGCATGCCCTCATTGAACTCTATTGGTTTACATATTGGGACATAATAAAAACATGTGTCTTAAAATAAGGTAAGTATAACGTCAGGTGAATGACAAAAGGTGACATATTACACCACATGTTTACTTTTGTTTGATAAAAACTTAGCATGGGGAAAAGTAATGACACGCTAACTGCTTCCATATGGATTAAGAGGGGAAGTAGCAGTCAGATGAGGATAATCAAAGGCCCTTGATTAACTCATGATCAGCAATTGTGAACACCTCTAAAAAAGCAGACATTCTGGCAGTTTCTGCTTTGGAGCATTCAGGTGTTTGTAAATGCAACGCCACAATTCTGCCAGGAGTGGAAGTCCAAAGCAATCACAAGGAGGTTTTCGGTGAATCACCCTTTGTGCGACTGCTTTTCTCAGCAACCTCCAGGAACCACTTTTTATCCAGTTAGAAATACACATTTTTTACTCATGACTGGTGGTATACACCACTCTGAATCCAGTCATTAGTTATTATTAATCTATGGCTCTCTTCCTAGAGCCTCTTTTGATCTGTCTCCTTTTCCTCCCCACCACCTGATCATGGCAGATGGCTCCCACTGCCTGATCCTGATTCTGCCGGGGATTTCTTCCTGTTAAAAGGGAGTTTTTCCTTCCCACTGTCACCACTTGTTGGGATTTTCTCTGTATTATTTTAGGATCTCTACAATAATAATAATAAACACCTTAAGGCAACAGTTGTTGTGATTTAGTTCTAAATAAGTAAAATTAAATTTAAATTTAAATTGAATTTAATTGCATTGGTATGATGTCCTGTATGCCGCTCAACTCTTACACGAGGAACCATAATATGTTACAGTTTTATTTTCTCTGAGAGTCTTAAAACAAAAGCATCGCATTTCCTTCCACCCACCATATGTCCTTCCATGTGCTGGTTCAGGCATATTGCCTACTTTTAATAGAATCAGATTGCACACCAATCTGTTTATAGGACACAGACTTCCTAGGCTTCATTTAGTGCAGATAGTTAACAGGATCCTGGCAGGAGTGCTAAAAAAGATAGCTAGCCAAAGCCCTTGAGGAGTTTGGCTGAATGAGCAGATAAGTGGAGATGAAACAGAATAAGTACAGCTGTACGTGAAAGTGTAATAGAAACAAGGCAAACTTCTCAGTAAATGGTTCACACACACTCACGTACAAACATGTCCAGGAAAACTCCCACACACTCACACAGACTAACACACATTCAGCAGCCGTAGAGGATAAAGTCAGGAGTCCTTTTATGGGTGTTGAAAACAAAGCGAAGGATTCGGTTTTAGACAAGCAGTGAAAGTTATGATATGCCGAGCCACGAAGAGGCCGTCAGTACTCCCCCTCCCCCCAGCACCATAACCAACCCCCACTCCCCCAGCTCTTCTCTCCATGCTACAGCCTAGTGTTATTAATGTATTGACTTGCATTATTGATGCATGGCATTATGATAATGGCTCTGAGAGCACTCATGGGGAAGGGGGAGTGAGGGTAGTCCAAGAGTGGGGAGGGTGTAGTGGGACATAATAGGGGCAAGGGGGGAGTGTGACGGTGGCGGTAGGGTTTCAGTACACGACTGCAACAGGCCCACATAAAGAGGGGGGGACAATAGTCCACCTCGGAAGACAGAATTAAACAAAAATGTGAAGGACTCACATTTGACACCATCAATTTAAGGCAGAGCTGCACACACAGATTCATCAGGTTCTCAAATGACACGACCTTCTTTTCTTCTCTCCGTCCATCCGTGTCTGTCTGTCTCTCCCTATCTCTGCTGTAATCTCTGCATCATCAGAGAATGGTTGGTGGGCCAGTGACGCAGACCAAAAAAACTTGATACGCTACCAGACACTGAACAGCAGAGGGTCATGGCAGACTGCATACCAAAAGCCTTCTGTCTCTCTTTATTTCAGTTTGCTTTAAAGATGGGAAAACAAGAGAAAACTGAATCTACAGTAAACTGCACACATTTCACCACCTTGCTCACAAAGCAGTTAGTTGAGGACATAATCCTCAGAGTTAAAGCGCTTGTTTTCTTTTGCTTTATCTTAAAATATGCCTTTATCAAAGCAGTTCACTTCCATCTTATTCACCATTATCATAGATACTCATTGCTGCTGTTAGTCTACAGATTAGCAAACTGACCTTTATATTTGCTTAATGCAATTTATACAAAAATGGTACAATGCTTTTCCACAGTTTCCACAAAAAGTATTTATTTTGTTGAACCTGTTTAATATTTTTGCATTAGTCAAGGACAAACCGCAACTCTGCAAGAGTCAGAAACTGCAAATAAAAAAAATACACATTTATGAAGATTGTTTTCAGCATTTCAGACAGATTCTTACATTATAAACCCACCAGTCTCTAATACACACATGCACACACGAGCTGCTCTTACAAATGGGTCTGTTGCATAATTTAGTGGGTTTGCCAGTTCTCTATCTAGCCGAAATACAATTCCATAAAACATGCGATATTGATTGTGTCCTTTGCATCTATATCTGTCCTGGAAGTTTTGCACACATGCTGCACTACATACCATTTGCAAAACATTTTGTGTAACTGTGTTAATTTTCTAGAAACATCCTTTTATGAAATATTGTTAAAGTCCTTTCTTGTTCCAAGCGACCTCTTTGCATTTATGTGCCCACCAGGAAAAATAACCTTATAGCTGAATTCCCGTGTCCCAACTTGATTTTTGGAAGACTGAAACCTACGGTGGCCCTGAGAGGTCAAACGCACTGAAATCTAAGAAAAATGAAATATATGCCGCAAAAACACACAACAAAAACAACAACAACAAATAAACAGAAGCTGACACAAGACAACAAAAGTGATTCGGGGGAGACGTTAACGTGACAGAACAGCAGTGGAAGTGACAAAAACCAAAATGTGCGAAGGATTTCACGGAGATGTGCTTGTTGTGCATTTTTCTACGTCTGGGTTGTTTTATTCAACTTGTTTTTTTTTTTTCTGCATCCATTGTGTTTTGTATGCTTTGTAATCACTCTCTCCAAGATGACAATCTCACTCATTAAAATTAATTAAAAAAAATTAAATATATTTAGAAAGCTAAATGAAATATTACATTTTAAATATTAAATATAAAAATAAAGACTTGAAACCTGCTCAATAAAAACAAATCACAGTACCAGTTATTTGAATAATGCCTAATATTATTTCATTCAAACTAAAGTGTGTAGCTAATGTTGACAGCTTAATAAGGGTGCAATAACATCACTGGAGCGGTTGCAGATGCTGGAAAATAAGATTGTATATACATTCTTGATTTATTTGGCTAAGTGGTATCACTAACAATGGGTAAATACAATAAAATTAATCACAACAGCAGTTGCCTCAATAAACTTTAGGTAATGACCTAAAGTCATAGGTACCTAATGGCTTTATGTACTGGTTAGTGAGCCTTGCTGACTGCCATTAAGCTATTTGCAGAGGCCAACTGAATGGGCCGTGGAAATGTTCAAAAAGAGTGTGTAGTTTCTTATAGCAAAGGCTTTGTCAGAATGTTATCTGTATTTATCTTTCTGTTAAATGAACACCTTTCATGTCAATTTTCTTCTCTCTTTCTTCAGGTGAAACTTTCTCAGAAAGCATAAGCCACACAGAGGAATGTCAGCCCTGCACGCAGTGCTCGGGTCTATTGCGCATGCATACTCCCTGCACTGACTCCGCCGACGCCATTTGCACGTGCAACTATGGTTTCTACCTGGACGAAACCTCGCAGAATTGTCTACCCTGCACTAAGTGTCCTGAAGGTCAGGGAATGCTGTACAGCTGTGAAGATGACCATGACACAAAGTGCGAGATTTGCACTGTGGACACCTACTCGGACCAGGAAAGCTTTTGGGAGCCTTGTATTCCTTGCAGTACCTGTGATGAGGTGGAGGAGTTAGAGTCGTGCACCCCTATCAGCGATACGGTTTGCCAAGGTAGGACAAGTAGCTCATATTGTCAACATGAAGTCTAATGGGTCAAAGGGCACATGTATGCACAGTTAAAAAAAAGTTTCATGATGTATTTTAAAGCAAACAATCTAAACCAAACAAGCTTCTTGGCATAACGCCCTGATTGTGTACTCGGACTAGTTCTTTATTTAAGTGTTACTTTCTCAACAAGCTGTAAGTGTGGAATTCATGTTCCATGTAAAGTCAGACACCTGAGCACCATACTCTAATTATGTTTAGACAATATAAGTCTAAACCCAGTACCTCTTAGCTTTTCTATTCATCAAATATCTATTCAGCAATCAAATGGTGTAAACTCAATGCATTAGGCACGCAAACTGAGCATCAGAATGGGGAAGAAAGTGACTTTGTGGTTGTTGGTCTGAGTATTTCAGAAACCGGGGGTCTATTGGGATTTTCCTACACAATTATAAATATCTGGAGTTCACAGAAAATGGTCTGAGAAAATATCCAGCGAACAACAGTTATCTGGGTAAAATGTCTTGTTGATATCAAAGGTCAGAGAATGGAGAATGGTCAGGCAGCTTGGAGCTGAAAGAAATCAACAGTAATTCAAAGAGCCACTCGAAAAAAACCCAAGGTATGCAGAAGAGCATCTCTGGACCCACAACGTTTAAAATTTGAAGCAGATGTGGTACAGCAGCAGAAGACTGCACCGGATGTAACTGTTGTGAGTGAAGAACAGGAAACTGAGGCTACAATTCACACAGACTCACCAAAGCTAGACAAGAGAAGACTGGAACAACTTTGGCTGTTCTGATGAGTCTCTATTTCTGCTGTAACATTTAGATGGTAGGGTCAGAATTTGGCGTAAACCACATGAAAGCATGGAACTGCGATGCCTTATGTAAAAGACTCAGGCTGCTCATGGTGGTCTAATGGTATGAGAGATTTTTCCTTGGCACACTTTGGGCCCCTTAGCACCAACTGAGCATCATTTAAACAACACAGCCTACCTGAGCAAGTGTTACTGATGGCTGCTTACAGGAGGATAAAACATCATGTCGCAGAAGTTGCATCACATCAAACTGTGGTCACCAGATCCACAGTCACCAGATCTCAATCTAATAGAGTACCATTGAGATTTGTTGGAAAAAAGAGATTCATGTCATGCATGTGCAGCAATTTTTGATGCTATCATGTCAATATGGACCAAAATCTCAGAAGAGTGTTTACAGCACTTTGCTGATTTTGTATTCTTGTGATGTGATAAGACCATTCATATAGTTATTTGTCAGCTATCTAATAAATGGCTTTGTGAGGTGACCTGATCTAAATACCAACCAAGTTTCAACTTCTGTGCCGAGTAAGGATGAGTGATGAAGTGTGTCGCTTAGGGTCACAACGATCTGAATGAAACTACGTGAGCACAAATTCGCTGTCCGACACTGAATGAAATGTACAACACACTTGACATCCACTCTGTCAGCCTCATAATCAGATCATCTAAGTTCGACACTATACACATTGTTGGCCCATCGACCTAAATGCCACACTGAAGCTTGTCTCGTTGTCTTCAGCGACTCATCCCAAGAGAGAAACAAAGACCACACTCTCTCTATGTTGAGGGTTTAGAAGAAGGTCATTTCTCTAAACAGGGCTCTGAATTTCTTTTATACCATTGCACCCTGTGGGTATCACACTCCAAATCAGGAATTCTGTATGACTGGAGTCACTGCTCATTCCAATGATCTGATGCCTCAAAGATTAAATCAACGCTTTTGTGAGGTGACAATAAAAGGAGTCTGTTGATCAGCCAAGCAGTCTGTTGGGAAAGTGGTTTGAAGGATGTTGTTATCACAGTGGCGAACACAGAGCCAGTCTGAGGCTAAAGGGACCCTTTTGTACGTCCTCCCATGGTACTCTTTGGCCTAGGAGGGCTTTCGGTTTAGCCCATGGGGCCAAACAAAAGAAGAGCCAGTAATGAGTAAGAAACTAATGTCGAATGTGCTTGGTATAATTATAACGGGACATCATTTTTCCTGTTTATTCAAAGAAGGCACAGTTTCTCTTGAGTGTTCCTGTGTCCCACTGCAGTATTTGGGCGATTTTAGCCTTAATCAGAAATTGTTGCTGCACTACTAGTTCTGTTAATTAAAATGTGCGTAAGGAGACACAAAGAGTATATCAGTAGAATACCCATTCTTAAATTCAACCCCAATCCCAAATAAGCTGGAATGATATTTTAATGTAAATATAACAAGAATGCAATGATGCCAAAACTCATAATTTACTCAGAAAACATATGTTTGAAATTAGCAGATGTACTATTCAACCCTCTGAGGTCGAAGTCGCCATATATGCTAAACCTAAATCTAATCCTGCTTTTGGGAGAGCTGCACCAACCATTGCTAGCAAATAGTGCCTTGCGATATCAAACTAAACAAATACCTGAATCCCAAATATCCACTGAAATTATCTAAAATATAACACTAAATGTGATTCAGAATATTTTTGCTTTTGAATGCTTATCTATTTTTTTGGTGTAGGACTTATATACATCAAACTGCCAAGAAATCCAAATAACTCCACTGTTATAATGAAAACTGGTATGTAGTTTAAAGTCTGCACTTTCAACAAAAGTTGAAACTCAGGCTGTGTCTAGCTGCTAGGTCGTCTTAAACCGGTCACGCGATATGTTGGTGTGTCTGTTCACTCCAGGGGGTAAAGAAGAAATAAGGCTGTTTTGATTTTAATGACAGCAGCACGTCTCAAAAAAGTTGGGAAAGGGACAACAGAAGGCTGGAAAAGTAAGTGGTTCTGAAAAGCTGGAGGAACATTTTGCTACTAATTGGGTTAATTAGCAACAGGTCAGTGATATGACTGGGTATAAAAAGAGCAGAGGGGAGAAGCTCTCAGGAGTAAACATGCAGAATAGGACAGACTGATTTTCCTAGAGTATTTAGCAAAGAATTTCAATATTTAATCATCTACAGTGCATAATATCATAAAACGATTAGGAAAATCTGGAGAAATCTCTGTACGCAAGGGACAATATTGAATGCTGATTAACGTTAAGCCCTAGGCGAGCACTGTGTTGAAAACAGGAAGGACTCTATCATGAAAATCAATGCATTTGCTCAAAAACACTGCCAGAAATGATAGTCTGTGACCACAGTTCACCATGTCAACCACAAATGCAGGTTAAAGCTCTTTCATGCAAAGAAGAAGCCATTTGTGAACATCAGCCAGAAATGCTGCCATCTTCTTTTTCTCGACCAAAGCTCACTTGAAATAGACTGAAGTAAAGTGGAAAACTGTTCTGTGAGCAGATGAATAAAAAGTTTAGTTTAACTAAAAAGCCTCTGACGGTATCGCTGATGGTATGAAGGTGAATTAGTCTCTATGGAACTGGCAGCTTTTGCTTTGGAAAGGTACAATTGATGCCGATAGATATAGACCAGATTTAAAGCAATATATGCTCCCATACAGACAACACTTTTTTCAGGGAAGACCTTGCATATTTTAGCAAATCAGTGGTAAATTCCATTAATTCCTAAAGCATGGATAAGCAGTAGAAGAATTACCAAACATACAATAGAAACTCAAAACCAGGATGAAGGTGTGTGAATATGAAATAAACCAATAAATAAGAAGCATTTAGTTTGGACTTTTTTTTTCTAAATTTCAAATAACCTACCCGATACTGTGAAGAGTCATGAAACTAGAATGTGTGAAAACAGAAGCAACACAGAAGACTAATCAGTCATTTTGTGTCTGCCAGGCTTTAAAAGAACCAGAGAAAATACAGAGAGAGAAGTTTATTTAATAAGCAAAAGCAGACACAACATATATTGATGTTCTCTACCAAGTGCTGCGCTGCTATTATCTCCCACTGAGGATGACGCTTTAAGGCAGCTTGAATCAGCTTGTGGTCTGAAAGCAAAGGGTGGTGTTTGGAGAGATGATTCATCCGAGATCAAGATATAAGAAGCCAGAGCCCCAATACGAAAAACATCCTTTAGATAACGAACAAAGCATACATCATGATGAATGTGATTCCGGCAGAATGACTTACAGCTCACTGTGTATGGGCTTTATTGTCATATGTTGTTCCTCACTCTAACCCAATCATGCGCCTTTTATTTCGAACGTAATCTTTTTACCAAAGCAGAAGCGTTATCAGCGCTTACAAATCTGTAGCAATGCCAGACGTCCACATCCATTAATGCTGCGGAGTCGTGCGACACAGGCCTGAAGGGTAAAGTCAGGAAGGTGGAGGGAATGAGTGGAACACACAGACCACTAAAGACAAGTCGTAACTTGAGACGGTGGAGACGTAATTTAAATCAAGGTAGAAGGACCAGAACATCAGCTTGACTATACTGGGGGTTATTTTCCTTTAAAGATAAAACTGGATCTTCTGCTTTACTCTTTGGATTATATTTTCCTTCTCTTGTGTTTAATATAGCAGGATAAATACTCAGCTGACATGTGGGGTGAAATCCAATTTCCTCCAGGTCTAGCTCCAAAGGGATTAATGCTATGTTTTGTGTCTTAGGGGGAATAACTCACTCTATTCTTCTATCTCTGATGGCTAAACATGGTAATAGTGACCAGACTTTTGTCAGGGTAGACCCACAGAGTTGGAGATTTAAAGGCAAGATCCTTATCTAAAGAAGTGTGATACGACTTCCACTCTTTTGCAGGCCAGCGAGCGATGTCAAAGGTTAAAGGGCATGAGAGCCTTGTATGTGGAGAGGGGTGGGGGTTGTGGAGTGATCAGGCAGTATAAGTTCCCCCCTGGGGGATGTGGAGGGAACAACATGATATAATTCCTCTCAATCCTTTCAGGGGTCACAACAACATTGGGGCAAGTAAAGTTAATTAAAACCGATGCTGATAACAATCCTGACAAGGTGACATCTACTGATGTGCATTATTGCTGTAGGAATACCAAATGCTGGCCTTCTAATCCCCAATTTCATATTAATATAATGAGAAAATGATGTTAGTACTAGGTAGATTTGCTTCTCTCATTTTACTCATAGCCTCTACAGCATTTTTCAGTTTAGTTACTCAAAGTAAGTGTGCAGTCGATGCGTGCATCATTCATCCAGTTAAGAAAACCACAGAAAGCTGATTCTGCCTGATTTAGATTTATCGTAACTTACAACATAACCAAAACCCCCCTTTTAACCCTACGCTGTCATTTTCCATGTAACCTGATGTGCACCTGAAATGTAACGCACGTCTGGTCCACGCAGCTCGGTGATTGAATGGCGTGGAAGGTTACAGTGTAGGTTACGATGTATATTTCAGTCTAAATCACACTTAAGTGCACCTCTGCAGTTCAGAGGTGGTCTTTCCCTTTTCACACAAATGCTTCCCTTGACTCCATGCTCAAACCAGCGTTCCTCCCTATCCAGGATATGTACTCATCACTTAAAGACTGTGCACTGGCCTGCAGGTTTAAATAGACTGTGGAGTCCAGGCCTAATGAGGAAGCTCTTTTGTGTCGTGCCAGCCGCTTAGCCAGAGGTTGTTTGGTTTCCTTGATGTATAATTCACAGCAATCCTCCTGCCACTTAACCGCATACACTATATTACTGTGTTTGTGCTGGGGGACCCGATCCATGTGTTTTCAGAAAATTGGTCTCTTTACGACACATAAGGGCTCGCTAAAGGTTTTCACTTAAGAAGCCGTGGTCCTGTCCTTAGGCAGTGGTAACCATACATACATACATTTGTTGCCTAAATCCCTCCATGGGACCAAGAATAAAATCTCTTTCTGAAGCATCAGAGTCCTGAACTTTGTACAGCCAACATCCCTTTATTGTAGCACTTAATACACTAATCCGGGCAGCTTATCTTCGTCACGGCAAGTTAGTGCTCTATAAGGAGACAGGGCTTGTATGGTTGGCTTCGGTTACCTGAGATGCAGTGGTTTGCTTTGCTGAGCACTGGTTTGGTTTGGGAATGGAGATGCAGGGCTGGTTCTTGTGAGGCCCATCAAGCTCGGAGAAAGATGGTTTCAGAATGCATTATGAGTAGGATAATGCAGCCACGTTAACACAACTTTGCAAGGCCTCTTTCGGACCTTGGTTAAAGCTGTATGATTGAGCAATGATTGAGCAGGATAAAGTACTCACTGCCTGTTCTTATCATCTTGAGGTTTTGGCTAAAAGCCCTCAATGTGGTGGGAGACAGAGGTTTTGCTCCATGACCCTGTTCTTCCTTGAGATCGTACTCAGGGCTGACGGGACATGCTGTATCAGCCAGAGCCTCGAATTCTTGCTCTGTGGCAGCGAGGGCAAAAAGTTGTGGCTGGCAGGACATATGTAGTTGTATTATTCATGCACATACATGCACAAAAAGAAACTTCAAAGGGTTACTTTAATGTGAATTATACAACACACACACACACACACACACACACACACACACACACACACACACACAGATCTGGCAATAATCCAACAAGCACATCAATCACCCTTCTCAAGGTCAATGCCCTATCTAGAGCTGCGTCTTTCTTTTTTTTTTTTGGCGTGTTACCCATGCTCCACCTGTTAATCGAGGTTCTTCAGTAATAACTTGTTAGCTTTCCTGTAATCTTTGTGGCAAACAAACAGCAAAGATCCCCTACCACACACGTAACCCTGATTCCTCTGCCTCGTCTCTCACATTGGCAGAGGAGTCTGTGAACTGTCAGTCAGAACATTATTCATGTGAGCTAGTAGGTGGAAATGTGGAGGTTTGTTTGCTTTTTTAAACCCTCTTTTAAACAGGAGATATTGTTACGAAGACACCAGAGTTAACTAACAAGTTATAGACACGTATACATATGATAATGGTTTCAGGAGAGAGACACAAAAAAAAGGGGGAGGAGGGGAGAGTGATTGGTCCAAGTTCACTCGGTTATTGATAGGTAAGCAGGAGGGGAGGGGAGCAGTTTCCTTCCGGAGTTTGGTTGACCTTAACAATCGACAGGCTGCCCTCCAGAAATCAGAAAGCATAATCTACTAACAAGGACCATGCAGAGCTCTCAGGGCCACGGCAGTTCAATTCAGCAAGGAAGACGAAGGAAAAGAAGCAAAAGAAGCAAAAGAAGCAAAATGAATCTGCGGAGGGGGCTCTTAAATTTGAATGAATTCTCATGCGGTGCCACAGCCTATAATGGTCAAAAGCACGGTCTATAATGTTAATTTAGAATTTAATATCAACATTTTTGCGGCAATATTTTATCTTTTGTATTTCTCAATACAAATGAAAAGTCTTTTGAGCTTATAATTGATCAAACTATGATCTTTTCTGGGGTCTTTTGTTATAGCTGTTGATTTTCTTATCCTGGTTCCACACAGTGGCTGTAGCGTCAGCGCTGACACACTAACATTCCGTGTATTTTTGCTTTTTAATAACGAAAATCCTCCAGACTTTTAAAATATCAAGTCTGGAGGAACAAGTGCACCACTTCAACGTGTAACGATATTGAAACGGTTGACAGGTCCTTGTTTCGTTATGATTTGCTAAGCTATGATTGGATGGGATGGCACTCCCGTGTGGGAGAAGTTTAGTGTTTGGTTGGCCCCATAAGGATAAAGAGCAGGATATGAATTGGGGAAACCACGGAGGACAAAATGCCATCAACATTCCTGATTTCCTGCGTCCAAGGCATCACCACATCAGTGGCTGTGAAGAATCCCCAGCCCCAGTGACTAAACAATTCACTGTCTTTGTATTGCACAGTCACTCATTGTGTTGCCAAAGCTTGGTCCCCTTCACATCCACAGGCCTGTATCTCTGTATGGCTGTATGGCTGCAGCTGACCTCCTCTCTTTAACCCCTTTGCACCCTTCTCCACACAGTATGAGCATTGTAACAATGAAGGAGATCTTAAAGTCGACTGGGTCTTTTTCTTCGCTGTCAGTGTGGGATTGACTCACTTTCCTGTCATCATTCTGGAATTTGCCCCGGAGATTCCAGGAAAAACCTTCAGAGGTGATTTGGCATGAGTGAGCAGTTCTGGTGGCAAGGGTGACCACAACACTTGTGCTTTCGCTCGTGTCGTCGTTTCATGGCCAAAAGTTCTGCTTGGAGACTCGGGCTTTTGTCCTCATCGGGATTTATTGCATGTGTCTCTGCCAAACTGAGCCTCTCTCTCACTGATATTATCTTTAAAGCTGCCTAGGGCTGAATTATTGAATAAAGAGAGACATTAATGTAATTTTGCGGCATTGGGTCATTTGTTACATTATTGTCAGTGTGAGAAAAAAAAGGCAGTTTTGTCACTTTTCTACAATTTATCATTTTGAAATTCTTTACAGGTGATAAAGTCATGCAGGCGGTGACGAGCAACTGATTTTGCAAAAGCACTTCAGTTAAAGTTCGACCTTTTGACGGTGTGTTTAACACGTTTAACACATTAAAGGTTTTACTTTGACCCAGATTTTACCTGATTGTGAATTTCCCTAACTCTTCCTAAGTGTTTTGAGTGCTTGACCTTACTGTAAAGTAAAACTTGAACATAATAGCTTTTAAATGTATAACTATTAGCTATTAAAGGAAGTCGCGATGGGATGCAAACTCCAATCTTCAAATCAAAAGCTGGGAGTGTGTGACCTCCACTGCACCTGTCTCTATATCTGGATTCTCCTTCCACCGCAACTTTTTCTGTTTTTGCCATTTTAAGAATTTTTGCATGTGTCATTTGAAATTGTAGGAAAAAAAACAGACTTGTTTCTATATTAAGGGTAGTGATCAACCAGTTGAAAGCAGCTGCACAAGAGAAAATGCATCAGTATGAGATTAGTACACTGGAAAACAAATAAAGAGCTGCAGGAGAGAACGAGATGGAGAAAGCTAGCGAGAGTGGAGCACAGGAGCAGATGCTGAGAATGCGGCCTGGTCGATAAAAGCGATGGAGTTACTCCTCTGCACTCTCGGGTTTCTCTGGTTGACCTCTACGAGTGCTGATCACTTTCTGCAGCAGAACAGTCACACACACACACACACACACACACACACACACGCAGAAGGACGTACCCACACGCATGCACCCTGTACATTCATGGGTGTGTCTAAGGCATGTGTGCAGAAGGAGTAGATGGGTTGCATACAGTAGGAAGTGAGCCAGAGGCCAAAAGACAGATCGACAAAACAAGAGTAACAGCATTCTGCAGTATTTGAAGGGCATTGCTTTGTTTGTGTTTGTAACAACTATTATAAAAATAGTTGTGGTTCAATAATGAATAATATGCAAATGTCTTTTCAGGTTTTGATGTGCAGGGATTTGTGGTTGTTATGGCTGCAGTCAGGTGGAATGCAGGTACAGAAAGGCAAACCGAGCCCCTCCTGTCTTTTGTGACTAAATCATAAGTCAGGCTTTAAAGTATATGGTGTTGAAACTGCAGCAACACCTGTTTGTACGAGTCCGCAAGCAGTTGGAATGACGAATTCAGCTCAGGTGTGGCTGCACACACACAAACAAGCACACAGCTGCTGTGAACACAAGCTGCATGCACAGTCCTGCTGCTCTTATATAGTACTTATGTAAAGGGCACAGAGCAACAGGTTCTTATTACACGCTTAATGTGCACAAGAGCCTGGATTTCCTGTCACAAGTGAATCACTATCAGACAAAGCAAGCAAGACAACTCTGGTAATTTCACTAACAGCCAGATAATGCTTAACAATAAATATAATAAATGTTTTGATAATTCAAAACCGACTGAGCCTGTCATTTTGACGTCTCCGCAGCTTTCAACTTTTATAGTTTTAATGACAGGCGTGCCGCGCTCTTACCGGAGGAACCCCCCTGGTTTAAACTGTGAGACAAATAATATCCTGTATGTGATATATATACCTAGCATTTACAATAAAGATTAAAAATACACTGATAAAAGATGGGAGGGAAGACAAATAATGCCAGTGAAGCAGCTTCCCTTTGCCACCGTTGCCTTATATTGAAAACAGCTTATTATTTAAAGCTTTGTGCAGATTGAGAGTGCTGCCTGCTTACACAAGAGTGCTCATCATCCACATGAAAACTGAAAATAATAAGAATGATTAAAACAACATTAAAAAACTTCATGTGACTATCATGGATTTCCCTGGATACAAGAATCGTTTTAAACACCGTGTTTGGGTTTTAAATCTGTTATTTAAAACCTGTTATTTATAAATACAGGCCATTTACCATTTACCATTTAATTGTGATGAATTGAATTTAATGTTTCTTCGTGTTTTATGTCAGCCAAGCTTGTTATAAGTCTTTGTATATTCTTTATTTCAAATATTGAATTTGTCAGATTGGTGTAAAAAAAGAGTGTGTTTGTATTTTCAAACAATCAATGACAGCAGCTTTTTTTTTTTACAGCTTCATCTTCTGCTTTGATTTTGTTGAGCGTGCGCGTGTTTACTAAAATGTTCCAAATTTCCCACATTATGTCTTATTATGATTACACTGGAAACAAGCTGAACTTCTGCAGGAGAATGTCACTCCCGTCTGCTAGGGCTGAGCTGATTCATCGATGCACTATCATCACTACAAAGGTGTGATGATAAGAAATAATTTATGTGTAGCATTATTGGTTTGGCTCAAGGACAGGTTAAAAGGTGTGGCTAAATCAGGGGTGTCCAGCTCCAGGCCTCGAGGGCCGGTGTCCTGCAGGTTTTAGATATCACCCTGGGTCAACACACCTGAATCAAATCATTAGTTCATTAACAGGCCTCTGGAGAACTTCAAGACATGTTGAGGAGGTAATTTAGCCATTTAAATCAGCTGTGTTGGATCAAGGACACATCTAAAACCTGCAGGATACCGGCCCTTGAGGCCTGGAGTTGGACACCCCTGGTCTAAATGATCATAGGAGTGACTGACAGAAAAGGAATTGCCCAGTAGGAACGAGTAAAAGTGTAGCCAGATGTAATGTGGGGAAAAGACTGAAGGATCAAGAGGAATGATGGAGAGAGGACATATTTTTAGCCGGACAAAGCAGCTCTCTGACATGGGACAGTGTCTGATTTTGTGTGAGTGTGCACACGTGTGTGTTGGAAAGTAAAGAAAGTAGAAACAAATATGCTATGGTGGTAACGGTGGCGGTGATGGTGGTGTGTGTGTGTGTGTGTGTGTGTGTGTATTCTCTATGGTGTGGTACCTAGTATTGAAGAGGGCAGGAAGCAACATGATATCTTGTAGTGATTCACCAGAAGCCTGTTTATATGTATACTGTTTCTTAGGCACTTCATCCACTCATAAAGGTATAATATATCCACCAGTTTAGCAGCAACCCACACACGTATAATATAACTGACTCTTGTTTTGTTTTGTTTCTGTCATTCATACTTTTTCCTTTTTCCTTTACATATCAATGAGAGCAGGATGCCAGATTTACAAAGTCTTGTTAGCTATCAGTACATATAAATGGGATAAAAAAAATATGATGATACAGACTTTCCAAAAGTTATTGAACTGGATGGATGATGAGCCTCAAGTTTTTAGAGCCTCATCTGTAAATCTAGGTTTCAGCTGTCTCTGATGCTAGCTGAGGTGCTATCTCTGGTATTGTGCAACTCCCCATAAAGCCACAAAAAAGCACTATATATGCAAAGTTTCCAAGATCTTTACAGTTTGGCTTTAAATGCAACAAGCAAGATGAGTTAGTATATGGAAGCGTGAAGACCAGGAATGTTGTGGCTTTGGCAATAATACTCGGAAATGGTTTCAAGTAAGTCGTGTTGAGTGAGTTAAAGCACCGGAAACAGAAGCACGTGGCTTACTGAGCTAAGCAGGAGGCAAAACTGGCAAAGAACCAACAATAACAAGGTAACACGAAGACAAACAGGCATCTGGGCTGCTTGTAAATACCTAACATGGTAAAAAAAGAAAAAAACTGCACACAAAACAAATGTTTTCGCTATGTGTCAAGTGTCAAATGAGTCCAACTCTGAGAATTACATTTACAGCTCATAGGCTTCAGATTAATGAGGCACAAGTGTCATCCTAAGACAAGTTAGTGAGAAAAAGCTGTGGCCTTAAAGGTTAATGATTAAGAATCATCGACGTAGATTTGATGTTCAGTTAACTGTTGTTACCATAAAGTGCTTCCTCAAATTTCCTCCAGCTAAAATCCCTGCAGCAGCTCAGCACATCGATCTAAGTTAGCTCTCATTAAAAATGTTTTCACCTCATTAGTAAAAAATGGATGCCTTGCACTCAGCGGCTCTCCTGAGGTATTTAGAGCCCTCTGAAACCAACAGCCTGATTTCCTGTCCATGCTGTGAGTAACTGTAAGTAAGTGACAGGCGAGGATAGGTTTCCGCATCCGCGGCGAGGAGCGAATGTGTCTGCTAATGGTTGGAGGAATGTGGGCAGGACTGGATGGACCAACTTGCTCTTACCATCGTTAATGGCTCCCTGGGGAGAGGGGAGGGTGGAGGATGGGGTATGACCAAGTGTTGTAGGAGTGCTTGTTGTGTTTGTCAGCATAATAAGTATTTATTGTTACACTTGCTGTGGTGGAAAGAGGCAAAACAGTAAAAGTAACACGGAAATATGTGATCTGCCAAGTTACCACTTGTATCTGTAGCTATATTTAAACTTTGCAAACCATTTTCCGGTCATATTGCCGTGCTGGGAATGTCCTAGTCCGTGGAGTATCAAACAATGTTCATCTGACCATCTGCTACTATTTATGAAAAAACAACCTTGGTCTGGATGTGTTTGCTGCTGTTTTTCTTTTCCAAAGGACAAAAATCCTTTGATTTGATTTGATTAGAAATGAAGTTAATTCTTGAAATTCATTTATGTTGTGAGGTCACTTTTAGCGTTTCCGATTTGAGCACGAGTACGAAATCTGTTTAAATCAATAATTTAATTTCAAGAATGAATAGGTGAGTTTGTGTCATGCGTTGCTGCTTGACAAACCCAGAGTTTTAATCTCACTCTGCATTTCCTCTCGGTTTTTACAGAGGAAGCTGAAAGTTGTATTTCTATTTTTGGAAATAAGAAGTGCCCTATCTTTTGTTAGCAGACTGTAGATGTGTTTACCAGTCCTTCTACGGAGATATAATTTATAAGTGTGGCCAATGCTCAGAAGACCTTGTGTAACAGCTCTCAGTTTATAAATGGGGTAGTTTCGTATTAGTACACATTTACAAAAGTAATTGCCCCGTAAACCTAATAACTGGTTGTGCACACCTTGGCAGTGAGAAGTGCAATCGAGCATCACTTGGAGGATTTTTGGCCCACTCTAATTTGGAGAATTGTTTTCATCAGAGGGTTTTCCAGCATTAATGGGCTGTTTAATGTCATGACAGATCATCTCAATGGGATTTAAGCTTTGACCACGTCACTCGAAAACCTTCATTTTTTTTTAGCTACTCTGAGGTAAACCTGCTGATGTTTCTTGGATCATTGTGCTGCTGCATAACTTAAGTTTCAAGGAAGACGCGATAAGTTTCAGGGAATAAACTGATGGCTGGACATTCTCATCCAGGATGTTTTGGTAGAGAGCAGAATTCATCGTTACAGCAAGTCATGCAGGTCCTGAAGCAGAAAAGTAGCCTCAGACCATCACACTACCACCACCATGTTTGACTGTTGCTCTGATGTTCTTTTTATTAAATGCTATGTTAGTTTTATACCAGATGTAACGGGGATCAAATCTTCTAAAATGTTCAAATTTTGTTTCATTCACAGAATATTTTTCCAAAGGTCTTGGGGATCATTGAAATAGTTTTTAGGCAAATGTGAGACAAGCTTTTGTGTCCTTTTTGGTCAGTAGTAGTTTCCTCTTTGGAGCTCTCCCATGGATGCCATTTTTGCCTCTTTCTTAATAATAATGTATACTTTATTGATCCCCGTGGGGAAATTACTCTCTCTGCATTTGACTCATTCACTCAGTGAAGCAGTGGGCAGTCACTAAGCAGGCACACTGGGAGCAGTGTGTAGGGACGGTACCTTGCTCAGGGGTACCTCAGGGTAGCCGTTCAGTGGATTCGAACCCCTGACCTTCCAATCATGGGGCGACCAGTCTCTACTGAGCTATCCCTGCTCTTATTGTTGAATCATGAACTCTGACCTTAACTGAGGCAAGTGAGGCCTGCAGTTCTGTTGTTCAGGGTTTATTTGTGACCTCCTGGATGAGTCTTGGTAGGCCGGTCTCTCCTGGGAAGGTTCACCAGTTTTCTACATTTGTGTATAACAGCTCTCACTGTTGTTCACTGGAGTCCCAAAGCCTTAGAAATGTCTTCGTAACTCTTTCCAGACTGATAGATGTCAATGACTTTGTTTCTTAACTAATCTTGAGTTTAGATTTGTTGAATCAACAGGTCTGGTAGTAATCAGTGCTGTTTGTGGCTTAACCCAGCTTTCCAAAAGCTCTGGTCATCACAGATAAAATAATAATTTAAAAAAAAAGTGTTTTATATTTACTTGGGTTATCTTTGTCAGATATAAAATCAAATATTAAATCCAATATAAAATTTGTTTGATGATCTGACAAATGTGACAAATATGAAATAAAAACCTAAGACATGAGGAAGTGATGAAAATATTCCATGGCACTGAAAGAAGGACAGAAGAGGGAAAAACTGCATTTTTTCATTATACTTTTTGAAAATGAAGCATTGATATTGTGTCAGTACTGCACATGATAATGTGTAGATTATGTGTATATTATGATATTAATTATATAATAATAATATGTATATAATATTATGAAGTAGATTTTTGTTCCCGTAATGGCAAGACATGCAATAAAAGTTTAGATGAATTTCAATCATAAATAAAAGATATTTTTTGATATTTCTTAAGTAATTAGCTCTAGCTGCAGCAGGTAGCTGTAGATTAATCACAAAGCTAAAGGAAAGGAAATACACAGGGATGGCCTGCTGGGTATTAAAACTGCCAGCTATTCTGTTTTTAACGGTAAATGACCCAAGTGGTCAAAAATAAATGTTTAACAAAACTGTGAATGTTTTAATTTCCTGTTGCTGTTCTATCTTCACAAAACTCAAGAATTTCTCTCTGTGCGTATTTGTCCTTTACAGGTCAGTCCACCACAGGGTCTCTATTTACTTTCGGCCCCATTACCAGTGAGTACTTCATAACAGATGAACCCCTACTAGAGGTCCCCACAGACAGCAGCAGCACCACCACCACCACTAGTGGTGATTCCCAGCAGCGGTTCTACAAGGGTCTGAATGATAAACTCATCCCCATCTACTGCTCCATCCTGGCAGCTGTTGTTGTTGGATTAGTGGCCTTCATCATCTTCAAGAGGTGAGGACTAAGCAGGAAACACACTGAAAAGCAGACATATTGAGCAAAATGACATCTCACGGTACCTGACGACCAACTGCAACTACAAGAAAAAAGCAGAGTATCAGAAAACCCCCAATTTTGGCATCTGTCAATGTCATAAACCCTAAATCATAACTAAAACCTTTAAGTAGATTTCAGAAGGTAATCAGATGCTCATTTACGACCCTCATTCCAAAAAATATGGCACACTAGGTAAAATATAAAAACAAACAAACCCAGAATACAATGATTTACAACTCTGATTTCAAATTAGAGGTGTCACCTCTTCTTTTATAATCAGTCTGTAAATGCGTGGGACTTTTGAGAGAGAAATTTTGTCCCATTCTTTTATGATACAGATTCTACCTGCTCAGTCATGGGTCATCGTTGTTGTATTTTTTTATTCACTTCATGAGACTCTAAGTTTTCAGTTGGTGAAAGGCTTGGACTGCAGGCAGGCCAGCTCAGCACCCAGACTCTTCTACTATGAAGTCATGCTGTTTTAATAGATGCAGTGTGCTGTTTAGCATCGTCTTTCTTAAATATGGAAGACCTTCCCTGAAAAAGACGCCATCTGGATGGGAGCATACGCTGCCCTAAAGTATTTATATGCCTTTCAGCACAGATGGTGCCTTTCCAGAATGTAAGTCGCAGTTCCACAGGCACGAATGCCGCCCTCTTACCATCAGACTTTTCTACTGATGGTCCCTCTCCTCTTTAGTCTGGAGGATGAGGCATCCATGTTTTCCAAAAAGAATTAAAGAATTACAGAACAGTTTTCCACTTTCCTTCAGTCTATTTTAAACTAGCGCAGAGAAGATAGCAGCGTTTGTAAGTCATGTTTCTTTCTCAAATGCTTTAAAGCATTCACAATTTTACCTTTTGGAATATAAGTCTGAGTTATAAAAGACAGCTTCTCAGTCTTGAGGAGAAAAGCATCACTCAATTCACCTCAGTTACACTACTGGGTTTGAGGCGAATGAGGACTTATATGCATTGTCATCATCTGATATGTGCAGAAATGTAGAACGCACCTGTTCAGGTCCTTTTTTTTGGTTCGCTACATATGTGTGCTACGGTGACAACCTAACCTTACTGTACCTGGGAATAAAAGCTGATAGGAAAAATAAACGCATTAGTCTGAGTGTGCAGTGAGGTATGAGCTACAGAAATATGTGGAAAAATCATATCTGATTAAATTCGCCCAAGATCATCTACTTTAAAACAGTGCTTGGAAGCTATGGCCACTTGGATTAGATTATCTTCTATTTCAGGGTGAGCCTCAAACACACTAACAGCATTTTTGTTTTGCTTTTGTTGGACATCAACCATAAAATTTATGTTGAATGGTCAGCGTTTTGACACAACTTCCAGGAAGAGATCTAAAAGTAGCGGGAGCGTTAATGCTAGAAGCAGTTGAAAGGTGCACAGTTAGATGAAGTGAAACCAAATTTGATATGGGTTTGTAGTTTTTTGCCCCTCAGCCTACAGAATCTACTGAAAATCTCAGATGAATTTGAATCTCAGTGACCTTGACCTCAAGGTCAAGTTTCCTCAAAATCTTGTGAGAGGTTAGTGCAGAAGTCATCTGTGCTATGATGAGATCTGTTATGTTTAACTTTCATATTTACTGTAGAATAAATGGCTACCTGAAAATGGTATCATTCCAAGAAATGGCTGAAAATGTTTGGGTTAAAAAAAATAATATTAATAAGATTTTATTAAAAGGGTAATGAGACTGGTAAGCAATATGTCCAGCGAAGACACGAATAACAATAGAAATAAAGGAGCTAAATTCCGGTAAATGAGAAAAACACCCATATTGCAGCCTTATGGAGACACACAACAACACAGTAGGCCTGCTCTAACAGTGTACGTGAAAGATGCTCATACTGAACCCATACAGTTATAATCCAGCTGCAGCTCACTGATTATATGCTGTGTACGTAACATAATTTTAAAAGGGGAAACTGATTTGTGTGTTAACAGTTCTGGTATGATGAGTCTCTGTGCTGATTCGTTCTCATACAGGTGGAACAGCTGCAAGCAGAATAAGCAAGGAGCCAACAACTGCACCCCCAACCCGAACCAGACCCCGTCACCCGAGGGGGAGAAGCTACACAGTGACAGCGGCATTTCTGTGGACAGCCAGAGTCTGCAGGAGCAGCAGGGCCAGAATCAGGCACAAACAGGTTAAAACTCATCCGCAGTATAACGACACAGGGGCCGCTGTCATAGCGCTGAGAAACATGATAGCCCTCATTTATCAAACTAATGTGCTTAAACTGGGTGTAAACATATGATAAGTCTGATGGACAGCAAACCAGAAATTTGGGTTTCGGGGCAAGTACATAAACCGTAGGCTGCACCCTAAACAGTGTCAACCTTATTTTTCTTATGAAAAGAGGCCCACCCTCCCCTCCCTCAGGAATGAGCTATCTGCTGGCTTCATCGACCGCAGCTTCGAAATGACCTTTCAAACTTACTGTAGCAAATCGGCAGGAGAGGATTACAACAGCGATGAAGCCTTCAGACCTTCAGTGTTATTTTAGCAGATCAGGTCCTGAAAAACCTGTTTATATTTGGAAAAACACAATTAGAAGTAGATTTGATATCTTAAAGTGTAATCTGTAGTATTAGGTCCAATGATGGATTCTTTTCTTGTAGTTCATGCAAAGCAGTTACTTAAAATGTTAATGTTCACTTCTTGTAAGGCGCACCTATAGCCTGCACAGGCTTATTCAGTTTAGAAGCAGGTCTCTCTTGTAAATGAGACATTGAGTCTCAGTGAGATTACCTGAACAAATAAAGGTAAAATGAAAATAAAAAATAAATAGAGCTTAATTAAAAAGCAGCCAAGGAAACCATGTGATCTATTTTTAAATCACATAGAGGTCAACATCAGCAGCTGAAGGCATCAACTCTGTTAGTCCCATTCTCATAAGTGGAATATCTCTGAGTACATTTCTTTGACCCTGTAAAGCTTGAACCATGAGATAATTGCCAGAAAATTCTTTTTTTTTCTTTTTTTTTTTTACACTGGACTGTTTATTGAACCTTCTGACAATAAAAAAAAATCATTTAGAATATTTGTTTGTATTATAATTACTAAATCTTGCATTTTTTGTGCAATTTTTTTGAGGGGGAAATATCACATTGATGATGTAGAGCAGCGGTCCCCAACCTTTTTTGCGCCACGGACCGGTTTATGCCCGACAATATTTTCACGGACCGGCCTTTAAGGTGTCGCGGATAAATACAACAAAATAAAACTAGTACCAGTACCGAAAAAAGAAGATTTATTCATAACACACGTGAAAAGACCCAGGAAAACTGTGTTAACGATAAAAAAACGATAACAAAATAACTCTGAAAACCGATAAAAACCCTGAAAACCATACATTTCACACCCGAGCCTCAACTCTCGCAGCCCGGTACCAAACGACTCACGGACCGGTACCGGTCCGAGGCCCGGGGATTGGGGACCACTGATGTAGAGGTCTCAGAACCTCACAAGAACTAATGTATCAAATATGATAAATGTCGCATTAGAAGTATAAATTCGAAACAAACCTTTGCTTTCTATAGTGTGTATGTAGACTGTGCAGTATTTGTCAGATTCGCTCATCACTTGGACCTGTGCAGTAATAATTCTTTCAATCAGGGATTTGACGGATGAGGATGAACTAATTATCATATGGAGTTCAAAGATCAAAATCATCAAGGCCTCACAAAACTTGTTTCAAAATCATAAGAAATTTAACACAAATAGCTCATAGAAAAAAAAATGAAGTAATGTCAGAGTGTCATCATAATGTTTTCTGTCCTATTCAACACCATACACTATGTCAGTCTGGCTGTACAAACTGCAGTTTGGCTGCCAGTAAAGGCATGAAACCATAAAGAAGTCATTTTAGTTTGGCAAGCTCTGGGAATTTTATTAATGAGGCACTCCTGAGATATTGTAGGGCAATGAATTTACTTAAACCGCAAAAGCCATCTGAAATATACAGACCGCTTTTATAAATATTAAAGAGTGAAGTCCCTTGCTGACAGAGTTATTATTGCACAGGACAAAGTGATGAGTCCTAAAACCATGATCTGTCAGAGCAATGTGAATAAGTTGGGAACAAGAAGCATTTTCTTCATTTAATGGCCATTAAAGGTGAATCAGAGCTTGTTGTTTGACACTGATATTGACAAAGAATGTACTGTCTGCATAAAAACTATATTTAGAAAGTAATCCGATTAGTAATGATGACTCACAGTCCTGTAGTTATTTGTGCACAGCTGCCACTGCTCTGTGGATCACATCAAGTGAATAAAATATTTTCTTTGTTCAATAAGATATTATGCTGTTATCTGTGTGCTTAAACTTAAATAGAAATGCATAATTGTGTTTGTTTTTTTCCTTTTGCAGTCGTCAACATCGATGAAGAGCCTTGTTTGCTTCTTCCTCTCCACACCAGAGAGAAAGTGGAGAAGCTGCTGTTTAGGGCTGCGGATGGAGAAGACTGCGACCACATGCACGACAGCGACTGGAGCAGCTTGGCAGCTCTTCTCGGATACGAGGAGGAGCGGATCGCGACCTTCCAGCAGGAAGAGCATCCGGTCTGCGCCCTCCTGTCTGACTGGGCGGGAAAGGACTGTGCCAGCATCGAAGCTCTGTGCACGGCGCTGCGCAAAATCAATCGTGAAGATGTCGCTCAGAGCCTGGTGCTCAGTCCAAGTGCCGCTAAAACAACAGCCACTTCTGTAGTGTGATTTTTGTTTATTTTTAAAGCTCAACAGTGATTTCACATGTTAACACCCGAACCTTAAAATATTCCTCTGTGGCCTCCTATTCCTCTATGCTATATTCACTTATGAAGCTACCAATCACAGTGATGATCCAGTGCTGTGAATCCTGAAAAATCATGTCAAATTAAGGGATAATACAAGGAATCAGACAAACACTGACAGATAGGTATCGCTATGTGAAACCAAATCTGCATTTATCCACAAAATATACAGCAAATTTGCAAAGAAAGAAGCTTTAAAAACAAATGTCTGTAATTACTCCACTGGATATCTACCTGCCTGAAGTTAAGGTGTTTTTAAATCTTGACTCTTATTCTTTCTCCAGTTTGGTCCTCTGCATCTTTAATATTATCTTCATCCAGCCATTGCTACCCTTTCATAAGTCTCTGTTGTACTTTCCCATCTCTGCTACCAAAGAGAAGTACATTTTCCTCAGACACTAACTCACAAGTTATATTGTTTTAATGCCATGTTTAAGTACACTGTTTAAATTTAAGTTGACAAATGGCTTGAACCTGTTACTCCTACTGGACGAGGCCTGCATACCACTGAATGTCTGGATCTTTGCAAATGTGACAACCTGAGGAAGTGATGTTTGGATACATTTCAAATGAACTTGTTCTCTTTCAAAAAAAAAGGAAGGAAAAAAAAAACTTTTACCGTCCTTTTAAATATTTGTATTAGATCTAAGAGATGGAGCAGTAGCGTTTATCTCAGTGTCAGCTTCCTCTTAATCGGCTTCTGGACTCCTCTTTTTTTCCCCCCCAGCAAGTGCTAACTGCCTGGACTTTGCCAGCCAGGCTGACTGTGGGTTCAGGTCACTGACGGAGGCAACGCGACTCCAGCCTGTGTGCTCAGACCTATCTACATAACACAGAAACTCAGAGACAGACTCCATGCTGACCCAGAAAAGGGAAAGACGTGGAATTCAAAACACAAGTAACAACCATGTATACAATATGTAGATATGCAGGCAAATGCACACGCCAGATATAGACATACTTGAAATAGATACCCAAATACAGTATCTAGGTTTGCATGCATGTAGTGTACATATACACACACAAACGCATACACAGTTAGCTCATGTATGCATTTACAGTCTTGTTCATAGTACAGGACACAGAAATGATCAGATCCTGCCATATATGGTATGGAACTGTGTCACAAAGGGACCATATACTGTTTGTTGTCATTAATAGTAGCCAATATTAGATATCTGTGTGCCTAATTATGTTAACAATTATATGATTTGTAATTTGCGCTGTAGATAATGAAATACTACATTAACAGTAAACAGCATGCACAAAGTAGCAACTCATTGTCAGCCAGTTATCCGGTAAATAAACTGCTGGAAATGATTAGGAAGCAAAAGAAAAATGACAGGATTTTCCATTTTTTCTCTTAATTTCTCAGGGTGTCTCATTTAACTGTGATATTACATGAATATTTGATTTGTTATAGCACCCTACAACTAACAAAAACACAAAGGAGGCTGTGTTTATCCAGAGCAATGATTCTCGCGACTGACAATCCTTCAAACAGACTAATAAGACAGAGAAAGAAAAAAAGAAGAGGGGTATCTAGTTTCTTCTTTGTTTGGGAACAATGACCTCCGGATAAAAGGCAAGTCAGTGGAGACACAAGTTGAAGGATGTGGGATGAATTCAGACAAGGGCAAGTGGAAAAGTTTTGGATTACTTAAATGTAAAGGGGAAACCCAGGAATCGGCAGTTGCATTAATTAGACTGTTTAAGTGTAAGCATGCATTCATCTCTTCAGTGCATTATGCGCTCTCTGCATTGTGTTTGGTTCTGCCAACTTGGTTTGGATTTATCAAAACATATTCAATTTTGTGTTTATGTTGATATTTAAAGCTTCAACTTTTTGGATTTTTTTTCATTGGGAAAGTTTTGAAGGATTAATTAGCTTGCTACATAAAATCCTCATCCTCACCAACCTCAGTTGCTACTTGTCACTAATCGCTAGCATACTGAGCTTCATGCTGTAGTGTTACTTTAAATGAAGGTATTCTCATTACTCTGTAAGGGTTGTTGTATTTAATTCTCAAATAACAACTCTACATGGTATTATATTTCTGTTTTTGTCCTATAAATTGTAGCACTTAAATGTGTAATTATGTATTTACATTTTGCATCACAAATGCCTTTCCAGGCGGCTAATGTGATTTTTGTTTTTAGCCATACTGTATTTTTTTTGTAACTTGTAAATATTATTTTTATTGATTTCAATTGTAAATAATTTGTCTTTTTCTACATTTTATCTTAGTTAAAGCCTAGAAGTGGCCACTGTATAATACTTACTGTATGTGAACAGGACTATATTACAATTCTAGGGCTGTTGACAAAAGGAACAAAAGAACAGCCATGCCTCATTAAGGCAGTTAACAAATTATTCAGTTCTACTAACATAAAGAAAAAGACTAAATTCAATCTACATTTCATATGGTTCAGGATTAAACAGATTCTAATGCTCCAGTTAGACACCCAGCCAAGTAACCCTTAGGTTAAAGCATAATTAAAATAATAAGCTGCAATATCATTCAAAAGATTAGATTTTAGGGACACTAAAGAAACAATACTAAAACAAAACAATGATAGAACATTTTGAAATTTTTTTTATCCCCTTTCTTGCTAAGAATTAGATGCCATGAGCGATACAATGGGTGTTACTATATGGAATGTAATAAATGAAGCTACAAAGACTGGAACAAGTATTGCCTCTGGGAAAACCTAAAAATAACTAGATTCGTTGTTGCAGGAGGTTGAGCACCATACCGCTTCAGCTATTATCTTTAGACAGAACTAGACCAGTCAAGCCAAGCTCCTTCAATTTCTATCACGCATTTAAAAACAAACTTTTCGTGTTTTCAATTCAATGGAAATAGAAAGAGAGAAATGCAAAACAAGCTAGCTGTTGCAGTTCATGCTAAGCCACTGGTTCTTAGACTGGCAGCCAAGGTATCCACCACATACAGTGAACACATTAAAATGCAACAAATACAAAGTCAAACAATATCACATGATATACAATATAGCTGTACACATACCTACAAAAGGAAAAAAAACATCAGTGGCGGGAAAATGTCCACGTCTGCAGCTACACATTCCTGTTGATGGTTTTAAATTTTACATAAGCTGCATGTAATTTTGTTTAACTTTAGGCCTTTCTGCAAACTGAACAAAATTTAGTTGAAATACTGTCTAGAAAAATAAACATGGCTAATGGTAATCTAGGGTACTTTTTTATTGTTATTGATTAAACTTGTGAACTAAGCTAGCTGCCTGCTAAGCTAAATCAGCTGTCTGCTAGCTGTAATAAGATGAGAGTATTTTGCCTTCCTAAAACATTTAACGGATTATTTAATTAAAAACCATTCTTCCTAAATAAGTCACTAATCGATTATATGTAATTATCAGTTATATATAATCGGTTAATAATCTGTTATACTAACCACTAACCGATAGTTGTACCAATATTCATAAATACTATTACATGTGTATATGTGATATACTATTGCACTGCATAGGTTATATATCATAAAGGCACATCTTTCAAGGGGGGAACTAGGCTGATAGAGTGATTTAAGTCTCATTTGTCTTGAATGTCTTAAAACTTTGCACCAGCTCATTTGCTAATGTGAGAGTTAAAGCTCTTTGCCTAAAACCTTACAAGCTTTCCTGACCAATAACAAAATGACTCACACGAAACTGTCAATATAAATTTCGCTCTGGTAAATTAAGTCTTTTTGTTCTTGGAAACTGCAAGAACCAGAGCACTTGAAAAACTGTAGGGCCTCTTCTCTGCTTTGGTTTTATGATGCTTAAGGGGATTATTTTAGTTTAATAGTTTTGCTCAATGATATCCACCACAATAGAATGACCTTCCTTGAAAGCTCTTTCTTCATTGTACCAAAGGATGGTAAACACAATAAAATGTATGTGTGTCCTTCTATCAGAAGCTACAATTGAATATGGATGCTTTTCCCTGAATAATATTTGTTGATTCTGAGGGCTAAAAGTAACCATGAAATGAGGGTTGTGCGTAAAAGGCTTTCTTTTGAGGGTAAATCCCTGGTAATGTAGCTCATAGTGACTCATAGCAGAACCAGGACTGAGCTGTACACATCTGAAAATCACTGTTCCTTGTATACGAATACATATACTGCTCTGTACTTAATGTGAATTTGCTAAAAACCTACTGCAGACAAGCAGTAAAACCAATAATAAAGCTCTTAAAGGCACTAATCTTCTGTATTGATCCAACAATACACAAACACAAATATGCACATTAGAAATTAGATGTACTCAATTAAATAAATAATTATCTGAATATATAGGACAATTATTATTTTTTGTATTTATTTAATCATATGGGTTGATAATTTCATAAATATGCTTTTAAGTGGCATAGTCTACTTTCTATTTTTCTCTGTCTTTAAATTTGCATGAGCAAACAGTATAGTACTTTAAGCTTTTGGTAATACTTTTTAGACTTTAGTGCTCATATTTATGCATCTTAACGATTTTAGAATGGTTAGATCTTAGAAAAGCAATGTATTGTTTTGAATACAAGGCCTGCGCATTTTTCCTCCAGTGCCACGTCCCTCTGATATGTAACTCAAGCCAAATGAGACAGACTGATTGCTGGAGGCTTTCACAGTTTCAGCACAGTGAGCAATAAGTGCTCAGAGGGGACTAAAAAGGGGGCAAACAAAGTCTACACTAGTTCCTTCATCAAACTGACAGCATGAATTATGAGGGTTGTGTGTGGTCAGTGCAGAAATGGTAACGTGGTACTATCATAATAGAAACCGTCAGCCTGTCAACACAACTGGACTTACTGGTGAGTGATACAACAGAATAATGGTGCATGAAACGACACATGCTAGCACACTGGTTCTCACTGACTTTATGGACTTAACTCAGTGGTAGTGTTACAAGTGTGAAAATATTGTGATGGATTAGTGTAGCTTGTGGTTCAAATGAATTGTTTTTGTTGGAATTCATGCACTGTATGTGTTGGAAAACATCTATTAGATTTCTATAGACTTTAACATAACATAACATAACATAACATAACATACCATAACAGGCGTGATAGCTATCTGATATAATAAATAGAACAAAATGAAAAATGCAACTAAATCTACAGTGACATATTATTATACACACAATGATACATGGGCATATGCATCATTTCTGCACTGTATGAAAAGCTGTTTGAACACCTGGTTATGTGTAGAGATGCACAGATATTGCAACACCACAGGATTTTTTAAGGTAGAATTGTGAGTTGTTAAGATCCTATACATAGTATATGTGACGAATTAAATCAGTTCTGAAAGTATTTGGACAAAGATACAGTTCATAGTTTTGCCTCTATACACTATCACAGTGGATTTCAAATCAAACAATCAATATGCAATTGAAGCACAGGCTTTCAGCTTTAATTTAACTCATTTTCAGACGCGCAAAAGTAAGTGAACAATAGACTGATAAGCAGTTTCATGAGATGAGGCCATTGTTGTTTCATGACAAATTAATCTGATAAAAGATCTGGACTCGATTGCAACTTGGCTGCTTTCCACTAGAACTCTCACTATAGGGTCTGAAGAAATATCAGTGAAATTGAAGGAGGCCGTCAATAGGCTGAAAGCCCCAAATAAACCTGTTATAGAGATTAAAACTTTAATCAGAGTTAGGTCAACTTTACGAATGGCCAAATCAACACCGTGGTACATGCTTAAAAAGAATGATTGCCCTGACCTACTCATGGGTCTAGAGGACCACAGATGAAAACTAAAGTGCATTTTCACAGAATTATCTCCATAGTTAAGAACAACTTCACACCATCTAACAAAGTCAGGAACATACTGAAGGAGGTGGGTGTATCAGTGCTGAAGTCTGCAATCAAGTGATTGCAGAAGGTCGTCAAGAAGGTCACCAAATACTGACAACAAACCACTGGTTTGCCAGAAAACATCTAAAATAACCTACCCAGTTCTGAAAAGAATATTTTCACAGATGAAGCCAAGATTAACTTATATCAGAATAATTGAAAGGGAAAAGTATGGAAAAGTAAATAAACACCTTATGATCTGATGAATATCGCATCATCTGTCAAACATGCTGAGACCAATGTTATGCTATGGGCATTAGGAGCCAGGCCATTGATTGAATGTTGATTGTTTATTCATGTTAAATGATTATTTCTTCAGTAGACAGAATCTTGTGTTAATTTAGCCAAAAGCTACAAAACTGATCAGGCGGCACTTCTTAGACCAAAGCGTATTGTGAAATCATTACAAACATGAATGCAGAGAGAGTCACAGAAAAGCAGCAGTGATGTATCTAATATAACATATAATAAATAACAAAGAATTTAAATGTAAAAAAAACTGCACTACTTATATTCTATGTATATTACATACACCAGAAAAGACAAATCTGCTCCCTGATATTTCCTATCCAGTCAACACTGAATGTAATAGTCTTTAGTCTTTGTATTTGTTCCTTCCAGTTTAATCAGTTTCTTCTTATTCAGACCACAAGGGGCATCGGCAGGTTCTGAGACATCACCCAGTATCAGTTTCTAAGTGAACCGTGATTCAAATGGAAAACACATTGCCGGCTAACTGCTGCTAACCTCCAGTGAGTCGTTAGCAAGGAATGCTCCATGTGTGAAGAGAACCATGTGTGCAAATGTGACATGTGGTGGTGAAAGGGGATAAGCCATGTTGTGTTTTGGTGACTGCTTGAATTTGGGCTGCATGCTTAGTGGACAAAAAAAATCTGTTCTCAATGAGCAACTCTTGACTCTGCAGAGATCCCCCTACTTGCAAGTGTTTATGGGTATGTGCATGTTTAATATCATCAAGTACACAATCAGGTGCCGAGAAAAAAATAGAAGGAAAAAGATCAAGAAGAGAAATGTCTTCCCAAACTAAGGTTGATCAGTGATATTTAGTAATGTCTGTGTCATATGTTTCTGAGCATTTAATAAACAAAAATCTATATTATGCCTGGGTTAAAAAATCTAAATGACAAAGCTGTTTTCTATACCTTCTTTGGGGGATATGTTAAAAAGATTAATCAAAAATACACGCTTACAACTCACTTATAACTGACTTACTGACTTACATCTATACAACTGAAAAGTTGCATAGATGGAACAAAGAAAACAAGAATTAGCAAACACAGAGTACTAATAATTGAATAATAAGAGTGGGAACAGTAAGAAAGTAATGATTTCCACACTATATATCTCCTTGTTGTACTATTAACTGGGCTAATTTATAGCATGTTAATGACAGCTATATGGCTGCTCTCAGAATAACATGCTTATTTACTCTACAAATCACTTCTGGAAAAAACTGAGAATGTGGAAACAGGACTCCCTTAGGATAGGCCGGAAATGTGAGCCTCTGAAACCTTTGCAATGAAAATAAATAAAAGCATGACAAATAGTAATCGCTGAAGAACCATATGCCACATCTCAGTGGAAGTAAGATGGAAAATAGAGAAGAGAAAAAAAGATAAAATATAGTCATTTAATTTACTTAAAAACTTTATTTTCTTTTCACCGAGTTTCAGATGACATTAATTTCTTCTTTTAAGTAGAAAGAAAACCTTACCATTGGTCACTCGGGAAAAATATGTGTTTTCCAACCACTTGATGGAAACCTTCTGATTGGTCTGGTTGCAAGCAAATCACCAGTGGTTGTGCATAATTTGGATGAAAGACACTTATTGTCTACAAACACTTGGCAATTACTCTCCAAGCAACAGTAAAAATACTGAAACCTTTTTGCTTGCTGAAGCACCGATAAACAACTGATGTTTGATCTCCATTTTTGCTTTTCCAAGGTTTGCTACTGTTCGGCAGAAAGTTTTTGGCAGATAAGTCGCCATCTTCCAAACAAACTACATGCAACCTCCAGGAACCACCCACCAACCAGTCAGGGAGTACATATTTTCCATCCAGACCAGTTCTTGCATCACATATACAAACATATGGCAAACAACTCTTGAGCAATATGCGCATGCGAGGCCTCTATTAGACCAGAAGTCTTTTTGCAACCACAGGTACTGACCCCCAGCTTCACTTTCCCAACCCAATGGCGACATCCATCTTTTACCCTGTCTATGGGTGAAACGACCTCAGCAGGAAATAAAAAAGGTGGCAAAACAGACAAAAACAGGAATAAAATCAATTATGCACAAGAAATGCAATGTTTAAAATAAGGAAAGGAGTACAAATTGAGCGAAAGAGGAAGAAACAGGAAAAGAAAAATCCACACAAGAAATAGGCTAGGAAGTATACACGTGAAATAAAATGTTAATGATTAATACCATAAACTAAAACTATGACTTGCTATTAAAAAAAGTTTATAGAAGTCGACGAATAATACTTTCTGTTGAAACAGTTTCACTCATTAAAAATATGGTTGGTAAAATAAAAAGACATATTTACACAGTGAATGCTTAACCTTTTCATAAAACACTGTGAGCAATATTTAACTACCAGCTGCTTCTGGGACTTGCTCAGCATGAATATGGCTGTTCACTGTGCTGCCTCTCAGTTTGTATTATGTCTGAGTGTTAATACAGTAACTACACCATAAGGCCTGAAAAATTCACAATCAGTTTCATTGGTTTTACAGAGATATACTGGACTGCCTAAAATACTTGAACCCAATCTTGTAACCTCTATGCCTCGTGTGCCTCTTACATCTTCGTGCGGTGCTCTCTGGAAAAAAAACCAAACAAACAAAAAAAGCAGCTACTGAGGTGAGGTTAAGGGTCAAAAGCATCTTCATCTTTATGACCGAGTGAAGAGCATCTCACTGAGGAACTCTGAAGACACGAGTGATGATAAACGGCTGACTGTAGCGGCTCCGCACATTTCTCCAGATGAGTGCACACGTGTTCTCTTTGGTCACAGTCGACTGTAACAGGAGATCAAACACAAGGTGCGGCTTTGAAAGTAACAAAAGGCTTGTACTGGGTGGAACAGCAGAAGGGAGGTGACTGATCTACTCTGAGGTCAAAGGTTAATGTCTTGACATGGAAATCGAAGTGGAGTGGGGTTTTGCCTTTCTTTTTTTAGATACGAATAGGCGTGAACTTGAGGGTAGGTTTGAGCTCGTGTAGTGTTTTGTAAATATTACATGAAAGGATGGACAAGGTGGGTTTGAGATGCAATACTCGTAACAACTCAAATGATTTTGAATCGTTTTATTTCCTCTGATCTTACCAAAACATTTAGTTTTTTATGAGGAAGATAAACCAAAGTGCACCGCAACAAAATGTCTTATTAAACTGGCAGGTTAAAGGGGAAATGAAACGCTACACATATAAAGGCTAAATTACATACAGAGCCCTGCTCTCAAAAACTGAAACAGATGTAAGTGTCTGTGAAGCTGGATTTAAGAAAAAAGTCCTTAAAGTTTAAGTTATAAAAGCATCTTTAGTGCCATCTTCTGTCAGAATGTGACGTCATGTGATTGGTTGGTTGGTTAGAATAATAATGGATTGCATTTATATAGCGCTTATTCAAGAAACCTCAAAGCGCTTTACAATTCCACTATTCATTCACACACTGGTGGAGGCAAGCTACAGCTGCCCTGGGGCAGACTGACAGAAGCGAGGCTGCCATATCACGCCATCGGCCCCTCTGGCCATCACCAGTAGGCGGTAGGTGAAGTGTCTTGCCCAAGGACACAACGACTGAGACTGTCCGAGCCGGGGCTCGAACCGGCAACCTTCCGATTACAAGACGAACTGCCAACTCTTGAGCCACAATCACAAGGTTGCGGCTAATAAACTTACATTAGTTTATGTTAGCTAGCTAGTGACAGAATCGAGAACTCAGAGGAAAATAAGGACACTAAATATCAGTTTGAGGGGATCATTTTTGTGCTGTCCGTTTTCTGCAACAATTAGTTTAGTGTTAAGAAACCAGGGATATACTGTCCACTTTCACTCTGCCTCTTTAGCAGCAAGTGGCTGTTCGCTTTTCGGTTAGCTGCACTCAAACAGGAAAATCCAGCTGTTAATCGTAATGTTTGTAAAGCTCTTTGTCAATGAGGACTGTGTGGAGGATAAGCTGGAACCAGGAAATGATTTTTTCCCCTCTGGCCGGCTGTAGCGAGAGGTGCAATCAGCACTATTTTTTGGAATAAAACAATATTTCTTTGCCCAAGGTCATCCAAACAGTTTACTACATACAAAACTAGACCGCACCACAAACATAGCTAAGTTTCTTGCCGAAGCACGATTGGCAATCCCACCAACATGTCTGCAGGGAAAGTCGGTCAATGTGTGCAATGGATGAAAAAAAAAGTACCAGTGTAGGTGTTTTGACATTTCACGATACTTATCAGAGTACCATATATTGCATTAATTCACATGCACACTCACACACATTGTTGAAAAATTCGACTACGTGCATAGGAGTCATCAGTTCATTGTACGGACGCTAAGTAAATGATGTTTATTTTAACATAACCACATTTTTCTTTTTACTAATTAATGGTTAGGGTTGGGGTTACTGCTCGTCTCACAACGTATGGTTATCTAACAAATATAGCTGTCACTTTGTGATACATGTATGCAGATCTGGCAGTTTATAATGATTTGACAAGACAGCGGCTCAGAGGAAGAAATGACATGTTTTGGAGCCTTTTTTTTCCTCACATCATCTCACTGACTGGATTACTTGATATTAGAAGTGAGGACAAGTGAAGACCAAATATAAGTGAAGGAGAGTGTAACATGGTGTGGTTTTTTTTTTTTTTTTGGGAGGGGGGGTTCCCCTATGGACAAGCTGATGGATGTTAGGATTTCCAATCGTGTTCAGTAAGATATATATATTATATATCTTATATACATTATATATCTTATATATATATTTATATTTTTGGTGTGGTGTAACCTGTGATCTTGTAAGCTGTTTGGTTGTTGGGAAAAGAGAAAATATTTTATTACATAAAATAGCTCTGATTGCATTATGCAAACATGTGCTTTGCAAGTGATTGCCATCCCATACACCCAGCCTGGTGAGGAAACGCTGGTTTGGTGCAATCCAGCTTGTCGGCCTGGTGACTCAAGCAGGCTCTCCTTCACAGAGTCCTCATTAAGTGCTAACAGTTGGATTTTCCTGTTTGAGTGCAGCTAGCCAAACAGCCAATTACTGCTAAAGAGACAGACAGTGAAAGTGGAAAGTATATTCTCGGTGTCTTAACTAAAACTCATTTTTGAAGCCGGGGGCAGCACAAAAGTGGTCCCCTTAAACTAATTTTCAGTTTTAGTGTTGTTATTTCCCTCTGAGTTATTGATTCTGTCACTAGCTAGCTAACATAAACTAATGACCAACCATAACCAACCATCCAACCACATGACGTCACGTTCCATACTGACAGAAGACGGCGCTAAACATGTTTTTCAAGCTTAAACTTTAAGCACTTAGTTCTTAAGTCCAGCTTCACAGACAGTTACAGCTGTGTCTGTTTTTGAGAGCAGGGCTAAATGATGCAAATTACCCTTTATGTGTGTAGCATTTCACGTCCCCTTTAACTCTACCTAATGTTTTACTTTATTACTTAAATCTAATCTAACTGTAAGTCCGTCCTGTGTGAGACAGCATTTCTTAGGGATCTCACTCAGCCTTCTACTGTGTTTACACTTGACTGTTCAGAGGGGACCATGTAACCCACTGATTTTACAAGCTGTCCATCTATAAAAATGAAGTGCTGTGGTTTCCCACTCTGTTCTATTATTCTGCTCTTCTTCCTCCTCTCCCACCTGCCCTGTGTTTGCTGGAACAGAGAGTCGGGCCCTGCCAGCAACGCACACAATTAAGTGAGGAGTGATGAAATTATGCCTCAGTTGCAAGCAAATGGAAGGATGAGGGGATGGAGAGGCAAAGTGGGAAGGAGGGAGAGTCCATTCTGTTTTCCTCTGGGAACAAGGGAAATTCTATTAGGCCCATAATAGAGCCATTTTTCACCTCCTTCCACATCAGTCTATTATACAATTCCTCCTCCAGTCCTTTCCTTTCTGTCTTTCCTCTCTATAGACAATACAGCATCTCCTTTCTTTAGAGTTCCCTGGAAACTCCTTCTCTTTTCTCTGAACTCTACTCCTGTCAGTTTGCTCATCAATCTCACTGAAAAGTCCATCTATGAATATTAATATTTGTGGTGTTTGAAAATCCATTAAAAAGGCATCAAGTACACTCAGCTCCTGTTAACTTTTTCTGAGGTCAAACAGAACTTTGTTGACTGAGAGGCTGTAAAATGTCTGCGGCCTTGAAGCAGGTGATAAATCTTAAAAGCGGGAACACCCGTTGGCTTTAATTGTCCACAGTCATTCCACGTTCGTTAATCATAAAGCCCAGCTGAAAGTGACAAAATAACGAGCGCTAACACAATCCAAAGTCTTTCAGAAACTCTTAACCGGAGAGGTATTCCTTGAAGCGGCTTTGTGGCGAATTGAAGGGGGTTTATTTGTTTGTCACGTAAATTCGTGGAAAACATAGTTAAAACATTACGGGTTTAATCCCGTTTTGTGTAAGGCCACATATGCTCAACGTTTTTATTTGTGCCACACTGAGCTGTGCCATTAGAAACTGGTTTGAAAGAGGAAATCTGTCTATTGGTCGCTGTAACAAAAAACCATCAGCCACAGGCAGAGCGCATTGTTCAGAGAGCTGACTAGCCTAATCAGACATTCATGTGAATATTTTGTACGTTTCCTCCCTTTGGTTCATTTGTTAATGCTTTCTGACAAGTGAGTCACTGAACCAACAGAGCCTTCATGTCACAACGGAAAAATGATCTGCAGCACAGTAACAATTGCAACGTGGCACCCGAGTTCTGCATCTACAGGTACAGGTGCCCTGGTTTATTGATGGCAATACTGTACACTATCTGCACATTTCAATGAAGAATGACTTTAATACTTTCTACTACTAAATGTAAAATTCCACAGATTTTTAACACTGTTTAAAATTAATTATGTTATGAAGATACCGTGAGTGCTGTAGAACAGAAACCAGTCTGAACATGTGGAAGCTTTCCAAATATTTTTCAAGTGCCTTTTTATAGATTGTTTAGATAGATTTTGATTGATAACGCACAGTGTTTTCTTTATGTTGGACAATATTGCTGAAATTGTTACCTGCCATTATTGCTCTTAAGGATTCTGAGTACATCAACCATTTTAGGGATTTTACTGCAGCTTTGTGCCATCATTCCTTACATGCACGTGTGTCACAGGTTACACACAATGGACGTTTTTTGCGTAGGGGCAGATCTGACCAGTAAAGATTTCAGTAGTTTTCAAGTTTTTGCTGTTTAGCTGTCACTAGAGGAGATAACTTGAGAAGGAAAGATAGCATAGCTCTCTATAAGACGTCTTGTATCAACTGTGTGTCATACACTTGTGAGGGTTTAAGCACATTTAAAGGTTGATATTTCAGCAGTATTTATGGCACAAAGAGAACGTCCAGATTTCAGCTGCAAAAACTCCAGATTTTCCTTTTTTTGTTGGTCCTTAAATTCTTGTTCTGTCAAACAAAGACGAAGACTTGATCAGGATTTTATTCAGACTGTTACAGTTTTGTAATGCAGAAACACGACAAACATAAAAGAACCGGTCATGGCTTTAGTTGGCACAGTTTGAGAGAGGTTCACAGCAATGTTCCCTCTAAGCTGCGCACGTGCGCAATTGCGCACTGCTGGCACAGTCTCTGCGCACAGAAAATCTGCGTTGCGCACAAAAAAAAACCTGACAGTACCTGAATTGAAATTAAAATTAATACTTTAACAATTCTGTTTTGCAGTGTGAGTCAGTAAGTGACTGGCTGCTCCCATATGGGATTAGAACGATGCCACCTTATCCCATAGTCCAGCCAATAATGCGATTCACATTCATATTGTAGCGGGCCAGGGCTGTTCGGGGATGTTATGGACATTTATGTTCTGTTTTGCAGTTATGTTTGTTGTTATGTTGTCATGGTAACAGGTGACGCTCCCTCTGTGTGTGTTTTTCCGGTGAGAGAGCGCCATTTTGTGTTGTTGTTTTTGTTGCCGCGCTGAGGAGTTGCTAGCGGCAGTGTTCTCCAGAAAAGGCTTAATAATCGGCTGTGCTTTCTGGCTAGCTCGCCGAAAGCAAGACCAAAGGAACCTCTGTCTCCTCCGTTTCCTGAGCTCGCCACATTGGTGTCAGAAGTGGGATGCTCACCCTCGCCGGAATGGAGGGAGACATTCGGAGGCTAGAGCAAGCTATCGAGGAGAACATTACTCGCCTGGGAGGCTGGCGATTGAGGAGAGAGGAAGCTAGCGACCATGTAAGTCCCCCGACGGGTCCCGATGGCGCGAGTGCACCCGCCGCGACCGATGCTAGGGCAATGCTTGATGGGCTGCCTCCGTCGGCCGACACACCGGGCCCCCGACAGCGAGCAGTGACGCCTGCAACGCCAGCTAAGGTACCGAAATATAATGGGCTAACCCCGCTAGAGCCCTACCTCTCACAAGTACGGCTAGCCGTGAGACATAATGGCTGGAGTGACGGCGAGGCTGCTACACACTTAGCGCTAGCATTGGAAGGAGATGCATTGCAGGTACTCCTTGACCTAGCCGCGTCAGAGCAGCATGAGCTACGAAGCCACAGGGAAACGGGATGGGAGCGGTGTAGTGAGGGGACCACCGCCCCAGTTTCCTGCCCCCCTCCAAGGACGATGCACGGTGGTGGGCCGGGTTGGGCACCTCAAGGGACTCTACCTGAGCTGCTGCGTTGAGGGCCAGCCATGCCGGGCCCTGGTGGACACGGGGTCTACCATCTCCCTGATACGACCTGGCGTGCTTCCTGGAACGTCCGGGTCGTTGGTCGAGGGTTGGTCGCCCACCGACACCCAGCTGATGACAGTGACGGGGGAGAGAGCTGATATGCGGGGGAAGAAACCGTTGCAGATCCGAGTGAAGGATCTGGAGCTGATTCACGACTTCTGGCTTGCGGACATCCAAGACCAGTGCATCATCGGCCTTGATCTGCTGACCCGCTGGGGGGCCTGCGTCGACACCGCAAAGCGGGCTATCACTCTTGGCACAGAGACTCTCGCCCTCCAGTGCGGTCAAAAGCAGGGAGCGGAGGGGGTCAGAGCCAGACGAGACAGGCGTCAGGCAGCTGCCGCTCAGCAGATTTCGGGTGCCGGTGGCTCCGGGTCATCTCTACTTACCTCAGCCCCGGCCCCTCAGCCCAACAAATCTCCCTCGACCGAGACAACCGAGGCTGTTGGTGACCTGTGGCAGCGCAGCAGCGTAGGTCTCAACGGTGATCAGCGCCAGCGGTTGAGGTGCCTCCTGGACGAGAATGCGGACATCTTCGCCGCCAGCGACAAAGACTGCAGGCAGACAGGGCTGGTCCAGCACACCATCGACACCGGCTCTGCCCAACCCATCCGTCTGCGCCCACATCGGCTGCCCCTCTCAAAACGGCAGGTGGCGGAGGAAAAGATCCGTGAGATGGCTGCGGCTGGGGTGATCGAGCCGTCCAACAGCCCATGGGCGGCACCCGTGGTCCTGGTGGGGAAGAAGGATGGCAGCCCGAGGTTCTGCGTGGACTTTCGCCGTCTCAACGCAGTCACCAAGAAGGACTCGTACCCGCTTCCACGGATCGACGAGGCCCTAGATTACGTCAGCGGTTCTAGCTGGTTCAGCTCCCTCGACCTACGCAGCGGTTACTGGCAGGTGGAGCTAGCCCCCGAAGCAAGGCCTAAGACTGCATTCACCATTGGACAGGGGCTGTGGCAGTTCAGGGTCATGCCCTTTGGGCTCTGCAATGCGCCAGCGACGTTTGAGAGGCTGATGGAGAGGGTGCTCGTGAACATCCCTCGTAGCCGCTGTGTTGTGTACCTGGATGACCTGTTGGTACACGGTGGCGACTTCGACAGTGCACTGTCCCACCTGAGCGAGGTCTTCGGTGCCATCCGTCAAGCTGGGCTGCGGCTCAACCCTGCGAAGTGCCGGCTGTTGACAAGAGAGACTACGTTCTTAGGCCATGTGATCAGCGCTCAGGGTATCGCCACCGACCCCGCAAAGGTGGCTGCGGTCCGGGATTGGCCGACTCCCTCGAACGTCAAAGAACTGCGGAGCTTCCTGGGCCTAGCCTCCTACTACCGTCGGTTCATTAAGGGGTTCGCGACGACAGCCAGCCCCCTCCACCGCTTAACCGACAAGGGCCAGCCGTTTGGCTGGGGTGATGCCTGCGCTGCGGCCTTCGCACGGTTGAAGGAGGCCCTCACCAGAGCCCCAGTCCTGGCCTACCCCGACGCCCGGCAACCCTTCATTGTGGACACTGACGCTAGCAATGTAAGAGTTGGGGCGGTCCTTTCCCAGCAGGACGATGCTGGAGAACGAGTCGTGGCATACTTCAGCCGAGCTCTGGGGCGAGCCGAGACGAACTACTGTGTGACCCGGCGGGAGCTGCTGGCTGTGGTGCTAGCGGTGCGGCACTTCCGGCCATATCTTGGCTATATATGACTTGGCTCCTGAACTTCAAACACCCGGAGGGTCAGGTGGCCCGCTGGCTGGAGGTCCTTCAGGGTTACGACTTTGAGATCCAGCATCGGGCAGGTCGACAGCATGGCAACGCTGATGCCCTCTCCAGAAGGCCCTGCATGGCCGTCGAGTGTCGCTACTGTCTGCGACAGGAGGAACGGGCCCAGGAGGCGCTGGGGGTGGCTGCTGCTCAGGCCACGGCCAGCGGAGGGGGATGGCTCCCATTGACCCCGCAGCAGCTGGAGCGGGAGCAGGAGGCCGATGCAACGTTGGTTCAGGTGGGGGCCTGGCTGGAGGTGGCGCAACGCCCCGACTGGACGGGGGTGTCGGGGCAGGAGCCCGAAGTGAAGGCCTACTACTCCCAGTACAACAACCTGGAGACCCACGACGGCCTCCTGTACCGGAGATGGCGGGCCCCCGGGCAGGGCAGAGATCTCCTGCAGCTGTTGGTGCCTCCGTCACTGCGGACGCAGGTGCTCGAGCTCGTCCACGGCCGGCCACTATGGGAACGCCAAAACTCTCCGCCGTCTCAGAGGACGGTTCTACTGGCCTGGCTGTCGACGGGATGTGGAACTTCATGTGCACTGCTGTGACACCTGCACGGCACAGAAGGGCCCAACTCAACGCTCCACTGCCCCCCTTCAACAGTACCTGGTGGGGGCCCCGATGGAGCGAGTGGGAGTGGACGTCCTAGGGCCTTTCCCTGTTACGGAGTCAGGGAACCGGTACGTGTTGGTGGCCATGGATTATTTCACAAAGTGGCCGGAGGCCTACGCTGTGCCGGACCAGAGTGCATCGACAACGGCGGAGAAGCTGGTGGAGGAGATGTTCACCCGTTTTGGGGTCCCGGCTGAGCTCCACAGTGACCAGGGGCGTAACTTCGAATCGAAGGTCTTCGGGGAGATCTGTCGGCGGCTGGGGGTGGAGAAGACGAGGACCACACCGCTTCACCCGCAAAGCGACGGCTTGGTCGAGCGCTTTAACCGCACGCTGGCCACCCAGCTCGCCATTCTCACCAGCCGCCACCAGCGGGATTGGGACCGACATCTGCCCCTGGTCCTTTGGTCGTATCGGACTGCGGTTCAGGAGTCCAGCCAGTGCACACCTGCCGCTTTGATGTTTGGACGGGAGCTCCGGACGCCCGTGGATCTGGTGTTCGGGTCCCCCCCTGAGCCGGAGATTGACGGCGGGCCGGAGATGGACTACTACAGGAGGCTGAGGGAGCGGCTGCAGGTGGTTCATGACTACACCCGCCAGGCCCAGGCCAGCGCCGGAGCACGACAGAAAAGAGCCTACGACACTAAGTGCCGGGGGGGGGGGCTTTCGTGCCTGGCGACAAGGTTTGGGTGTACTGCCCGTTTCGCAAGAGAGGCGTGTCCCCCAAGCTCTGCAGTCACTGGCAAGGGCCGGCGGAGGTCGTGGAGCGGCTAACAGAAGTGGTGTACCGTGTTCGCATGCCGGGCCCGGGGCGCCTGGTGGTGTTGCACCAGGACAGACTCTCGCCGTATCGACCGCTCGCTCCGGCAGATGCCGGGGCAGGGGATGCTGGCAGCGCCCCATGTTCTGACCCGAGCGACTTTTCCCCCGCCTGTCGAGACCGGCCGGTGCGCCAGAAGAAGGCACCGGGACGTTTGCAGGACTTTGTGTGGGGTAATGGGGTTGTCGGGGACGACTGACCCCTTAGGTGGGGGCTATGTAGCGGGCCAGGGCTGTTCGGGGATGTTATGGACATTTATGTTCTGTTTTGCAGTTATGTTTGTTGTTATGTTGTCATGGTAACAGGTGACGCTCCCTCTGTGTGTGTTTTTCCGGTGAGAGAGCGCCATTTTGTGTTGTTGTTTTTGTTGCCGCGCTGAGGAGTTGCTAGCGGCAGTGTTCTCCAGAAAAGGCTTAATAAACGGCTGTGCTTTCTGGCTAGCTCGCCGAAAGCAAGACCAAAGGAACCTCTGTCTCCTCCGTTTCCTGAGCTCGCCACAATATATACGCAGCTAATCAACGTGGTTGACAGGCTATGACAGCGTCCTTATGTGCCGACACCGGTGGTTTAGCTAGCAAAGCAGCGTGGCTGATGTGGAGTGAAGCCACGTAAATGACAACGTGTACAACCATTGGAGATGTGAGCAGGACAGACGGAACAATTGACGGGAAAAGTGTGGACTTCATACCAGTTTTTAAATTGTGTTGATAGGCCACGTAAAACCAGAGTTGTGATATAAAAAAAATGCAATGTTTGGTTTTCTTCCTGAATACTATCGTTGTTTATATTTACTGCGGGAAGAAACGGTAAAAACTGCGTTTTATAAGAAAAAAAGCTCAAAAGCACTCTCCGCCTGTCTGCAAAAACAAAACCCCCCGCCTCCCCTTTCCTATTCGTCCAAAAAAGTACCATGTCGACCAATCAAAAAATGATATGGCAACGTGGCATCTAGTTGTTAAGAAACGGGGGGAAGTTTTAGGAGTGACGGCGGTGTTTTGAGATGTGAGAGATTTGAGACGTTTAGCGCAAACCTTGTGTAGTTAGTGTGTAGTGTAGTCAATAGTTTTGTTAGCAATGAGCAATGAGACGACTGCTGAATGTTACAGGTGTTACAGGAGGGATACATCCTGTTGTCTGGCCTGCAGGTATCAGGCTGTTGTTCTCCTTTATCTCATAGTGGACAGAAATTATTTTTTGGAGTGGCACAAATAATTTGTGTGGCATCAGATCTGATGCAGAACAGCTGATTGTTCTGTAAATAGTTTGAAATGTTTATTTAAAAATGCATTAGCTGCATTTAAAAAAATAGCTGCAAAAAACGTTGTTTGCATAACTCAGTTACTTTTTTGAAGAAGTAACTATATAATTAATTACCCAGCATTGGTCATTATATACTGTATTTTGCAGACAGAGAGTTACAGGACTCTCTCCGAGACCACAGACTCATACTCATAATACAAGTCAGAGCTTTATAAAAAAAAAGAAAAGAAAGAAAGTTGTGTTTTCGAAATTGGAGTTCAAGTTATTTTTACTTCCAATAGTCTTAACATACTACACAGGTCAATGACTAGATTTTTTTTACATTTTCATTGTAAATGGGCTAAAGCAGTTAATTAAAGGTAGTCTAACATAAATGTAACTGCTGTAATTTGATTTGATTTTAATAAACTATTTAACTTGGATGGATTCGATGCTGGCGTGACCACAGTGTACACGTCTGATGTCGCTCACAGTGGTGCAAGGGATCGCTCAGGGAGTTTGTGTGTTCGCTCAGACACATAAAAAATTAGAGGGAACATTGGTTCACAGTTAGCCTTGCAGCCACCAAAGATAGCTTGGGACACATTTGGGACACTATCACAATATTAGGACAATCATCTTATAATGTGAGACCTAAATGTAAGTAAACAATGAGAATGCTGCACGAAATGATGGGGAAAAAAACCTAAAAAGCCCAGACAAAATAAAAAAAAGGTATAATGTGCAAAAATACATGGAAGAAGAAAAAGAAAAAGTAGAAAAAAAGTTTTATTTTTTTATTTTTTTAAGTCGGCTGTGTTTACTTTTTCAGCTAATTTCATTGTGGCACCAAGAAGAACAGATAGGTATTACAACAGAACAACATAACCCACATTTCAGTGAAGGTTACATACATGGATACATACGTGCTGAAATATTACAGTCTGCAGAGCCATTAAAGCAAATCACTGAATTGGAGAAATTACATGATGTCCAAGGTTTTCCATAGACTTCTATAGAATGGGAAGTACCAACATGTATCGCCCCCCGTTGGTCATTAAAAGGTAAAGATAGGTAATTACTATGTGATTCTTGCATCTGTAGTAAAGAAACTGAGTGCAACAAAATTAGCACACATTATATCTTTTTGGCCAAAACCTGCTAACCAAGTGGTATGAAACTACAGGAAACTGGATTCAGCTCTGTGAAATCTGATTCGTCCTCAGAATAGCCAATGACAAGCAGCGATGTCCTACACTTAATACAATACACAAGCTTCAGTTTCATTCCAAGCCAGCCGTGTCTGCGGTGAATGCAGGTATAGAGTGATGGTCATGATGTCACATTGATATGGTTTCTAAATAAAGGAGTGATGTAACATTGCACTGTGGATGTGAGAAAAAAAGGCACAGGAACAGATTATTGTACTCCAAAAGATAATACAGATCTCTAGTATAACATAGACCTTTCTCACATTTATCTAGACATCCCAGAAAGAGAAACAGCCTGTGGGTTTTGGTACTTCATCCCTGTGCTTATATCCCATGAAGATATTGATACTAACCTTAATAGAGGCTAGTGAATCAAGAAAACTACTGTACAAAAACGAACAAAAGTTAAAATATGAACAAAAAAAAAGAGACGTTGATTCCACAATATTCAAATTACGCCAAAGTCATTTGTACTAAATGATTTGTAACTAATGAGTTTTGAATGCATCCTTTGAAACAACACAGTGTCTAAAAACAAAGATAGTACTTAGTATAACCTTAAATATTGAGGAATCTCACAAATATAGGTTTCTTTCCAGTAGATTCTTTAGGTATGTTCATGATCTGAGATGACAGGCAGGAGCCCATTCGGCCAACAACAGTTTAGTGCTGACCTGAGGCAGAATATGTTGCAGCTTGTCTGTGTGTGATGTTTGCAGTCTACACTGAGAAACTTTGAATTGTGGGTGAAGCCTGAAGTCAAACTGTAAACACCTGAGTGACATTTTATAAGCTTAGTTAAGCATGTACACTGAGAGACAAAGATGAGAATGACTGAAATACCAAAATACAGGAAACAAGGGTCTTTGAACGCCCCAATGAATCCCGCTGGATTTCTGGGGTATCTGATGTTTGAAAGCTCTTCATTCAGATTTAACTTAGAGAGGCTCAATTTACTGATGGCTCCAACCAGTTGCACAATAGCAGAACATTGATAAAAATGTTTGATGGCCCATCTTGTCACACCTGCGGACACCTAGCATTGAATGTTTCCGAAATCTCATTCATTCTGAAACATTCCTCTGGGAAAAACACAGCTGTCAGAACTATAGACAAACTCAGTCAATGACAAAACAAAGTCTTTGAACATCTTTTTGAATCTTTGTTCACTGGATCAAAGTTAGCAAATACAGTCACATGAAAATGAAAGTTTTACAGGACTGCAGAGAGTCCTGTGGAAAACTAAGTACACGCCATGATTCATTAGTTTGTGGAACCACCTCGAGCAGCCATAACTAAAAAAAAAAGTTATTCTCCTTGCCAGTCTGTCACATCATTGTGGCAGAATTTTGGACCACTCTTCTTTATTATTTTGCCTCAGTTCATTGAGATTTATTTATGCAAAGCCTAAGATCATTGTCCTGTTGCACAACCGCTGTCAGCCATGCCTCAGCTGTCTGACAGATGGTCTACAATGGAGTTCATGGTCAACTCAGAGTACAAAGTGTCCAAGTCCTGTGGCTGCAAAACAAGCCCAAATTATCACCCCACCACTACTGTGCTTGTATTTTGGTTAGTGCTGTCAGCGTTAATCTCGTTAAAATGACGTTAACGCCATAACTGCATTAACGCGGCAAATCTCCGTTAGCAAGTTAACGCAGATCACCCCGTGTGGGGGGCTGCACGGCGTCAATGCAGAGATTTGCTGCATTATTGCGGTTATGGCGTTGACATCATTTTAACAAGATTAATGCTGACAGCACTAATTTTGGTAAATGTGGCGCTGTTGATTATGGCCAACCATGGCCTTTTTTCATTTTTCTTGGCAACCAGAAAAGTCATACTTGTTCAGTGTTTTTCTAATTCTACTTTAACTTTATGAAGTTTCTAATTTAACATAATTTATTAAGTTGATCATTTAACATACGAACTAAGGCCTATAGAGTCTGGTGTTTGGGATTTTTGCAGTGTACCTGAGCACACACAGTCTGACCTTGGGATGAATTTGCTGGCACGTCCACTTCTGAATAGATTGTTGCATTGTGTTAACACACACCTGAATCCTCCAGACCAGCAAACAGCCACAACCTCTGCTTTTACAGTGGTGCTCACTCTTGCAGATGATCATTTAATCAAGTGCATTTCATTAGCAGCACCTGGCTGCCCCTTAACTAGTGTGGAAAGAGACTGCACAGAGTTCTGTGTAAAATTTTCTTTTTCCCTTGACTGCACAACAGACGTGAGCTACAGGGAAATTTTAGGCCATTTTTCACTGGACACCTTTTAGCAGTCCCAGTTTAAAGTTACTAGTCTTGAACTCCTATTTATCAAATGCTGTGTTACAAGTTCTAGAGCTGTATATTTGTACATTTAAGCCATCATCTAAATGGTAATGGGATGAAATAGAATAGTATAGTAAACACATCTGTTAGCCACAAGGCATTGAGAAGACTGTGAGGGAAGAAGCAGCCCTATCTCATCTTTAATTGGTTTGATTTTAACGTTAGATATAGACTTTTTTTTTCAAAATAATAGATCTGAATTCACTTGTAGTTAACTTTTAATAATATGTAACTTTTTGAGTAGTAAGCAGTATAATGCACTGCTAAAGACAGAGAGCTGCTCTGTCTAGCGTCACCAACAATGTAGAGCCCACTTGCTTTCTCAGTGTCCATTAAAAATTATATCTAAATAATGTTGTTAAAGCCTTAAATGAATGTTAAAACATCCTCTCCTCCATATCATAGTTTGATAATCAGGATGCTGATACAAATTTATATAGATTTATAGAGGACTGTGACAAAAAAAATGACATAATAAAAATGCAGAGACATTTGTTTACCCTCTGGGCTTTTCTCTTGTTCAGTATGAGATGTGACCTTTTCAGCTGAGTTTAACCAAGAGGGTCATTGCGTCTGTCTGGCACACAAAACAGCAGATACACTGGCTTTCAGGCCCGTTCCTCTCAATCCCATTCTCCGCTTTCCATTTCAGATTTCTACAGAGGCAGCAGTTGAGTGTCAAGTTCATCTGTGGTATCAGCTGTCTCGAATTGGAGTCAGATCAAAGTGGGACGGTGAAAAGAGTGAGATCCACACCCTATCTCCTAAACATACAATGAAGCTAAGAAGCAAACCTCTCTCTCCCGGGAGTTGTAATGGGAGCGGGAGTTTACCCCCGTGTGCCACAGCCATTTGGGCCCATCCAATGGCACTACAGGAGAGGACAGCATGCAGTGAGGGCAAAGGCAACCAATCACTAATCCTGGCAGCAGGGTCACATGCATGACTTTAAGTGACCTCAAAACTCTGAATCTTTGCATGCATACGTTCTGTATTATCCAAATACATGGACTGATTAATTGCACCACACCTTAAAAGAACTGCATTCACTCAGTCTTTGTCAGTGTCAGACTGGTGTTCTTATCGAGTCTACGATGGAGAACTACCCCTGCCCCCCCGAAACCTAGAGCAAATCGAATTTGGACCGATCCGCTGCCCAATTTATCTCAAATCCTCGCTGATGCAGATCTAATTTCATCCTCTTAGTACCACAAACAGGAAGAAGAAGCAAGTCGATAAACAGCCCATGGTCACTGTTGGAGGGAGTGAAGTGTGTTGGAGTGGGGCGAGGCGGAGGAAAGCAAACATGGTGACACAGTGGAAAAAGAAAGCAGGAGTGTTGTCATTATCCTTCATCAAGTCCATCACTCACTCCATGAGCTTCTGGCCTAATTCCTGCTGTAAACTTAATTATCAGAGTATGTAGGCAAATTAGCTAAAAGCATTTTAAATAAATTGAAAATGCCCAGAAAACTGTATATAATGTGTTTAAATGACTTGAAAATTTGAAAGAGTATTTTAATTTTTAACACCACACATGCATTCTTAAAGTTAAATTTACTGTGATTATGTGTTATTACATTGAGATATATTTCAATATTTTACACCCATTAAAACCTATTCACCTATTAAAATGATTAAGGTTTTTAATGAAACATTTTTAATGAAAAATCAGAAATATTTCATTGCCTAGGAACAATTTGATTTATGGTGAGAGAATGATAAAGGTAAACTTTAAATATTTACACATATGGAAACCTAATTTATATACATTTGAAAGACATAGAAATACATATAAATATGTTCTCTCTTTTTAGTTCCTGTCAGTATTCTTGCTGCAGCATTTCAGATCAGCTCAAGGCTTTTCAGGGAGCTTTCAGGACATCTTGATAATAACGAATTATCATAGTCCAGCCTAGAAGTAATAAATGCATGAACTAGTTTTTCGCTGTGATTCTGAGACAGGATGTTTCTAATTTTAGAGAAATTTTAGAGATAAAAGAAAGTAGTCTTTTCTATTTCTTAAATTTGCGTATTGAAGGACTTATTCTGGTCAAAAACAACTCCAGGATTCCTCACAGTGTTACCTGAGGCCAGGGTCATACCATCCATCGGGCTAGATAACATATTTGTAAGATTTTTGTGGCCGATTACAATAACATCAGTTTTATCTGAATTTAGAAGCAGAAAATTAGAGGTGATGTGGGTCTTTATGCCTTTAGGATATTCCTGCAGTTTAGCTAATTGGTGTGTGTTATCTGGCTTCATGGCTAGATAAAGTTAGGTATCATCTGCATAGCAGTGAAAATGTATGCTATGTCTTCTAATGATACTGCCTAGGGAAGCATGTATAATGTAAACAGAACTGGTCCTAGTACATAACCATGTGGAACTCCATAATTAATCTTATTGTGTGAAGAGAACTCTCCATTTACATGAACAAATTGAAGTCTAATAGGTAGATATGATTCAAACCACTGTAGTGCGGTACCTGTAATACCTACAGCGTGCTCTAATCGCTGTAATAATCGCTGTAATAAAATATAATGTCAGCAGAATCGAACACTGCACTGAGGTCTAGCAGGACAAGCACAGGACAAGAGATGAGTCCACTGTCAGAGGCCATAAGATCATTTCTAACCTTCACTAAAGCTGTTTCTGCACCTTGATGAGCTCTGAAATCTGACTGAAACTCTTTAAATTAGTCATTCCTCTGCAGATGATTAGTTAGCTGGTTTACAACTACTCTTTCAAGAATTTTTGAGATAAAAGGAAGATGAGAAATATGCCTATAATTAGCTAACATAGCAGCATCAAGCTTGTGCCAGTTTAGCATGTACATTTTATAAGCTAAACCTAACTGCTACTCACCCTCTCAATTTCTGTGGAAGCAGTAGGAGTGTACTTAGTTTTTCACATTATTGTAGCTGCTCCCCCCCCCCCCCCCCCCCCCAAGCAGCTAATGTTAGACTGCTTGTTTTCTAATAGAATTAATACTAATGATCTTAACTAACTATAAAAAGTACAACAAACTCTCAGACAAATGAAGTCAAATAGTTCACTTTGCTGGAGAGCAGATGGGGTTTCTGACCTGTACTGCAGCTAGTCACGTGACTTAATCAAAATATTTTGCCTTCACTTTTGGGAAGCTGTCATACAAATAAGCTATTCATGCTGCTTTTACCCACTAAGGATACAATTCCAGCAGCCAGATGCAATGATGTAGAACTGCTGTCCAAGTACTGAACATTACTGGGATATAGAACATTTAGGTGCATCAAAAAGCAAGATGTGAGACGATGTGGGAGTAGGTAGGAGTTTCTCAAAGAATAAAAAATGTAAATTTTACACTAAAAGATTTGATTTATTACTACTGGTGACACAAAAAGGTAATGCCCTATAAAAGAATGTTTAAATCTTTAGCAAGACAGAAATCGGTACAGGTTTAAACAGTAAAGGAAGCAGTCATGAGTTGACAGCAAAACCAGATGGTAAGTGGAAGCCCTCTGGTAAACCCCTGATCTAATATTTCAAATAAAGCCTGGTGGAAACGGCTTGTCATAGACAAAATAATTTACAGTCATTACATTTTCTATCTAATGGATTTTTGTAACATTCATCAGTGGATGAACATGACATGATGTAATAGTGGAACAACAGTAGGAAAGAAGGCAAGTAAACAATGACTAGTTTGAGTTTTGGTGATATTTGGTTTTCCTATGTTTGAGTTATATTTGGACATGATATTGTTAATAAAGAAAAGTGCTGGGAAATGCTATAAAAATATCATTACACACTTGTGACTAATTTTCAGGACAGTAAAGATGTCATAGTAAATCCACAGATAACACAGCATGGATAAAGTCACGGTATATATATTTTACTTTACAAAGCGTTGATTTTTCACACATGGTTTGCTCCATCGAGTTTCATGACTTCAGTCCCAGGACTGTCCAGCCTTCTCAGGAGTATAGAGTTCACCAGGGAAACCTAATTACTCTGGGCAGAAACAGGCGGATATTTCTTTTACAAGAAAAGTTTTACCAAAACAAAAAGTTTCTAAACAAGAAGAAAACTACAACTTCCTCTAATTTCTGATTGCGCAGAAGCATGCACAGAGCTTCCAAATGAAATATTTTTGTTTCATTATCCGTTTCATTATCCGGAAAAAATTGGAATATTTATTCAGAATCAAACAAATTGATAAAAAATTAAAAGCATACTTGTTGCAGGAATTTTGGAAAACTACAAATATGAAAACCAAAAATAGGTCAAAGTGCCCAAACAGACTCCAGAACAGATGTAATTATTCTGTGAGCTGGGGTGCAGGAGTGGTCACTGCTAGTGCCATGAAAGGAGGTCAAACATCAGATGGGACCCTAGCCGACCCCTCCAACACACCACGCAGGGGATTTAATAAGGGAATCCAATTTACCCCACTGAGCCCACTGCAACTTGTAAAAGTCAACAAGCTGTCACTCATATTTTCCTTCATCTCTCATCCACGGGCTTTTTTCCTCTCACCATCTTACTTTTTGCATTTCCTGCAGGAGGTCTTAACTGGTTTAAATCCAGAAAAAAATGCACACTCCTCTGTTTTAGCAAAGTCCAACAGCTTCCTTTGTGTGTGTGTGTAAGAACTCTCAAAATCAGGATTGTCAGACTCATCTTACATTGTCGATAACATACAGCCCTCTATGAATTCAAGTAGGCCAGACCAGTGAAGCTTCTCTGTGTGTCAGTGTAAAGAAGTAAATTACACATGTAATCCCTTAGACGTATTAATAAATACATTTTAATTTCAACAGTACGCCTCAGTTTTTCACATGATAAAGAAATGTATGTATCTGTTAGTATAACTCTTCTTAAGTTGTAAGAAATTAATGTGTAAAATTACAGAAAAAGTTGGTGTAGTATCAATAACCATGGGGGAGGTCATTATCAGCACGAAAAACTGTAAAACCTATGAAAAATATAGTTAAAAGCCCAAAATCTATGCCCTTTTTGAAATTTTCTAAAGCTGTGATTGGAGTCTTTGCCTGGTCGCTTCTGGCTCGCAGGCCTTATGTATGACACCCCTGCCCTAGATCAAGGAGAGCCCTTTAAAGTGATTGTATGACAGTTTGCAAATCAAAGATAAGATATGACTCACCACAGATGGATGTTGTTAAGTCTGACATATGTAGGTGGGGCTTAATCTGTTCCAAAAACTGCATTTAGTTAATTCGGTTAGGTACAGGGTAGAAGAAGAGGGATAAATGGGCTGCAAAAGAAGATATGAGAGCAACCAGGAGAGGATTAAAGAGATTCAAGCATACAAGCAGGATGCATTTTGAGGGCCTGAGATTTAGATATTTAGATTGAGACTGGACTTTTAGCCACTGTCACCAGCTCTATGCAATATTCTTTTTGAAGGATCATACACATCACCTCAGCCCCACTCACAACCCTTTCTTTCTAATTTTGCTATAATCACAGCTGCCAGCATGACTTTAAGTTATATTTCAAACTGCGTGTTCTTATTGCCTTCAGATATTTGAAATGTAATGCACTTTCTCACCAAACCTGTCTTGTTATCCCATAGAAAGTTACATGGTCTGAATAGCCAACGCATTACATTACATTTTATAAGACTGAGAGAAAAGAAGAGATGTCTGCCAAATAATGACTTGCAGGATATCAGTTCCAGTGCGACCTTTACATTGTTTGTTGTGATTCTTTGTTTTACTCTCTCATTCATGTTTGCTCATTGACTTTAATACCACATAAGCCACACAATTAACCTCCCAGTACTCACTGTCAAAGGAGGAAAGTAGTTATATGAGAAATACAGTTCTTAAGTACCAATCACATGGGCATACTTTTGGTTTTTAAGTAGATTATAAGTCTATGAGAAGTAATTAACAACATTAGAATTAAAAGACATGAAATATGAGCTTCAACAGCTCTACACATCTTACCAGGTATTTGACATAATGCCCTTCTTTGAGCACTTGTACCACAACACCAATAATAAATTAAATGTTGTGCATATGTGTTAACCGGTGTTATGTCTGCTGTAGGTCTCATCCCACAACACTGACGACATATCGGCTAACAATGATACAGTTCACCCCCCCATCAAAGCCAGAGGAAGCTTACTGAATCTTCACACTCAGAACAACAAAAGAGGTTCAGCACAAAAGAGAAACCTGACCTCTTGTATCACGGATAGTTTCTTTCATGTGAAACGGAAACCTTCTTGTAGTGATGGTTTGGATTGGATTGTGGTTATTGTTTACTTGTTCTGTGCAAAACTTATTGTGATTCTATAATGGAGTTTCCCTCCTTTGTTACAGTTACATAAAGATGCTTCTTTGTAAATTCAAAAAGTGATTCAAAAGCAATTTTTATTTTAAAAAAGAAAAGAAAAAAGAAAGAAGGGCCTGGTTTTTCCGAAGCAAAACAGTCAGTCAACCCAGACTGTATTTTGATACAGTGTACAAGACATATTTCACACATACTTTTCTTCTTCATTATTTCAATCCTTGCTAATGATGAATAACACAAGATAAATCATTATGTAATGGTATTAAAATGACCCTGAATGACCTGAAGGTAAAACTCATGAACTGGAAACAGAAGCATATAAGATATGTTTTTGATCAGGTGCTGCCCTCCAGTGTTGCAAAGAAAAATGGCAGCTATTACAAACGAGTGCTCAGAGCAAATAAGAAGCATTTTCACAGATGTCAAATATTCAGTAACATCCACTTTTCAAACCATCATTATTCCTCTGTGTATATATATATAAAAAAAGTCTTCTGATTCTATTTTTAGTTCTTTTACTTATCAAATTTATACTCAGTTATTATATGACTGCTGAGTTTGTTGTGTGTGCATTAACTTGATTTCTCTAGATCAGAATATTTGCAGTCAGCAAACAGACTATCAGGGTCACCAGAGATGTCAAGAGGCCTGGAGAGCTGTTTGCTTTCATTCTTCTTTCTGTAAGAAAACAACCAAGATCGACAGTGAATTCAAATTTGGCTCATGAATCCAATTATCACAATCCACTGATTATGCAACCGCTTTCATCTACAAGACCTGCAGTGTTGTAAAAATGTCACGGTAGGAAATATCCCTCACAACTCTTGCATGGTAACCTGGGTAGCAATGCTGTGGAAAACTGATTTCAGCAGATGAAGGAGTCCAATAAGTAATGTAAGGGATTGCTATTGCAAAAAAGTAATTAGATTACTGTTACTTTCCCATAAGCACAGTGCGTTACTAAACGGTGATTTTGTTTGTGAGACTTTTTCATTTGATTCAATTTAATATGATTGATTATGCAGAGAAAATTGAATTGGACTGAAAGATCTATTGCTTTATTATGTATCCAGGTTATGTATCATGTTTTTAAAAAGTAACTAAGTAATAAGTAAGTAACTAATGACTTTAAAAATAAGTAATCAGTAAAGTAACAGGATTACTTTGCTGGAGAAGTAATCAGTAATTGGTAACTTTTCCACAGTGTGAATGCAAATACTTACAGGTGGCAGTGCAGGCAGATGGATGACAAGTTGGTGTTAGTGATGTCTGATCAGAGCTACAACATCTTGCACTTGCTCAATAATGTAAAAATAATTAGATTGTATATTATATATATATAATATTATATCAAATATTTTCTGTGAACTACAATATAAAGAGTTAGACTGCCCTTCTGTTTGTAGAGCTACATATCAGTTATTTTCTTTCTAGTGGTGTAATATAAAATAGGATTTGGGCTGTGAAATGTAGCTTTGCATTTTGCAGCTTTGATTGCTGGATGTTTCACAGAAACTACCACATGTTTCCAGGTATTCATCATACTTCTTGTAATGTGTTTTATTTTATTATTAACATGGAACTGAATAGACACAAGCAGTTTTACAATTTGCGGTCATGACTCCTGGTTATTACACCTAAACTACTGCACGTTTCCAAGTAATTGTCACATTTCTTGGAGCTAGCTTTAATAGGTTATCAAGATGGAATCAAAAAGAAACAGACCATTTTGCATTCTTTAGAATTGATTTTTGGTTATTGAACAGACACCAACAGTGTTTCCAGGTAAGATATCAGATTTAGACATAATATTTACACTGCTCAAACAACAAAGAGTGCTGGGGGATGAGGCGGGATTAATTCCAGCATTGTGTCAATATGGTAATGGTATCCTAATATATTAAAGAACCAAACTGACAAGCAACCATCAAACACGCAGCCATTGAAATATGGTGCCGGGCCTATCTCCTTGGCAGAAACTGAAGGGCCCATCAGCTGCCTGTATCACTTCACACTGATCTCTAGCAGGCTGTTCATTGGCATACTGTGGACAGGAGGAGCCACAGCCGTCATTGCACCTGGTACCTTCCAGGCTCTCCCAAACTCATCTGGAGATGTGACTATCGTTCCAGATGGTGTGTGAAAGTCATCATTTGGATTTCCATTGAAATTTCCACAAAGTCCGCATATTTTTTCTCTGAGTTGATGACAACAGTTAACAATAGTCCTTGTGTTAGTTTCATAAGGATAAATAGTAAATAAATGTGTTATGTAGATTTGATTATCCTGGTTTTTAAGGCATGCCAAATAAAAATGAGTGAAGCTTTGATGGGTGGGAAGTGTACCTGTAATTTGGTGGTTCACAAATAAACACTGCACTATATCCATTATAAGCAACACTGTAGCTGAAAATAGTGCTGACAAGTATTCGAGGTCCTTTGCATAGATAGACACATTGCCTTCATTCAAGACCATAGGTAAATTTCTAGTTACTCCATTCACCTAGAAGAGATGCGCAAAGAAATTCAGTGGTTATTTTTTGTGCTTAATTATTATTTTTTTCTTTCACAGCAGTAAAAAAATATCCCTAAAATATATGTAGCTGCCATTTACTTGATAAATCTGAAAGTAAATTATTCATAACAATGATCTAATGAGCAATATCATTAACTACTTGTACCAAACAGTCATCTGAGTTTATTGTTAGTTAAACAACATCAAGTCCTTTGTGAATCCACTCAGGACTACAGTGATAATCTCATAAATGTAGTAGCAATCGTGACAACTACATTCAATATTATTACACACTGTGTATCAGTATGAAATGTGAGAATTATATAACATGACAGTTGTTGTGCATCCTTTCAAACAGAAGCAACATTTTTATCATGTCACAAATGTTGTATTGTTTTATTACTTATATTTTATAGTTTTATGTTATTTTATTTTTTTAGATTTCTTCTTAGTTTTATGGGCGTATTATTTTCAGGGTTTATGATACAATAACTTCTTGTTATTGTTCAGGAAGAGAAGCAAAACACCCTGGACCTGTAAAAGCTGGGCATTTTATCAAAAATGCAAGCGTTATCAAGCCAAGCCTTCCTTGTCTTCCTTGTCTTGTTCTCAGATAAAGTCATAAAAGTTCCAGTTTTCCTGTAAATGAATGGGTGCAGAGGTGGCTGACATTTCATTGTGTGACTCTAGCAGTTATCACTGATATGTAGAGTTTCGTCTTAAACAGAAGATATAGTTTATCATGTCACTAATATTGCATTTCTTAACTGTTATGTTTAGAAGCTTCTGCTGATTTAACTGTTTCTAATTTATAACGTAAGAATGAAAAACAATAACGCTGTGCAATTGTTGTGTCTCAAAAGACACAGTTGGGTCCGTCAGTGAAGGTAAATGGATGAATAGTTGGTAAAAGTGAACATCCTGAAGGAGAATCGGGGCTCAGTGGAGATGCCGTTCTGAATCAGCTCTACCGTTCCATCTGCTTCATTGGGACACCTGGAAGACAGGTAGACGTTTAAATATCCCAGATTATAAAGCAAAGTAGCAAAATTCATTATGAGGGAGAATTGGTGGAAAACTGAGGAGAGGTCTGTCTGCAGCTGATTCTTTCAAGTATTTAATAAAGTATGCTAAGACAAGGTGAAGTTGCAAAAGTTATCTTACTCTGCAGTAATAAGATGGGCAGACGGGTAATTTGTAGGGGTGCAACGATACTCGTATCGATATTGAACCGTTCGATACAGTGCTTTCGGTTCGGTACGCATGTGTATCGAACAATACAAAATTTTTAATTTATTTTATCAACTTTTCTTCTGACGATGCTGTCTGTGTTGAGAGCTCAGTGGATCTGCGTTCGACTACTCCGCCTAGGCTGCACTGTCGAGCGCAGATCCACTGAGTGCAGCGCAAGCTAGCAAGACAGAAGCTAAGCTCGTTGCAACATAGCAAATTGAACCTCCCCCACCCTCATTCAGATCTGGCCTTTGGAACTATTTTGGTCTTCATGTGAAGTATGACCCTGAAGGTAAGCGCGTCATGGACAAAAGTAAAACAGTATGTCGGATGTGCCACGCAATGCTCAATTACATGGGTGGGAACTACTGCGTTAGCGCAGTTTGCTCGTTAAGGTGTTGACGCTGTCCAGCCCCACGCACGGGGCGATCCTCGGTAGCTCGTTAACGGAGATTTGCGGTGTTGTGGCGTTAACGTCATTTCAGATTAACGCTGACAGCACTAGTGGGAACACAATGAATATGACTGCACATTTACTCCGACATCATCCTAGTGCAAAGACAAGTGGAAGCAGACAAAAACAACAAGCACGCATGCTACAAACTTTACCCGAGTCATTTAGACAGCCGTTAGCACATGATTCTCCTTATGGGGACCTGATATGTTTAATATGCTGCTGAGAATATAGCCCAGAAGAAGCGTATAGTATAGCTTTTATTTTGGAGAGAGCCATTTCTCTGTAATAAACTCTCTTTTCCAAAGATGAGGGATTTCTCCATCAGATATTTATTTTTTTATTACTTTGTCGTTTCAGCAACATTACATTTAAAAATTGTACTTTTGAGTTAAAATATATATTTATAATTTTAATAAATGACAAATTAAAAAAGCATGAACATTTTTTTGTATCGAAAAAATATCGAACCGTGACACCAAAGTATTGAACCGAACCGTGAATTTTGTGTATCGTTGCACCCCTAGTAATTTGGCATGTTGACTGGCATGGCCCAGCAGGAGTCCAGAACAGTGGAGATCGGATGCTGATCCACTGCTCCTGTTCGCACCTCGACATATAACCTCTGATCTATTTCCATTTCTATGTTTGTGTCACTGCTGAAGGGGAAACAGAAGCTGGGGTCATGGAAGGGGATCATTCAAATGTGCTACTGTCCATGGCAGTTGCAATCTTCTTCCTAATGATGCTACAAAAAACAATAATAATAATAATAATACAAGTGAGTTGATTACCAAATGATTGTAAATAAGTTTCATCTCAAGAGCTTCTCAATAATAAAAATTTAACATTTTAACACTGAATCCAGTTCACTTCCGTTTCTACAGGTGTAAACTACGAGCTTACAATGTAGTGCGTTATCTCAGACGGAGCATGGCAAGTTGTACTTTTATCGAGGATGAGAACAGCAGCATTTAGCTGTGAATGCTGTGCTAGCTGCAGATATTTACAATTTAACATGCATGAACATCAAAATAAGTAACACTGATGTCTGACAACCCCCAGTCCTCTCAGAAAACTGCAGCTTTGACAAATAGTAAATGGACTGGTAGTTATATTGCATCTTTTACTCAGTTACGCACTCAAATCTGTTTCTGTCTCATTCACCCAATCACCCACACATTAATTCGTTCATACAGCACATTTTATCGATGCCTATGTGCTTTCAAACATTCACAAGCTCACACAACAGTGGATGCATGAGGGGTAACTTGGGATTTAGTATCTTGCCCAAGGATACTTTGGGATGTGGAGTGGAGGAATCTGGGATTCAATAGCCTTCCAACTGTTGGAAAACCCATGCTAGAGCCACACCCTCCCCATAAATGTAAACTCCTTGCTGGTGGTCTCTGCCCTTCTGCTATGTAGTCTAGACAGCAACCATACAGTGTTCCACACATTTTACCCACTTTGAGTTAACTACTCCCGTAGTTGTATAGTACTCCATGACACATTGACATTGTAAACAAAAATGTGCATTCAAACTAGAAAGAGCTAATCCTAAACAGTCTTTCAAAATAATGTATGTTTGAAGTAGTGTATGTGTAAGTGTAAAGAGCTTCAAAGTGACGTGTCACTGTAATAATAATTGCAATTTTTAGTAATGCACTAATGTAAAGCGTTACTGTACAGTTACAATTATGCCACTGCTTGTGTTGCAGAGGTTTTGCAAATACAGTTCAATCAAAAGCTGAAGATCACTTGAAAATGGCAAAAAAAAAAAGAAAAGAAAAAAGAAAGTCATATTTGGCATGTTTGGATCTTAACAAGTCTTAACAAATGTTTTGTCTCATTCCCATTTCTTCTTGTTGCATGTTGAAGCTCAACGTGGAACCTTGTTAAGATCCAACCATGCAAAGTATGATTTTTGTTTTGTGCCATTTTTCAAGTGGTCTTAAGCTTTTGATTGGACTGTATCTTCGAGACAGACAGATAGAAACAAACAATTAAATCGTTGCTTTGTTTCTTCTTTTGTTTCTTTGTTTCTTTGCTCCAGTTTGATGATTTGTGTTTGTGTAGCAGAGGAAGAACATGTTGAAGTTATTTATGAAATTTCAAAAGACAATTAGTTTTATTTTTACTTTGTTTTTTCAAGTTTTTTTGTAACAACCCCAACACTGGTACTAAAAAAGCCAACTTGACAAAATATTGTATGTATGTATTGTTACCTTTCTACAGAGTTGATGCCCACAGCCATAGACAGGGCCAGATTCAGGGGGTATTCACAGCTGAAACGCAGATCGATGCTCCTCTGGTGGCTGATTAGACCTTTATTAGGATCCACATTACCCTGGACGGTGTTCTCATACATGAAATGTGTTCCGTTGCTCTAAAATTAAAAAAGACAAAATAGTACAAGTTGAATATGATCAATCAATAACAATGAATATCCATTTTTGTCTGAATGCTGTCCCACAAAGATGGTTGTCATTTTCAAAGTGGAACACCAGTCGTCCATCCTCAGGAGTAGTACACCACTCATACTCTGTACAGTCCAGCTGTTAACAGGGGTCGGACTCCTCTGCAGAAGCAGAGGAACAAGGATCAAATAAAAGAAAGCCAATCTTTCAAAGAAAACTGACAAGCTCTATGAAGACATCACTTAGTTGTCCAGCACTAATTTACCACACAGCAAACCAGAGCGCCATTCAGGGATGTCTAGCTCAAAAACAGAGCAGGTTCTCTCATAGGCTGAGACAGCAGAACACAACATGCCATTGGCTGGAGTGTAAAGGCAGAGGTCATAGATACAGGAAGTGAAAAATGGCTGGGGGTCAGAGTGCAGGTGGCAGGCACCAAATAGTGTAAGTGTTAGTGCTTGGTGTTTACCGTTACTCTTTTATTGGGTCCGATCCTGATGTACACACTTTCTGGATGATTTGAGAGGTATATGTCCACTGCAGACACAAATGACACACGGTTGTTTCCACGGTGATTGTTGGCGGCTATCACCTGAAACTGTGTTTCATTGGTGCCATGGTTCGTGCTCTCAGCGATGATGTAGGAGCAAGTTCCCTGGAAATGAGCCACTGCTCCATCAAAGGTGATGTAGTGTGGATCCCCCCACACAATGCAGGTGGACATTGCATCATAACAGCCCAGCTGGCCGTCTCTGATGGAGCACTGTTGTGCAGGAGTGCAAGATGCAGCAGAACATCGCAGAAGATTGGGAGCGTGACATTTACATCTCTGGGAGCAACCGTCTGTCTAGAAGGACTCGCCAGCCTGTGAACCACACCACACCAATTCATAGCCAAATTGATACAACAAATATAGATCTTAAAATACCATTTTGAAAGATTTTTTTTCATTAATTGTAGGTGATTTAGTGCAATAATTGCTAGATCACCACATACTGCAACTATTAGGACTCGCCAGCGTGTGTGAGAAAATGTAACAAAAGGAGAAAGAATGATCACAAAGTTAATAATAAAGTACACCATGTATTTACTGTTGCCAAGGTGTCATTGTTAATGCTCTGCTCAAATCCTTGAAATGAAGAAACATGTTCTTCTTTTATCCACCTCTATGGTCCTTTGTAGAACTTACATTATAGAAGAATTCAGCATATTGGCAGCCACAGCTTTCCACTGGGGCACACCTGGTTCCAGATGACATTAAATGATATTAAAGCCTTTTCACCTTATGACTACTAAAAAAACATTTTTCTCTGTTTTTGCTAAAAGGAGACAAAATTAATGCTTCTCATTGTTGTTACATTATTATAGCTAGAAATGACAAAAATGAATATTTTCCTCTTATTGCTAAAAGATGTAACATTAATATTTTAAAGTTTGTTAATAAATAGACATTCCTCGATGAAATTAGGTTCTCATATTGTTTTTATTAAAATTGTTATATAACATCAGCATCCACATTAGTATCCACAGTAGTAGTCCAAGAGTACTTGTCTCACATTTGAAATGTCAAAAACTGCATCAAAAACAAAGTAACATATGAGGTAGAGGATTTCTGAAATGGCTTTCCAGTCTTACATTTCCAGTTTTAAATAATGAGGCATTCCGTGAATACCCCACATCGGCTTCCAGATTGAAGCAGAATAACATGTACCGTGCACCATATATCAAGATGTATCTTTACAAAACGAACCCATGTTGAACTGTGTGTCCAGCATATTCTTGCTATAGTTTATCAAGCATTCATTTATTCCTCTGGACACAATGCCCTTCTCTGAACACTTGTATCACAACACCAATGATAAATTTCATGATGTGCATGTTTGTTAAGTGTTATGTTTACTGTAGGTCTTATCCCACAACGCTACAACATATTGACAGATAAATCACCCCAGACCTCTTGTATCACCGATAGTTTCTTTTCTTTCATGTGAAATGGTCCTTTGGATAAGATAAGATAAGATAAGATAAGATAAGATAAGATAAGATAAGATAAGATAAGATCAGATAAGATAAGATCAGATAAGATAAGATCACCTTTATTCATCCCACACGTGGGAAACTTGTTTGGTTACAGCAGAAAGTGGACAGTGCAAAGTTACATACCAAAAATTAGAAAAAACACAGGAATAGGATAAGAAAAAGAGACTCTACACAACTGTACACAATAGAATAGAATCAAATCAAATACTATATACAACAGAATAAAATAGAATGCAAGTACCATATACCACTGAGTACGATACAACGTAGTCAGAAAAAGAGTATTGCACTTAGTGTTACTGCTATTGCACATGTGTGGATGTGTGTGTTTGGTCAGTTGCAAAGTCTTTGTTGTGGAGTCTGACAGCAATGGGGAGGAAAGACCTGCGAGATCTCTCCATCCCACACCGTGGGTGCCGCAGCCTGCCACTGAAGGAGCTGCTCAGTGCTGTCAGAGTCTCCTACATGGGGTGGGAGATGTTGTCCAACAGGGATGACAGATTAGCCACCATTCTCCTGTCACTCACCACCTCCACTGGGTCCAGAGGGCATCCTAGAACAGAGCTGGCTCTCTGGATCAGCCTGTTCAGTCTCTTCCTGTCCCCAGCAGAGATGTTGCCACCCCAGCAGACCACACCGTAAAAGGCTGAGGCCACCACAGAGTCATAGAAGGTCTTCAGGAGTGGGCCCTTCACTCCAAAAGACCTGAGTCTCCGCAGCAGGTACAGCCTGATCTGCCCTTTTCTGTAGAGGGCTTTAGAACTATGAGTCCAGTCCAGTTTATTGTTCAGATAAACACCAAGGTACCTCCATACCACAGCCTCCATACCTGTCCATAACTTGACTGTTTAGAGGTTGCAGTGAAGGATGTTTGTGTCTGCGGAAGTCTACCACCAGCTCCTTGGTTTTACTAGTGTTGATCTGCAGGTAGTTCTGCTGGCACCAGTCCGCAAAGTCATGGGTCAGTTCTCGGTACTCCCTGTTGTCCCCATCAGTGATGAGGCCGACTATTGCAGAGTCACCAGAGAACTTCTGCAGGAAGCACTGGGTGGAGTTGTGGGAGAAGTCTGCAGTGTAGATGGTGAAGAGGAACCGAGCCACAACAGTTCCCTGCGTGCCCCCGTACTGCAGACGATCCTGTCCGACACACAGCCCTGAGTTCTCACATACTGTGGTTGGTCAGTGAGGTAGTCTAATATCCATGTAGTGAGGTGATGGTCCACTCCTGCGTTCTCCAGCTTGTCCTTCAAGACTGTGGGAAGAACATGATTCTCACAGTGCTCCCAGCGGTCCAATGCCAGGTTGATAGGCAAACTGAAGTGGGTCCAGTGATGAGCTCACCAGGCGCCAAAGCTGAGCCAGGACCAGCCGCTCCAGGGTCTTCATCAGGTGGGATGTCAGAGCCACTGGCCTGTAGCTGTTGAGGTCCTTGGAGCGTGAAGTCTTTGGCACTGATACAACACAGGAAGTTTCCCAGAGCTGTGGGACTCTCCCCAGCCTCAGGCTCAGGTTGAAGATGTGCTCCATCACCCCACACAGTTGGTCTGCGCAGGACCTGACAGCCCTTGAGCTGATGCCATCTGGACCCGCTGCCTTCTTGGCTTTAATCCTCCTCAGTTCCCTCCTAACCTGGGTGGTTGAGAGAGACAGGCTGGAGCCTTGTGCTGAATGTGTATTGCATGTTTTTTGTTGGGGGTGGGGAGCAGTGAGCATGGTGAGTAATGGTGTGAAGTGTCTGAGGTGTCAGAGGTGGAACAGCAGCAGTGGGGGTGGGTGGGTCTGCAGCCAATGTTGGAGACTGCCTCATGAATGAATCAAATCTGTTATAGAAATGATTCAGTTCATTTATGTATTGTGATTCTAAAATTGAGTTTTCCTCCTTTGTTACAGTTACATGAAAAGCCCTCTTTGTAAATTGAAAAAGTGACTCAAAAGCAATGTAGTAACATTTTTATTTAAAAAAAAAAGAAACAAAAAAAGAAAACAAGTCCATCAATCAACGCAGACTGTATTTTGACACAGTTTACAAGGCATTCATATTTCAAACATACATTTATTCTTCATTATTTTTATATTTGCTAATGAATGAATGAATACCACAAAATAAATCAAGATGTAATGATGTTAAAACAATCCTGAATGACCGGAAGGTAAAACTCATGAACTGGAAACAGAAGCATACAAAATATGTTTTTGATCAGGTGCTGCCCTCCAGTGTTGCAAAGAAAAATGGCAGCAATTACAAGTAGGAGCGCTCAGAGCAAATAAGAAGTATTTTAATAGATGTCAAATTTTCAGTAACATTCACTTTTCAAACCATCACTATTCCTCTGTGTATATAAAAAAGTCTTCTGATTCTATTTTCAGTGCTTTTATTCATCAAATCTATACTAAGTTATTATACGACTGCTGAGTTTGCTGTAATTTGTGCATTAACTTGATTTCTCTAGATCAGAATATTTGCAGTCAGCAAGCAAACTATCAGGGTCACCAGAGATGTCAAGAGGCCTGGAGAGCTGCTTGCTTTCATTCTTCTTTCTGTTAGAAAACAACCAAAATCTACAGTGAATTCAAATTTGGCTCATGAATCCAGTTATCACAATCCACTGATTATGAAGCTGTATTATCTACAAGACTGCCAATGTTGTACAAATGTTACCTGTGTTCAATACAAGCGGTCCCAATGAGATGCTTTCACTGTCATGGTAGGAAATATCCCTCGCCACTCTAGCATGGTAACCTGGGTAGCAATGCTGTGGAAAGCAGAGTGATTTCAGCAGATGAAGGAATCCAATAAGTGGTATGAAAGATTTTTACCCAGTGTTAATACAAATAGTCATAAGTAGTACGTACAGCTGTGCAGTAATTGTGTCTCAAAAGACACAGGTGGACCTGGCAGTGCAGGTAAATAGATGAAAAGTTGGTAAAGGTGAACATCCTGAATGAGAAACGGGCTACGGTGGAGACGCCATTCTGAAGCAGCTCTACTGTGCCATCTGCTGGATTAGGACACCTAGGTAACAGCATAATGTGAAAGTTGCAGTGTTAATGTGCAAACAACTTAGTTATGATAAGAAGATGATTAAAGTTCACCCATCACAAAAGACAAGAAAAGAAAAGAAAAGTTAAGGCAATTTCTTTACTGTGTGGTGATCAGATCCCTGCGCACAGGGTAGCTGGCATCATTAACAGGCGTTGCCCAGCAAGAGTCCAGGATAGTGGAGATCTGCCGCTCATCGATTCCCTGCGTCTGAACCTCAATGTATAACCTCTCATCTATTTCCATTTCTAAATTTCTGTTTCTGGTCAAAGGGAAGTGGAAGCCAGGGTCCCGGTAGGGTATTATCCTCAAATGATAATGGCCCAGACCAGATGGAAGTCTCTTGTTCACAATGCTATAGGAAAACATGATAAAACAAGATGTTTTCAGGATTTGGAATTCATAAAGTGGTCAGGTGTGTGTGCAGTCTGTAGCAAAATATATACAAAAATATGTAACACAAATGAGGGGAATACACAATTCATGCATTAATAGAAAAGCACTGTAACTCTTAAGTAAATTTATTATAAACAGCAGTACAAAGATAGGATCATACAGCCTAGAAGAAATTACATATAAAAGTGTTCAACCACCAATTAGAACATATTGCAGATAGTAATTTGAAATGATCAAAAACAAATTAAGGTGACAGAGTGGGTGTACAAAAAAATGAGCACATTAGTATGGAACGCCAGGACTGACATAATGAATTAATTAAATACACCATTAAATAATAATTATTAATCATAATTAAATGTGGCAATAATTAATTACAATTGGAAATAATTAATTTAATAAATATTCATAACACATTTAATTAATTAATTAATTACATATTTAATTAATTATTTACAATTTTAATTCATTATTTAATGATGTATATATTTAATTCATTTTGGCACTATTGTCCCCTTCATGTCTCACCTTGAAATCATTTTATCTGTCGGCCTCACCCATCAAACTAAGGGGGCGGGGTTAACGCGGCCACTGCAGCTTCGCTAACATTTGATTGGTTGCTGTGCAAAGTAAGTCAAGACAGGTCGATCCTAGATAATCGATTGCTTGTGTGGACTTGGGGCAGCCAGGTATCCCAGAATGCATTTCAAATCACAGGTAGCAATGGTGGTGGTGTAAAGCTTTAAAAAACCCAGTTTTTCTGTCACTTTTAATAGTGTTTTAGCTGCGAATGTTGTGGCGTAATCTTCACATGTCTGGTCAGGTTGTCAACATAGAACATGTTTTCAGAGATGTCACTAGGTCGGGTCTTAGACTTCACCTCTCTGGGAACTCCCAGGCCCTCCAAAGTATGGAGGCCTATCTCCCCCCACCACACTCCCTGCCGGTGACTGATGCTCTCAGGGGTCGGTGCGCTGGTGGTTCTTGGTGTCCAGGGCTGGGCGCTCAGGTGTGTACCAGCTCACTCCCGGTGGCTACTTGGCGGGGCCTGGCACCTGTTGCTCGGTCAGGCCTCTTCCGGGGCGTAGGGGCCCCTTGGGCATCCGGCCTCTGGGCCTGCGGCTCGGTTCACTCTGCCACAGCTGGCTGCCGGCAGAGCCGGCGGGCACGCCAGTGCAGCCCCCTCTGGCTTCTGCTCTGTGGCTACTGGGTGACCCCTTTTCTGGGGCTCTCGCACTCTAGGGCCTCTGGATGTCTGGAGCCTGGATCTTCTCCATGCCTGCTTCATGCCCTGGGGGACAGGACTATGGCCCTCTACACCCTCTAGCAGACCGTTACATGGGGAAACCTTTTGAATACAAGCGCGCTGATCCACACAGGTGTGCACACGGGTGTTCACTGTTCATAGACATAAACTACACCTTTCTTGGCTGCTACTTCAAAGCACATTGTGCGCTGCCGGTCCTGCGTGCTGCACAACAACATTCAATATTTAGTATTTACTGCTGTTTACACTTAGCTAGATTAATGCGATGGTGTTGTGTTTAGTATGCTGCTTTGCTTTTTTTTTGCTTGTTTTCTCTTCTTCTTCTCTCAACAGGTGATCCAGGAGATTTTTTTAAGTGCCCTTTCTCACTGTCCCTCTTCCCTTCTGTTTTTCTTTTCCTTCATCTTTCTTTTTCCTTTTCCTATCCCCCAGTCATGTCTGTCCCGTCTGTAACAACTGAAAATAAAATAAAATAAATAATAACAACAAAGGTCGATCAAATGGACCAATACGGCAAGGCCGTGATGATCCATTTGGCAAAGTAAATCCACTGGGTATCCTTGTTGGTCTTCAGACAACAATTCTGACAGCTAAAGAACCAAATGGGACCGGCAAAAAGAAAAAAAAAAAAAAAGAGATGTCACTAGCTCTGTCACTGTTTTTTTTATGTTTGTTTGTTTGTTTGTTTTTTGGGGGCAAGGGGGGTTAACTGGTTTGTTTACATATTCCACTCTCTGTGTTCCACATGTTGCATTTGCAGATTCTCATTTTCTTGGTCTTCTGTCTCTGTGCTTCTGCAACATGAAGAACGAGCTGACATTTTTCTCATGCCCTCAGTTTACCTGCATGCATCCTCCTCCTCACCTGTCAGATGTTTAACACCTGCTGCTAATTTAAGAAACACGCCCACGTTACCTGGTGATAGTTACAGTTTAACTGGGCAGTCGGTGCTCTATATAACGCAATGTCGGCGCATTTTTCTGCACAAAATAAGTAAATATAGTATTTTTTTCTGAGCGCACAGCTGCTGGAGCTTGTTTCACTACAGAGCACTTTATAGGCGAACCCACTTTATCAGCGGCTGATGTCCAATCACCGGCACACAGCTTTGAAACCTTACCTGAGTTTTAGTTCTCAGTGGTTAAACACTGGACTTGATTCACTCAGATTCTGTCTGTCGGTCACGTTTATTTCGCTGTTTTATTTACAACTGAGCAAATCGGTTTGGCTGACGTTAAAGTTATGTTTCATAACTGCATAGTTTTACTGAAGTTTAATGGTTCACTGGCACATGTGTTAGACTGAACCATTTGCTTTTCTTTATCTGGTGTGTTTGGGATTTTTAACAGTGAATTGTCAAAACAGGTTTGATCGTTTCCTGTGTGTATTAATTTGGTGATTTATTAAATGTATTCATGTTATTCTAATCTGCTGCTGAGTCTCTTACGCTGATGAAAATGCAGATAACACAGACCACGACCACCTGTTCAACCAATCACTTTCATTCCACTTTGATCTGCGACAAACTGACGGTTCATCTCTGTTACATTGTTGCGTTAGACTGCTATATTTTTGTGTTCTTTATGCTGTAGATTTTCACGTCTCTGGAATAGTTGGCAGTAATAAGGATGATTTTCTGTTAAATCATATTGATATGACCCGTGAATTATTGACAGAAACACCAACGTTATCTCTTTTAATAAAGTTTATGTGTTTTACACAGGTCACGCTGATTATTGAACAAAAAGCACAAAGATCAGATGTTAATCGGATTTATTTGCTCTCTCTCCTCCTCAAACATGATTTTTAATGTTAGTTATAATTCAGAATTGGCAACTGAAACAAGTACGACACATAAGAACATCAGGAAATAAAAAAACCCGAAGTCAGTGTACTGCGGGGGTTATGGCAGCTGTGTACCAAGAGCTGCGCTTTTTCGGCGGTAATAACAGCTCGATTGCTTGCGAGGCGAGTGGGTCTAGCCCACGCTTTGCCGTGAGACTGGGCAGACATCTCAGAAATCAACAAAACACTTTTGCAAAGAGGCTCTATCTTGACAAACCGACCAGATATTGAAGATTAAACCAATACATTCTCGGCTAAAAAATATTAAAACGGTATTTGGTGACACACAAACAGGATTTTTCAAAGTTCAGTTCTGTTAGTTTCCACATGCCGGTTGTTGGTGTGCTAAAAACAACGGCCACCAGGCCAAAGCAATGGTTTTGACTTGATCAGCGTTAACCCCGCCCCCTGAGATTGGTGGATGAGGTTGACAGATAATATAAATTCATGGTGAGAACTAAAGGAGTCAACTGTGCCAAAATGAATTAATTAAATACATCATTAAATAATTATTTAAATGTGGCAATAATTAATTGATTAAATGTGTCAAAAATATTTATTTAATTAATTAATTCCAATTCTAATTAATTATTGCCACATTAATAAATTATTTAATGGTGTATTTAATTAATTCATTATGGCAGTCCTGGCGTTCCATACATTAGAACAATGTTTGTATTAAACAAAAACAGGGTAAAATGATGGTGATTCACATGGTCATTTAGTCATGAAGACAATCAGACACTGAGATTTCTATAAAGCTCAGCGAGCTATGTACCTTTGGAAGAGCACCAACCACAATGTCATATAACCAAAAAGAAAAAACAAAACAAAAATGTAAGCCAGGTGGTGTTGTGGTTATCACCTCTCTACAGGTTTGATGCCAACATCCATAGACAGTGCCTGGGTCAGAGCATAGTCACAGGAGAAGTGCAGGCGGATGCTCTTCTCACAATTTACGAGGCCATCATGAGGGTCCACATCCCCACTGATGGTGTTCTCATAACTGAAATGGGTCCCGTTGCTCTTAAGAGTAAGAAGACAAAAGATTTTAAGCATATTTTTAAAAAAAATTAAAAATATTGCCCAGAGGATTCCTTCAATGTACTAATTTTACCCTCAGCATTGTCCCACAAAGCTGGTCATCATTGTTGAAGTGGAAAACCAGTCGACCATCCTCAAGAGTCCCATTGCAGGTTTCATCTCGAAGATGGAGGGCATCAGAGTGGAAGCCGGCCTCAAACAGCTGACAGCGGGACAGAGATATGGTGCCAGAACTACTGACACAAGTGATGGACGAGTCTAAGAAGGAGAGAGAAACACAATCTGACTCGTTATGGCATGATTTTTTTTTTAAAGCTGAGTCATCAATACTGATTTGGCTGATACGACATTTGTTGACTTGACTGCTTAATATAAAGGCTGACTAATGCAATAAATACACTGCAGTTATTACTGAAGGTTTTAGTTAGCCCGCACCGTAGCTCTCATTGTTTGGCCGATGGTGGTGCTCATTACAGAAGCAGCCATAGACACCGTCCTTCTCACCACACCACTCGTGCTCTGTGCAGTCCAGCTTTTCACAGGGGTCTGACTCATCTGCAGACACAGAGAAAGGATCATCAGTGATGAATGGCAATGATTTAAATTTGTATTAAATGTCTTATTTGAGCAGTACAAACATACCACAATGCAAAGCAAAGCGCCAGTCAGGGATGTCTAGCCCCAGAACAGAGCAGGTTTTCTCATAGGCAGAGACAACAGAACACAGCATGCCATTGGCTGGAGTGTAGAGGCAGAGGTCGTAGACACAGGAAGAGAAAAATGGCTGGGGGTCAGAGTGCAGGTGACAGGCTCTGAATGGGCCGGTGGTGTTGGTGATGACACTGCAGAGTTGGGAGTATTTTTCTCTAAAGGTACAGTCATTCAGTCCATCATCATCTTCATCAGTGGAGCCACATCTGGAAAAGACAAATCATACTGCCATCAGCTACTGCCTTGTTGAAGCATCAATAGTGATTTCCATTGCAACTCACCCTGGTTGGCTGGTGGGTGACTTCCAGCTGTGTCCAAAATAATTATCGTTTTGTGCCAGTGTGCCATTGGGTAAGACTTTGTCATCTGAAGGATCATTGTTAGAGTTTCCACACATCCCTGTGACTCTGTCATGACGGTTTTGGCCCAGTCTGACCAGTAAAGTGCTCTGACCATCAAACTGGACTAGCAAGTCAGAGGCATCAACCACTATGTAGCTTCCCTGCCTTACCACCTGAGCTAAGATTCCCACTGTGGTGGGAAGAGACACATCATTTCCATTTACCTGAGAAGACAAGAGATGCAATAAGTGTGTGTTGTTACTTTTGTGCAGATTAGACAAAGTAGAATGCTGTTCATCTTAAAAGTGATAGATAGTTTACCGTTACTCTTTTATTGGGTCCGATCCTGATGTGCACACTTTCTGGATGATTTAAGAGGTATATGTCCACTGCAGACACAAATGACACACGGTTGTTTCCACGGTGATTGTTGGTGGCTATCACCTGAAACTGGGTTTCATTGGTGCCATGGTTCGTGCTCTCAGCGATGATGTAGGAGCAAGTTCCCTGGAAATGAGCCACTGCTCCATCAAAGGTGATGTAGTGTGGATCCCCCCACACAGTGCAGGTGGACATGGCATCATAACAGCCCAGCTGGCCGTCTCTGATGGAGCACTGCTGTTCAGGAGTGCAAGACGAGGCAGAACATCGCAGGTCATTTGGAGCATAACATTCACATCTCTGGGAGCAACCGTCTGTCCAGAAGGACTCACCAGCCTGTGAACCACACCACACCAAATCATAGCCAAATTGATACAACAATTATAGTTCTTAAAATACCATTTTGAAGGACTTTTTCATTAATTGTAGGTGATTTAGTGCAATAATTGCTAGATCACTACAAAGTGCAACTAATAATGTAATAAATATTTTTGACAAAGCAACTAGTTTTAACTTCTGATCTTTCTCCCCCAGGAAGGACAGATGCAATTTCAAGAAATATGTGGAACAGAGCTGCATGAAAAAGGTTTTTAATTGTTCTGATGTAGCTGTATAATCTTCAACTGATTGTTTAATGCATTCATTTATTTAGGGACAGATTTTTATTTATTTATTTATTTTTTTAAATCTGCAGTTTAAAGAGTTAGAGCATCATTCTGCCTGTATAGCTAAATATTAATTATTTTCTTTCTAGTGGTGTAATATAAAACAGTCATAATAGCTATGCTGAATATATGATACCATATAAAGACATTATTGTGGTCTTAAGATTTCAGTTATATGAAACTATAAACTGTAGTTTTGCATTTTGCAACCCCTATTATTTGCTATTTCATAGAAACTACCACGTTTCCAGGTATTCATCATGCTTCCTGAAATTTTTTATATGGTTTGGATTTTTTGGGTTATTAACATGGAACTAACATTTTTTACATTTTGAAACCCTGATTTCTGGTAATTAGACCTAAACTACCACGTGTTTCCAAGTAATCATTAATTTTCTTGAAGATTATTCATATGGAATTAAAAAGAAACAGACAGTTTTGCATTTTTTAGGCTTGATTCTTAGTTATTGAACAGAAACCAACATTTATTCCAGGTAAGATATCAGATTTAAACTAGAGATGGACCGATCCGATATTACATATCGGTATCAGTCCGATACTGACCTAAATTACTGGATCGGATATCGGTGAGAAATAAAAATTATAATCGGATCCATTAAATATCAAAAATGCACCTCACAAAACTTGCGACACGGCGTAATTTGGCTCATAACCGTAGCACGTCGGAGCAGTATGCATCACGTGATAGAGCGGCTGTGTGTATTTGTAGCCTCGCTACCAAACCGGCATTTCATCTCCAAGGAAGTGATCCCAGAGAGAAGTAAAGCAAGTGTGTAAGTTCATCTCTGAATGTTTGTAAAGCATTCCCGTGTTAAGCTTAACAACCGATATATGGAGCGACTGCCTCTTCTCTCTCCCTCCCTCTCCTGCTGCTACTTCAATCATGAAACTGATCAATGATCAGCTGATCGGCTTTTCTGTGGCGAGTCCGTCTCTCTTCTTTGTTTTTGGCCCACTTTGCACCAGAAAGAGGAAACCAGCGGCTGAACAACAGCAGCACCTTTAACCTTGATAAGCTGTTGTTAGAATTTATTTAATATTACTTTCTAGACCAGGATCCTTTTCTATGTAGCTGACACTGGTAACTGTGCAGGGGCGGATCTAGCAAAGTTTAGCCAGGGGGGCCGATAGGGCATTAACAGGGAAAAGGGGGGCACAAAGACATCATTTTTTTTCTTATTCTCATTTAAAATGTCTAGCTTTTAATAAATAATAATCTGAATCTTACACCCAAAGTTTTAATCTGATGTAAATGTATAGAAGTCCATTACTGTACATAGTAATTGTTAAGTCTAATATACCCTAGTAAGCTATACTACTTTTTCCTTTGGGAAGATACGATCTGTGCAGTCTGCAATTCTGTTGAAGACAGATGTTGAAAGTATTTAATTATTCTTGAAAAATAATTGATTTCTGTGCATTTTTTTTCACACTTCATCAAATTAAAGTTGATTACGTCAATGAGGTGGAGGGTGGGGGGTGGTTCCCTATTTTTTCTTTTTGCTGGGAGTTTGCAACCCTATTAGTTAAGGTGCTTAATATTTCTGCTAAGTACTCTTTAAAATACCAGAATAGGGAGGATGGAGTAGGTTTAAGTTTATTAGATTGATCAGTATTGCTGAACTATGAAATATTTTGGGTGCAGTGTATTTTTTACATACAGGTATAACAGAATAGCTTTAGTGTTGTTGTTTATTTAAACTTGAGTATGAACTCATACAAAATGCAGCAAGATATTAAAAAAAAAGTTTCATTGATTAAAAAACACACTATATCGGATTCATATCGGTATCGGCAGATATCCAAATTTATGATATCGGTATGGGACATAAAAAAGTGGTATCGTGCCATCTCTAATTTAAACATAATATTTACAGTGTTACTGTTGTCAAACAAAAAAGAATGCTGGTGGCTGAAGCAGGATTAATTCCAGCATTATGGCAAAATGGGAATGGTATCCTAATACATTAAAAACCTAAATCATATTAGTATCTTGTTACCCTATTATTATGAGGTTAGTATATATAAAAATGTGTATTATTGCTAGTGATTGTGACTATACTATTACTAATTGTTTTTTTAAGCTCATGTACATACATTTGTATCCATATTATCACTTATAATTTATGGTTTGTTATTACATAGATTTAAATGTAATAGTACTCACTAGATCACTTGGTTATTATTCTGGAAATGAAGTGGCAATTATTTGCTATAGCTCTATTTTTTATCTTCCTGTTTCCACCTTGTTACCTCAATATTACCACATTATTACTGAGCTATAATAGACTCTGTTGTTTGTTTAAAATATATTTCTGAATTTTAAGCTTTGTTACATTCCAAAACACTTCACGAAGCTTTCTAAATGTAAGAGGGGCAAGTCTGCTGATTCTGCTGATTTGAAGGGAATTACTTCAAAGAGTATTTACTATTGACTTTAATATGTCTTACATCATAGTAGAATCCAACATATTGGCAGCCACAGCTTTCCACTGGGACACACCTGGTCCCACTCTTGATGAAGCCTTCATCACAGAAACATCCCTCAGAGCAGAACTGCTCACAGGTTTCATCAATGCTACTGGCACAGGTGTGGCCACAGTCAGTACCGCACAGCTCATAATGGCTGTTGGTGGGACAGTCCAGTGCTTAATAAGTGAGAAATGTGACAAATGGCACTAGTCAGACATACCACTTTTAATGTAATACAGTGTGGATACAGTGAGTATTGTAAAATTATTGGACATTTTATTTCTGAAGTGGTTAGCAAATTTCTTGTACATTTAGACATAAATAAAATATAATGACATGTTGACTCACTGCAGGTGGTGTTCTCTCTCCAGGGATAGATACGAACATTAGCAGACTGACATGCACTGACATATGATTCAGTGGCACTGCACAAGAGATCGTGGCCTTGATTTCCTGACAAACATACATCAAACACGCAGTCGCTGAAATATGGTGCCGGGTCCACCTCCTCGTGGCAGAAACTGAAGGGCCCATCAGATGCCTGTATCACCTCACACTGATCTCTAGCAGGCTGTTCATTGGTACACTGTGGACAGGAGGAGCCACAGCCGTCATTGCACGTGTAGTTGCCTGGCACCTTCCAGGCTCTCCCAAACTCATCTGGAGATGTGACTATCGTTCCAGATGGTGTGTGAAAGTCATCATTTGGATTTCCATTGAAATTTCCACAAAGTCCGCATATTTTTTCTCTGTTGATGACAACAGTTAGCAATAGTCCTTGTGTTAGTTTCAGAAGGATAAATTATTAGTAAATAAATTATTTATATAGCTGGGATTATCCTGTTTTTTAAAGCATGTCAAACAATAATTACTGCAGCTTTGATGGGTGGGAATTGTACCTGTAATTTGGTGGTACGGAGATAAACACTGCACTATATCCATTATAGGTAACACTCAAGCCAAAATTAGTGCTGACAAGTATACGAGATCCTGTTGCATAGATAGACACATTACCTTCATTCAAGATAATAGGTAAATTTCTAGTTACTCCATTCACCTAGAAGAGATATGCAAAGAAAATCAGTGGGTAGTTTTTCTACTTTTTAATTGTTATTTTTTTTCATTTACAGCAGTAAAAACATCCCTAAAATATATGTAGCTGCCATTTACTTCATACACCTGAAATTGTTCATAACAATCATCGAATGAGAACTATCATTAACTACTTACTTGTACCAAACCTCTTCTGTCCCTTGACATATGCACGTCGTAGCCCCACACGTTCACAAAAACTTCAGCTACTATTGAAAGTGGACGCCCATTCAATGCCTCATTCTTAGCTTCCACGGAAAACTGATTGAGCTCATCAGTGGCATTACAGAGGGTCACCAGAACATAGCGACAGGTTCCTTGGAAGTCATAGGCCTTGCGATCAAAGGTGATGTAGTGAGGGTCTCCAGAGGCAGAGCAGGTGCCATGAGGGTTGGGATGGCAGCCAAACTCACCCTCCACCACACGGCAGGACTCCTGGGGCCCACAGGAGGTGGGAGTACAGTGGACGTTCCCTGTATTTCCATTACAGCTACACAAGCTCTGACATTCTTCACCATCCCAGAACTGCTCACCACCTTGGTGATAGCGTCCTTGATGATAGCATCCACAAGATGTTGGTGGAACGCACTGGTCACCATTGAGGATAAAACCACTGTTACACTGACAGCCCTCCTGGCACACAGTATCACAGGTGAAGGGCAAAGAGAGGCTGGGGCAAGCAGAAGGACAAGAGGTTCCACAGAGTTCATAATGGCTGTTTGACGGGCAGGTTAGTGCTGGAGAAAAACAAACAGGTTAACATAAAAAAGCATTTTTAAACATTTGGAGATCATGGCTAGAATTAATTCAAAAACAGTTGAATGCTTACCACAGCCAGTTGCATTTCTCCATTGTCCTAAGGCAACACCCTTCTGTTGACACATTAGTGCATAATCTCGTAGGACGCCACACAGAGTTGATGCTGGATTGTTAGAGCCCCTCATGATCTCCACACATACATCCACCTGCTGCCTTGGGTCAACCACAGACCAACAGGGTACAAATGGCCCATCTGGTGAGCTGAGAATGCCACAGTACTCACTAGAATTGTAATTAGCTGTAGAATTTTGGTTCATGCTTTCCACACAGTGAGCAGCCAGAGAGCCATCTCGCCAACTGTCTCCAAAGTCCTGAGAACTGTTGACCAGGACACCATTGGGTGTATTGAAGTCATCATGTGGATGACCATTGTAGTTACCACAGAGTCCACCCAGGGAACCATTGTAGACACCAGGAGCAGTGACACGGACAAAGTGAGGCCAGACTGTCTGCACAGTTACACCAAAGGAGGTGCGAATGATAACATTGTAAATGCTGCTGTGGAAGATCTGGATGCGGTTGGATGGAGTGCTGAATGGCAGCCTGATCAGCTGACCATTAACCTGTAGGGTCATCCAGTTTTTTGCAGTTAACAAGACTTAAACAGTATTGTGTCTGTGTACACATAAATAAAGAATTAAAGGAAGAACATAATTTTAAGTAAGTGCTCCATTCACTTACCTTCACTTTACTGTTCCTTGCCATCTCAATAGATATGTGTATCCCCTCTGCTTCAAAATGCAGAATTCGTGCAAAACCTTGCTGGCCTCTTGGCAATTTTTCTCCTGTCACCATGAAGTGTGGGTGACTGGACAGTCCCATAACTTTGGCAAGTGTCAATCGACACGCCCCAGGATATTGGTATGTCAGTCCATCAAATGTCTGATATGACCCTGGGCCTCTGATCCAGCATGTTGCATAGCTATTTGGTCTGCATCCTCTTTCTCCATCCTCCACCCTGCATGATTCAAGTGGGCCACAACCATGCGAGCGGCAAGTCATGGAGCCATAACTGCAGCTACAACGTCTCCCACAGTCTTCGTCTAGTATTACAGTTTGTCCAGAGCGGTAGTAACGGCCCTCAAACCTGCAGCCACACTCAGCATGAGGGACGCAGACCCCACCACTGAGGATGTAGCCTGAATCACAGATGCAGCTTTCCTGGAGAGGTAGAGGGCAGTTATGGGTAGAGTTGGGATTAACACAGGTAGGTGGACATCCTGTGCCTTCAGACTCAAAGTGGCTGTTGGCTGGACATGGGATTTCTAGGAATAAGAGAACAACATCGATATTTGCATCAGTGGAATTTTAATACAATAATATTTTGAAATAATGCAAAAAAACAAAAAAAACAACTGATTATCATACCACAAAAGCCAGGTCTCCTCCAACTTGGTAGCTGAATACCATTTTGTTGACATTGACTTGCGTACACAGTTAAGGCTTGACAGAGAATAGGTTGGTACCCTCCTCCTACACACAGATCATACACACAACTGTCCACAAAGGACTGTGGAGGAAGTTGCTGATGGCAAGCCGTGAAAGGTCCAGAACTACTGCTGAGGATACCACAGTGGTCAGTGTTGCTGTACAGTGCTTTCTGAGCTACAGTGCAAACAGCACAGTCCAGACCTCCGCACTGTGGCCCACAGCCAGGCTCATCATCCCCAGATGCTTGCCAGCTGTTAGCAAAAACCACATCAGAGCTCACAACCTCACCGTCACGAGTTTGAAAGTCATCTCTACTAATGCCATTGAAGTTTCCACAAAGACCGCATGTACCATTCTGGTAAGTGTAGGGCAAGCTGATCTGAACATAATGATTTGTGTCATAAGACACCACTAAACCAAAGTCAGTGCTGACAAAGACAGAAAAACCTGACTCATAAACCTGCACGGTGCCATTGCTAAGGAAGAATGGAGTGGATGCAAAGTTCCCGTTAACCTGTAAAAAACCCAGCAAATATATCAAGTGAGAAAACTATATCTGGTCATAAAGTGTAGAATTTATCCAGAATCAAAATGACCAACCTTTGCCTGACCACGGCGTCCTTTGACAAGTTCAATTGTGTCATTGTAGACATGCACTTTCACCAGTCGTGTCCAAGAGACTCGAGTACTGCCTCTGTGCTCATTTTTGCCTTCTACTCTGTAGTAGGGCCGTCCACTATTACATTGCTCAGAGAGAACATACGTGCAAGTGCCTTGAAAGTGAAACACTGTGTTATCAAAGGTGTAGTAATGGGGATCACCGCTTATGGTGCAGGTTCCTCTTGGCACTGTCTGACAGGAGAACTGGAAGGAAGCTGGCTTGCAGATCTGTGAAAAGGAGCACGGCTCATTGCGGCACTGCAGGCCTGTTGAGGTACATGTGCACTTCTGTGCACAGGTCCTGTCACTCCAGAATGAAGCACCCAGCTGCACTAATTCACCTTAAAAAGAATAAAAGGAAATGTCCCTTATGCCTTGTGTTAAATGTCCAGACATTTACATTCATAAAGCTTTAGGAAAAAACTTTCAAACCTTACATTTTTTTCATGTACTGTCAAATAACAGCAGGAATTGCCTCAAGGCACTTTATATTGTAAACTAAAGACCCTCAGATAACAGAGAGAACACCGCAACAATCCAACAATGCCTAACAGCAGTCTGAGATGTGCTCTGTTGGGAGGATACGGCACTATGATTTCATTAAGATAAGATGAGGCCTGATTGTTCAAGACCTATATGAGGAAAATAATTTTACATTTGAATCTGGATTTAACAGGGAGCAAAAGAAGGGAAGCTAGTATAGGAGAAATATGTTCTTTCTTTTTAGTCCCTATCTGTACTGCAGCATTTTGGATCAACTCAATGCTTTTCAGTGAGTTTTTGGGAAAATCTGATAATACAGACCGTTCTCACTCCCGAGGCGTAACATCCCAACGTTTTGTCACGTCCCACGGCGTTCCTGAGGAACGCGAAAGGTGACCTTCCGCGTTCTTATGGTACGCGCCGGGTTATGGATGAAATCAAGTGGAATGACGGTCCTGTGGTAATAGACTTTCCAGCCCTGTATTCCAGCCCTAAACCTAACCTTATCCCTAACCCTAACCATAATGTTATTCCTAACTTTAAACCAGTACTTTAATGGCATGGAATAGTGTTTTCCCAAGCGATGTTGAGAAAAAGAGCAAACATGTATAGATTGAGACCAAACGGTTCTCATATTCCCTCATCCGATCTCGTCATTTAGGAACGTGTTGGGTGTTCGAAAACGTAATATGTTGACAATTTGTCACCTAGCATAAAATGTTACGCTTTGGGAGTGAGAACGTGTTGGATAATAACGAATCACAGTAGGTCAGACTTTAAGTAATAAATGCATGAACTAATTTTTTAGCGTCAGTCTGAAATAGGATTTTTCTAATTTTAGAGATACTGCATAAATGCAAGAAAGCCATTCTAATTATTTGTTTAATATGAGCACTGAAGGACATAACCTGGTCAAAAACAACTCCAAAATTTCTCTTAGTGTTACTGGAGGCCACGGTAATCCCAATCCGAGTGTGCATCTGGTTAGACATCATGTTTGTAAGAGTTTTATAGCTGAGTACAATAATCTTATCTTTATCTGAATTTGAAGCAGAAAATTGAAGATCATCCATGTCTTTATGTCTTTAAGACATTCCTACAGTTTAGTCTTATGGTTTCATTGACAGAGCTGGAGATCATCTGCATAGCAGGGAAAATGTACACGATACCGTTGCAGGTGGACATAGCATCGTAACAGCCCAGCTGGCCGTCTCTGATGGAGCACTGCTGTTCAGGAGTGCAAGACGAGGCAGAACATCGCAGGTCATTTGGAGCGTGACATTCACATCTCTGGGAGCAACCGTCTGTCCAGAAGGACTCGCCAGCCTGTGAACCACACCACACCAAATCATAGCCAAATTGATACAACAAATATAGATCTTAAAATACCATTTTGAAGGATTTCGTTTTCATTAATTGTAGGTGATTTAGTGCAGTAATTGCTAGATCATTGCAAACTGCAACTATTAATGTACTAAATATTGTGACAGAGCAACTAGTCGTATCTGTTGATCTTTCTCTCACAGAAAGGACAGATGCTAAATGCCACAATTTCAAGAAATATGCGGAACAGAGCTGCATGAAAAAAAGTATTTAATTGTTCTGATGTAGCTGTATAATCTTCAACTGATTGTTTAATGCATTCATTTATTTAGGGACAGAATTTTCCCCCCCCAAAATTCTGCAGTTTAAAGAGTTAGAGCATCATTCTGCTTGTATAGCTACATATTAATTATTTTCTTTTTAGTGGTGTAATATAAAACAGTCATAATAGCTATGCTGAATATATGATAGCAAATGAAGACGTTTTTTGTGATCCTAAGATTTCAGTTATATGAAACTATAAACTGTAGTTTTGCATTTTGCAACCCCTATTATTTGCTATTTCATAGAAACTACCACGTTTCCAGGTATTCATCGTGCTTCCTGAAATTTTTCATTTGGTTTGGATTTTATTTGGTTATTAACATGGAACTAACATTTTTTCCATTTTGCAGCCCTGATTCCTGGTTATTAGACCTAAACTACCACATCTTTCCAGGTAACGTCAATTTGCATTTTGTAGGCTTGTTTCTTGGTTATTGAACAGAAACCAACATTGATTCCAGGTAAGATATCAGATTTAAACATAATATTTACGGTGATACTGTTGTCAAACAAAAAAGAATGTTGGTGGCTGAGGCAGGATTAATTCCAGCATTATGGCAATATGGTAATGGTATCCTAATACATTAAAACTTAAAATCATATTAGTATCTTGTTACCCTATTATTATGAGGTTAGTATATATAAAAATGTGTTTTATTGCTAGTGATTGTGACTATACTATTACTAATTGTTTTTTTAAGCTCATGTACATACATTTGTATCCATATTATCACTTATAATTTATGGTCTGTTATTACATAGATTTAAATGTAATAGTACTCACTAGATCACTTGGTTATTATTCTGGAAATGAAGTGGCAATTATTTGCTATAGCTCTATTTTTTATCTTCCTGTTTCCACCTTGTTACCTCAATATTACCACGTTATTACTGAGCTATAATAGACTCTGTTGTTTGTTTAAAATATATTTCTGAATTTTAAGCTTTGTCACATTCCAAAACACTTCACGAAGCTTTCTAAATGTAAGAGGGGCAAGTCTGCTGATTCTGCTGATTTGAAGGGAATTACTTCAAAGAGTATTTACTATTGACTTTAATATGTCTTACATCATAGTAGAATCCATCATATTGGCAGCCACAGCTTTCCACTGGGACACACCTGGTCCCACTCTTGATGAAGCCTTCATCACAGAAACATCCCTCAGAGCAGAACTGCTCACAGGTTTCATCAATGCTACTGGCACAGGTGTGGCCACAGTCAGTACCGCACAGCTCATAATGGCTGTTGGTGGGACAGTCCAATGCTTAATAAGTGAGAAACGTGACAAATGGCACTAGTCAGACATACCACTTTTAATGTAATACAGTGTGGATACAGTGAGTATTGTAAAATTATTGGACATTTTATTTCTGAAGTGGTTAGCAAATTTCTTGTACATTTAGATATAAATAAAATATAATGACATGTTGACTCACTGCAGGTGGTGTTCTCTCTCCAGGGATAGATACGAACATTAGCAGACTGACAGGCACTGACATATGATTCAGTGGCACTGCACAAGAGATCGTGGCCTTGATTTCCTGACAAACATACATCAAACACGCAGTCGTTGAAATATGGTGCCGGGTCCACCTCCTCGTGGCAGAAACTGAAGGGCCCATCAGATGCCTGTATCACCTCACACTGATCTCTAGCAGGCTGTTCATTGGTACACTGTGGACAGGAGGAGCCACAGCCGTCATTGCACGTGTAGTTGCCTGGCACCTTCCAGGCTCTCCCAAACTCATCTGGAGATGTGACTATCGTTCCAGATGGTGTGTGAAAGTCATCATTTGGATTTCCATTGAAATTTCCACAAAGTCCGCATATTTTTTCTCTGTTGATGACAACAGTTAGCAATAGTCCTTGTGTTAGTTTCATAAGGATAAATTATTAGTAAATAAATTATTTATATAGCTGGGATTATCCTGTTTTTTAAGGCATGTCAAACAATAATTACTGCAGCTTTGATGGGTGGGAATTGTACCTGTAATTTGGTGGTACGGAGATAAACACTGCACTATATCCATTATAGGTAACACTCAAGCCAAAATTAGTGCTGACAAGTATACGAGATCCTGTTGCATAGATAGACACATTACCTTCATTCAAGATAATAGGTAAATTTCTAGTTACTCCATTCACCTAGAAGAGATATGCAAAGAAAATCAGTGGGTAGTTTTTCTACTTTTTAATTGTTTTTTTTTTTCATTTACAGCAGTAAAAACATCCCTAAAATATATGTAGCTGCCATTTACTTCATACACCTGAAATTGTTCATAACAATCATCGAATGAGAACTATCATTAACTACTTACTTGTACCAAACCTCTTCTGTCCCTTGACATATGCACGTCGTAGCCCCAGACATTCACAAAAACTTCAGCTACTATTGAAAGTGGACGCCCATTCAATGCCTCATTCTTAGCTTCCACGGAAAACTGATTGAGCTCATCAGTGGCATTACAGAGGGTCACCAGAACATAGCGACAGGTTCCTTGGAAGTCATAGGCCTTGCGATCAAAGGTGATGTAGTGAGGGTCTCCAGAGGCAGAGCAGGTGCCATGAGGGTTGGGATGGCAGCCAAACTCACCCTCCACCACACGGCAGGACTCCTGGGGCCCACAGGAGGTGGGAGTACAGTGGACGTTCCCTGTATTTCCATTACAGGTACACAAGCTCTGACATTCTTCACCATCCCAGAACTGCTCACCACCTTGGTGATAGCGTCCTTGATGATAGCATCCACAAGATGTTGGTGGAACGCACTGGTCACCATTGAGGATAAAACCACTGTTACACTGACAGCCCTCCTGGCACACAGTATCACAGGTGAAGGGGAAAGAGAGGCTGGGGCAAGCAGAAGGACAAGAGGTTCCACAGAGTTCATAATGGCTGTTTGACGGGCAGGTTAGTGCTGGAGAAAAACAAACAGGTTAACATAAAAAAGCATTTTTAAACATTTGGAGATCATGGCTAGAATTAATTCAAAAACAGTTGAATGCTTACCACAGCCAGTTGCATTTCTCCATTGTCCTAAGGCAACACCCTTCTGTTGACACATTAGTGCATAATCTCGTAGGACGCCACACAGAGTTGATGCTGGATTGTTAGAGCCCCTCATGATCTCCACACATACATCCACCTGCTGCTTTGGGTCAACCACAGACCAACAGGGTACAAATGGCCCATCTGGTGAGCTGAGAATGCCACAGTACTCACTAGAATTGTAATTAGCTGTAGAATTTTGGTTCATGCTTTCCACGCAGTGAGCAGCCAGAGAGCCATCTCGCCAACTGACTCCAAAGTCCTGAGAACTGTTGACCAGGACACCATTGGGTGTATTGAAGTCATCATGTGGATGACCATTGTAGTTACCACAGAGTCCACCCAGGGAACCATTGTAGACACCAGGAGCAGTGACACGGACAAAGTGAGGCCAGACTGTCTGCACAGTTACACCAAAGGAGGTGCGAATGATAACACTGTAAATGCTGCTGTGGAAGATTTGGATGCGGTTGGATGGAGTGCTGAATGGCAGCCTGATCAGCTGACCATTAACCTGTAGGGTCATCCAGTTTTTTGCAGTTAACAAGACTTAAACAGTATTGTGTCTATGTACACATAAATAAAGAATTAAAGGAAGAACATAATTTTAAGTAAGTGTTCCATTCACTTACCTTCACTTTACTGTTCCTTGCCATCTCAATAGATACGTGTATCCCCTCTGCTTCAAAATGCAGAATTCGTGCAAAACCTTGCTGGCCTCTTGGCAATTTTTCTCCTGTCACCATGAAGTGTGGGTGACTGGACAGTCCCATAACTTTGGCAAGTGTCAATCGACACGACCCAGGATATTGGTATGTCAGTCCATCAAATGTCTGATATGACCCTGGGCCTCTGATCCAGCATGTTGCATAGCTATTTGGTCTGCATCCTCTTTCTCCATCCTCCACCCTGCATGATTCAAGTGGGCCACAACCATGCGAGCGGCAAGTCATGGAGTCATAACTGCAGCTACAACGTCTCCCACAGTCTTCGTCTAGTATTACAGTTTGTCCAGAGCGGTAGTAACGGCCCTCAAACCTGCAGCCACACTCAGCATGAGGGACGCAGACCCCACCACTGAGGATGTAGCCTGAATCACAGATGCAGCTTTCCTGGGGAGGTAGAGGGCAGTTATGGGTAGAGTTGGGATTAACACAGGTAGGTGGACATCCTGTGCCTTCAGACTCAAAGTGGCTGTTGGCTGGACATGGGATTTCTAGGAATAAGAGAACAACATCGATATTTGCATCAGTGGAATTTTAATACAATAATATTTTGAAATAATGCAAAAAAACAAAAAAAACAACTGATTATCATACCACAAAAGCCAGGTCTCCTCCAACTTGGTAGCTGAATACCATTTTGTTGACATTGACTTGCGTACACAGTTAAGGCTTGACAGAGAATAGGTTGGTACCCTCCTCCTACACACAGATCATACACACAACTGTCCACAAAGGACTGTGGAGGAAGTTGCTGATGGCAAGCCGTGAAAGGTCCAGAACTACTGCTGAGGATACCACAGTGGTCAGTGTTGCTGTACAGTGCTTTCTGAGCTACAGTGCAAACAGCACAGTCCAGACCTCCGCACTGTGGCCCACAGCCAGGCTCATCATCCCCAGATGCTTGCCAGCTGTTAGCAAAAACCACATCAGAGCTCACAACCTCACCGTCACGAGTTTGAAAGTCATCTCTACTAATGCCATTGAAGTTTCCACAAAGACCGCATGTACCATTCTGGTAAGTGTAGGGCAAGCTGATCTGAACATAATGATTTGTGTCATAAGACACCACTAAACCAAAGTCAGTGCTGACAAAGACAGAAAAACCTGACTCATAAACCTGCACGGTGCCATTGCTAAGGAAGAATGGAGTGGATGCAAAGTTCCCGTTAACCTGTAAAAAACCCAGCAAATATATCAAGTGAGAAAACTATATCTGGTCATAAAGTGTAGAATTTATCCAGAATCAAAATGACCAACCTTTGCCTGACCACGGCGTCCTTTGACAAGCTCAATTGTGTCATTGTAGACATGCACTTTCACCAGTCGTGTCCAAGAGACTCGAGTACTGCCTCTGTGCTCATTTTTGCCTTCTACTCTGTAGTAGGGCCGTCCACTATTACATTGCTCAGAGAGAACATACGTGCAAGTGCCTTGAAAGTGAAACACTGTGTTATCAAAGGTGTAGTAATGGGGATCACCGCTTATGGTGCAGGTTCCTCTTGGCACTGTCTGACAGGAGAACTGGAAGGAAGCTGGCTTGCAGATCTGTGAAAAGGAGCACGGCTCATTGCGGCACTGCAGGCCTGTTGAGGTACATGTGCACTTCTGTGCACAGGTCCTGTCACTCCAGAATGAAGCACCCAGCTGCACTAATTCACCTTAAAAAGAATAAAAGGAAATGTCCCTTATGCCTTGTGTTAAATGTCCAGACATTTACATTCATAAAGCTTTAGGAAAAAACTTTCAAACCTTACATTTTTTTCATGTACTGTCAAATAACAGCAGGAATTGCCTCAAGGCACTTTATATTGTAAACTAAAGACCCTCAGATAACAGAGAGAACACCGCAACAATCCAACAATGCCTAACAGCAGTCTGAGATGTGCTCTGTTGGGAGGATACGGCACTATGATTTCATTAAGATAAGAAGAGGACTGATTGTTCAAGACCTATATGAGGAAAATAATTTTACATTTGAATCTGGATTTAACAGGGAGCAAAAGAAGGGAAGCTAGTATAGGAGAAATATGTTCTTTCTTTTTAGTCCCTATCTGTACTGCAGCATTTTGGATCAACTCAATGCTTTTCAGTGAGTTTTTGGGAAAATCTGATAATACAGACCGTTCTCACTCCCGAGGCGTAACATCCCAACGTTTTGTCACGTCCCACGGCGTTCCTGAGGAACGCGAAAGGTGACCTTCCGCGTTCTTATGGTACGCGCCGGGTTATGGATGAAATCAAGTGGAATGACGGTCCTGTGGTAATAGACTTTCCAGCCCTGTATTCCAGCCCTAAACCTAACCTTATCCCTAACACTAACCATAATGTTATTCCTAACTTTAAACCAGTACTTTAATGGCATGAAATAGTGTTTTCCCAAGCGATGTTGAGAAAAAGAGCAAACATGTATAGATTGAGACCAAACGGTTCTCATATTCCCTCATCCGATCTCGTCATTTAGGAACGTGTTGGGTGTTCGAAAACGTAATATGTTGACAATTTGTCACCTAGCATAAAATGTTACGCTTTGGGAGTGAGAACGTGTTGGATAATAACGAATCACAGTAGGTCAGACTTTAAGTAATAAATGCATGAACTAATTTTTTAGCGTCAGTCTGAAATAGGATTTTTCTAATTTTAGAGATACTGCATAAATGCAAGAAAGCCATTCTAATTATTTGTTTAATATGAGCACTGAAGGACATAACCTGGTCAAAAACAACTCCAAAATTTCTCTTAGTGTTACTGGAGGCCACGGTAATCCCAATCCGAGTGTGCATCTGGTTAGACATCATGTTTGTAAGAGTTTTATAGCTGAGTACAATAATCTTATCTTTATCTGAATTTGAAGCAGAAAATTGAAGATCATCCATGTCTTTATGTCTTTAAGACATTCCTACAGTTTAGTCTTATGGTTTCATTGACAGAGCTGGAGATCATCTGCATAGCAGGGAAAATGTACACGATACCGTTGCAGGTGGACATAGCATCGTAACAGCCCAGCTGGCCGTCTCTGATGGAGCACTGCTGTTCAGGAGTGCAAGACGAGGCAGAACATCGCAGGTCATTTGGAGCGTGACATTCACATCTCTGGGAGCAACCGTCTGTCCAGAAGGACTCGCCAGCCTGTGAACCACACCACACCAAATCATAGCCAAATTGATACAACAAATATAGATCTTAAAATACCATTTTGAAGGATTTCGTTTTCATTAATTGTAGGTGATTTAGTGCAGTAATTGCTAGATCATTGCAAACTGCAACTATTAATGTACTAAATATTGTGACAGAGCAACTAGTCGTATCTGTTGATCTTTCTCTCACAGAAAGGACAGATGCTAAATGCCACAATTTCAAGAAATATGCGGAACAGAGCTGCATGAAAAAAAGTATTTAATTGTTCTGATGTAGCTGTATAATCTTCAACTGATTGTTTAATGCATTCATTTATTTAGGGACAGAATTTTTCCCCCCCAAAATTCTGCAGTTTAAAGAGTTAGAGCATCATTCTGCTTGTATAGCTACATATTAATTATTTTCTTTTTAGTGGTGTAATATAAAACAGTCATAATAGCTATGCTGAATATATGATAGCAAATGAAGACGTTTTTTGTGATCCTAAGATTTCAGTTATATGAAACTATAAACTGTAGTTTTGCATTTTGCAACCCCTATTATTTGCTATTTCATAGAAACTACCACGTTTCCAGGTATTCATCGTGCTTCCTGAAATTTTTCATTTGGTTTGGATTTTATTTGGTTATTAACATGGAACTAACATTTTTTCCATTTTGCAGCCCTGATTCCTGGTTATTAGACCTAAACTACCACATCTTTCCAGGTAACGTCAATTTGCATTTTGTAGGCTTGTTTCTTGGTTATTGAACAGAAACCAACATTGATTCCAGGTAAGATATCAGATTTAAACATAATATTTACGGTGATACTGTTGTCAAACAAAAAAGAATGTTGGTGGCTGAGGCAGGATTAATTCCAGCATTATGGCAATATGGTAATGGTATCCTAATACATTAAAACTTAAAATCATATTAGTATCTTGTTACCCTATTATTATGAGGTTAGTATATATAAAAATGTGTTTTATTGCTAGTGATTGTGACTATACTATTACTAATTGTTTTTTTAAGCTCATGTACATACATTTGTATCCATATTATCACTTATAATTTATGGTCTGTTATTACATAGATTTAAATGTAATAGTACTCACTAGATCACTTGGTTATTATTCTGGAAATGAAGTGGCAATTATTTGCTATAGCTCTATTTTTTATCTTCCTGTTTCCACCTTGTTATCTCAATATTACCACGTTATTACTGAGCTATAATAGACTCTGTTGTTTGTTTAAAATATATTTCTGAATTTTAAGCTTTGTCACATTCCAAAACACTTCACGAAGCTTTCTAAATGTAAGAGGGGCAAGTCTGCTGATTCTGCTGATTTGAAGGGAATTACTTCAAAGAGTATTTACTATTGACTTTAATATGTCTTACATCATAGTAGAATCCATCATATTGGCAGCCACAGCTTTCCACTGGGACACACCTGGTCCCACTCTTGATGAAGCCTTCATCACAGAAACATCCCTCAGAGCAGAACTGCTCACAGGTTTCATCAATGCTACTGGCACAGGTGTGGCCACAGTCAGTACCGCACAGCTCATAATGGCTGTTGGTGGGACAGTCCAGTGCTTAATAAGTGAGAAACGTGACAAATGGCACTAGTCAGACATACCACTTTTAATGTAATACAGTGTGGATACAGTGAGTATTGTAAAATTATTGGACATTTTATTTCTGAAGTGGTTAGCAAATTTCTTGTACATTTAGACATAAATAAAATATAATGACATGTTGACTCACTGCAGGTGGTGTTCTCTCTCCAGGGATAGATACGAACATTAGCAGACTGACAGGCACTGACATATGATTCAGTGGCACTGCACAAGAGATCGTGGCCTTGATTTCCTGACAAACATACATCAAACACGCAGTCGCTGAAATATGGTGCCGGGTCCACCTCCTCGTGGCAGAAACTGAAGGGCCCATCAGATGCCTGTATCACCTCACACTGATCTCTAGCAGGCTGTTCATTGGTACACTGTGGACAGGAGGAGCCACAGCCGTCATTGCACGTGTAGTTGCCTGGCACCTTCCAGGCTCTCCCAAACTCATCTGGAGATGTGACTATCGTTCCAGATGGTGTGTGAAAGTCATCATTTGGATTTCCATTGAAATTTCCACAAAGTCCGCATATTTTTTCTCTGTTGATGACAACAGTTAGCAATAGTCCTTGTGTTAGTTTCAGAAGGATAAATTATTAGTAAATAAATTATTTATATAGCTGGGATTATCCTGTTTTTTAAAGCATGTCAAACAATAATTACTGCAGCTTTGATGGGTGGGAATTGTACCTGTAATTTGGTGGTACGGAGATAAACACTGCACTATATCCATTATAGGTAACACTCAAGCCAAAATTAGTGCTGACAAGTATACGAGATCCTGTTGCATAGATAGACACATTACCTTCATTCAAGATAATAGGTAAATTTCTAGTTACTCCATTCACCTAGAAGAGATATGCAAAGAAAATCAGTGGGTAGTTTTTCTACTTTTTAATTGTTATTTTTTTTCATTTACAGCAGTAAAAACATCCCTAAAATATATGTAGCTGCCATTTACTTCATACACCTGAAATTGTTCATAACAATCATCGAATGAGAACTATCATTAACTACTTACTTGTACCAAACCTCTTCTGTCCCTTGACATATGCACGTCGTAGCCCCAGACATTCACAAAAACTTCAGCTACTATTGAAAGTGGACGCCCATTCAATGCCTCATTCTTAGCTTCCACGGAAAACTGATTGAGCTCATCAGTGGCATTACAGAGGGTCACCAGAACATAGCGACAGGTTCCTTGGAAGTCATAGGCCTTGCGATCAAAGGTGATGTAGTGAGGGTCTCCAGAGGCAGAGCAGGTGCCATGAGGGTTGGGATGGCAGCCAAACTCACCCTCCACCACACGGCAGGACTCCTGGGGCCCACAGGAGGTGGGAGTACAGTGGACGTTCCCTGTATTTCCATTACAGGTACACAAGCTCTGACATTCTTCACCATCCCAGAACTGCTCACCACCTTGGTGATAGCGTCCTTGATGATAGCATCCACAAGATGTTGGTGGAACGCACTGGTCACCATTGAGGATAAAACCACTGTTACACTGACAGCCCTCCTGGCACACAGTATCACAGGTGAAGGGGAAAGAGAGGCTGGGGCAAGCAGAAGGACAAGAGGTTCCACAGAGTTCATAATGGCTGTTTGACGGGCAGGTTAGTGCTGGAGAAAAACAAACAGGTTAACATAAAAAAGCATTTTTAAACATTTGGAGATCATGGCTAGAATTAATTCAAAAACAGTTGAATGCTTACCACAGCCAGTTGCATTTCTCCATTGTCCTAAGGCAACACCCTTCTGTTGACACATTAGTGCATAATCTCGTAGGACGCCACACAGAGTTGATGCTGGATTGTTAGAGCCCCTCATGATCTCCACACATACATCCACCTGCTGCCTTGGGTCAACCACAGACCAACAGGGTACAAATGGCCCATCTGGTGAGCTGAGAATGCCACAGTACTCACTAGAATTGTAATTAGCTGTAGAATTTTGGTTCATGCTTTCCACACAGTGAGCAGCCAGAGAGCCATCTCGCCAACTGTCTCCAAAGTCCTGAGAACTGTTGACCAGGACACCATTGGGTGTATTGAAGTCATCATGTGGATGACCATTGTAGTTACCACAGAGTCCACCCAGGGAACCATTGTAGACACCAGGAGCAGTGACACGGACAAAGTGAGGCCAGACTGTCTGCACAGTTACACCAAAGGAGGTGCGAATGATAACACTGTAAATGCTGCTGTGGAAGATCTGGATGCGGTTGGATGGAGTGCTGAATGGCAGCCTGATCAGCTGACCATTAACCTGTAGGGTCATCCAGTTTTTTGCAGTTAACAAGACTTAAACAGTATTGTGTCTGTGTACACATAAATAAAGAATTAAAGGAAGAACATAATTTTAAGTAAGTGCTCCATTCACTTACCTTCACTTTACTGTTCCTTGCCATCTCAATAGATACGTGTATCCCCTCTGCTTCAAAATGCAGAATTCGTGCAAAACCTTGCTGGCCTCTTGGCAATTTTTCTCCTGTCACCATGAAGTGTGGGTGACTGGACAGTCCCATAACTTTGGCAAGTGTCAATCGACACGCCCCAGGATATTGGTATGTCAGTCCATCAAATGTCTGATATGACCCTGGGCCTCTGATCCAGCATGTTGCATAGCTATTTGGTCTGCATCCTCTTTCTCCATCCTCCACCCTGCATGATTCAAGTGGGCCACAACCATGCGAGCGGCAAGTCATGGAGCCATAACTGCAGCTACAACGTCTCCCACAGTCTTCGTCTAGTATTACAGTTTGTCCAGAGCGGTAGTAACGGCCCTCAAACCTGCAGCCACACTCAGCATGAGGGACGCAGACCCCACCACTGAGGATGTAGCCTGAATCACAGATGCAGCTTTCCTGGAGAGGTAGAGGGCAGTTATGGGTAGAGTTGGGATTAACACAGGTAGGTGGACATCCTGTGCCTTCAGACTCAAAGTGGCTGTTGGCTGGACATGGGATTTCTAGGAATAAGAGAACAACATCGATATTTGCATCAGTGGAATTTTAATACAATAATATTTTGAAATAATGCAAAAAAACAAAAAAAACAACTGATTATCATACCACAAAAGCCAGGTCTCCTCCAACTTGGTAGCTGAATACCATTTTGTTGACATTGACTTGCGTACACAGTTAAGGCTTGACAGAGAATAGGTTGGTACCCTCCTCCTACACACAGATCATACACACAACTGTCCACAAAGGACTGTGGAGGAAGTTGCTGATGGCAAGCCGTGAAAGGTCCAGAACTACTGCTGAGGATACCACAGTGGTCAGTGTTGCTGTACAGTGCTTTCTGAGCTACAGTGCAAACAGCACAGTCCAGACCTCCGCACTGTGGCCCACAGCCAGGCTCATCATCCCCAGATGCTTGCCAGCTGTTAGCAAAAACCACATCAGAGCTCACAACCTCACCGTCACGAGTTTGAAAGTCATCTCTACTAATGCCATTGAAGTTTCCACAAAGACCGCATGTACCATTCTGGTAAGTGTAGGGCAAGCTGATCTGAACATAATGATTTGTGTCATAAGACACCACTAAACCAAAGTCAGTGCTGACAAAGACAGAAAAACCTGACTCATAAACCTGCACGGTGCCATTGCTAAGGAAGAATGGAGTGGATGCAAAGTTCCCGTTAACCTGTAAAAAACCCAGCAAATATATCAAGTGAGAAAACTATATCTGGTCATAAAGTGTAGAATTTATCCAGAATCAAAATGACCAACCTTTGCCTGACCATGGCGTCCTTTGACAAGCTCAATTGTGTCATTGTAGACATGCACTTTCACCAGTCGTGTCCAAGAGACTCGAGTACTGCCTCTGTGCTCATTTTTGCCTTCTACTCTGTAGTAGGGCCGTCCACTATTACATTGCTCAGAGAGAACATACGTGCAAGTGCCTTGAAAGTGAAACACTGTGTTATCAAAGGTGTAGTAATGGGGATCACCGCTTATGGTGCAGGTTCCTCTTGGCACTGTCTGACAGGAGAACTGGAAGGAAGCTGGCTTGCAGATCTGTGAAAAGGAGCACGGCTCATTGCGGCACTGCAGGCCTGTTGAGGTACATGTGCACTTCTGTGCACAGGTCCTGTCACTCCAGAATGAAGCACCCAGCTGCACTAATTCACCTTAAAAAGAATAAAAGGAAATGTCCCTTATGCCTTGTGTTAAATGTCCAGACATTTACATTCATAAAGCTTTAGGAAAAAACTTTCAAACCTTACATTTTTTTCATGTACTGTCAAATAACAGCAGGAATTGCCTCAAGGCACTTTATATTGTAAACTAAAGACCCTCAGATAACAGAGAGAACACCGCAACAATCCAACAATGCCTAACAGCAGTCTGAGATGTGCTCTGTTGGGAGGATACGGCACTATGATTTCATTAAGATAAGATGAGGCCTGATTGTTCAAGACCTATATGAGGAAAATAATTTTACATTTGAATCTGGATTTAACAGGGAGCAAAAGAGGGAAGCTAGTATAGGAGAAATATGTTCTTTCTTTTTAGTCCCTATCTGTACTGCAGCATTTTGGATCAACTCAATGCTTTTCAGTGAGTTTTTGGGAAAATCTGATAATACAGACCGTTCTCACTCCCGAGGCGTAACATCCCAACGTTTTGTCACGTCCCACGGCGTTCCTGAGGAACGCGAAAGGTGACCTTCCGCGTTCTTATGGTACGCGCCGGGTTATGGATGAAATCAAGTGGAATGACGGTCCTGTGGTAATAGACTTTCCAGCCCTGTATTCCAGCCCTAAACCTAACCTTATCCCTAACACTAACCATAATGTTATTCCTAACTTTAAACCAGTACTTTAATGGCATGAAATAGTGTTTTCCCAAGCGATGTTGAGAAAAAGAGCAAACATGTATAGATTGAGACCAAACGGTTCTCATATTCCCTCATCCGATCTCGTCATTTAGGAACGTGTTGGGTGTTCGAAAACGTAATATGTTGACAATTTGTCACCTAGCATAAAATGTTACGCTTTGGGAGTGAGAACGTGTTGGATAATAACGAATCACAGTAGGTCAGACTTTAAGTAATAAATGCATGAACTAATTTTTTAGCGTCAGTCTGAAATAGGATTTTTCTAATTTTAGAGATACTGCATAAATGCAAGAAAGCCATTCTAATTATTTGTTTAATATGAGCACTGAAGGACATAACCTGGTCAAAAACAACTCCAAAATTTCTCTTAGTGTTACTGGAGGCCACGGTAATCCCAATCCGAGTGTGCATCTGGTTAGACATCATGTTTGTAAGAGTTTTATAGCTGAGTACAATAATCTTATCTTTATCTGAATTTGAAGCAGAAAATTGAAGATCATCCATGTCTTTATGTCTTTAAGACATTCCTACAGTTTAGTCTTATGGTTTCATTGACAGAGCTGGAGATCATCTGCATAGCAGGGAAAATGTACACGATACCGTTGCAGGTGGACATAGCATCGTAACAGCCCAGCTGGCCGTCTCTGATGGAGCACTGCTGTTCAGGAGTGCAAGACGAGGCAGAACATCGCAGGTCATTTGGAGCGTGACATTCACATCTCTGGGAGCAACCGTCTGTCCAGAAGGACTCGCCAGCCTGTGAACCACACCACACCAAATCATAGCCAAATTGATACAACAAATATAGATCTTAAAATACCATTTTGAAGGATTTCGTTTTCATTAATTGTAGGTGATTTAGTGCAGTAATTGCTAGATCATTGCAAACTGCAACTATTAATGTACTAAATATTGTGACAGAGCAACTAGTCGTATCTGTTGATCTTTCTCTCACAGAAAGGACAGATGCTAAATGCCACAATTTCAAGAAATATGCGGAACAGAGCTGCATGAAAAAAAGTATTTAATTGTTCTGATGTAGCTGTATAATCTTCAACTGATTGTTTAATGCATTCATTTATTTAGGGACAGAATTTTTCCCCCCCAAAATTCTGCAGTTTAAAGAGTTAGAGCATCATTCTGCTTGTATAGCTACATATTAATTATTTTCTTTTTAGTGGTGTAATATAAAACAGTCATAATAGCTATGCTGAATATATGATAGCAAATGAAGACGTTTTTTGTGATCCTAAGATTTCAGTTATATGAAACTATAAACTGTAGTTTTGCATTTTGCAACCCCTATTATTTGCTATTTCATAGAAACTACCACGTTTCCAGGTATTCATCGTGCTTCCTGAAATTTTTCATTTGGTTTGGATTTTATTTGGTTATTAACATGGAACTAACATTTTTTCCATTTTGCAGCCCTGATTCCTGGTTATTAGACCTAAACTACCACATCTTTCCAGGTAACGTCAATTTGCATTTTGTAGGCTTGTTTCTTGGTTATTGAACAGAAACCAACATTGATTCCAGGTAAGATATCAGATTTAAACATAATATTTACGGTGATACTGTTGTCAAACAAAAAAGAATGTTGGTGGCTGAGGCAGGATTAATTCCAGCATTATGGCAATATGGTAATGGTATCCTAATACATTAAAACTTAAAATCATATTAGTATCTTGTTACCCTATTATTATGAGGTTAGTATATATAAAAATGTGTTTTATTGCTAGTGATTGTGACTATACTATTACTAATTGTTTTTTTAAGCTCATGTACATACATTTGTATCCATATTATCACTTATAATTTATGGTCTGTTATTACATAGATTTAAATGTAATAGTACTCACTAGATCACTTGGTTATTATTCTGGAAATGAAGTGGCAATTATTTGCTATAGCTCTATTTTTTATCTTCCTGTTTCCACCTTGTTACCTCAATATTACCACGTTATTACTGAGCTATAATAGACTCTGTTGTTTGTTTAAAATATATTTCTGAATTTTAAGCTTTGTCACATTCCAAAACACTTCACGAAGCTTTCTAAATGTAAGAGGGGCAAGTCTGCTGATTCTGCTGATTTGAAGGGAATTACTTCAAAGAGTATTTACTATTGACTTTAATATGTCTTACATCATAGTAGAATCCATCATATTGGCAGCCACAGCTTTCCACTGGGACACACCTGGTCCCACTCTTGATGAAGCCTTCATCACAGAAACATCCCTCAGAGCAGAACTGCTCACAGGTTTCATCAATGCTACTGGCACAGGTGTGGCCACAGTCAGTACCGCACAGCTCATAATGGCTGTTGGTGGGACAGTCCAGTGCTTAATAAGTGAGAAACGTGACAAATGGCACTAGTCAGACATACCACTTTTAATGTAATACAGTGTGGATACAGTGAGTATTGTAAAATTATTGGACATTTTATTTCTGAAGTGGTTAGCAAATTTCTTGTACATTTAGACATAAATAAAATATAATGACATGTTGACTCACTGCAGGTGGTGTTCTCTCTCCAGGGATAGATACGAACATTAGCAGACTGACAGGCACTGACATATGATTCAGTGGCACTGCACAAGAGATCGTGGCCTTGATTTCCTGACAAACATACATCAAACACGCAGTCGCTGAAATATGGTGCCGGGTCCACCTCCTCGTGGCAGAAACTGAAGGGCCCATCAGATGCCTGTATCACCTCACACTGATCTCTAGCAGGCTGTTCATTGGTACACTGTGGACAGGAGGAGCCACAGCCGTCATTGCACGTGTAGTTGCCTGGCACCTTCCAGGCTCTCCCAAACTCATCTGGAGATGTGACTATCGTTCCAGATGGTGTGTGAAAGTCATCATTTGGATTTCCATTGAAATTTCCACAAAGTCCGCATATTTTTTCTCTGTTGATGACAACAGTTAGCAATAGTCCTTGTGTTAGTTTCAGAAGGATAAATTATTAGTAAATAAATTATTTATATAGCTGGGATTATCCTGTTTTTTAAAGCATGTCAAACAATAATTACTGCAGCTTTGATGGGTGGGAATTGTACCTGTAATTTGGTGGTACGGAGATAAACACTGCACTATATCCATTATAGGTAACACTCAAGCCAAAATTAGTGCTGACAAGTATACGAGATCCTGTTGCATAGATAGACACATTACCTTCATTCAAGATAATAGGTAAATTTCTAGTTACTCCATTCACCTAGAAGAGATATGCAAAGAAAATCAGTGGGTAGTTTTTCTACTTTTTAATTGTTTTTTTTTTTCATTTACAGCAGTAAAAACATCCCTAAAATATATGTAGCTGCCATTTACTTCATACACCTGAAATTGTTCATAACAATCATCGAATGAGAACTATCATTAACTACTTACTTGTACCAAACCTCTTCTGTCCCTTGACATATGCACGTCGTAGCCCCAGACATTCACAAAAACTTCAGCTACTATTGAAAGTGGACGCCCATTCAATGCCTCATTCTTAGCTTCCACGGAAAACTGATTGAGCTCATCAGTGGCATTACAGAGGGTCACCAGAACATAGCGACAGGTTCCTTGGAAGTCATAGGCCTTGCGATCAAAGGTGATGTAGTGAGGGTCTCCAGAGGCAGAGCAGGTGCCATGAGGGTTGGGATGGCAGCCAAACTCACCCTCCACCACACGGCAGGACTCCTGGGGCCCACAGGAGGTGGGAGTACAGTGGACGTTCCCTGTATTTCCATTACAGGTACACAAGCTCTGACATTCTTCACCATCCCAGAACTGCTCACCACCTTGGTGATAGCGTCCTTGGTGATAACATCCACAAGATGTTGGTGGAACACACTGGTCACCATTGAGGATAAAACCACTGTTACACTGACAGCCCTCCTGGCACACAGTATCACAGGTGAAGGGGAAAGAGAGGCTGGGGCAAGCAGAAGGACAAGAGGTTCCACAGAGTTCATAATGGCTGTTTGACGGGCAGGTTAGTGCTGGAGAAAAACAAACAGGTTAACATAAAAAAGCATTTTTAAACATTTGGAGATCATGGCTAGAATTAATTCAAAAACAGTTGAATGCTTACCACAGCCAGTTGCATTTCTCCATTGTCCTAAGGCAACACCCTTCTGTTGACACATTAGTGCATAATCTCGTAGGACGCCACACAGAGTTGATGCTGGATTGTTAGAGCCCCTCATGATCTCCACACATACATCCACCTGCTGCCTTGGGTCAACCACAGACCAACAGGGTACAAATGGCCCATCTGGTGAGCTGAGAATGCCACAGTACTCACTAGAATTGTAATTAGCTGTAGAATTTTGGTTCATGCTTTCCACACAGTGAGCAGCCAGAGAGCCATCTCGCCAACTGTCTCCAAAGTCCTGAGAACTGTTGACCAGGACACCATTGGGTGTATTGAAGTCATCATGTGGATGACCATTGTAGTTACCACAGAGTCCACCCAGGGAACCATTGTAGACACCAGGAGCAGTGACACGGACAAAGTGAGGCCAGACTGTCTGCACAGTTACACCAAAGGAGGTGCGAATGATAACACTGTAAATGCTGCTGTGGAAGATCTGGATGCGGTTGGATGGAGTGCTGAATGGCAGCCTGATCAGCTGACCATTAACCTGTAGGGTCATCCAGTTTTTTGCAGTTAACAAGACTTAAACAGTATTGTGTCTGTGTACACATAAATAAAGAATTAAAGGAAGAACATAATTTTAAGTAAGTGCTCCATTCACTTACCTTCACTTTACTGTTCCTTGCCATCTCAATAGATACGTGTATCCCCTCTGCTTCAAAATGCAGAATTCGTGCAAAACCTTGCTGGCCTCTTGGCAATTTTTCTCCTGTCACCATGAAGTGTGGGTGACTGGACAGTCCCATAACTTTGGCAAGTGTCAATCGACACGCCCCAGGATATTGGTATGTCAGTCCATCAAATGTCTGATATGACCCTGGGCCTCTGATCCAGCATGTTGCATAGCTATTTGGTCTGCATCCTCTTTCTCCATCCTCCACCCTGCATGATTCAAGTGGGCCACAACCATGCGAGCGGCAAGTCATGGAGCCATAACTGCAGCTACAACGTCTCCCACAGTCTTCGTCTAGTATTACAGTTTGTCCAGAGCGGTAGTAACGGCCCTCAAACCTGCAGCCACACTCAGCATGAGGGACGCAGACCCCACCACTGAGGATGTAGCCTGAATCACAGATGCAGCTTTCCTGGGGAGGTAGAGGGCAGTTATGGGTAGAGTTGGGATTAACACAGGTAGGTGGACATCCTGTGCCTTCAGACTCAAAGTGGCTGTTGGCTGGACATGGGATTTCTAGGAATAAGAGAACAACATCGATATTTGCATCAGTGGAATTTTAATACAATAATATTTTGAAATAATGCAAAAAACCAAAAAAAACAACTGATTATCATACCACAAAAGCCGGGTCTCCTCCAACTTGGTAGCTGAATACCATTTTGTTGACATTGACTTGCGTACACAGTTAAGGCTTGACAGAGAATAGGTTGGTACCCTCCTCCTACACACAGATCATACACACAACTGTCCACAAAGGACTGTGGAGGAAGTTGCTGATGGCAAGCCGTGAAAGGTCCAGAACTACTGCTGAGGATACCACAGTGGTCAGTGTTGCTGTACAGTGCTTTCTGAGCTACAGTGCAAACAGCACAGTCCAGACCTCCGCACTGTGGCCCACAGCCAGGCTCATCATCCCCAGATGCTTGCCAGCTGTTAGCAAAAACCACATCAGAGCTCACAACCTCACCGTCACGAGTTTGAAAGTCATCTCTACTAATGCCATTGAAGTTTCCACAAAGACCGCATGTACCATTCTGGTAAGTGTAGGGCAAGCTGATCTGAACATAATGATTTGTGTCATAAGACACCACTAAACCAAAGTCAGTGCTGACAAAGACAGAAAAACCTGACTCATAAACCTGCACGGTGCCATTGCTAAGGAAGAATGGAGTGGATGCAAAGTTCCCGTTAACCTGTAAAAAACCCAGCAAATATATCAAGTGAGAAAACTATATCTGGTCATAAAGTGTAGAATTTATCCAGAATCAAAATGACCAACCTTTGCCTGACCATGGCGTCCTTTGACAAGCTCAATTGTGTCATTGTAGACATGCACTTTCACCAGTCGTGTCCAAGAGACTCGAGTACTGCCTCTGTGCTCATTTTTGCCTTCTACTCTGTAGTAGGGCCGTCCACTATTACATTGCTCAGAGAGAACATACGTGCAAGTGCCTTGAAAGTGAAACACTGTGTTATCAAAGGTGTAGTAATGGGGATCACCGCTTATGGTGCAGGTTCCTCTTGGCACTGTCTGACAGGAGAACTGGAAGGAAGCTGGCTTGCAGATCTGTGAAAAGGAGCACGGCTCATTGCGGCACTGCAGGCCTGTTGAGGTACATGTGCACTTCTGTGCACAGGTCCTGTCACTCCAGAATGAAGCACCCAGCTGCACTAATTCACCTTAAAAAGAATAAAAGGAAATGTCCCTTATGCCTTGTGTTAAATGTCCAGACATTTACATTCATAAAGCTTTAGGAAAAAACTTTCAAACCTTACATTTTTTTCATGTACTGTCAAATAACAGCAGGAATTGCCTCAAGGCACTTTATATTGTAAACTAAAGACCCTCAGATAACAGAGAGAACACCGCAACAATCCAACAATGCCTAACAGCAGTCTGAGATGTGCTCTGTTGGGAGGATACGGCACTATGATTTCATTAAGATAAGAAGAGGACTGATTGTTCAAGACCTATATGAGGAAAATAATTTTACATTTGAATCTGGATTTAACAGGGAGCAAAAGAAGGGAAGCTAGTATAGGAGAAATATGTTCTTTCTTTTTAGTCCCTATCTGTACTGCAGCATTTTGGATCAACTCAATGCTTTTCAGTGAGTTTTTGGGAAAATCTGATAATACAGACCGTTCTCACTCCCGAGGCGTAACATCCCAACGTTTTGTCACGTCCCACGGCGTTCCTGAGGAACGCGAAAGGTGACCTTCCGCGTTCTTATGGTACGCGCCGGGTTATGGATGAAATCAAGTGGAATGACGGTCCTGCGGTAATAGACGTTCCAGCCCTGTATTCCTGCCCTAAACCTAACCTTATCCCTAACCCTAACCATAATGTTATTCCTAACTTTAAACCAGTACTTTAATGGCATGAAATAGTGTTTTCCCAAGCGATGTTGAGAAAAAGAGCAAACATGTGTAGATTGAGACCAAACGGTTCTCATATTCCCTCATTTTTCCGATCTCGTCATTTAGGAACGTGTTGGGTGTTCGAAAACGTAATATGTTGACAATTTGTCACCTAGCATAAAATGTTACGCTTTGGGAGTGAGAACGTGTTGGATAATAACGAATCACAGTAGGCCAGACTTTAAGTAATAAATGCATGAACTAATTTTTTAGCGTCAGTCTGAAATAGGATTTTTCTAATTTTAGAGATACTGCATAAATGCAAGAAAGCCATTCTAATTATTTGTTTAATATGAGCACTGAAGGACATAACCTGGTCAAAAACAACTCCAAAATTTCTCTTAGTGTTACTGGAGGCCACGGTAATCCCAATCCGAGTGTGCATCTGGTTAGACATCATGTTTGTAAGAGTTTTATAGCTGAGTACAATAATCTTATCTTTATCTGAATTTGAAGCAGAAAATTGAAGATCATCCATGTCTTTATGTCTTTAAGACATTCCTACAGTTTAGTCTTATGGTTTCATTGACAGAGCTGGAGATCATCTGCATAGCAGGGAAAATGTACACGATACCGTTGCAGGTGGACATAGCATCGTAACAGCCCAGCTGGCCGTCTCTGATGGAGCACTGCTGTTCAGGAGTGCAAGACGAGGCAGAACATCGCAGGTCATTTGGAGCGTGACATTCACATCTCTGGGAGCAACCGTCTGTCCAGAAGGACTCGCCAGCCTGTGAACCACACCACACCAAATCATAGCCAAATTGATACAACAAATATAGATCTTAAAATACCATTTTGAAGGATTTCGTTTTCATTAATTGTAGGTGATTTAGTGCAGTAATTGCTAGATCATTGCAAACTGCAACTATTAATGTACTAAATATTGTGACAGAGCAACTAGTCGTATCTGTTGATCTTTCTCTCACAGAAAGGACAGATGCTAAATGCCACAATTTCAAGAAATATGCGGAACAGAGCTGCATGAAAAAAAGTATTTAATTGTTCTGATGTAGCTGTATAATCTTCAACTGATTGTTTAATGCATTCATTTATTTAGGGACAGATTTTTTCCCCCCAAAATTCTGCAGTTTAAAGAGTTAGAGCATCATTCTGGTTGTATAGCTACATATTAATTATTTTCTTTTTAGTGGTGTAATATAAAACAGTCATAATAGCTATGCTGAATATATGATAGCAAATGAAAACGTTTTTTGTGATCCTAAGATTTCAGTTATATGAAACTATAAACTGTAGTTTTGCATTTTGCAACCCCTATTATTTGCTATTTCATAGAAACTACCACGTTTCCAGGTATTCATCGTGCTTCCTGAAATTTTTCATTTGGTTTGCATTTTATTTGGTTATTAACATGGAACTAACATTTTTTCCATTTTGCAGCCCTGATTCCTGGTTATTAGACCTAAACTACCACATGTTTCCAGGTAACATCAATTTGCATTTTGTAGGCTTGTTTCTTGGTTATTGAATAGAAACCAACATTGATTCCAGGTAAGATATCAGATTTAAACATAATATTTACGGTGATACTGTTGTCAAACAAAAAAGAATGTTGGTGGCTGAGGCAGGATTAATTCCAGCATTATGGCAATATGGTAATGGTATCCTAATACATTAAAACTTAAAATCATATTAGTATCTTGTTACCCTATTATTATGAGGTTAGTATATATAAAAATGTGTTTTATTGCTAGTGATTGTGACTATACTATTACTAATTGTTTTTTTAAGCTCATGTACATACATTTGTATCCATATTATCACTTATAATTTATGGTCTGTTATTACATAGATTTAAATGTAATAGTACTCACTAGATCACTTGGTTATTATTCTGGAAATGAAGTGGCAATTATTTGCTATAGCTCTATTTTTTATCTTCCTGTTTCCACCTTGTTACCTCAATATTACCACATTATTACTGAGCTATAATAGACTCTGTTGTTTGTTTAAAATATATTTCTGAATTTTAAGCTTTGTCACATTCCAAAACACTTCACGAAGCTTTCTAAATGTAAGAGGGGCAAGTCTGCTGATTCTGCTGATTTGAAGGGAATTACTTCAAAGAGTATTTACTATTGACTTTAATATGTCTTACATCATAGTAGAATCCATCATATTGGCAGCCACAGCTTTCCACTGGAACACACCTGGTCCCACTCTTGATGAAGCCTTCATCACAGAAACATCCCTCAGAGCAGAACTGCTCACAGGTTTCATCAATGCTACTGGCACAGGTGTGGCCACAGTCAGTACCGCACAGCTCATAATGGCTGTTGGTGGGACAGTCCAATGCTTAATAAGTGAGAAACGTGACAAATGGCACTAGTCAGACATACCACTTTTAATGTAATACAGTGTGGATACAGTGAGTATTGTAAAATTATTGGACATTTTATTTCTGAAGTGGTTAGCAAATTTCTTGTACATTTAGATATAAATAAAATATAATGACATGTTGACTCACTGCAGGTGGTGTTCTCTCTCCAGGGATAGATACGAACATTAGCAGACTGACAGGCACTGACATATGATTCAGTGGCACTGCACAAGAGATCGCGGCCTTGATTTCCTGACAAACATACATCAAACACGCAGTCGTTGAAATATGGTGCCGGGTCCACCTCCTCGTGGCAGAAACTGAAGGGCCCATCAGATGCCTGTATCACCTCACACTGATCTCTAGCAGGCTGTTCATTGGTACACTGTGGACAGGAGGAGCCACAGCCGTCATTGCACGTGTAGTTGCCTGGCACCTTCCAGGCTCTCCCAAACTCATCTGGAGATGTGACTATCGTTCCAGATGGTGTGTGAAAGTCATCATTTGGATTTCCATTGAAATTTCCACAAAGTCCGCATATTTTTTCTCTGTTGATGACAACAGTTAGCAATAGTCCTTGTGTTAGTTTCATAAGGATAAATTATTAGTAAATAAATTATTTATATAGCTGGGATTATCCTGTTTTTTAAGGCATGTCAAACAATAATTACTGCAGCTTTGATGGGTGGGAATTGTACCTGTAATTTGGTGGTACGGAGATAAACACTGCACTATATCCATTATAGGTAACACTCAAGCCAAAATTAGTGCTGACAAGTATACGAGATCCTGTTGCATAGATAGACACATTACCTTCATTCAAGATAATAGGTAAATTTCTAGTTACTCCATTCACCTAGAAGAGATATGCAAAGAAAATCAGTGGGTAGTTTTTCTACTTTTTAATTGTTTTTTTTTTTCATTTACAGCAGTAAAAACATCCCTAAAATATATGTAGCTGCCATTTACTTCATACACCTGAAATTGTTCATAACAATCATCGAATGAGAACTATCATTAACTACTTACTTGTACCAAACCTCTTCTGTCCCTTGACATATGCACGTCGTAGCCCCACACATTCACAAAAACTTCAGCTACTATTGAAAGTGGACGCCCATTCAATGCCTCATTCTTAGCTTCCACGGAAAACTGATTGAGCTCATCAGTGGCATTACAGAGGGTCACCAGAACATAGCGACAGGTTCCTTGGAAGTCATAGGCCTTGCGATCAAAGGTGATGTAGTGAGGGTCTCCAGAGGCAGAGCAGGTGCCATGAGGGTTGGGATGGCAGCCAAACTCACCCTCCACCACACGGCAGGACTCCTGGGGCCCACAGGAGGTGGGAGTACAGTGGACGTTCCCTGTATTTCCATTACAGGTACACAAGCTCTGACATTCTTCACCATCCCAGAACTGCTCACCACCTTGGTGATAGCGTCCTTGATGATAGCATCCACAAGATGTTGGTGGAACGCACTGGTCACCATTGAGGATAAAACCACTGTTACACTGACAGCCCTCCTGGCACACAGTATCACAGGTGAAGGGGAAAGAGAGGCTGGGGCAAGCAGAAGGACAAGAGGTTCCACAGAGTTCATAATGGCTGTTTGACGGGCAGGTTAGTGCTGGAGAAAAACAAACAGGTTAACATAAAAAAGCATTTTTAAACATTTGGAGATCATGGCTAGAATTAATTCAAAAACAGTTGAATGCTTACCACAGCCAGTTGCATTTCTCCATTGTCCTAAGGCAACACCCTTCTGTTGACACATTAGTGCATAATCTCGTAGGACGCCACACAGAGTTGATGCTGGATTGTTAGAGCCCCTCATGATCTCCACACATACATCCACCTGCTGCTTTGGGTCAACCACAGACCAACAGGGTACAAATGGCCCATCTGGTGAGCTGAGAATGCCACAGTACTCACTAGAATTGTAATTAGCTGTAGAATTTTGGTTCATGCTTTCCACGCAGTGAGCAGCCAGAGAGCCATCTCGCCAACTGTCTCCAAAGTCCTGAGAACTGTTGACCAGGACACCATTGGGTGTATTGAAGTCATCATGTGGATGACCATTGTAGTTACCACAGAGTCCACCCAGGGAACCATTGTAGACACCAGGAGCAGTGACACGGACAAAGTGAGGCCAGACTGTCTGCACAGTTACACCAAAGGAGGTGCGAATGATAACACTGTAAATGCTGCTGTGGAAGATTTGGATGCGGTTGGATGGAGTGCTGAATGGCAGCCTGATCAGCTGACCATTAACCTGTAGGGTCATCCAGTTTTTTGCAGTTAACAAGACTTAAACAGTATTGTGTCTATGTACACATAAATAAAGAATTAAAGGAAGAACATAATTTTAAGTAAGTGTTCCATTCACTTACCTTCACTTTACTGTTCCTTGCCATCTCAATAGATACGTGTATCCCCTCTGCTTCAAAATGCAGAATTCGTGCAAAACCTTGCTGGCCTCTTGGCAATTTTTCTCCTGTCACCATGAAGTGTGGGTGACTGGACAGTCCCATAACTTTGGCAAGTGTCAATCGACACGCCCCAGGATATTGGTATGTCAGTCCATCAAATGTCTGATATGACCCTGGGCCTCTGATCCAGCATGTTGCATAGCTATTTGGTCTGCATCCTCTTTCTCCATCCTCCACCCTGCATGATTCAAGTGGGCCACAACCATGCGAGCGGCAAGTCATGGAGTCATAACTGCAGCTACAACGTCTCCCACAGTCTTCGTCTAGTATTACAGTTTGTCCAGAGCGGTAGTAACGGCCCTCAAACCTGCAGCCACACTCAGCATGAGGGACGCAGACCCCACCACTGAGGATGTAGCCTGAATCACAGATGCAGCTTTCCTGGGGAGGTAGAGGGCAGTTATGGGTAGAGTTGGGATTAACACAGGTAGGTGGACATCCTGTGCCTTCAGACTCAAAGTGGCTGTTGGCTGGACATGGGATTTCTAGGAATAAGAGAACAACATCGATATTTGCATCAGTGGAATTTTAATACAATAATATTTTGAAATAATGCAAAAAAATAAAAATAAATAAATAAAGTGATTATCATACCACAAAAGCCAGGTCTCCTCCAACTTGGTAGCTGAACACCATTTTGTTGACATTGACTTGCGTACACAGTTAAGGCTTGACAGAGAATAGGTTGGTACCCTCCTCCTACACACAGATCATACACACAACTGTCCACAAAGGACTGTGGAGGAAGTTGCTGATGGCAAGCCGTGAAAGGTCCAGAACTACTGCTGAGGATACCACAGTGGTCAGTGTTGCTGTACAGTGCTTTCTGAGCTACAGTGCAAACAGCACAGTCCAGACCTCCGCACTGTGGCCCACAGCCAGGCTCATCATCCCCAGATGCTTGCCAGCTGTTAGCAAAAACCACATCAGAGCTCACAACCTCACCGTCACGAGTTTGAAAGTCATCTCTACTAATGCCATTGAAGTTTCCACAAAGACCGCATGTACCATTCTGGTAAGTGTAGGGCAAGCTGATCTGAACATAATGATTTGTGTCATAAGACACCACTAAACCAAAGTCAGTGCTGACAAAGACAGAAAAACCTGACTCATAAACCTGCACGGTGCCATTGCTAAGGAAGAATGGAGTGGATGCAAAGTTCCCGTTAACCTGTAAAAAACCCAGCAAATATATCAAGTGAGAAAACTATATCTGGTCATAAAGTGTAGAATTTATCCAGAATCAAAATGACCAACCTTTGCCTGACCACGGCGTCCTTTGACAAGCTCAATTGTGTCATTGTAGACATGCACTTTCACCAGTCGTGTCCAAGAGACTCGAGTACTGCCTCTGTGCTCATTTTTGCCTTCTACTCTGTAGTAGGGCCGTCCACTATTACATTGCTCAGAGAGAACATACGTGCAAGTGCCTTGAAAGTGAAACACTGTGTTATCAAAGGTGTAGTAATGGGGATCACCGCTTATGGTGCAGGTTCCTCTTGGCACTGTCTGACAGGAGAACTGGAAGGAAGCTGGCTTGCAGATCTGTGAAAAGGAGCACGGCTCATTGCGGCACTGCAGGCCTGTTGAGGTACATGTGCACTTCTGTGCACAGGTCCTGTCACTCCAGAATGAAGCACCCAGCTGCACTAATTCACCTTAAAAAGAATAAAAGGAAATGTCCCTTATGCCTTGTGTTAAATGTCCAGACATTTACATTCATAAAGCTTTAGGAAAAAACTTTCAAACCTTACATTTTTTTCATGTACTGTCAAATAACAGCAGGAATTGCCTCAAGGCACTTTATATTGTAAACTAAAGACCCTCAGATAACAGAGAGAACACCGCAACAATCCAACAATGCCTAACAGCAGTCTGAGATGTGCTCTGTTGGGAGGATACGGCACTATGATTTCATTAAGATAAGAAGAGGCCTGATTGTTCAAGACCTATATGAGGAAAATAATTTTACATTTGAATCTAGATTTAACAGGGAGCAACAGAAGGGAAGCTAGTATAGGAGAAATATGTTCTTTCTTTTTAGTCCCTATCCGTACTGCAGCATTTTGGATCAACTCAATGCTTTTCAGTGAGTTTTTGGGAAAATCTGATAATACAGACCGTTCTCACTCCCGAGGCGTAACATCCCGACGTTTTGTCACGTCCCACGGCGTTCCTGAGGAACGCGAAAGGTGACCTTCCGCGTTCTTATGGTACGCGCCGGGTTATGGATGAAATCAAGTGGAATGACGGTCCTGCGGTAATAGACGTTCCAGCCCTGTATTCCAGCCCTAAACCTAACCTTATCCCTAACCCTAACCATAATGTTATTCCTAACTTTAAACCAGTACTTTAATGGCATGAAATAGTGTTTTCCCAAGCGATGTTGAGAAAAAGAGCAAACATGTATAGATTGAGACCAAACGGTTCTCATATTCCCTCATTTTTCCGATCTCGTCATTTAGGAACGTGTTGGGTGTTCGAAAACGTAATATGTTGACAATTTGTCACCTAGCATAAAATGTTACGCTTTGGGAGTGAGAACGTGTTGGATAATAACGAATCACAGTAGGCCAGACTTTAAGTAATAAATGCATGAACTAATTTTTTAGCGTCAGTCTGAAATAGGATTTTTCTAATTTTAGAGATACTGCATAAATGCAAGAAAGCCATTCTAATTATTTGTTTAATATGAGCACTGAAGGACATAACCTGGTCAAAAACAACTCCAAAATTTCTCTTAGTGTTACTGGAGGCCACGGTAATCCCAATCCGAGTGTGCATCTGGTTAGACATCATGTTTGTAAGAGTTTTATAGCTGAGTACAATAATCTTATCTTTATCTGAATTTGAAGCAGAAAATTGAAGATCATCCATGTCTTTATGTCTTTAAGACATTCCTACAGTTTAGTCTTATGGTTTCATTGACAGAGCTGGAGATCATCTGCATAGCAGGGAAAATGTACACGATACCGTTGCAGGTGGACATAGCATCGTAACAGCCCAGCTGGCCGTCTCTGATGGAGCACTGCTGTTCAGGAGTGCAAGACGAGGCAGAACATCGCAGGTCATTTGGAGCGTGACATTCACATCTCTGGGAGCAACCGTCTGTCCAGAAGGACTCGCCAGCCTGTGAACCACACCACACCAAATCATAGCCAAATTGATACAACAAATATAGATCTTAAAATACCATTTTGAAGGATTTCGTTTTCATTAATTGTAGGTGATTTAGTGCAGTAATTGCTAGATCATTGCAAACTGCAACTATTAATGTACTAAATATTGTGACAGAGCAACTAGTCGTATCTGTTGATCTTTCTCTCACAGAAAGGACAGATGCTAAATGCCACAATTTCAAGAAATATGCGGAACAGAGCTGCATGAAAAAAAGTATTTAATTGTTCTGATGTAGCTGTATAATCTTCAACTGATTGTTTAATGCATTCATTTATTTAGGGACAGAATTTTTCCCCCCCAAAATTCTGCAGTTTAAAGAGTTAGAGCATCATTCTGCTTGTATAGCTACATATTAATTATTTTCTTTTTAGTGGTGTAATATAAAACAGTCATAATAGCTATGCTGAATATATGATAGCAAATGAAGACGTTTTTTGTGATCCTAAGATTTCAGTTATATGAAACTATAAACTGTAGTTTTGCATTTTGCAACCCCTATTATTTGCTATTTCATAGAAACTACCACGTTTCCAGGTATTCATCGTGCTTCCTGAAATTTTTCATTTGGTTTGGATTTTATTTGGTTATTAACATGGAACTAACATTTTTTCCATTTTGCAGCCCTGATTCCTGGTTATTAGACCTAAACTACCACATCTTTCCAGGTAACGTCAATTTGCATTTTGTAGGCTTGTTTCTTGGTTATTGAACAGAAACCAACATTGATTCCAGGTAAGATATCAGATTTAAACATAATATTTACGGTGATACTGTTGTCAAACAAAAAAGAATGTTGGTGGCTGAGGCAGGATTAATTCCAGCATTATGGCAATATGGTAATGGTATCCTAATACATTAAAACTTAAAATCATATTAGTATCTTGTTACCCTATTATTATGAGGTTAGTATATATAAAAATGTGTTTTATTGCTAGTGATTGTGACTATACTATTACTAATTGTTTTTTTAAGCTCATGTACATACATTTGTATCCATATTATCACTTATAATTTATGGTCTGTTATTACATAGATTTAAATGTAATAGTACTCACTAGATCACTTGGTTATTATTCTGGAAATGAAGTGGCAATTATTTGCTATAGCTCTATTTTTTATCTTCCTGTTTCCACCTTGTTACCTCAATATTACCACGTTATTACTGAGCTATAATAGACTCTGTTGTTTGTTTAAAATATATTTCTGAATTTTAAGCTTTGTCACATTCCAAAACACTTCACGAAGCTTTCTAAATGTAAGAGGGGCAAGTCTGCTGATTCTGCTGATTTGAAGGGAATTACTTCAAAGAGTATTTACTATTGACTTTAATATGTCTTACATCATAGTAGAATCCATCATATTGGCAGCCACAGCTTTCCACTGGGACACACCTGGTCCCACTCTTGATGAAGCCTTCATCACAGAAACATCCCTCAGAGCAGAACTGCTCACAGGTTTCATCAATGCTACTGGCACAGGTGTGGCCACAGTCAGTACCGCACAGCTCATAATGGCTGTTGGTGGGACAGTCCAGTGCTTAATAAGTGAGAAACGTGACAAATGGCACTAGTCAGACATACCACTTTTAATGTAATACAGTGTGGATACAGTGAGTATTGTAAAATTATTGGACATTTTATTTCTGAAGTGGTTAGCAAATTTCTTGTACATTTAGACATAAATAAAATATAATGACATGTTGACTCACTGCAGGTGGTGTTCTCTCTCCAGGGATAGATACGAACATTAGCAGACTGACAGGCACTGACATATGATTCAGTGGCACTGCACAAGAGATCGTGGCCTTGATTTCCTGACAAACATACATCAAACACGCAGTCGCTGAAATATGGTGCCGGGTCCACCTCCTCGTGGCAGAAACTGAAGGGCCCATCAGATGCCTGTATCACCTCACACTGATCTCTAGCAGGCTGTTCATTGGTACACTGTGGACAGGAGGAGCCACAGCCGTCATTGCACGTGTAGTTGCCTGGCACCTTCCAGGCTCTCCCAAACTCATCTGGAGATGTGACTATCGTTCCAGATGGTGTGTGAAAGTCATCATTTGGATTTCCATTGAAATTTCCACAAAGTCCGCATATTTTTTCTCTGTTGATGACAACAGTTAGCAATAGTCCTTGTGTTAGTTTCAGAAGGATAAATTATTAGTAAATAAATTATTTATATAGCTGGGATTATCCTGTTTTTTAAAGCATGTCAAACAATAATTACTGCAGCTTTGATGGGTGGGAATTGTACCTGTAATTTGGTGGTACGGAGATAAACACTGCACTATATCCATTATAGGTAACACTCAAGCCAAAATTAGTGCTGACAAGTATACGAGATCCTGTTGCATAGATAGACACATTACCTTCATTCAAGATAATAGGTAAATTTCTAGTTACTCCATTCACCTAGAAGAGATATGCAAAGAAAATCAGTGGGTAGTTTTTCTACTTTTTAATTGTTTTTTTTTTTCATTTACAGCAGTAAAAACATCCCTAAAATATATGTAGCTGCCATTTACTTCATACACCTGAAATTGTTCATAACAATCATCGAATGAGAACTATCATTAACTACTTACTTGTACCAAACCTCTTCTGTCCCTTGACATATGCACGTCGTAGCCCCAGACATTCACAAAAACTTCAGCTACTATTGAAAGTGGACGCCCATTCAATGCCTCATTCTTAGCTTCCACGGAAAACTGATTGAGCTCATCAGTGGCATTACAGAGGGTCACCAGAACATAGCGACAGGTTCCTTGGAAGTCATAGGCCTTGCGATCAAAGGTGATGTAGTGAGGGTCTCCAGAGGCAGAGCAGGTGCCATGAGGGTTGGGATGGCAGCCAAACTCACCCTCCACCACACGGCAGGACTCCTGGGGCCCACAGGAGGTGGGAGTACAGTGGACGTTCCCTGTATTTCCATTACAGGTACACAAGCTCTGACATTCTTCACCATCCCAGAACTGCTCACCACCTTGGTGATAGCGTCCTTGATGATAGCATCCACAAGATGTTGGTGGAACGCACTGGTCACCATTGAGGATAAAACCACTGTTACACTGACAGCCCTCCTGGCACACAGTATCACAGGTGAAGGGGAAAGAGAGGCTGGGGCAAGCAGAAGGACAAGAGGTTCCACAGAGTTCATAATGGCTGTTTGACGGGCAGGTTAGTGCTGGAGAAAAACAAACAGGTTAACATAAAAAAGCATTTTTAAACATTTGGAGATCATGGCTAGAATTAATTCAAAAACAGTTGAATGCTTACCACAGCCAGTTGCATTTCTCCATTGTCCTAAGGCAACACCCTTCTGTTGACACATTAGTGCATAATCTCGTAGGACGCCACACAGAGTTGATGCTGGATTGTTAGAGCCCCTCATGATCTCCACACATACATCCACCTGCTGCCTTGGGTCAACCACAGACCAACAGGGTACAAATGGCCCATCTGGTGAGCTGAGAATGCCACAGTACTCACTAGAATTGTAATTAGCTGTAGAATTTTGGTTCATGCTTTCCACACAGTGAGCAGCCAGAGAGCCATCTCGCCAACTGTCTCCAAAGTCCTGAGAACTGTTGACCAGGACACCATTGGGTGTATTGAAGTCATCATGTGGATGACCATTGTAGTTACCACAGAGTCCACCCAGGGAACCATTGTAGACACCAGGAGCAGTGACACGGACAAAGTGAGGCCAGACTGTCTGCACAGTTACACCAAAGGAGGTGCGAATGATAACACTGTAAATGCTGCTGTGGAAGATTTGGATGCGGTTGGATGGAGTGCTGAATGGCAGCCTGATCAGCTGACCATTAACCTGTAGGGTCATCCAGTTTTTTGCAGTTAACAAGACTTAAACAGTATTGTGTCTGTGTACACATAAATAAAGAATTAAAGGAAGAACATAATTTTAAGTAAGTGCTCCATTCACTTACCTTCACTTTACTGTTCCTTGCCATCTCAATAGATACGTGTATCCCCTCTGCTTCAAAATGCAGAATTCGTGCAAAACCTTGCTGGCCTCTTGGCAATTTTTCTCCTGTCACCATGAAGTGTGGGTGACTGGACAGTCCCATAACTTTGGCAAGTGTCAATCGACACGCCCCAGGATATTGGTATGTCAGTCCATCAAATGTCTGATATGACCCTGGGCCTCTGATCCAGCATGTTGCATAGCTATTTGGTCTGCATCCTCTTTCTCCATCCTCCACCCTGCATGATTCAAGTGGGCCACAACCATGCGAGCGGCAAGTCATGGAGCCATAACTGCAGCTACAACGTCTCCCACAGTCTTCGTCTAGTATTACAGTTTGTCCAGAGCGGTAGTAACGGCCCTCAAACCTGCAGCCACACTCAGCATGAGGGACGCAGACCCCACCACTGAGGATGTAGCCTGAATCACAGATGCAGCTTTCCTGGGGAGGTAGAGGGCAGTTATGGGTAGAGTTGGGATTAACACAGGTAGGTGGACATCCTGTGCCTTCAGACTCAAAGTGGCTGTTGGCTGGACATGGGATTTCTAGGAATAAGAGAACAACATCGATATTTGCATCAGTGGAATTTTAATACAATAATATTTTGAAATAATGCAAAAAACCAAAAAAAACAACTGATTATCATACCACAAAAGCCAGGTCTCCTCCAACTTGGTAGCTGAATACCATTTTGTTGACATTGACTTGCGTACACAGTTAAGGCTTGACAGAGAATAGGTTGGTACCCTCCTCCTACACACAGATCATACACACAACTGTCCACAAAGGACTGTGGAGGAAGTTGCTGATGGCAAGCCGTGAAAGGTCCAGAACTACTGCTGAGGATACCACAGTGGTCAGTGTTGCTGTACAGTGCTTTCTGAGCTACAGTGCAAACAGCACAGTCCAGACCTCCGCACTGTGGCCCACAGCCAGGCTCATCATCCCCAGATGCTTGCCAGCTGTTAGCAAAAACCACATCAGAGCTCACAACCTCACCGTCACGAGTTTGAAAGTCATCTCTACTAATGCCATTGAAGTTTCCACAAAGACCGCATGTACCATTCTGGTAAGTGTAGGGCAAGCTGATCTGAACATAATGATTTGTGTCATAAGACACCACTAAACCAAAGTCAGTGCTGACAAAGACAGAAAAACCTGACTCATAAACCTGCACGGTGCCATTGCTAAGGAAGAATGGAGTGGATGCAAAGTTCCCGTTAACCTGTAAAAAACCCAGCAAATATATCAAGTGAGAAAACTATATCTGGTCATAAAGTGTAGAATTTATCCAGAATCAAAATGACCAACCTTTGCCTGACCATGGCGTCCTTTGACAAGCTCAATTGTGTCATTGTAGACATGCACTTTCACCAGTCGTGTCCAAGAGACTCGAGTACTGCCTCTGTGCTCATTTTTGCCTTCTACTCTGTAGTAGGGCCGTCCACTATTACATTGCTCAGAGAGAACATACGTGCAAGTGCCTTGAAAGTGAAACACTGTGTTATCAAAGGTGTAGTAATGGGGATCACCGCTTATGGTGCAGGTTCCTCTTGGCACTGTCTGACAGGAGAACTGGAAGGAAGCTGGCTTGCAGATCTGTGAAAAGGAGCACGGCTCATTGCGGCACTGCAGGCCTGTTGAGGTACATGTGCACTTCTGTGCACAGGTCCTGTCACTCCAGAATGAAGCACCCAGCTGCACTAATTCACCTTAAAAAGAATAAAAGGAAATGTCCCTTATGCCTTGTGTTAAATGTCCAGACATTTACATTCATAAAGCTTTAGGAAAAAACTTTCAAACCTTACATTTTTTTCATGTACTGTCAAATAACAGCAGGAATTGCCTCAAGGCACTTTATATTGTAAACTAAAGACCCTCAGATAACAGAGAGAACACCGCAACAATCCAACAATGCCTAACAGCAGTCTGAGATGTGCTCTGTTGGGAGGATACGGCACTATGATTTCATTAAGATAAGAAGAGGACTGATTGTTCAAGACCTATATGAGGAAAATAATTTTACATTTGAATCTGGATTTAACAGGGAGCAAAAGAAGGGAAGCTAGTATAGGAGAAATATGTTCTTTCTTTTTAGTCCCTATCTGTACTGCAGCATTTTGGATCAACTCAATGCTTTTCAGTGAGTTTTTGGGAAAATCTGATAATACAGACCGTTCTCACTCCCGAGGCGTAACATCCCAACGTTTTGTCACGTCCCACGGCGTTCCTGAGGAACGCGAAAGGTGACCTTCCGCGTTCTTATGGTACGCGCCGGGTTATGGATGAAATCAAGTGGAATGACGGTCCTGCGGTAATAGACGTTCCAGCCCTGTATTCCTGCCCTAAACCTAACCTTATCCCTAACCCTAACCATAATGTTATTCCTAACTTTAAACCAGTACTTTAATGGCATGAAATAGTGTTTTCCCAAGCGATGTTGAGAAAAAGAGCAAACATGTGTAGATTGAGACCAAACGGTTCTCATATTCCCTCATTTTTCCGATCTCGTCATTTAGGAACGTGTTGGGTGTTCGAAAACGTAATATGTTGACAATTTGTCACCTAGCATAAAATGTTACGCTTTGGGAGTGAGAACGTGTTGGATAATAACGAATCACAGTAGGCCAGACTTTAAGTAATAAATGCATGAACTAATTTTTTAGCGTCAGTCTGAAATAGGATTTTTCTAATTTTAGAGATACTGCATAAATGCAAGAAAGCCATTCTAATTATTTGTTTAATATGAGCACTGAAGGACATAACCTGGTCAAAAACAACTCCAAAATTTCTCTTAGTGTTACTGGAGGCCACGGTAATCCCAATCCGAGTGTGCATCTGGTTAGACATCATGTTTGTAAGAGTTTTATAGCTGAGTACAATAATCTTATCTTTATCTGAATTTGAAGCAGAAAATTGAAGATCATCCATGTCTTTATGTCTTTAAGACATTCCTACAGTTTAGTCTTATGGTTTCATTGACAGAGCTGGAGATCATCTGCATAGCAGGGAAAATGTACACGATACCGTTGCAGGTGGACATAGCATCGTAACAGCCCAGCTGGCCGTCTCTGATGGAGCACTGCTGTTCAGGAGTGCAAGACGAGGCAGAACATCGCAGGTCATTTGGAGCGTGACATTCACATCTCTGGGAGCAACCGTCTGTCCAGAAGGACTCGCCAGCCTGTGAACCACACCACACCAAATCATAGCCAAATTGATACAACAAATATAGATCTTAAAATACCATTTTGAAGGATTTCGTTTTCATTAATTGTAGGTGATTTAGTGCAGTAATTGCTAGATCACTGCAAACTGCAACTATTAATGTACTAAATATTGTGACAGAGCAACTAGTCGTATCTGTTGATCTTTCTCTCACAGAAAGGACAGATGCTAAATGCCACAATTTCAAGAAATATGCGGAACAGAGCTGCATGAAAAAAAGTATTTAATTGTTCTGATGTAGCTGTATAATCTTCAACTGATTGTTTAATGCATTCATTTATTTAGGGACAGAATTTTTCCCCCCCAAAATTCTGCAGTTTAAAGAGTTAGAGCATCATTCTGCTTGTATAGCTACATATTAATTATTTTCTTTTTAGTGGTGTAATATAAAACAGTCATAATAGCTATGCTGAATATATGATAGCAAATGAAGACGTTTTTTGTGATCCTAAGATTTCAGTTATATGAAACTATAAACTGTAGTTTTGCATTTTGCAACCCCTATTATTTGCTATTTCATAGAAACTACCACGTTTCCAGGTATTCATCGTGCTTCCTGAAATTTTTCATTTGGTTTGGATTTTATTTGGTTATTAACATGGAACTAACATTTTTTCCATTTTGCAGCCCTGATTCCTGGTTATTAGACCTAAACTACCACATCTTTCCAGGTAACGTCAATTTGCATTTTGTAGGCTTGTTTCTTGGTTATTGAACAGAAACCAACATTGATTCCAGGTAAGATATCAGATTTAAACATAATATTTACGGTGATACTGTTGTCAAACAAAAAAGAATGTTGGTGGCTGAGGCAGGATTAATTCCAGCATTATGGCAATATGGTAATGGTATCCTAATACATTAAAACTTAAAATCATATTAGTATCTTGTTACCCTATTATTATGAGGTTAGTATATATAAAAATGTGTTTTATTGCTAGTGATTGTGACTATACTATTACTAATTGTTTTTTTAAGCTCATGTACATACATTTGTATCCATATTATCACTTATAATTTATGGTCTGTTATTACATAGATTTAAATGTAATAGTACTCACTAGATCACTTGGTTATTATTCTGGAAATGAAGTGGCAATTATTTGCTATAGCTCTATTTTTTATCTTCCTGTTTCCACCTTGTTACCTCAATATTACCACGTTATTACTGAGCTATAATAGACTCTGTTGTTTGTTTAAAATATATTTCTGAATTTTAAGCTTTGTCACATTCCAAAACACTTCACGAAGCTTTCTAAATGTAAGAGGGGCAAGTCTGCTGATTCTGCTGATTTGAAGGGAATTACTTCAAAGAGTATTTACTATTGACTTTAATATGTCTTACATCATAGTAGAATCCATCATATTGGCAGCCACAGCTTTCCACTGGGACACACCTGGTCCCACTCTTGATGAAGCCTTCATCACAGAAACATCCCTCAGAGCAGAACTGCTCACAGGTTTCATCAATGCTACTGGCACAGGTGTGGCCACAGTCAGTACCGCACAGCTCATAATGGCTGTTGGTGGGACAGTCCAGTGCTTAATAAGTGAGAAACGTGACAAATGGCACTAGTCAGACATACCACTTTTAATGTAATACAGTGTGGATACAGTGAGTATTGTAAAATTATTGGACATTTTATTTCTGAAGTGGTTAGCAAATTTCTTGTACATTTAGACATAAATAAAATATAATGACATGTTGACTCACTGCAGGTGGTGTTCTCTCTCCAGGGATAGATACGAACATTAGCAGACTGACAGGCACTGACATATGATTCAGTGGCACTGCACAAGAGATCGTGGCCTTGATTTCCTGACAAACATACATCAAACACGCAGTCGCTGAAATATGGTGCCGGGTCCACCTCCTCGTGGCAGAAACTGAAGGGCCCATCAGATGCCTGTATCACCTCACACTGATCTCTAGCAGGCTGTTCATTGGTACACTGTGGACAGGAGGAGCCACAGCCGTCATTGCACGTGTAGTTGCCTGGCACCTTCCAGGCTCTCCCAAACTCATCTGGAGATGTGACTATCGTTCCAGATGGTGTGTGAAAGTCATCATTTGGATTTCCATTGAAATTTCCACAAAGTCCGCATATTTTTTCTCTGTTGATGACAACAGTTAGCAATAGTCCTTGTGTTAGTTTCAGAAGGATAAATTATTAGTAAATAAATTATTTATATAGCTGGGATTATCCTGTTTTTTAAAGCATGTCAAACAATAATTACTGCAGCTTTGATGGGTGGGAATTGTACCTGTAATTTGGTGGTACGGAGATAAACACTGCACTATATCCATTATAGGTAACACTCAAGCCAAAATTAGTGCTGACAAGTATACGAGATCCTGTTGCATAGATAGACACATTACCTTCATTCAAGATAATAGGTAAATTTCTAGTTACTCCATTCACCTAGAAGAGATATGCAAAGAAAATCAGTGGGTAGTTTTTCTACTTTTTAATTGTTATTTTTTTTCATTTACAGCAGTAAAAACATCCCTAAAATATATGTAGCTGCCATTTACTTCATACACCTGAAATTGTTCATAACAATCATCGAATGAGAACTATCATTAACTACTTACTTGTACCAAACCTCTTCTGTCCCTTGACATATGCACGTCGTAGCCCCAGACATTCACAAAAACTTCAGCTACTATTGAAAGTGGACGCCCATTCAATGCCTCATTCTTAGCTTCCACGGAAAACTGATTGAGCTCATCAGTGGCATTACAGAGGGTCACCAGAACATAGCGACAGGTTCCTTGGAAGTCATAGGCCTTGCGATCAAAGGTGATGTAGTGAGGGTCTCCAGAGGCAGAGCAGGTGCCATGAGGGTTGGGATGGCAGCCAAACTCACCCTCCACCACACGGCAGGACTCCTGGGGCCCACAGGAGGTGGGAGTACAGTGGACGTTCCCTGTATTTCCATTACAGGTACACAAGCTCTGACATTCTTCACCATCCCAGAACTGCTCACCACCTTGGTGATAGCGTCCTTGATGATAGCATCCACAAGATGTTGGTGGAACGCACTGGTCACCATTGAGGATAAAACCACTGTTACACTGACAGCCCTCCTGGCACACAGTATCACAGGTGAAGGGGAAAGAGAGGCTGGGGCAAGCAGAAGGACAAGAGGTTCCACAGAGTTCATAATGGCTGTTTGACGGGCAGGTTAGTGCTGGAGAAAAACAAACAGGTTAACATAAAAAAGCATTTTTAAACATTTGGAGATCATGGCTAGAATTAATTCAAAAACAGTTGAATGCTTACCACAGCCAGTTGCATTTCTCCATTGTCCTAAGGCAACACCCTTCTGTTGACACATTAGTGCATAATCTCGTAGGACGCCACACAGAGTTGATGCTGGATTGTTAGAGCCCCTCATGATCTCCACACATACATCCACCTGCTGCCTTGGGTCAACCACAGACCAACAGGGTACAAATGGCCCATCTGGTGAGCTGAGAATGCCACAGTACTCACTAGAATTGTAATTAGCTGTAGAATTTTGGTTCATGCTTTCCACGCAGTGAGCAGCCAGAGAGCCATCTCGCCAACTGTCTCCAAAGTCCTGAGAACTGTTGACCAGGACACCATTGGGTGTATTGAAGTCATCATGTGGATGACCATTGTAGTTACCACAGAGTCCACCCAGGGAACCATTGTAGACACCAGGAGCAGTGACACGGACAAAGTGAGGCCAGACTGTCTGCACAGTTACACCAAAGGAGGTGCGAATGATAACACTGTAAATGCTGCTGTGGAAGATCTGGATGCGGTTGGATGGAGTGCTGAATGGCAGCCTGATCAGCTGACCATTAACCTGTAGGGTCATCCAGTTTTTTGCAGTTAACAAGACTTAAACAGTATTGTGTCTGTGTACACATAAATAAAGAATTAAAGGAAGAACATAATTTTAAGTAAGTGCTCCATTCACTTACCTTCACTTTACTGTTCCTTGCCATCTCAATAGATACGTGTATCCCCTCTGCTTCAAAATGCAGAATTCGTGCAAAACCTTGCTGGCCTCTTGGCAATTTTTCTCCTGTCACCATGAAGTGTGGGTGACTGGACAGTCCCATAACTTTGGCAAGTGTCAATCGACACGCCCCAGGATATTGGTATGTCAGTCCATCAAATGTCTGATATGACCCTGGGCCTCTGATCCAGCATGTTGCATAGCTATTTGGTCTGCAACCTCTTTCTCCATCCTCCACCCTGCATGATTCAAGTGGGCCACAACCATGCGAGCGGCAAGTCATGGAGCCATAACTGCAGCTACAACGTCTCCCACAGTCTTCGTCTAGTATTACAGTTTGTCCAGAGCGGTAGTAACGGCCCTCAAACCTGCAGCCACACTCAGCATGAGGGACGCAGACCCCACCACTGAGGATGTAGCCTGAATCACAGATGCAGCTTTCCTGGGGAGGTAGAGGGCAGTTATGGGTAGAGTTGGGATTAACACAGGTAGGTGGACATCCTGTGCCTTCAGACTCAAAGTGGCTGTTGGCTGGACATGGGATTTCTAGGAATAAGAGAACAACATCGATATTTGCATCAGTGGAATTTTAATACAATAATATTTTGAAATAATGCAAAAAACCAAAAAAAACAACTGATTATCATACCACAAAAGCCAGGTCTCCTCCAACTTGGTAGCTGAATACCATTTTGTTGACATTGACTTGCGTACACAGTTAAGGCTTGACAGAGAATAGGTTGGTACCCTCCTCCTACACACAGATCATACACACAACTGTCCACAAAGGACTGTGGAGGAAGTTGCTGATGGCAAGCCGTGAAAGGTCCAGAACTACTGCTGAGGATACCACAGTGGTCAGTGTTGCTGTACAGTGCTTTCTGAGCTACAGTGCAAACAGCACAGTCCAGACCTCCGCACTGTGGCCCACAGCCAGGCTCATCATCCCCAGATGCTTGCCAGCTGTTAGCAAAAACCACATCAGAGCTCACAACCTCACCGTCACGAGTTTGAAAGTCATCTCTACTAATGCCATTGAAGTTTCCACAAAGACCGCATGTACCATTCTGGTAAGTGTAGGGCAAGCTGATCTGAACATAATGATTTGTGTCATAAGACACCACTAAACCAAAGTCAGTGCTGACAAAGACAGAAAAACCTGACTCATAAACCTGCACGGTGCCATTGCTAAGGAAGAATGGAGTGGATGCAAAGTTCCCGTTAACCTGTAAAAAACCCAGCAAATATATCAAGTGAGAAAACTATATCTGGTCATAAAGTGTAGAATTTATCCAGAATCAAAATGACCAACCTTTGCCTGACCATGGCGTCCTTTGACAAGCTCAATTGTGTCATTGTAGACATGCACTTTCACCAGTCGTGTCCAAGAGACTCGAGTACTGCCTCTGTGCTCATTTTTGCCTTCTACTCTGTAGTAGGGCCGTCCACTATTACATTGCTCAGAGAGAACATACGTGCAAGTGCCTTGAAAGTGAAACACTGTGTTATCAAAGGTGTAGTAATGGGGATCACCGCTTATGGTGCAGGTTCCTCTTGGCACTGTCTGACAGGAGAACTGGAAGGAAGCTGGCTTGCAGATCTGTGAAAAGGAGCACGGCTCATTGCGGCACTGCAGGCCTGTTGAGGTACATGTGCACTTCTGTGCACAGGTCCTGTCACTCCAGAATGAAGCACCCAGCTGCACTAATTCACCTTAAAAAGAATAAAAGGAAATGTCCCTTATGCCTTGTGTTAAATGTCCAGACATTTACATTCATAAAGCTTTAGGAAAAAACTTTCAAACCTTACATTTTTTTCATGTACTGTCAAATAACAGCAGGAATTGCCTCAAGGCACTTTATATTGTAAACTAAAGACCCTCAGATAACAGAGAGAACACCGCAACAATCCAACAATGCCTAACAGCAGTCTGAGATGTGCTCTGTTGGGAGGATACGGCACTATGATTTCATTAAGATAAGAAGAGGACTGATTGTTCAAGACCTATATGAGGAAAATAATTTTACATTTGAATCTGGATTTAACAGGGAGCAAAAGAAGGGAAGCTAGTATAGGAGAAATATGTTCTTTCTTTTTAGTCCCTATCTGTACTGCAGCATTTTGGATCAACTCAATGCTTTTCAGTGAGTTTTTGGGAAAATCTGATAATACAGACCGTTCTCACTCCCGAGGCGTAACATCCCAACGTTTTGTCACGTCCCACGGCGTTCCTGAGGAACGCGAAAGGTGACCTTCCGCGTTCTTATGGTACGCGCCGGGTTATGGATGAAATCAAGTGGAATGACGGTCCTGCGGTAATAGACGTTCCAGCCCTGTATTCCTGCCCTAAACCTAACCTTATCCCTAACCCTAACCATAATGTTATTCCTAACTTTAAACCAGTACTTTAATGGCATGAAATAGTGTTTTCCCAAGCGATGTTGAGAAAAAGAGCAAACATGTGTAGATTGAGACCAAACGGTTCTCATATTCCCTCATTTTTCCGATCTCGTCATTTAGGAACGTGTTGGGTGTTCGAAAACGTAATATGTTGACAATTTGTCACCTAGCATAAAATGTTACGCTTTGGGAGTGAGAACGTGTTGGATAATAACGAATCACAGTAGGCCAGACTTTAAGTAATAAATGCATGAACTAATTTTTTAGCGTCAGTCTGAAATAGGATTTTTCTAATTTTAGAGATACTGCATAAATGCAAGAAAGCCATTCTAATTATTTGTTTAATATGAGCACTGAAGGACATAACCTGGTCAAAAACAACTCCAAAATTTCTCTTAGTGTTACTGGAGGCCACGGTAATCCCAATCCGAGTGTGCATCTGGTTAGACATCATGTTTGTAAGAGTTTTATAGCTGAGTACAATAATCTTATCTTTATCTGAATTTGAAGCAGAAAATTGAAGATCATCCATGTCTTTATGTCTTTAAGACATTCCTACAGTTTAGTCTTATGGTTTCATTGACAGAGCTGGAGATCATCTGCATAGCAGGGAAAATGTACACGATACCGTTGCAGGTGGACATAGCATCGTAACAGCCCAGCTGGCCGTCTCTGATGGAGCACTGCTGTTCAGGAGTGCAAGACGAGGCAGAACATCGCAGGTCATTTGGAGCGTGACATTCACATCTCTGGGAGCAACCGTCTGTCCAGAAGGACTCGCCAGCCTGTGAACCACACCACACCAAATCATAGCCAAATTGATACAACAAATATAGATCTTAAAATACCATTTTGAAGGATTTCGTTTTCATTAATTGTAGGTGATTTAGTGCAGTAATTGCTAGATCACTGCAAACTGCAACTATTAATGTACTAAATATTGTGACAGAGCAACTAGTCGTATCTGTTGATCTTTCTCTCACAGAAAGGACAGATGCTAAATGCCACAATTTCAAGAAATATGCGGAACAGAGCTGCATGAAAAAAAGTATTTAATTGTTCTGATGTAGCTGTATAATCTTCAACTGATTGTTTAATGCATTCATTTATTTAGGGACAGAATTTTCCCCCCCAAAATTCTGCAGTTTAAAGAGTTAGAGCATCATTCTGCTTGTATAGCTACATATTAATTATTTTCTTTTTAGTGGTGTAATATAAAACAGTCATAATAGCTATGCTGAATATATGATAGCAAATGAAAACGTTTTTTGTGATCCTAAGATTTCAGTTATATGAAACTATAAACTGTAGTTTTGCATTTTGCAACCCCTATTATTTGCTATTTCATAGAAACTACCACGTTTCCAGGTATTCATCGTGCTTCCTGAAATTTTTCATTTGGTTTGCATTTTATTTGGTTATTAACATGGAACTAACATTTTTTCCATTTTGCAGCCCTGATTCCTGGTTATTAGACGTAAACTACCACATGTTTCCAGGTAACATCAATTTGCATTTTGTAGGCTTGTTTCTTGGTTATTGAACAGAAACCAACATTGATTCCAGGTAAGATATCAGATTTAAACATAATATTTACGGTGATACTGTTGTCAAACAAAAAAGAATGTTGGTGGCTGAGGCAGGATTAATTCCAGCATTATGGCAATATGGTAATGGTATCCTAATACATTAAAACTTAAAATCATATTAGTATCTTGTTACCCTATTATTATGAGGTTAGTATATATAAAAATGTGTTTTATTGCTAGTGATTGTGACTATACTATTACTAATTGTTTTTTTAAGCTCATGTACATACATTTGTATCCATATTATCACTTATAATTTATGGTCTGTTATTACATAGATTTAAATGTAATAGTACTCACTAGATCACTTGGTTATTATTCTGGAAATGAAGTGGCAATTATTTGCTATAGCTCTATTTTTTATCTTCCTGTTTCCACCTTGTTACCTCAATATTACCACATTATTACTGAGCTATAATAGACTCTGTTGTTTGTTTAAAATATATTTCTGAATTTTAAGCTTTGTCACATTCCAAAACACTTCACGAAGCTTTCTAAATGTAAGAGGGGCAAGTCTGCTGATTCTGCTGATTTGAAGGGAATTACTTCAAAGAGTATTTACTATTGACTTTAATATGTCTTACATCATAGTAGAATCCATCATATTGGCAGCCACAGCTTTCCACTGGAACACACCTGGTCCCACTCTTGATGAAGCCTTCATCACAGAAACATCCCTCAGAGCAGAACTGCTCACAGGTTTCATCAATGCTACTGGCACAGGTGTGGCCACAGTCAGTACCGCACAGCTCATAATGGCTGTTGGTGGGACAGTCCAATGCTTAATAAGTGAGAAACGTGACAAATGGCACTAGTCAGACATACCACTTTTAATGTAATACAGTGTGGATACAGTGAGTATTGTAAAATTATTGGACATTTTATTTCTGAAGTGGTTAGCAAATTTCTTGTACATTTAGATATAAATAAAATATAATGACATGTTGACTCACTGCAGGTGGTGTTCTCTCTCCAGGGATAGATACGAACATTAGCAGACTGACAGGCACTGACATATGATTCGGTGGCACTGCACAAGAGATCGTGGCCTTGATTTCCTGACAAACATACATCAAACACGCAGTCGTTGAAATATGGTGCCGGGTCCACCTCCTCGTGGCAGAAACTGAAGGGCCCATCAGATGCCTGTATCACCTCACACTGATCTCTAGCAGGCTGTTCATTGGTACACTGTGGACAGGAGGAGCCACAGCCGTCATTGCACGTGTAGTTGCCTGGCACCTTCCAGGCTCTCCCAAACTCATCTGGAGATGTGACTATCGTTCCAGATGGTGTGTGAAAGTCATCATTTGGATTTCCATTGAAATTTCCACAAAGTCCGCATATTTTTTCTCTGTTGATGACAACAGTTAGCAATAGTCCTTGTGTTAGTTTCAGAAGGATAAATTATTAGTAAATAAATTATTTATATAGCTGGGATTATCCTGTTTTTTAAAGCATGTCAAACAATAATTACTGCAGCTTTGATGGGTGGGAATTGTACCTGTAATTTGGTGGTACGGAGATAAACACTGCACTATATCCATTATAGGTAACACTCAAGCCAAAATTAGTGCTGACAAGTATACGAGATCCTGTTGCATAGATAGACACATTACCTTCATTCAAGATAATAGGTAAATTTCTAGTTACTCCATTCACCTAGAAGAGATATGCAAAGAAAATCAGTGGGTAGTTTTTCTACTTTTTAATTGTTATTTTTTTTCATTTACAGCAGTAAAAACATCCCTAAAATATATGTAGCTGCCATTTACTTCATACACCTGAAATTGTTCATAACAATCATCGAATGAGAACTATCATTAACTACTTACTTGTACCAAACCTCTTCTGTCCCTTGACATATGCACGTCGTAGCCCCAGACATTCACAAAAACTTCAGCTACTATTGAAAGTGGACGCCCATTCAATGCCTCATTCTTAGCTTCCACGGAAAACTGATTGAGCTCATCAGTGGCATTACAGAGGGTCACCAGAACATAGCGACAGGTTCCTTGGAAGTCATAGGCCTTGCGATCAAAGGTGATGTAGTGAGGGTCTCCAGAGGCAGAGCAGGTGCCATGAGGGTTGGGATGGCAGCCAAACTCACCCTCCACCACACGGCAGGACTCCTGGGGCCCACAGGAGGTGGGAGTACAGTGGACGTTCCCTGTATTTCCATTACAGGTACACAAGCTCTGACATTCTTCACCATCCCAGAACTGCTCACCACCTTGGTGATAGCGTCCTTGATGATAGCATCCACAAGATGTTGGTGGAACGCACTGGTCACCATTGAGGATAAAACCACTGTTACACTGACAGCCCTCCTGGCACACAGTATCACAGGTGAAGGGGAAAGAGAGGCTGGGGCAAGCAGAAGGACAAGAGGTTCCACAGAGTTCATAATGGCTGTTTGACGGGCAGGTTAGTGCTGGAGAAAAACAAACAGGTTAACATAAAAAAGCATTTTTAAACATTTGGAGATCATGGCTAGAATTAATTCAAAAACAGTTGAATGCTTACCACAGCCAGTTGCATTTCTCCATTGTCCTAAGGCAACACCCTTCTGTTGACACATTAGTGCATAATCTCGTAGGACGCCACACAGAGTTGATGCTGGATTGTTAGAGCCCCTCATGATCTCCACACATACATCCACCTGCTGCCTTGGGTCAACCACAGACCAACAGGGTACAAATGGCCCATCTGGTGAGCTGAGAATGCCACAGTACTCACTAGAATTGTAATTAGCTGTAGAATTTTGGTTCATGCTTTCCACGCAGTGAGCAGCCAGAGAGCCATCTCGCCAACTGTCTCCAAAGTCCTGAGAACTGTTGACCAGGACACCATTGGGTGTATTGAAGTCATCATGTGGATGACCATTGTAGTTACCACAGAGTCCACCCAGGGAACCATTGTAGACACCAGGAGCAGTGACACGGACAAAGTGAGGCCAGACTGTCTGCACAGTTACACCAAAGGAGGTGCGAATGATAACACTGTAAATGCTGCTGTGGAAGATCTGGATGCGGTTGGATGGAGTGCTGAATGGCAGCCTGATCAGCTGACCATTAACCTGTAGGGTCATCCAGTTTTTTGCAGTTAACAAGACTTAAACAGTATTGTGTCTATGTACACATAAATAAAGAATTAAAGGAAGAACATAATTTTAAGTAAGTGTTCCATTCACTTACCTTCACTTTACTGTTCCTTGCCATCTCAATAGATATGTGTATCCCCTCTGCTTCAAAATGCAGAATTCGTGCAAAACCTTGCTGGCCTCTTGGCAATTTTTCTCCTGTCACCATGAAGTGTGGGTGACTGGACAGTCCCATAACTTTGGCAAGTGTCAATCGACACGCCCCAGGATATTGGTATGTCAGTCCATCAAATGTCTGATATGACCCTGGGCCTCTGATCCAGCATGTTGCATAGCTATTTGGTCTGCATCCTCTTTCTCCATCCTCCACCCTGCATGATTCAAGTGGGCCACAACCATGCGAGCGGCAAGTCATGGAGCCATAACTGCAGCTACAACGTCTCCCACAGTCTTCGTCTAGTATTACAGTTTGTCCAGAGCGGTAGTAACGGCCCTCAAACCTGCAGCCACACTCAGCATGAGGGACGCAGACCCCACCACTGAGGATGTAGCCTGAATCACAGATGCAGCTTTCCTGGGGAGGTAGAGGGCAGTTATGGGTAGAGTTGGGATTAACACAGGTAGGTGGACATCCTGTGCCTTCAGACTCAAAGTGGCTGTTGGCTGGACATGGGATTTCTAGGAATAAGAGAACAACATCGATATTTGCATCAGTGGAATTTTAATACAATAATATTTTGAAATAATGCAAAAAAACCAAAAAAAACAACTGATTATCATACCACAAAAGCCAGGTCTCCTCCAACTTGGTAGCTGAATACCATTTTGTTGACATTGACTTGCGTACACAGTTAAGGCTTGACAGAGAATAGGTTGGTACCCTCCTCCTACACACAGATCATACACACAACTGTCCACAAAGGACTGTGGAGGAAGTTGCTGATGGCAAGCCGTGAAAGGTCCAGAACTACTGCTGAGGATACCACAGTGGTCAGTGTTGCTGTACAGTGCTTTCTGAGCTACAGTGCAAACAGCACAGTCCAGACCTCCGCACTGTGGCCCACAGCCAGGCTCATCATCCCCAGATGCTTGCCAGCTGTTAGCAAAAACCACATCAGAGCTCACAACCTCACCGTCACGAGTTTGAAAGTCATCTCTACTAATGCCATTGAAGTTTCCACAAAGACCGCATGTACCATTCTGGTAAGTGTAGGGCAAGCTGATCTGAACATAATGATTTGTGTCATAAGACACCACTAAACCAAAGTCAGTGCTGACAAAGACAGAAAAACCTGACTCATAAACCTGCACGGTGCCATTGCTAAGGAAGAATGGAGTGGATGCAAAGTTCCCGTTAACCTGTAAAAAACCCAGCAAATATATCAAGTGAGAAAACTATATCTGGTCATAAAGTGTAGAATTTATCCAGAATCAAAATGACCAACCTTTGCCTGACCACGGCGTCCTTTGACAAGTTCAATTGTGTCATTGTAGACATGCACTTTCACCAGTCGTGTCCAAGAGACTCGAGTACTGCCTCTGTGCTCATTTTTGCCTTCTACTCTGTAGTAGGGCCGTCCACTATTACATTGCTCAGAGAGAACATACGTGCAAGTGCCTTGAAAGTGAAACACTGTGTTATCAAAGGTGTAGTAATGGGGATCACCGCTTATGGTGCAGGTTCCTCTTGGCACTGTCTGACAGGAGAACTGGAAGGAAGCTGGCTTGCAGATCTGTGAAAAGGAGCACGGCTCATTGCGGCACTGCAGGCCTGTTGAGGTACATGTGCACTTCTGTGCACAGGTCCTGTCACTCCAGAATGAAGCACCCAGCTGCACTAATTCACCTTAAAAAGAATAAAAGGAAATGTCCCTTATGCCTTGTGTTAAATGTCCAGACATTTACATTCATAAAGCTTTAGGAAAAAACTTTCAAACCTTACATTTTTTTCATGTACTGTCAAATAACAGCAGGAATTGCCTCAAGGCACTTTATATTGTAAACTAAAGACCCTCAGATAACAGAGAGAACACCGCAACAATCCAACAATGCCTAACAGCAGTCTGAGATGTGCTCTGTTGGGAGGATACGGCACTATGATTTCATTAAGATAAGATGAGGCCTGATTGTTCAAGACCTATATGAGGAAAATAATTTTACATTTGAATCTGGATTTAACAGGGAGCAAAAGAGGGAAGCTAGTATAGGAGAAATATGTTCTTTCTTTTTAGTCCCTATCCGTACTGCAGCATTTTGGATCAACTCAATGCTTTTCAGTGAGTTTTTGGGAAAATCTGATAATACAGACCGTTCTCACTCCCGAGGCGTAACATCCCGACGTTTTGTCACGTCCCACGGTGTTCCTGAGGAACGCGAAAGGTGACCTTCCGCGTTCTTATGGTACGCGCCGGGTTATGGATGAAATCAAGTGGAATGACGGTCCTGTGGTAATAGTCGTTCCAGCCCTGTATTCCAGCCCTAAACCTAACCTTATCCCTAACCCTAATGTTATTCCTAACTTTAACAAGCACTTTAATGGCATGAAATAGTGTTTTCCCAAGCGATGTTGAGAAAAAGAGCAAACATGTGTAGATTGAGAGCAAACGGTTCTCATATTCCCTCATTTTTCCGATCTCGTCATTTAGGAACGTGTTGGGTGTCCGAAAACGTAATATGTTGACAATTTGTCACCTAGCGTAAAATGTTATGCTTTGGGAGTGAGAACGTGTTGGATAATAACGAATCACAGTAGGCCAGACTTTAAGTAATAAATGCATGAACTAATTTTTTAGCGTCAGTCTGAAATAGGATTTTTCTAATTTTAGAGATACTGCATAAATGCAAGAAAGCCATTCTAATTATTTGTTTAATATGAGCACTGAAGGACATAACCTGGTCAAAAACAACTCCAAAATTTCTCTTAGTGTTACTGGAGGCCACGGTAATCCCAATCCGAGTGTGCATCTGGTTAGACATCATGTTTGTAAGAGTTTTATAGCTGAGTACAATAATCTTGTCTTTATCTGAATTTGAAGCAGAAAATTGAAGATCATCCATGTCTTTATGTCTTTAAGACATTCCTACAATTTAGTCTTATGGTTTCATTGACAGAGCTGGAGATCATCTGCATAGCAGGGAAAATGTACACGATACCTTTGAAAGATACTGCCTAGGAGAAGCATGTATAATGTAAACAGAACTGGTCCTAGTACAGAACCCTGTGGAACTCTGCCATAATTAACCTTAGTGTGAAGACAACTCCCCATTTACATTAGCCAATTGGAATCTGTTAGATAGACATGATTCAAACAACAGCTTAATTGATATGGCCTGCTCTAATCTCTGCAATAAAATACTGTCATTATTAATCGCTCCACTGAGGTCTAGCAGGAAACGTACAGAGATAAGTCCACTATCAGAGGCCATCTGCAACTTTCACTAAAGTTGTTTCCGTACTGTGGTGAGCTTTGAATCCTGAATTAAATATATAATGATGCATTGTGATTTAGCAGACTGAACACCTGCAATAACAATAATATGTGTAAAATGGGGATGGGCAATAAAAGTGTCAATTATTATTCTGTGAAATAATTATTCAAAAAATGTCCCTGAAGCAGTGGTGTGTGATGTGCATCACAATTGTGTCTCTGTATGTAGGTCAGCTCTCATTGCACAACATCAACCTACTTAATTAAAGAACAGGTATGTAGCTCGCTGGCGTAGGGCCAAGTCTCTATTTATTGCTTCAGCAACAGGTTGACTTTCACCTAACTCAATGATTCCTGGCCACCAAAGTACAACTGGTGCAGGATTCATATTTACATATTTCACTAGCTGGGCCCACATTCTCATTTTAGGTTTGACAGCGTTTTAATTGAGCCATTCACCTTGAATTGAGCTGCGGTTTGGGGAAGGCCTCGAAGCAGAATGGTGGCGGCTCCTGGGCCTGGCAGATCCCCATGTACTAAATAAAAGTGAAGAAGTTAAAGAATTTGAAAGGGGAGGGAGGGTGGGGCAAGTAAACGAGAATGAACAGCTTGTAGAACTGGGGGAACATATATAGATAAGAACCGGAAGGAGTGTGTGTGGAGGCGTGGTCCCGCTCCTGAAATTCCGATACTTTATCTAAATTAAAATAAACACGTTAACAATTCTGTTTTGCAGTGTTAGCCAGTAAGTGACTGGCTGCTCCAGTATGGGATTAGAACGATGCCACCTTATCCCATAGTCCAGCCAATAATGCGATTCACATTCGTATATATGCAGCTAATCAATGTCGTTGACAGGCTATGACAGCGTCCTTATGTGCCGACACCGGTGTTTTAGCTAGCAAAGCGGCGTGGCTGATGTGGAGTGAAGCCACGTTAATGACATTGTGTACAACCATTGGAGATGTGAGCAGGACAGATGGAACAATTGATGGAAAAAGTGTGGACTATACCAGTTTTTAAATTGTGTTGATAGGCCACGTAAAACGAGTTATGATAAAAATATATGCAATGTTTGGTTTTCTTCCTGAATACTATCGTTGTTTATATTTACTGCGGGAAGAAACGGTAAAAAGCACTCTCCGTCTGTGAGCAAAAACAAAACCAGAAAAACCCCACCCTTTCCTATTGGTTGCATTTAGTTGTTTAGGAAGTTTAGGAGTGACGGAGGTGTTTTGAGATGTGAGAGATTTGCGACGTTTAGCGCAAATCTTGTGTAGTTAGTGTGTAGTGTAGTCAATAGTTTTCTTGTGTGTGTCAGAACAATGAGGCGACTGCTGAATGTTACAGGTGTTACAGGAGTGATACATCTCCTGTTGTCAGGCCTGCATGTATTAGGCTTGTGATGTTCTCCTTTATCTCATAGTGGACAAAAATTATTTTTGGAGTGGCACAAATAATTTGTGTGGCATCAAATTTGATGCAGAAGACCTGATTGTTCTGCAAATAGTTTGAAATGTTTATTTAAAAAAAATGCCTTGGCTGCATTTTTAGGTAAACAGCTGCAAAAAACGTTGTTTGCATAACTCAGTTACTTTTTTGAAGAAATAACTATATAATTAATTGCCCAACATTGGTCATTATATACTGTATTTTGCAGACAGAGTTACGGGACTCTCTCCCAGACCACAGACTCATACTCATAATACAAGTCAGAGCGTTATATTAAAAAAGAAAAAAAGAAAAAAAAAGAAAGTTGTGTTTTCAAAATTGGAGTTCAAGTTATTTTTACTTCCAATAGTGTTAACATACTACACAGGTCACGAACAAGATTTTATTTTAATTTTCATTGTAAGTGGGCTAAAGCAGTCAATTAAAAGTAGTCTAACATAAATGTAAATGCTGTAATTTGATTATTTTAATTAACCATGTAACTTGGATGGATTCGATGTTGGCATCACCACAGTGCACACGTCTGCTGTTGCTCACAGTGGTCCAATGGACTGCTCAGGGAGTTTGTGTTCACTCAGACACAATGTTCCCTCTAAGCTGCGTGCGTGCGCAATTGCGCACTGCTGGCACGGTCTCTGCGCACAGAAAATCTGCGTTGCGCACAAAAAAAGAAAATCTAACCTGAATTGAAATTAAAATTAAAACTTTAACAATTCTGTTTTGCAGTGTTAGTCAGTAAGTGACTGGCTGCTCCAGTATGGGATTAGAACGATGCCACCTTATCCCATAGTCCAGCCAATGATGCGATTCACATTCGTATATATGCAGCTAAGCCACGTTAATGACATTGTGTACAACCATTGGAGATGTGAGCAGGACAGATGGAACAATTGATGGAAAAAGTGTGGACTTTATACCAGTTTTTAAATTGTGTTGATAGGCCACGTAAAACCAGAGTTATGATAAAAATATATGCAATGTTTGGTTTTCTTCCTGAATACTATCGTTGTTTATATTTACTGCGGGAAGAAACGGCAAAAACAACGTTTTATAAGGAAAGCGCTCGAAAGCACTCTCCGCTTATGAGCAAAACCAAAAAACCCCCCACCCTTTCCTATTGGTGGAAAAATGTACCATGTCGACCAATCAAAAAATGATATGACAACATGGCATTTAGTTGTTTAGGAAGGGGGAAGTTTTAGGAGTGACAGACTCATACTCATAGTACAAGTCAGCTTTATAAAAAAAAAGAAAGAAAGTTGTGTTTTCAAAATTGGAGTTCAAGTTAATTTTACTTCCAATAGTGTTAACATTAGGGATGGGTATCGTTTAGGTTTTATCCGATACCGGTGCCAAACCGGTACTTTTGAAACGGTGCCGGTGCTTAAACGGTGCTCAAACCGGTGCTTAAAGAATGGAGAACACAAAATTGGTCCAAAAACCTCTCATGTTCAGCTGTTTTTTGTAAAAAGATAACAATGTTAGCCTTTTCTGCAGCTATAGGGCATATATGGTATCACTCTTGGCTGGAAGCAGTGCTTAAACAATGGAAAAAACACAAAATTGGTCCAAAAACCTCTCATGTTTAACTGTTTTCCACTTTTTCTTTGTGGTCATTTTGGCCTTTTTGGCCAGGGTGAAGGGAGTATCTGCCGTCAAACAAGAAGACAGCCGCATGTAACTACGACGGTGTTTGCTAGTTCACCTTACGTGCATTAATTTAATAACGTGGTTAGCCTACTCAGCGTAAATTACACATGAACAACATTAAGCTACTCACGCAGAGAAGAACGGCTGCTGCTGCCATCATCATCCTCATCATTTCTGCTACACTGGCAGGGCTAGGGGCCAGGACTCTACTCTTCGAGTTTTTGGGGGATGTTGCTAACTCCGGGTCCGATAACAGGCACCACACCCGCAGTAGATGTGCTCGGTGTGAGGTCTCACAGCAAGCTATGAAATACGGTGCATTTCTCGGCTTTAAAAAAACCCGCTATGCGTCGCCAGGTGTTTCATCAGATTCGAGGTGTTACCTCCTTTGCACAGTATCACAGTATCAGCATAAAGCACTTGTTGCAGGCTGCTGAGTTTGCATCTTTTGCTGCGAAGTACAGCCAGACTTTTGACCGCTTCGCCTTGGGCATTTTTAATCTGTAGCTCTGCTCTAAAAGAACGTACGTACCTGGGCCCGCCTACTATCCTCGGAAACGTAAAACAATTGGCTAGAATTGGCTCAGGAAAAAAAAGCACCGAAATAAAGCACCGAAATGTGCGCTGCTTTTCGGTCTGGTTACTACCATTTATGTCAGAACCGGTGCCATCATGGCACCGGACACCGGTACCCATCCCTAGTTAACATACAACACAGGTCATGAACAAGATTTTTTTTACATTTTCATTGTAAGTGGGCTAAAGCAGTTAATTAAAAGTAGTCTAACATAAATGTAAATGCTGTAATTTGATTATTTTAATAAACCATGTAACTTGGATGGATTCGATGCTGGCGTGACCACAGTGCACATGTCTGCTGTTGCTCACAGTGGTCTAAGTGTCCGCTCAGGGAGTTTGTGTGTTCGCTCAGACACTTGAAAAATTAGAGGGAACATTGGTGGTCACTACAGTGGACAGCTATTCAAAGGTTGTTTTATTGTATTTGTGTCAGTGTTGATGGTATACTTGCACATAAACCACTACATTGGACACTGATGTGTCAGTCCATACCCTGCCATGTTTAAAAATCATCAAGTTCAAAATGCGCATACAAGTTCAAAAATCTTTTTTTCATGCCTAAACATGAATAAAAATACTTAAGAAAAAAATCCTGATTGAGGTTGTCATAATTCATGCATGAAAGGTTCCAACTCTAATGTACTGAGAAACCGCATCCACTTCAGTTTTTGTCATCTGCTTTGCATGCAGTGCTTGTGTTGAAATATGAAACTTTTCAAACACCAGCGCAGGCGCCACCGAATCAGATCACATTATCAGTGGAAATCCTGAGTGAGAGAGATAGTTCCTTATGCAGTTTGGCACCAAAATGAAGAAGTTAATAACTGTGATAGGTAATCTGTGTTAAGCAATGTGTCCATGTGAATCTTGCCTTAGGATAAGTCACTTTGTTGGGAACGGCTTCTCTCTCTAGCATTCTTTATTCTTTGCTTGCCATATGTTGCCATTCAAAATCTTTCAAAACTGAATTCATGGGCTAAACATCCTTTAAGCAGGTAAGAAGAATGTTTTTTAGCCTCCAGATAATAATTTGAAAGCTGATTTCTCTTTGAAATTCCTTCATGAATTATTGATTCCAACAACATTAGTAGTGATGTGCGATACCACTGATTTCCTTTCCGATCCGATACCAAGTAATATTCAGGGTGGTATCGACGATACTGATCCGATACCGATACTTTATACAAAAACTTATTTTATTTATTGTATCTCAAATTATAGCATCATAATGATTACAGGACATCAGATTACTTGTTCTTATCACTTAATAATGCAGAGTTCATCATATAGAAATAAAAAAACTTAAGTTGTGCGCTATTTGAACACCTTGCCTGCCTGCAGCACTAAAGGACTCCGTGAGAGACATCTGTCTCGCCCTAGCAGCACCTGTCCCGCTCCTCCTCTTCAGTTCCCCTCAACATACGCTCGTCATAGTCTGTGATATGATTTACTCTGAGGTGTCTGACAAGGTTAGTGATGTTGCCACAACCATACATGCCAACCCTCCCGATTTTTCCGGGAGAATACCAAATTTCAGTGCCCCTCCCGAAAATCTCCCGGAGCCACCATTCTCCCGAATTTCTCCCGATTTTCCACCCAGACAACAAAATTGAAAAACCATATTGCAGAATTCATAGCGCTGCCCAGCCAATTACAGTCTCCAACAATGGCGGCAGCGACTTAGTTTTAATATTACTCTTATTTCTCTTTCTGGGTCGCAAAAAAACTTTTAACATATTTTCAGGTGAGAATGTAGCTGTGTAAACTTCAAATATCTGAGCCGACCAACACATCGTCTTCAAACCCCCGCGGTCTTTCGCTACTCGGGTTAAACATGATATAGAAGTCACTTTGATAACTTAAAAATGTTATTGTTTGGCTTTTT